>NC_140939.1:68380934-69580934 GCF_014529385.1 Adiantum capillus-veneris | reverse complement strand
GACATGCAGAGCTCGAGGGGGAGTGTTGAGATGTCGAGCTCTACACCTTGAGCTGGCATCCACTACGGGTCTTGGCCGCTTACGGCATTTACTCACTGGCGCGTTAGGTGATCGACACAGAGGATCTCTGCCAGTGATTCTACAGCTGGACTACACTTATAGTGCCAGCCTAGTACGCTTCTAGCGAGTTCACACTTAGTGACCGCATGTACATATGTGCTACTTTTCAGCTTTAGCACTTAGTCATTTTGTACTCTCTTTTCTGTGAAGAAGAAGAAGAAGCTTTCCATCTCTGTGTGCTTTGTGCTTGTCTTGTGTAGCTCTCTTGCATCCTCATTCTTTACATTTATCAGTTGTTATCCATGTCCATCTTACAACCTTTCTAACTTAAAACCATTGTTCAAAGTAATCTTGAATTCCTGTTTTTACAAAGTATAATGTGTGTCTTTTGTTCTTTTTAAAGTTCATTTTAAACTTGTAAATAAAAAGGTCATCGCTCCTTTAAGATACAAGTGAATTTTTGTAGGTTATAAATAAGGTTATTATACTCCAATTTTTAAAGACTTTAAATAGCTATTTATATACATAAAATTCCGATCAGAAGGCCACTACCCCTTCTGATCCAAGTGTTTTATACCCAATTTTGTCCCAAACCATTTTGTATCTTTACACCAATCCTTCCATTAGGTATATTGCATTTTTACTTGGTGAGCCAAAGGTACTTTTCCAGCTATCTGAACGCACAAGACACCACGTGTCATTACTTCACTGGACGCTTTTCATGCTATCAAAAAGCTTTAACTAAATAATAAATAAAAACGTTGCACGTAGAGCAATTTGCGCACTGTCATATCCATCACCTTTGCCCAGATTGCAGGTTCGCAGCTAGGAGCAGTTCAGCAATTACGCAGGTTTGCAGGTACGAAGTTCCCAGCAATACAGCAGTTCGCACATTCAACAACTAGGAGCAGTTTGTAGCAGTTCAGCAGTCCACAGCTTCGTAGGTACGAAGTTCCCAGCAGTACAGCATTTCGCAGTTCTCACAGGTTTGTTGAGAGAGAGAGAGAGAGAGAGAGAGAGAGAGAGAGAGAGAGAGAAAGATAGATTCATGGCCAATTCATAGACCTCTGCCATGAGAGAGAGAGAGAGAGAGAGAGATTCATGGCCGTATCTATTTATTATTGATTGGCCTCCAGATTATGCCAACTGATCATCGTTTGAAATATGATGTCTTTTGTTTCAGTAGCACTAGAATAGACTTGTGCCATGAGAGAGAGAGAGAGAGAGAGAAAGAGAGAGAGAGAGAGAGAGAGAGAGAGAGAGAGAGAGAGAGAGAGAGAGAGAGAGAGAGATTCATGGCCGTATCTATTTATTGTTGACTCATTTCTAGATTATGCCAATTGATCATCGATTGAAATCTGATATCTTCTGTTTTAGTAGCAGTAGAACAGACCTGTGCCATGAGAGACACACACACAGAGAGAGAGAGAGAGAGAGAGAGAGAGAGAGAGAGAGAGATCCATGGCCGTATCTATTTATTGTTGACTCAGTTCCAAATTATGCCAATTGATCATCGATTGAAATCTGATATCTTCTGTTTCAGTAGCACTAGAATAGACCTGTGCCATGAGAGAGAGAGAGAGAGAGAGAGAGAGAGATTCATGGCCGGATCTATCTATTGTTGACTCGATTCCAGATTATGCCAATTGATCATCGATTGAAATCTGATATCTTTTGTTTCAGTAGCACTAGAACAGACCTGTGCCATGAGAGAGAGAGAGAGAGAGAGAGAGAGAGAGAGAGAGAGAGATTCGTGCCCGTATTTGTTTGGGGGGGGGAGAGGAGGGGGGGGTGTTAGACAAAGGGGCGGAGAGTGAAGTGAGAACAAGTCTAGCAACACACGCAGTTTGAAAAGTTAAAGTCGACGTAGAAGAATATGGCCCATGGAAAAAAAATCTCGATTCCAACACGCCAATGGGGCAAACGATGACACTGTCTTGTTTTTTCTTTTGACTGATTTTCAAGGGTTTTGGGTTATCTATGGCTTGTGAAAAATGGAACATTTTTCTTGTAAATCAAATACAATAAGTTTAATCAATATGCTATATGCCCTGTATTTATGCTAATGTGTATTTTGTGTCCTGCAGAGAGAATATATACTCACAACACTGGAAATTTGGATTGCACATGCGTAACTCTAGCTGGACTACAGTGTAAGGTTCGTTATCTCCATCCAACTCCCCATGACTATGCGTTTGCTTGGTGCAACACATAAACGCTACGGGGCAGGGCACAGCTTCCGTTTCTTATAATTTTTGGAGAGACCAACAGCGCCAACTCTCCACCATATTTTTGTATGCATTGTATACTTAGCATCTTCAATTTATGGCGCTTCAGTGTAGGATGAAATGTTTAACTATTCACATTCCTTTTTTGTAGCTTGAATCAAAGATCGGCGTGTAGCTTGGACAATCGGAAAACATATGTACAACATTTCAAGTCAGTGAAGCACTTCATTTCAAATTGCAATTCATTGATGCTTTATCGATTTGCTTGTTTTAGAATATTGTACTTTGCTTCCTTCAGTTTGCTTTACTTGCATGCTGCTTTCATAACTATACAATCGATTTCGACCAACATCTATATATGTTAATTATACATACAACTCTTTGAGTAGTAAACACATGTAGTATATTGCAATTGTAAATGCACTTTGTGCATCTTTACTTTACACCTAAACAATTGATGCAAGATTATATTTGTCCTCATTTCTCCCAAAGTAGGTGTCAATATGAAGTTCTCAAGGCCTGCAAGATTACAGTCCAAGCATCACGAAGCCAGGAAACGAACTGCAACCAAGTTGAAAGCAGCTCACCGTCCATATGCTAGGTCATGGTTTGAAATTGTTACATTTTATAAAGATTGGATCATGCAATGTGACATCCTTGCTCACAATCTAGAACTTTGTCCCTCTTGCGTGGCGGCAAACCTCACGTACAACGACAAACGAGGCCGTGAGACAAATGAAATAGACAGTCCTGTTGCACTCACTTCAGTATTATTGTTGAGCGCTTTGGAACATGTAGAAGTTATACTCATAAAACAACTAATTCCCATCAAAGATATATTGCCATTCATGTACCTAACTACATAGAGTGTATTCTCTCTGCTCGAAAAATTCACACACAACTCCTTAGCATTATAGATGTATCAATCAATGTGACAAAAACTACACATACAATAGCACGAGGATCACTAGAGTGGAGATCATTGCTATATAACCCACTAATCTTGGTCAAGTGTTGCTAGTCTACACTCTACAAGTCATGAGCTATCCACCTCAACCATTTCAGATGTCCTAGCTTTCAATATCAAGAACAATCCCATATTGCAGAGATATAAGTGCATGGACGAATGACCACACAAAAGAATAGGATTGTGCATACTATCTAAAGAGGTTCTAGGAGAAATGATCCGTCGTCATTCAGAGGTACAACCCTTTGACTTGATGGAGCAAGCCCAAAATGAAAACAGTTCGATTTTGGAAACATTGGCTGAGCCATCAAGACAACACGCATATACCACATATGACACGCATGAGTTTGGTTCCATACAGCTCCGCAATGGAGATATGCTTCTCAGTTGTGTTGCTTCCTTCATGTACAATGGCTCCAGAACTCAGACAACATATAATGTCCAAATCACACAATGTTGTGATGCATCGTGTTGATTTGTATTGCGCTAGACCAACCACCTTGAAACCTTGACATTCTTTGAGTACCACAAAAACCACATTGTCGAAAAACGTCGGCAAAGTGCGCAATCTACACCTTTGGTGGACAAGTATGGCAATTCCATCAAACATCATAAAAGATTGGTCAGGTTCACTGAATACCATCCAAGACACCATACAGAGGCCTTCCTCTATAACATCTTGCTACGTCATGTATGTTTTCGAAGAGAGACAAAGCTTCTATCCGCTGATAATACCACGGGCTCTTACTTCGTAGAGTGTCAGGCAAGGGATCTGATCCAAAGCAACAAGGACTTGGAGATGTACATTACAGAGTACACACAAAGAAACATGCTAGTCAATGAACAAATCGATCAGCTTGTCCATATGATACTTCAGAAAACTGCATTGTGAAGAGCAAATGAAACAATCACATCTTCAACAGATAATGACCCAGACATGGACCATCATCAAGTAAAGTCACTAGCCATATTGAAGGAGCTCGTTGTTGTCAATGACTCAGAACTTACAACGGAACAGTTGAATATATACAACAAATTGTTGAATGCCAAGAATGGCTTGCATGTTGTCACAAGCACAGTAGGGAGCGAAAAAACACATTTTATCAGATATTTGATATATGAGTACGTGAGACGAAACATGAATGTCATACTTGCTACATCGACCAGCAACAAGACTTAGCAGCATTGCATCTACAGTGCATTATCAGTTCAAGGTACCAACAAGGAATCAACAGTATCCCCTCTCTATTCACGAGACCAATGAGCGATATTGGTATAAAAGAGGTAGATATTATAATCATAGACGAGCTGTCTATGTTAACATGGACCACTTTTGACCTTATCTTAAGACAAATTGTCAACGTAACAAGCAATACATTGACAGATCCCTTCAACAACAAATGTATTCTCTTGCTTGGTGACCTTGCACAATTGCCCCTGGTTTGTAATCATGCACGGGACCTTTGTGAAGCATGCCATATCACAAGCTCGGTGCACTGGCTGTATGCAACTTTCTACAAGATGTCATGCTCCATATGACATGCAACGGACCCTGAACTCCTCCAATTCTTGACCATTGTTCGTGAAAGAATACCAGCCATAGATGAGATCAATTGTACCTTGGGTGCATGCATTATAGATGAAACGCATGTGCATGACTACATCAACGACTCCACTACAATAATTTGCACTCATAGATCAGACGTCCAATACTACAACAACCTTGCCTTGAATAAGTTGTACAATCAAACTGACATTACAAAAGTTGACCTGAAGACGAACGTGAGTAACATAAATGTACTTCAGCAATGGCTCCTAGACCCTAAGTTCAACGAGCTAGATTCGATCACAATTGGGGCTCGTTGCATGATCACTGAAAACATCGACTTAACAATCGGTGCAGCAAATGGTGCAACATGTACTGTTGACGCCATAACACATAACACCGAAGGTCAACTTATATGTATCATTGTTCTGATTCATTGTATCAGGAAAAAGATGGCACTTCGTCAAACAAAGCATAAACGAACTTCAGTCAATGGCACATGGTTTCACACTTGCATACGACATGACTGGAGACAAGGCACATGGTGCAACAATTTCTACCAAAGTTCTTCTTATCTTCAGAAATCCATTTGCATCGAGGCTTGCATATGTCACGTTATCGCGAATCACAGATCGTCGAAATCTCCGAATTCTCAATCTACCAAGTCTTGATATATTTCGCCCTGTTCCACTTCATATTATACACGGAACTCATTAGGAAAGTTTTGGTGGCCAGTTGATCATGTATTTTGATAGTTCACAAGATTTCCATATGACTTTGTTTTAACACCTGTGCAACAAATAATCTATAAATATATAGCTGATGTCTCAAGAGTTCTTCCATGTTGATCTTTCGAAATTGTCATTAACTTACACACCACTCTTTGTAGCATTGTCTTGTGCTCTAATTTTGTCTCGATTCTTATGACCACTTTCTCAGCAGTTCTGCACTATTCTACTATTGGTTTTTTCATTATGAACTCTAATCATGTCACCATTGCAAGCAACATAGATAACCAAGAGAAAAAAATGAGCAATTCAAAGGTATACTTCTCTATAAGACATATCACATTATGTTCCTTCAATGTACACAAAATACTGATCACATTTGTATAACCTTGCAAAGACTTGTTACCCTTTTCAAGCTAAACATTGCCTCGAAGAAAAACCCCCAAATCGAACCACGTCAGTATCCAACAGAGAGGCAAATGCACCTGCTTAACCTGGCAGGTTGCCGCCCGGACACTTACATCCAGGGTTTTGCAAACTATGCAGAGTTGCGATTGTCAATAGATAGATCCATAAAACAGCTCAAACAAAACAAGAGCATGGGTATCAAAAGAGCAATAGATTAGTTCTATACACACATCAACATGACTGCAATTTTATCTTTTTTTCTTCTTCTCATAGCTTTGCTATATACAGTGAACAATAAAAACATGCTTTTTTACAAGAAAAAAAAATTGTTTATCCCTTCTAATACTCTTTTTTTCTAGGTCTAATGAAAGAGATCATTTACAAACTATCTATAGAGATAGATGTGCCCGAGGATCTCATGACAGTCGAGGACGGTAATCGTTTGCTTCAATCGAAGACACCAATAAAGCCCTACATTCTTGAGATGTTGCACTATGGCTACAATGTCGCGCTCGAGGACCTGTTAGATACAACGAACAATGACGCAAGTGAGATCTTGGCAAGCTTCAAGAGACAGTGCAATGATGAGCCACCATCAATTACAGAGCAAAAGCTGACATGGCAACACAACAAGGATGTTTACAAAGCACGATTTGTAAGTGTTGATCCGTACGCTTTTATCAACATCGACAACCCACCCATAGGTCACACCACCTTGGAAAAAATTCAACAAATATCCCACTCGAATACATATTCTAACATTCTCAAGTTCTAGCGTGCATTCTTGCACTAATCCTGTTTCTTTTTTTCCTGCTTTTGTTGTTCAGAACAGGACAACAAGACTCAAGACATTGAATACACCATCTACTCCATCACATGCCGCCAAAACGGACAAACGTACATAGGTGTCACAAACAATTTCACGATATGAAACGCAGAGCACACTCGACAACCACCTTCAAAAATGCGATCCGACGTTCTTCGCTACCAGCCATTCGAAGAAAACTTTATTTTTGACATACTTTTCGTCTCCAAGAATTTACATGTAGCACGTATACTAGAAAAAACATTCATCAGTAGACATAGTAGTACAAGTTCATTTGGATATAATGTTCTTCGAGCTCATCCTCCTCACTGCAAGAAATACATGTTCTTGAAACAAAAAAGAAAGATCTAAATTATCCTTGTCACTGTCGTACACGTCTCATTGAAATCTGATGTTCTGTCTGCTAACACAACATCCTTTTTCTCTCTTTTTCCTCAATTATTGTGCACAAAAAACCATTCACAAAATTCCTATCAAGTAATCTAGTTCATTCATTATTTAAAAAACTCATAGCAATCTCTATTGTTTCACATCTGGCACAATTTTGGATCCTCTTTTCAAAGAAAAACCAAACACCAATTACTCTCTCTTTCCTCAATTATTGTTCCCATAACACATTTGCAGAATTCACAACAAATACATTGGTTTTCTCATCACAAGAAAAAGGTAGCATTCCTCAAATGTATATATGCTTTTCACACAGTGCCAGCATTGCCAAAATAGTCATGCTTCTTTTTCCTTCAGATGTTAAATGTCAATTTTCATATGTGCTATTGTATTGTATAGATGTTATATAGCAAGGCTCACCAAGTAAGACTAGTTTAATGTCTTGACTCTTGAATGAGTCTAATGGTGCCATGAACTACAAAAAATGTTTTTGTAAAGTCAATCCTTAGACAAAGCACTTTCTATGCCACACAAACAACTAAAATAAACTTGTCGAAGTATTTGAAAGACACCATGGCTTAGTGTAGATAATCCCAAATGGCTAGAGTAGAGGGATAAAAAACAATGCTAGTTCTATCAACTTTAAACACCAACCATGCATTACCATATTAAATTACGCATGGAAAAAGCCAGTCTAGAGACGGAGCCAATATTCTGTTAAATCATTCCAACAAATTGAGACCAAACAAGTGTACGCGGTATCATCCCCACCTCCCTTTTTCTCTTTTTCTTTTTAAAACCAAACAAACCCAATGTAGCAGCAAAACCTTCCATATAAGAGAAAACCCAAAAAGAACCAACATGGTATGCAACCTCTGTGTGAAAAAAATCACTTTAAAGCTTAGTCGGCATCTGTATAGCGTAATACTAAAAAAATACACATTTTCTTACAATCCAAACAGTGTTATCAAGCCAAAAGAACCAAATCGCGGTTTGTGTTGAATGCGCCGTAATATTTCCAGCGAGAGTTGTTAAAAAACACCCTGCCAGGTGCAACATTGCCCAAATGGCACATGGGAAGCAAGACCCCGACCAGAGTATGCCGTATTATGCAGAGATTATTGCAAGAAATTACCAGGCCTGGTACTGAAGGCACTGATTTAGAAAAAAACCCTCAATGCATGCGCATAGAACAGTGTCAGTAAAACCCAACCCGCCAGGCAAAAGCTCCCTTACTAGAATACCAAGTACGATGCAAAAAATTATCTTGTGTTCAGAAAATAACTTGCTAGACATTGCCCATCTTGGTACAGCTCACCACAGAGTTCTTTAGTAGGATGACAAATTAAAAAACCATTTTCAGGCAAGTGCAGAGTACAGAAAATAGAGAATAGCCATGTAAATTTGAAAAACAAAGCCAGTCGGGCAAGGCACGAACCTAAGAAACGTTTTCATGTTCAACTAGCTCCATAACTCCACAGTAAGCAAGTGGTAAAGTCCTCACTCCTCCCTTTCACATACACACACAATACGAAAACAAGGCTAAGTGAGGGGCCAAAGAAACCCTCATCTCATTTTATAGCAAAGCACAATAGGTAGAGGCGTCCAGTATGACCCAGTATGGAGAATCACCCCCAGAATCTGCACATTCAACACCAAGTGCAATTCTCAAGGCACATGACTGGAAGAGGTAGCCACCATGGTTAACCCTGTAGAGGCTAAGGTAGGAGAGAGGTTGAAAAAATTCAAGCACGGAATCACAAGCAGGACAAAGAGTAGTAGTGGGGAAGAGAGGAGAGCAAACCAGACGTGAGGGGTTTACAGTATGCGTGCGTATAGCTAAAGGGTCATGATGCTCTTACACGCGGCTTACAGAATCGAGAGGGAGTGATTATTTAGCTAGGCGCCCTATGAGGGTAAAGTCCTACGAGGGTCTCCATAAGTGGACTACTAGCCAAGCACCCTATGAAGGGCTCATCCCGCGAGGTTCCCCTAACCAAATGGTTATGCTCCAAGCCTTAAGGGAGGTAGGCCATAGCAGTAAATAAGCCACCCGGTGTGGAGTCCTATGCCAGAGTCAAATACACATCACCCCAGGGGGGTGGGTTTATCAATCATTCCTTTTGGTCAGGAGGGTTTAAAATATATGTTTTATTTCGAAAACATATGCTCAAGGTACCCACTATTAAAGTTATAGATGTGTATAGAAGCCCGATTCAAATCAAACCTGTTGTGAATGTGAGTGTGTTCACCTTACTATCTATAACATGAACCAGGTAGAGGGAAATTATAAGCTATTAAAGATATTGTTTTTTTAGGGAGAGAGTGTGAGATCATGGATTTAGTTAATTATAGCTGATAGCATTACCTTTGTGTGTGCGTGTAGCTGTTAAACTAAATAAATAACACACCAATTGAACAAGATGTTCAAAAAGACGACTGGCTAAAGATGTCAAGGCAAAGATATGTACAGAAACAATTCAGTCTTTGAATCAAAAATGTACAATATAGTAAGAATGAAGTCTCATTCCAAAGGAATTTGTACAAAGGTATCAAAAACTATCCCAATTGCATCATCAAGTGCTTCCAAAGTCGCGGACTGCAGCAAGCTAAACCTCTTTAAGCCAAGATAGAATTCTCACCTGCATCCATATAGTCAAGACAACATATATGTTAGACTTGGCTACGTATGGCAGGCTTCAAAGAATCTATCAGTTGTTATCCATGTCAAACTTAAAAAAATTAGACTAGCTATTGTCCTGCATATTTAAAATCTCGAGGATTTTACATCATCATTTTTTTCCTAGAGTTACTCATATATTTAGCACTAATAATGTACAAAATGTCAAATAATCCATATCATTGTATGTAGAAAGCTTAGTTAAGTAGTTTTTTTTGAAAATGTGTTCCGATGTCGAGCCCTTCAAAGCCAGAAACAACTAGGATTATCATTTGACCAAGCTAGCCTTATCTAGAGACTAGGTAAAAACCAGAAGAGTGTATTATAGATCACGCCCGCCAGATCTTAGCAGAATCTGTAATAGGTATGTTTACCTATTAAAGTATCCAAACAAAATAATCATCAGTAGCAATTTAATTGTCCAAGTATTTCCAGCACTGTCATATTTCCCATTTCGGTAGCAAAACCAGTAGTGCTACCAAGCTTTCAACATCAAATTAACTAAGGTTATCAAACACCCGAATATAAACCTGATGGCACTAACTTAACTAATAATATGCACTAACTTAACTAATAATCAGTTTCCTTTGAAACTATAGTAAGAGTTGAACCATCGGTTCATAGAAATCAAAGCCAGAGAAGTAACAGCCAGGGTCGCAGTAACATTATATCATATAGGTCCGAATCATAGTTTATTCCAAAAAGACTTAAGTGAGGTTTTCAAGGTAGTATCATTACCAAGAACTAGATGGTGTATAAGGACCATAACTAAGTCATTGCAACCAGGCAAAAAGGAGAAGCTTTTTTTTATATAATAAAGTTAGGGAAAATAGTAAAACACCAGAATAAATTATATGCTAGTATCATCACTAGGTAGTCATAAACCAGATAACCAAGCACGATTTAGATTTTGTGTAAGTTAGCACCAGAGCCAGATCCGGGTAATTCCAACCATACCCAAGAGCAAGCAGAAGGAATAAGGTCTGGCTACAATTAGTTATATCAAACAGATTAGTAAAATGGAAAACCAGATCCTGTTAATTCCAGCCATACCCAAGATCAAGCAGAAGTGTAAAGTTAGACCCGACCATATCATCAAGTACTAACTCCATTTTCTCCAAATATCTGTAAATTGAATATTCTAAACATCTGCAACTATCAAAATTTTGGCAGTATAACCAGTAATACCACAGAACTCTCCATAAGTATCAATTTTTAATGCAAAAAAAGCATCAGTTCTCCAAGTTTACATGAATCTCCTCATAACCTACCAGTATATGAACCATCACAAGATACATCAGAGTATCATCCAGTGATTTAGCATAGTTAGGTCAGTTTCCCTATATGACCATGTTTCAGTAACCATAGACTTGATGCCATTTTCATGTCAAGCAACCAAAAAAGACCGGAGTGAGTGTATGTAATCCAAACTAGACAGAAAAAAACCACAACTGATGTGTACTTATCAGAGCCGAGGTTTTACCAAACCAAATGCTATTACTACGAAAAATCCCAAATGTATGATTTTGCCAATGTTCTAAAGGTGAAACAACTTTTTTTTAAAAAAACCAGTCAAGCCATCAGGCTTTTACTTTACAACCCATCATCAGTATCAAAACCCAGAATTATCAGTCCTTTTTCTTCTTAAATGTAACTTCATCAACCGTAATTATCAGAATAAAAAACCATCCATCTTTTATATGTCAACAGAAAGAAACTCCTGTCATGGAATTGCAAAGTATGCCCTACAGAAAGTGAATAGAAAACCTTGAAGTTGAAGTAGACCATTTCTTCAAAAAAAGTTAAAAACCCTGTTTTATATTCAGATATCAGAGCATGAGATTAGCGAAACCTGTGAGCAGTCGCCATGCCAAGTAATTTTCCAAACAGCTAAGGAAGACCAAGCATAAGTGAGGGGAAAACACCCTCACCTTTTATAGCGGAGGAGGCAGGATGCACTCCGACAGACACTCATTAGTGGTGGTGCCGCGGCCGCCTAGCATCGAAGAATGTAAGAGGTAATCCAGGTAGGATTCCATCCATGAGTGGGAGGTAGGGAAGCCAAGGCAGGCAATATTTCCATTATGCGAGAGTATCTGCGCGGGGTAGTGACGCAATATGATTGTCGCGACAGCATGAAGAAGCCCTAAGTAAAAATAGTGATTTTGAAAGCCGCCCAGGTTTTTGAGGAGCCAAAGAGTAGGTTTTTAGCTACAAACTAAAACTGGTAGGAGGTAGATTAGGGGAAAGTACCCATAGGGTAGCCAAAATAAGATACTGGGAAGGTTTTAGCCTTATGGTAACTAGCTCTATCAACCAATGTGATCCAAGTCAAGCATTTGTACAGCACAGGGTACTCCCTTATCAGGCAACAACTCAATTTTATCTTTTGAGCTCAGACAGTGATTCGGAGTGTAGCCTACAACCCCCTCCAGATGAGGTGCTAGAGCAACCACAGCCCCAAGGCAATAATTTAGCATGTAAAACATATGGTAAAAATCCCTTAAATCCACAACTCAAAAAAAGATTTGAGTGTAATAGGTTGGAGGTCATATATTGTGGCCAGAAATGGCAATTTAGAACATTAACCGAGCCCCATAGATACTATCCAGGTCAGAAGTCGTGACCAAGTGTGTATGTGTGTGTAGCTATGGTCAATTGTTGTGACACTGTGTGTGTGTGTGTGTGTGTGTGTGTGTGTGTGTGTGTGTGTGTGTGGCTGTTTTATTTTAATAAATAAACACAAATGAGCATAAAAGTTCAAAAGACAATTGGCTTTAGACAAGTGACCAAGGTTAGGACAAAAACAACTCAGTCCTATATTTTTTGTACATAGCTATAAGAATGAGGTCTCATTCTAGTGTTTCGGTACAAAGGTTGATCTGTGTTGTTTTGTTCATAAAGTGGTAAGAATCTGGTACATTTAAGGACGGACAATAGTTAAACCAACAAAATTCCAAGAAAGGACAGAGTCCTCACCTGCATCCATTTCAACTAAGTTAGCCTTGAATGTGTTTTACAGGTGTCAATGGACTATATCAATTGTTATCCATGTCCAACTTACAACCTTTTTAACTTAAAACTACCGTCCAAAGTAATCATGAATTCCAGTATTGTCAAGTAAAAGGTGTGTTTTTGTTCTTTTTAAGTTCATTTTAATGCTTGTAAAAAAGGTCATCACTCCTTTAAGATACAAGCGAATTTTGGTAGTAATTATAGGTATGGTAATTATAACCCGTTTTTTTTAACCTTAAATAGACATTTACATACATATCATTCTGATCGGAAGGCCGCCACCCCTTCCGATCCAAGTGTTTTACTCCCAATTTCAGCCCCAAATTATTTTTCACCTTTTCATCAGCCCTACAACACTATATATTACAAAGAAATGTTGTCATGTACTTTCATAATGCAGCAAAATTAGTCTAGGAACTCATCCAAACCAAGCAAGTGCACACGGTACCACTCTTACCGCCTCCATCCTTCTCTCTGTTTTTTTTTTTGGTAAATAAGAATAACTCAATAGCCCTATCCTCTGTATCAGATAAGACCCCACAAAACACTGTGTTATACAACAAAAAATTATCTTGTTGTTTGGCTTAGGCATCAACACGCTAAGTATATCAAGACAAAAGAAATCAATATGACTAAATTGTGAACGAGGTACCAATCCTTCTCTTTTTTGAAAAAAAAAATCGAGAAAAATTACAAAAACCACATCTGAAAACCGACAAATGTTATGATGCTATGCCTTATATGTGAAAATCCTACTATTTTCAGTCCATTCATCCACAAAACCAGCCTACAGGTGTTTCAACAACAAACCCCAAGTGCTTTCAATACCCCCCTTTTCTTTATAAAAAACCCAAACCATAGTATGCAGTAGAACACCCAATCAACAGTAAAAATGTGTCATAGGGTCAAAAGAGACACCACCAGTATGCCAACAACCCAACAATAAACAGATATCGAATGTAACTAGAGCCAGTCGGCCGGGTATCTTCACATATAATGTTTCCAATACCCCCTGACTCAAAAAATTTGCAAAAATTCCATTGTATAGCCCGAAGACACAAGGGGTATATCATACAAACCAGCCCCCCTATATTTAACTAGTACATCAATCTAGCTAGTACGAGTAAGTGAAGGAATCCCCCCCGTTAGGTGCATCTTACTCCAAGTGTCACCAAAAACGCAAGCCAATGTTTATGGCCTTAAATGGCGATTTAGTATGCAGAAACGCGAGCCTAATTTTGGCCTCAAAAGCTTTATTAAGCTCAAATGTGAAGTGCATGGTATACGACTAAGTGCCAGGAGTCTTTATACATTATAAGATAGCTACAATATCGGGTTTAGAAAAGAACAGTTTTTACAAAGTATGCGCCAATCATGGCAATAGTGATGAATTACTCCCAACAATGATGACATAAACCATTGGATTGTGTGTCCCCAACGAAAAAACCAATTTTTTAATTATGCAGAGCACAAAGTCAGCACCTAAATTCAGTGCATAAACAAAATATAGTGCAATAACTCGTATTTGCAGATAGAAATTCTGATAGAGTATAGTACGTCATCAATGTGCCAAAGTACATATAATTGACAAATCAAACAGGGTAATCACAGACCTACAAGGGTTTCTCCACAAGCTCCATGTCCACCAGTCAGTAAGTGGCAGCAAACACACTCCTCTCTTTCACATATACACACTTGAACACAATCAAGGCTAAGTGAGGGGCAAAAAGCACCCACCTCTTTATATAGAAGTTTTGGCGAGGTTGAGGCATCATGACGAGCTCCAAGCAGTAACACCCACCACAATCTGCACGATCCGCCAGTGCACAATTCCAAATGGGAAGCAAATGCGGCCGCCTCATTGGAGGCTAGGAGTATGCAAGTTTTAGGTTTTTGTGCATGTGTGCAAAGGCATTTGATTACAGGTGATGCGGCAGAGGTGGAGAGGACAGGCGTGAAGAGGTCCTCGGTAGGATGAGAAGAATAAAGGGGGTTTAAACCGCCACGTTGCCTAACGATTACCATGTTATTTTAACCATGCACCCTTTACAAGGGTATACTCCCACGGGGAAAAGAATAGCACACACTACAAAATAGCCACCTCACGCGCGGGGGGGGCGGGGGGGGGGGGGGGGGGGGGTTAAGGTGTAAAAAACCCCTTCTTTAAAAGAAAAATTTGGATAAGGGAATAGAAAAATGGTGCATTGTTCCTGACTGTTTATAAGTCGAAAGAGGGTGAGTGAGTATAAGAATGCTCCACAAGTTGAAAAGGGAAAGTTTTTTTATGGGGAAACCCCGTGTTTTAATTAATCAAAGCTTGTAGCAGTACCTCTGTGTGTGTGTGTGTGTGTGTGTGTGTGTGTGTGTGTGTGTGTGTGTGTGTGTGTGTGTGTGTGTGTGTGTGTGTGTGTGTGTGTGTGTGTGTGTGTGTGTGTGAGAGAGAGAGAGAGAGAGAGAGAGAGAGAGAGAGAGAAAGAAAGAAAGATATATTAACGTCCTGTTGAGGCCAAAGCTGACCTATAGGACAGATCACAATACATCTTTGGTTACATTGTCTTCCATCATAGCAAATGAAAATAAAATAAAACTACCTCAGTAGCTCAGAGCTCCATGGTCATGAGCTTACCATTACAACATGTATTACCCATGCTTTCTACCTATAAAGAAAAGAAAGATGTGCAATCAGGTTTCTTTAGTCTCCTGTTCTTGAGGTGATGATTTGTTGACAAAGTCTCTAATGATGGCTCTTCCTCCTCTATAGACTGCCCACTTCCCCTTTTTCCTTGCTTCTCTTACTTTTTCTAGTTCTGCTGATCTGTTCTTTAGTTGGGTAGGTGTCATCTCATCTGATATTCAAACGGATGTACCTTTTAATGACCTTGTCTGCTTCATGACTGCTATCTTTTCTTTCATATCATAGTAGAAAACCTTTGCCTGCTTCCCTTTGACTTCCACATGCATTGGCTCTCCCAAATCGATGAAGGGGACCACCCGAGACACTCGTTTAGTCAGTGTATCTGTCTCTACAGTATATTCAGATTCAGCTTGTTCATCTTCATTCCTTTGCGTGTCCCACCCATCGGGAAGACCTCCAATTCGAATATGTCTTTCTATGTTCTGTACTCTCTCTTTTTCTTTAATAACAGACAAAACTTCATCAGAAAAGCTTTGTGGAGTTACCTTAGCTGTAGTTTGGTCTTCTTCAACCTTTTGTGGGAATTCTTCCATTGTTGTTTTGCTTTGTTGTCAATTCTTGTACTTTTGTTTGAAGGTCTGTTATGTGTTCCTCTTTCTTCTGTAGCTCTTGTTTGACAAGACTGAGTTCATTCTGAAGTTTCTTCATTTCTTGTAGCAGGTAAGATTCCCATCCTGTTGGTTTTATGATTGGTGGAGGGATGCGATCTGGTTGTGTCAGGATGTCAGCAAAAGTCTTCTTCTGCTTCCCTGTCATGGTGCGGGTGTGTATGTAGAGGGGGGTGTTAGAGAGCTACCCGCCAAAGGGGGGATCCCCCCCTCAACCCCCTTGGGGGGCCACTCCCTTACCTCAAGGCGCTAAACGGTTTGCGGCTGCCCTGTGTCGCGCAAGGGAGAGAAGATCAGAAAGTCAAGGCTGCCCTTGCTGTATCGCACGAGCCCCCCCCCCCCCCCCCCCCCCCCGGTTGGGACGAGCAGCCGCGACCTGTTGTTGTTCCTCAGCCGCAACCTGTTGCTGTGCCACGACCTGCTGATGTGAGAGATGATCTTTGGTGTTTTGGTATGGATTTGATCATTGCAAGAACTCTAAAAACATCTATGTGAATGGTGTGTCTATCTTTATGTGCAAACACACAACCATATACACACACATAACATGCACAAGTTTGCACATGCATAAAATGAATCCGCATAAAATCATACACATGCACATCCAAAAATGCAAAACATGCACTAATTTTAAAAATTTTACGCTTGAATTGTTATATAATGCAACAATCTTTAAATTACATTGAGATTAGTGCACATGAAAATATCAACACATATATGAATGCACACAAATTGGTATATAAAATTTGACAAACGCATATAAATGCACACAAATTAGTGCACACAAAAATATCAACACATATATGAATGCACACAAATTGGTATATAAAATTTGACACACGCATATAAATGCACACATACACTCCCGCATATGCATGCACACAAAATAACACATGTAATGCCGCACATAAGCATGACTATTTGTGCAAATTATAATTATGGGAAACAAGAGATGGAGAATAGGAATAGAAATAGAAAAATATTGAAGTTTCAAGGAGGTTTGGGTAGCTATAGGAATCAACAAAATAGAAACAAAAATGGAAATGACAATAGTTGGGAATGGGGATTTTCTTTTGTAGTTATGGTGCACCACACACATACATACATATATGCATCAATGTGCAAAGACATGTGTATGTCTTAGTGGATAACGAAAATAATAGTACAGACCGATAAAAATACATAGGATAGACATATTCAGCATGTTTGTGGTAGATAGCAGAGAGAGATAATTACATAGGTAAGCTAGATAGAAGACATATAGATAAACAACACAGATAGTTAGTAGATATGTAAATACATTGCATATGCATAGAGTAGGTAACAATAGTACATAAGACAAAAATATAGCAATCACTATGCATATAGATAGTAGCTACATATATTAGATAGTTATAGTGGATAGTAGATATAGATATAGTTCATAGGAGATAGTCATAGTAGGTAGTTAGCTAGATATATGTGAAATTAGCTCAATTTATAAGATAGAAATGCAATAATAGATGAAAAACACGATAGTAGGCCAATATAGAAAATACAATAGCAAACATTAAACAAACAACATGATAAGTAGGCTGATAGTAGATGAAATACAATCTTAAATAGAAAACATGATTGAAAAACATGATAAGAGCTTAAATTTGCGGTATTAGGTATTAAAAAGGTGGTGATAGATAATATGTAGTAACTCGATTATGCAAGGTAAGTAGATTGTGCATGCCAAGGTAGTAAAAGTTGAAGGAAAAGGAGGTGTATCAACCGAACAAGCTATGCCTAGAGGCACCAAGATTATAGAGGAGGAAGAGCTCTAATGCAAAATGAAGGTGGAAAAAAGGTTATAGATAATCAAAAATTCAATGACACAGAATTTGTGGAAGAAGGAGACAGTAGAGTGTCTTATGATGTGTGACCTCGTTTACGACCGTGTGAACGAATCCATGGAGGCAATGTGGATGGTTGCTAACATTGAAGATGCCATCGGATGTATGCAATCATTGCAACACTTTATTATAGATCAAAGTCTTTCAGTTTGTTGAGAGGAAGTTGAGGATTTCAAACTTGGAGAACTAGGTGGCTAATTCAAAAGAATTAAAGAAGGCAAAAGCACATAACAAGATAGGCAAATGCAAACATTGAAGTTCAAATTTGTGGACTACTGGCTATTACCTACTTCAACGACTATCATTAAAAGGCAATTTGCACTGAGGATGAGATGGATATGTTGCGAGTGGTTGTGTTTGAATGATATTTCAATGATAAAAGGAGATATGAGCACACAAAATAGAGTTGGGAAAATCTGATAACAAAATTAACCAAGTCATATTTTCTCATGGCATGGCTCCAAAGTTCCTCCACACTCGATATTTCCACCTTGTTGTCCTTCTCAATTGTTAACCTTGTTAGACAATATGAAGGGTGGCGATCTTTCAAGGCCATTGAGAGCACCTTCCTTTGCTTCTCTTAGTTACCCGAGAAACTTTATTTTCTTGAACTTAGGTTAATCCCCATAGATTTTCAAGTTCTCTAGGTGCAATTTACAACCTTAGGGTAAGATCAAACATAACAAATTGCAATTTATAATTTCAAGGTAAGCTCCTAACCTTCAACCCAATTAAAATATAGCGTTGTAGGACCCTATCCCTCAACACAATATCATATGGACATGTTCAAATGGGATCAAGGGTGGAGGTAAAAATTTGGGTATGTAGATCATGACAATCAAGTGACCCGAATTTTCAAATCCACCCACATTTGCGAGACACCACATCCCCTACATTTAAATAATCACATGTAGGTGCAGAGGTTAGCGCACATGGCTTGCTTGGCGGAAGTTGGGGGTTCCTAGACGATAGGGGGATAATAACATGCATATACTTTTAGCCCCAAATTTTAAAAGTTTCCCAAGTTAACAAATGTGCATCAAACAGTCCACATGCTTCCAATTGTAGATTCTATTTGAAACATGCCCACAATAGATATTATGGAGGTACATTAGAGACATTTTCTTTCAGCATCATTGAGGATTTTCTACTAGGAGAATCCAGCGAAAATAGGGATTCTACCTCTACATTTTTCTTTCAAAAGGTGCATCATGCTTTCATATGTGAGAAAAAAAAATTTGAGAGAGAAGAAAAAGAAGAAGAGAGTTTTAATGTCCTAGGAAACTATCCCAAGAGACCTTAAATATCTAGCCGACGAGGAGTTGAACTCAAGACACAGAAACATCCCAAGGAAACTAAATGATTAATCCAACACACATGTGGGTGATAGGACTATTCTACACACGTGCACACACATACAACAGAGCTCACACTGACTGACACAGCAACAAATCAACCTTTTACTCTCTTCACCTATGGTGAGAGACTTGGGAAATAACATTCACACAAACACCTTACAGGTATGAGCAGTTCCCCCCCCTCCCCCACCCCCCCCCCCCCCCCCCAAAAAAAAAGGCTCTTTCTTCATGCATGTGGGTTAAACGCCCACCACAGGTAGCCCTCAAACCCTCCCCCAATCTGACTTGAACTTTAGGTAGATCATCCTAGATGAAAGCTGCCATAATTGGACAAGGGTCAAGTTGTTGCAGATATAGACATTTGATATTGAAGAATGTACAAGCTACTCGCCAAGTTAACTCAAGCCCCTAAGAGGGGCATCACAAATGAGCACAAAAGGAAATACCATACTAGATAGGGCTACCGTCTTCTAGAGTTCAAGGCACATTGGACAGATCAACGTTGTCACTTCGGATCGTTCTTAAAATGTCCAAACGCTCTCTTTTATTCTCTTCTTCCTTCGGGAGTATCTGAATCCCAAATTAACTATGAACCTAGGTGGTCAAAAAATGAGGCACATAGTTACATGGAAATGGGAACGAGATTGGCAAGGCCATCTAAGACAGAAACCGCTTGCAATGGAACAGATTAGGATTGGCTTCTTATAGTTAAAGTTTGTATGTAACCTTCAGAAACTCATTAAGAAACGGCATAAAGGAAACGAGAAATGCGTGATTTTGGAAACGGAGTTTCTGATCCGTGTTACTATGCACCAGGCTGATAGTGTCCAGAAAATGCTGGCTCACTATGCATGACTAGAGCTCTCTACCACACTTTGTTTTCACAAACTCTCTCTACAATCTCCTTCAAGGTTCCCTGCAAGATAAAATAGGGGGGCATTTAATCTCAGACAAAATCACATGACTTGTCAAGGCTTAAAGACACATAAATTTTACCCTTGAATGATCTTTCAATCCAAGAGATAAAAGCAGGGGCCTTGAAGAGCCCATGTCACTGTTCAAGAGTAACCACAAAAAGAACCATTAGGTTAAAGTCGGCCTTTGGCAAAAGTTGCAAGTTCAAATCCATTTTATTCACAAAAGAATTATATAAACAAGGTGAAAGACTCACATTGGCATTTTAAAACAAAAAGTTGAGAAGTTCTAAGCCCTAAATGAAGAGACCATTTACAAACTAGAATAAGACTTCTTAAAACAGAAAATTGAAAAGTAAGTCATAAGGCTCTTCAATGAAAGGACCTATTTACTAACTAGCTAATTGGATTCACAAATTTGTACGCCTTTCTACTTTGAATGCACCCCTTAAGATTTCCCCCTTCTTTTTGAGTGTGCTTGATGTTTTAATCCACTCTTGGAAAGCTCTGATCAATTTCTTCATGAAAAAGAGGGTTTTCCAGATTAAAAGACAGAAAAAGCCAACTATGAGGTTACAAAGACAAAGATAAGAAGGAAACTTATTCAAAAGACTGTTTAATAACTTCAAAAAGTAGGTTAGTCCAAGACATATCTTCATTCATGAGCAAGGCTGAAACACTTTGAACACACAATGCAGTGAGTAGCACACAGAAACTCATGTCACAAGAGTCATTTAGAATTTGATTTATTTAAGTCATAAGGACAGCTCAAGTAAAGATACCTTTATAAAGACAAAAATATTGACATGAGCTAAAGGAATGAGAGAAGGTTACTTGAATGAGGTGAGAAGCCTATAAGCACGAGGAAAAGCATTTGGAAGGTGAACATAACTCCACACCCCCCCTCAACAACTGGTGCTGTGAAGCTACCGAGGAAAATGGCACAATCCTGACAAACCTTGAGGAGAAGAAATCTCAAAGGAATGAATGCCAAACTCACAAAACGGCAACCTGTCCAACACCACTGTAATGATAACCAAGGCTGAGATGGCACCCATCAAGTCGAAAGGAAGCTGATAGAGTAGCCAACTACGGAACAAGTCGCTGAAGAGTTACATAGAAAGAGACCAAAAACTAGTGTCAAACTCTTTGGTGATGATCACCACTAAGAGAGAGAAACGTAGTGTAGCAACATGAGCCAAGTCGAGGAGTATAATATGGGGACCCCCCTGAAGAGGAAAACTTTGACCAAAGCGAAAGAAAGCTACCAAGGTCCAAGTCAAAGTGAAACAAACCCACAGGAAAATATCTCAGCTACGAGGACCGCCTACAAATAGACCCATTGTCCCACATCAAGAGTCCTTGGAGACCACCTTTGATTAGCATAGGTAGTAACCCAATCACAAGCTGTCCTTACACTATCCTTAGCCAATTCAAGCATTTAGAAATCCCGAACTTGGCAATCTTTGACTTTCTATACGCCAATAGCTATAGGGGATTAGGGCTCAAATGCATACATCAGCATGAATGGGCTAAATCCACTAGCAGAATACTTGCTATTGTAGGCAAGCTCTAATTGTGGAAGGTACCTTTTCCAATCAAATTGTTTGTGAGAGATATAAGCCCTCAACATATCTTCCAACGTTTGGTTCATCCTTTTAGTTTGTCCATCAGACTTAGGATGATCAGAGGACGACATACTCAACTTCATGCAAAGGTGAGCAAACACATCTCGCAAAAATCGCCTAGTGAACTTGGTATCTTGGACACTGACTCTGGCAACCATATAGCTTATAAAGCTGATCAACAAATAAATTGCCACCTCATGGCTTTTTATTGTCAATTTTGTTAGTATAAACTTTTCCATTTTTGTGAGTCTATCAACTATAACCCAAATGGTATCGTTGCCACGACTATTATTTGGCAAACCAACAATAAAATCCATAGAAATACACTGCCACTTGGCATCAAGGATTTCCAATGGATGTAGCAAGTAAGCTTTCTTAAGGCACTCTGCCTTGTTGACCTGGCACTGAGTGCGTCTCTTCACATAGCTCTCTATGTAAGAGTGCGTCCTTGGCCAATAGAAACATCATCCAACGCTAGGAACCTCATGGCATTCGAACAAAATCCTTTGTCGAACCTCATATATTTCCCGCATGCGAATTTTTCAATTTCTAAACGATAGTCCAGCTTTAATGGAATATTGTCTCTGTCTCATCTCTCAAGCACGACTCACTTGGGTCTCCGGATTATCCAAGCCTGTATGAGAGTCACACCCTACTTTGACCTCGTTCCATATCTTGCCAAAATGGCTATCAAAACGACTGTGCCTTTTGGGGGGAGAGAGAGAGAGAGAGAGAGAGAGAGAGAGAGAGAGAGAGAGAGAGAGATTCGTCGAGATTTCAATCATAGACAAAGCGTTAACCTCAAGAATCCCGTTGAGTGCGTAAGCAATTTGATTGCTAGATCTTTTTTTGTAGCAAATCTCAAGGTTAAACTCTTGCATAAGCTCAACCCATCTAGCCTTTCCGCCTCTGAGATCAGCCGATCATAGATATGAGTCCAAGCAACAAACGTAGAGCCATACAAATAATGCCGCCACTTCCTCAAAGCGTGACCACAACGTAATGATCTCTTTCATACATTGGATAATGTATTTTAGCATCAGAAAGTTTCTTGCTTTTAAATGCAACAGGACATCCATCCTTATACAATGCTGCACCAAGCGCATAATCATTAGCATCCGTTTTGAATGGCTTGCTAAAATCCACAATAAGCAATATTGGTGCAATAGTCACCAAGTGCTTTAGTGTCTTAAAGCTCTCATCAAGACATCATTCTTGATAACAAGAGGATTACCTTTATAATGAGGCACATTATTACGAAATTCAGTGGCAGAAGTACCAAATTACTAATCAAACAAACCATGTAGATAATATACACTGGTAAAAGTCTACATCAGAAGACTTTATATCCTTAAAGCTTTTCCAAAGCAATGACGAAACAATAGATATGGATTACAGAGATGAAAGTCCACATCGGAAGCCTCATATCCTTAAGCATTGCAAGAGCAGTGACACTTGACATTACCAAAATGATATGTACAAACAGTTACAAAGAGAGATACATACTTGTGGCATGTCTTGCTGCATAAACTGTCACATGCACATCTAACCCTATGTGCATGTGGACAAGCTATCTCAAGTCTAGGGTTCAGGTTAGCCTAGGAAGTCTTCTGGCACCTTTGTGAGCCTGTGCGCAGGCCGTGCATGTCCAGGCACTTAGAGTAGTTGCATATCCTCTGATTGCACACCCGGTACCACCCAACATATGCATTGTCCAAGCAGAAGGTCCAAATCCCTGCCAGTTTGGGAACAGAACATTTTACAAGCATTTGGTATTGACGTGTCAAAGCCCTAAAGAATGGAGCCAACTTGCAGATGCCGGCCGAGGGGCCTAAACCCTAAGAAGAACAAGTAACAGAAGAAGAAGTCCTACCAACTTATGAGGACCCTGTCCGATGGGACACCAAGTGACATATAGAATTAAAATAAAGCAAGACCCACACACACACAAACTGATGACGTGGCAAATTTTGAAAATTGCGCTGACATGATGACGTGGCAAGCTGTACGGATTTCCGCGTTTGCGCCGACGGCTGTACGGATTTCCGTGATTTACGCTGGCAACTTTTTGGCTTTGCTTTTGGACCAAATGCTTTTGAGTTTGAAGGCTTTTCATTGTAATTGCTTTTTAAGCCAAGGGCCTTTAAATATGAGGTTAGGGCTCATTCTCTGGCATGCTTCCTGGAGAAGGTGTAGAGTCTGGAGTACCGACTTGTACTCTGTTGATGCAAAATAAAGAAATACCGAAAGGGGCGCCAAGGTTTAGGGCCAATACTCTCTGGGGTGGAATCCTGCCACTCCGTCTCGCGTGTCATCTCTCTCTCTCTTTCAGTTCAGTTGTTATTGAAGTGCTAAAAGTCTGTTCAGTCTGTTCTTTTCTATTGGCACGTGGTGCCCGTCTTGTGACAGCTCAACCCAGTTTCTAGCAGGTATATAAGCACATAGGGGACGCTCATTACTAGCAGAAGAGGCAGCAAAAGAAGCTCAGGCGACTTGCAGTGCACCTTCTCAACAAGACTGGTAGAAGGCCTTAGTGTTTTCAGCCAAGAGAAGCAGCCAGCGTTTTTGGATTCCATCCCTTAGCGTTTCCTACAGCAGATCCTCCCCAGCCGCAGATCAAGCTCATGTTTTTCTATAGCAGATCAGGCCTAGCGTTTTGCAGTTTCCTAACGCCACATCAGCCAAGTCAGGTAGCGTTTTCAGTTTTTAGCGTTTAGCCTTTGCAAATCTAGCCACTAGCTTCGCAGATCCCACCTACCCGCAGCAGATCCTCACCGTACCGTCGAGTCAACCAGTGTTTACAGTTTCAGCCCATTGTTTTCAGATTTCAGCATCTGCACTTTCAGTGCATCGTCTTCGAGTCGTCGTCATCGCCATCCTCACCGACACACTGTCAGTATTCAGCAGGAAGTCAACGTTTTGCAGATTCCAGCATTTCAGCCCTCGCGTTTTCAGTTTCAGCCGTCCTCGTCCTCGTCGTCATTGTCGTCGACATCGTCGGCAAGTCCATTGCATCTAGACTATTGTACCAAATTTGTGCAATCTATAGCATAGACCTCTCTCGCCATAGTGAGGGGGCCCTTGGAGGAGGCTTTGAGAACCGCCTTGTGTCGTATTCTTCTCTCTCTCTTTCTTTCAGTCTCAACACATTCATTCACAGTAGCATTCACTTTGTTTGTGATCATTGCACTCTCTCTCTCTAAAGGAAGCGGAAGGCTCTCCCTTCCGTAAGTAAAAGGAACCCTTGAGCACAGATCGGAACACTCATCTTGAGCAATATCAACATTCGCTTCCGCTGCACCTTACATTCGTATCAAAGCTTTTTGGCAATGTTCTGTATCACTCAAGGAAAAAACCACAAGAAATTTTTTGCTTGTTGCGGTCGCACATAACCCAAGTCCACTTGGGCGTGTCGATTCCTAATTGTGTTTTTGAATAGTGACAGGTATTCCAAGAAAGAAGGGCTTGTCCAACCTCCCCTTGTTCCTCTTTTCACTCATTGAGAGCGGACCGTGCACTTCGTGGCCGACCAATTGACGTGAGGTGGGAAAAAGAAACTTTGGTGTGAGCGCAAGGCCGCCAAAGGGTGCTACCCGCAAGGAAGAGTCGAGCTCAGGTAAGAGAAAAGCCTTCTCAAACACCGATTGCAAGCTAAAGAACTCAAGAACCTCAAGAACCCACGAACCTCAAGAACCCAAGTTCCTCAAGAACTTAAGTACCCAAGATCTCAGTGTATGGTCGTCACCCGAAGCAGAATAGATACTTTGCATGAAGGTGACAAAAGTGGAGTTGGTGAAAAAGAAGTTTCTACACCAGAAGAATTGTTTGCCGACCCTCCCCCATCCCCATCTACGCCACCGGTTGCACCAAATCCTATGGAGGCTTTGGTCAAGTCAATGATGGACATGATGCTACAGCAAGAGGCGCAACGCGCCGCCATGGAGCAAGCACGCGAAGCTCAACGCATAGCGGCCAAAGAAAGGCGAGTGGCTATGGAGTTAGAGCGTGAGGCGTAGAGAGACCAACGCATGCAAGAGTTGGTCCTACACGTACTCACTTCGAAATCCGAGCCAGTCAAAGATGTGGGCAGTTCATCTGGAAACACAAGTAGAGATGCGGACTCCAACAATCCAGTCACTGAGAAGTTGACGTTCAGTAAGTATGACGGTAAGATGGATGGTAATGTTATTCATCCTTGGTTGCATCAATTTAATGCTTGCTTTGCGACAACTAAGAAAACACGGAATAGCAAGGTTTTGACGGTAGCCATGTATCTTGCTGGTGATGCCATTAATTGGTATCAAGCGTGGGAAGAGGCACAGTTAGCCGTGCACCTAGATGAAGCCGAAGAAGGCGTGCCCCTTTCTTTCAATTGGGCCGACTTCCAAGACAAGCTGAAGGCGCGGTTTATGCCACCTCAATACTTAGTGCGGTTGAAAGACATTGTGCAGTCTCAAGCAAATTGGTATGCCAGTTATGTCTTTCTCTAACCGTGTTTTGCAACTCGGCACCCAATTACGCAAATCGGATGATGAGCGCAAAGAGGCATTCCTTTTCGGGTTGGACGAGTATATCAAGTTTAATGTCGAAGTCCTCGACCCCGTGGATCTCAACAAGGCGGTAGCAATTGTTCTCGCACAAGAGATGAAGCATAACAAAGGAAAGCCTAAGGATCTGCTTCAAAAATCTTATCTTTGGTGCTAGATTGGGTGGAACCTTCCTGACACCCTCAATAATCTCAAATGGTGCCTTCAGCAAAAACTTCTCCCACTGAGTCTTCTGATCAGAGATATAAGATTTTAACAAATCTAAAACCACTGAATTGGCTATCTTCGATTGCCCATTTGTCTGTGGATAGAAAGAGTACGAGAATTTAAGCCGTGTGCTTATATTCTCCCAGATTGCGCTCCAAAACAAACTCGTGAAACAGGGATCTCTAATTGAAACTATAAATTCAGGCATACCATGTAATTTGAAAATTTGCAAGACAAACAGCTTAGCCAATGGTCGGCTTAAAATATTTTCTTTACTGAAATAATCTTGGCTTGTTTATTGAATCAGTCGATGACCATCCAAATGCCATAATGTCCACTGTGAGTCTTGGAAAGGTAAAAAATGAAGTCCATTGCTATACTCTCCCAAGGTCAGCTAGGAATGGGTGAAGGTTGTAGGAGACCAAGTGCCTTGTGTCACGTGCACATCTAACCCTATGTGTACGTGGACAAGCTACTTCATGACATGGGTTCAGTTCAATTAAAATAGAAGTGTTCTGGCACTTTTGAGAGTTTGTTCGCAGACCGTGCATGTCCAGGCACTTAGAGTAGATGCATATCCTCTGGTTGCACACAGCTTGATCATTAGATTCCCATTAAAACCCATTAGGAGCATTTTTACAGAGCATAGACCTATTTTTCCTATTTTTGACATTTTTCACTTATTATTTTTTAATGACTTTTGTTGGAAACTGGGTAGCGCAAATTCACTAAGCAAGTATATATAGAAACCTAGCGCTAGCACTTTCTGGCAAAAGAGGCAGCAGGAACTCCGGTTCAACAGGCACCTTCTCAACAGGACCCTCAGCAGGCCTAGCGTTTTTGCATCACAGCAAGGACCTAGCGTTTTTCATCCACATACCAGCCTTGGCGTTTTTGCATGGCAAATCAGCCTCGATGACAACAAGACACAGTAGATCAGCCCTAGCATTAGCAGATTTCCACTGCAAGCACTGAATTCAGCCTAGCATTTTTGGATCAGCAAGACCAACCAGCGTTTTTGCAGATCTTTGCGACAGAACCAAGAAGAATCAGCGTTTTCAGTTTTCAGCAGTCAAACATCGCAGAAGAAAACCCAAACCTCGCAGATCTCACCTTCCCACAGTAGATCCTTGCCGCACGGTAAGATCCAATGCAGTTTGCAGTTTCAACCCGGAAAACGCAGATTTCGGCATCTGCGTTTTCAGCGCGTCGTCATCGACATCGTCACCGACATAGAGTCAAAATTCAGCAGATAAAGATTTGCAAATTTCAGCTATTAGCATTTTCAGATTTCAGCCGTCTCGTCGTCATCCTCATCGTCGTTGACATTGTCGGCAAGTCCAAAGCATTGTAGAGATTGTGCAATCAATAATAGACCGCTCTCGCCATAGAGAGTGGGGCCTTTGGAGGAGGATTTGACAACATTCTGGTGTCGTATTCTTCTCTCTCTCTCTCTCAGTCTCATGCACCTTCATTCACAATGTTCATCCACTTTGTTTGTGTTCATTGCACTCTCTCACTAAAGGAACCGAAGGCTCTCCCTTCCGTAAGTAAAAGAAACCTTGAGCACAGTTCGGAGCACTCATCTTGAGCAAAGTTCAACATTCACTTCTGCTCCACCTTACATTGGTATCAGAGCTTTGGCAATGTTCTGTATAAAAGAACCACAAGAATGTGGGAGTTAAACACTAGCTCTCTACCTACCTAGCCATGCGGGAGTGATCCCTAGAATTCTCTAGAAACTCACCTTTGAAGCCTACATAAGAGGCTCTCTTCTCATGGTTGTAACAAGTCTTTTTGCTCTAGTAATATAAGGTTGCTTTCCTTTTGTCTAGAGTGTTTCTCTCTCATCTACACACACACACACACACACACACACAAGTATGAATGCTTCACATGTGTATCCACCCTAGAAATTCCTACAACTGTTATCAGAGCATTAAAGACCCTCGTGGGCCACTAGCTCACTTTTAGGTAGTGTGTGTGCACTCTTAGCAAAGTATGGTAGGAACTCTCCTATCTCTCTCTAGAACCCATGAGTTTTCTCCCTAGCTTTTAGGAGTCTTGAGCTACCAACTTGTTCTCTCACTAGTCTCTTTGACTTTTTGGCCACCTAACCATGCAAAAGGTGTTTTACTCCTTCAAGCCAAGCCAAAAGAAGTGAGCAAACTCGTGGGCTGCTCTTGCTCTTTCTCCATCATCCTCTTCCCCAAATCCAAGCTTCCATGGTGACCTTGGATGGCTCCCTAATCACCTCTCTTAATCACCTTCAACTCTAGCTAGACTAGTTACTTATTCTCTCTCTATTCTCTCACCGCTAATAAGAGGAGAAGGCACTTCATTTTCTGTTTTGACAGCCCATTAATCCTCATTAGATTGCCATTAATCCACTCTTAATCTCATCATTAGCCTTCTACAAGCTCTACACAACAAAAGGGCAAGACTAGCTAGCTTATGCAAGCAAAACCAATCTATTTCTACATGTTTTTAATTTTCTGTTTCAAAACAGAGAATTAAAACCTCATTTTCAATCCTCTAAATCAATGTTTGAGGCTTCCTTAAGCTACTCCAAAGCTTGAACTACAAGGGCATTCAATTTGGGCATCATCTACATCGATTTCGGGAGGAAGAGAGCTCATTTCGAAGGCCGTTTTTGCTCCAACAAGCACTCACCTTCAAAACAGAGAATTAATTCTCTGATTTTCACTCATTTTCCAGCTTTGTTCATCAAGGGAGAGCTTCTACAAATCATCTCGACACATTGCTATACTTCAAGGCACATTTTGGTAACATTTGGAGCTTATTTGTGCATGTTTTGAGCCTTCATTCTTCATTACCGCATACATTGCTTTTGTAAAAGGGTAGACACCATTTCGACAGTCTCGAAATAGGACCCCCTTGCTTACATTATCTAACATTATGGGTAACAATGACGTCTCAATCTTCAATGGAGTTGGCTTCCATACATGGCAAGTCAAGCTCAAGGGCTACTTGATGAAGAAAGGGCTATGGAGTATGATTACTACCGAAGGGGGGGGAAACCTAACGGCACAACAACAAAGGGAATTTACACAAAAAGATGAGAAAGCCTTAGGTATTCTACTCACTAGTGTAGCGGATGAGATAGTGCATCACTTAGATCAAGCCACTTCCGCTAAAATTGCATGGGATACACTAGAAAGAACTTTTGGGGCAAAGGGTAAGCATTCTAAGATCTCCCCTAAAATGCAACTCTATTCACTCATTTTGCATGACAATGAAACACTATCAAGTGTTGTCAATAGGCTTAAGAGTATTTGCACCCAATTAGCTTACATTCAATGCAACATAGATGAGGATGATAAAATAGCTATTCTTCTTAAATCCTTACCTATTACATATGAGCACATAGTCACCGTGCTTAAGGAAAAAGAACCAGTTCCCTCTCTTGAGAGTGTCATCCACTCTCTCCAAGAGGAGAAAAACAAGCACAAACACACTAAAGAGACACCCATATCTCAAGCATTATATGTTTCTAATTCAAAGAAAGCATGTAAACATTGTGGGAAAACCAACCACTCTTCCCAAAATTGTTTCAAAGTCAAAAAGTGTGTTAAGTGTGGTAAAGTTGTGCATCCACCCCAATTTTGCCCTAAAGGCAGCAACGGCGACAACGGCAGCTCAAATGGCGGCAACAATGGCGGCTCTCTCTCCAAAGGACGACACGTTCACTACACACGTAGTGATGATGATGATAGTGATGAAAATCACAATGTCAATGATGACGACAACGACGACGACAACAACACCAATGAAGGGATACATTTCACCACTTCTCCTCGTGCTTCCTCTTCCGCTTCTAGCACTTCCTTTTCTAATAAAAATCATGTTAAGGGCAGCCCAACTAAAGGCAAAAATGTGTACTACTATAATAGTGGTGATGACATCTGTGATGGGGATATGCTACCTTACCTCTTTGTTGAATCCTTGTTAACTTGTAGTACTTCTATGTGTGAACCGCTTATGACATGATGTTGAATCCTTATGAGAACCATCAATGTTTATAAAGTCATGAATCCCATATGTTTGTAATGTTGGACATAACGTTGAATCCATATGAGAACCATTATGTACCACATCCTGTTTTCTTTGTGAACCTCAGTTGGTAGACGCATGTGTTTAAGAGGGCATTTGTGGGAGTTAAACACTAGCTCTCTACCTACCTAGCCATGCAGGAGTGATCCCTAGAATTCTCTAGAAACTCGTCTTTGAAGCCTACATAAGAGGTTCTCTTCTCATGGTTGTAACAAGTCTTTTTGCTCTAGTAATATAAGGTTGCTTTCCTTTTGTCTAGAGTGTTTCTCTCTCATCTACACACACACACACAAGTATGAATGCTTCACATGTGTATCCACCCTAGAAATTCCTACAAAGAACCACAGAATTTTTTTTGCTTGTTGAGGTCACACGTAACCCAAGTTCTCTTTGGCGTGTCGATTCCTAATCGTGTTTGTGAAGAGTGACAGGAAACCCAAGAAAGAAGGACTTGTCCAACCTCCCCTTGTGCCTCTTTTCACTCATTGAGAGCAACCCGTACACTTAGCGGCCGGCCAATCGATGTGAGGTGGGAAAAAGCAACCTTGGTGTGAGCTCAAGGCCACCAAGGGGTGTGCCCGCTTGAAAGAGAAGAGCTCAGGTGAAGAGAAGATCCTTCTCTGACACAGATTGCAAGCTAAAGAAGAACCTCAAGACCCCAAGAACCTCAAGAACTCAAGAACTCAAGAACTCAGGAACCTCAAGACCTCAAGAAGCCAAGAACCCAAGTTCCTCGTGAACTTACGAACCCACAACTTCACTGGATGGTCATCACCCGAAACGGAATGGATACTTCGCATGGAGGTGATGAGCATGAGGGTGGCGAAGAAGAATTTTCCCCACCATGCGGTTTTTCTGACCCTTCCCCATCTACGCCAAGGATTGCACTAACTCCTATGGAGGCTTTCGACAAGATGATGATGGACAGGAATTTAGAATGCGAAGCAAGAAAAGAAAAAAGAAAGGCAGAACACGAAGAAAGAATGGCAGCCCTAGCGCGTGAGCGCGGGCAAGCACGCTTGGCGGCCGCAGAAATACGAGCAGAAATGAATCGCAAGCACCAAGAAAGAAAAGCAGAATTGGCTCGCGAGTGCGAAGAAGACAGTTAGCCTTTGAGCGTGAGCGCGAGCAAGCGCGCTTGGCGGCCGAAGACAGCAGGGTAGCCTTGGAGCGTGAGGATGAGCATGAGCAAGCGCGCAATGCGCATGGCAGCCAAACAGAGAGCCCACTGCATGTAAGATTTGTTACGACTCTTTTTTAGTATGCAGGCACAGATTGGAAAAGAATTAGGAAAAGGAGACTCTCTCAGTTTCTTCTTTTACAAAGCAAGACACACATGATTTGCATGAAAATGATAAGCATGATTATTTGAATTATCAAGATGTGATTATTCACGAGCATGATGATTTGTAGGATAATGATGTGATTGTTCACAAGGATGATGGTTTAGTAGATACTTTTTCTAGTGAAGCTAACCTCATTGCAGATTCGATCAATCACGAAGAACCGATCTTGGCTCTCGAGCCTAGGTTCCAAGAACCCTCACAGGAAGTATTATATGTTCGAATGATTAGTCAGCATGCATTGTTCAAGTGTTTCATTCGTGATGCTTTCCTGTATTTTAGTCACAGTACTTATGTGATCCCTTTTCATATGCATGACATATTGTACGATGAGCACGATTCACTCATGAATGGGCACGGATGTATGCGGATTACTCATGAAAAGATGAAATGTTTACACCCAAGGAATTCACATTCCATGTCTCTTCCTTGGCATGACACAGTTTCAGAAAGAGCACAAGAAAGATTGAGCATCAAGCATCAGCATTTCCATTATGATTTGCCACAGTTGATTGATTTAGATCACAAAGTCAAGATTCGACCCCATTGTTTGCGTGTGCTTGATGAACGGTTTGGCACTCCGTTTATATGTTCATCTACATTGCATGCACAGTTTTTTCGAAGGATTAGTAGTATGTTCATGGTTTCAGGATTTTTCATTCTCGGAGATTCTTGAAGAAGGTAGACGCATGACTCTAGACGAAGTTGAAGCATTGAAGGAGCCACAGATGACTTTGTGTCGCTTTCGGCGCGGCCCAAAGAAGAAAGCGTTGCAGACCTTTATGAAGTTCAAGTATCGCACGACCCACACATCAGAGTGGGCCGGCGAAGAGTCCTTCCCAGGATTCCAGACCCTGTTGGCGATCTCCCTCGACGCCATACAGTTCGGTACAAGCACCTCACTTTGAAAAGGAGGGGATGTCACGTGCACATCTAACCCTATGTGTACGTACTAGCTACTTCATGACATGGGTTCGGTTCAGTTAGAATAGGAAGTGTTCTGGCACTTTTGTGAGTCTGTTCGTAGATCGTGCATGTCCAAGCACTGAGTAGATGCATATCCTTTGGTTGCACACAGCATGAATATCAGATTCCCATCAAAACCCATCAGGAGCATTTTTACAGGGCATAGACCTATTTTTGACATTTTTCACTTATTATTTTTAAGTGACTTTTGTTGGAAACTGGTAGGGCAAATCACTAAGCAAGTAAATATAGAAACCTAGAGCTAGCACTTTCTGGTAGAAGAGGCAGCAGGAACTCCGGTTCAACAGGCACCTTCTCAACAAGACCCCCAGCAGGCCTAGCGTTTTTGCATCACAGCAAGGACCTAGCGTTTTTCATCCACAGACCAGCCTTAGCGTTTTTGCATGGCAGATCAGCCTCGGCGACAACAAGACACAGCAGATCAGCCCTAGTGTTAGCAGATTCCACAGCATGACAGCAAATCAGCCCTAGCGTTAGCAGATTTCCATCGCAAGCACAGAATTCAGCCTAGCATTTTTGGATCAGCAAGACCAACCAGCGTTTTTGCAGATCTTTGCGACAGAACCAAGAAGCATCAGCGTTTTCAGTTTTCAGCAATCAAACATCGCGGAAGAAGTCCCAAACCTCGCAGATCTCACCTTCCCGCAGAGCAGATCCTCGCGGCACGGTTAGATCCAGCGCAAATTGCAGTTTCAGCCCGGAAAACACAGATTTCAGCATCTGCGTTTTCAACGCGTCGTCGTCATCAACATCGTCACCGACATAGAGTCACAATTCAGCAGATAAAGATTTGCAGATTTCAGCCATTAACAATTTCAGATATCAACAGTCTCGTCGTCGACATCGTCGGCAAGTCCAAAGCATTGTAGAGATTTGTGCAATCAATAGTAGACCGCTCTCGCCATAGAGGGGGGGGCCTCGAAGGAGGGTTTGACAACATTCTGGTGTCGTATTCTCTCTCTCTCTCTCTCTCTCTCTCTCTCTCTCTCTCTCTCTCTCTCTCTCTCTCATGCACCTTCATTCACAGTGTTCATCCACTTTGTTTGTGTTCATTGCACTCTCTCACTAAAGGAACGGAAGGCTCTCCCTTCCGTAAGTAAAAGGAACCTTGAGCACAGTTCGGAGCACTCATCTTGAGCAAAGTTCAACATTCACTTCCACTCTACCTTACACCTTGTGTCGATCGAACTTGACCTTTTGACACACCAAACAACTGCAAACAAATTCATCCACATCCTTTTTGAGCCTTGGCCAATAGAAATATTTATCCACACCTTTCAAGGTGGTGTCAATGCCATGATGCCCAACAAAAGGTAGACTGTGGCACTTTGTCAAAAACCTTATTCCTAAACCCTTGAGTAATACACAACATTGTCTTACAGATTAAATATTCTTCCTTTAGAACGTAGCCTGCAACTGTCTCCCCACTTTGCACCCGATCAAAGATGTCTACAAAATCTAGATCTATTGCATACTAATCAATCATATCCTCAAAGCTTTAATGGTGGATCGTCGAAATAGTTTAAATCTGTGGCTTCTGAGACAATGCGTCTGCCACCAAGTTCTTCTTTCTCTCAGATCTGAAAATGAAACTGCGACAAAATGGTTGCACATCCCATCTGCTAGTCCGAGAGTTGCTTCTTAGACAAGAAGAATCTCAAGCTCTTGTGATCAGTGAACACTGTAAAATCTGCTCCAAGTAGAAAATGGCCCCACTAAGTAAGAGCATGTATGAATTGCAAGAGCTCCTTCTCATAGATCTGTGAAACCCTCTCTGGTCGTGAGAACATTCTACTCTCGTAAGCGAACTTTTGAATGAACCGCCTATAGTACGAGTATAAGCCCAAAAAACTGCGAACTTCATGTACATCCTTCAAATCTGGCAAGTCTCTAGTAGTGTCGACCTTGGCCGCGTCCATCTTTACACCCTCAAAAGAGACAATGTGCCCCAAAAAGTCTCTCTGGCAAGAGAAACTCGCTCTTTTTCCATTAACCACCAATCTATGTTGCCGTAAAGCTTGGAAAACCTGTAGTCGATGGTGTTTGTGCTTTGCCTCACTCTTAGAGAACACGATGATGTCGTCGAAAAAAGTGTCCACAAATGACCGGTACTATCTAAAAATCCTCTCCATTATATATACCTTCATAAGTTCAAAATAGTCTGAACTCACGAATTATAAGAGAGAAATTAGAATAAAGCATTCATAAAACTATAAAGGCAAGGGACACAAGAAAAGAAAAAGAAAAAGAAAAAAAAACTAAATCACTTTATTTGCTACGAAACAAAACATTATTAACTGAAAAATGTTTTTGGAAAAGGCATGCGCAAAATAAGTTGACGCAACTTACTTGGCTGAAACTTTAAACAAGTACTCAACTTTAAACAAAGAAGGAAAAGACATTTTAAAAACTTAATTCTAGAAATCAAACTTCACACAACAACTTCTAAAGGAACAAATTCTTAAGTCCTAATGTAAGCTAAATATGAAAACGAAAAATGAATCCTACTACAAGCCTACAAAGAGCAAAGATCCAAACTTGACAATATGTGACCTCAACTTCGCTACTTGTCCAAACAAGAAGAATAAGATTATCACCTTTATCATGCATAGCTTGGACAACAGCTATGACATTCCTACTCACGTCATCAGTGCCCAAGAGTAGATACAACTTTGTAAAGAGGTCATTCATGCTTCGAACATACTCTATAAAATAAACGAGCTAAGTTTCTATCACACTCAGGAGGTGATGGGCATACTCGGCCATGATAAAGGCTAGCATTTGTCAAGCTAGAATAAAAATACTAGAAGCGCTAAAGTTCAAAACAACAAAATATTGTATTACTAAGTCAAACAATAAGTAGACTTTTAAGCTCCCCACTTTTATTGAATTTACTATTGATTATCTTGAACATTCCAAAGGAAGAAACATTAAAAATAAACTTACTACGATGCAAAAATGAACGAACGTTTTTCATGATTCTTTTGAATGAGTATCCTTTCTCAATAAGTAAAAAAATAAGATGGCACGATTGAACAACAAAAGCAGATTTACTAAATAGTTGAGAGCAAATGACACCATACTTAGCTAAAAGAGAAATATTCAAAGAAATGTGAGACATACGAATGATATTTAGATTGACGTACTCTGGTTCAAGGTGCTTATCATAGATATCTACTTCTAATTCCAAGGGAGTTTGAAAAATCTTAAGGCCTAAAAAGGCACAACAATCACTACATGTGGTACAATTAAGTTCACAAAACTCTTTAGGATAAATTCCTCAACCTACAGAACTCGAATTCAAGTACATAAAATCTGTTTGAGAAGGATAGGTACAAGGCATTGCTAGTAGAAAAGTAAGCCTTGAACTTTGACTTCTTATGGTTGAAAAGTAAGAATGTAGATGTAGACAAAGGAAGAAAGAGATTCACCAGGATTGTAGATGACATTGACATCATATCTTGGTTAGATTTTCTTTTGAACAATTTATATATAACCGTCGGTGACTCTTTCAAGCAAACAATTGGTATTCCTATGGGCACCAATTGTGCTGTTTTTCTTGCTAATTTCTATCTTTGTACTTACAAGTTTAATTTTATGGAGCCTCTTGTCCTTAATAGCACTTGCTCAATATTCTTGTACAAGTTATGCAATGTAAGACGCTTTGTAAATGATCTTTTTGTTCCTGATGTTCCTTGTTTTGGATGCGGGGAAACTGGGTACATCTCCGCGAAGTGCCCTAAAAAGGCACAGAAAGAACAAGATGAAGAAAGGCCAGAGAGTTCGAAAGCAACTGAGGAACATGGACGAAAAGGCAAGATGAAAGCAGGATTGGTTCCACATTGCATGGGTACTGACCCAAGCACGATTGATGAGAGTACAGAACTTTGCCGAGTTTGGGGCAAAGAGAAAGATCAAGAAGCCCTGATTTTCTTTGATGGAGGAGCCAAGGCCAACTTCATTTCACCTGAATTGGCGGCGCGGCTCAAGATTACACCCGATCGGATGGGAGCACAAGCAAAGGCAGTTCTAGCGGCACCCGACAGGGACGCAGCCATTACACCTATCATTGGCAAACTTCGGTTGCATTGTCAGGGGTATTTGGGGCACGAGGACTTCTACATAATGCCCTTGGAAGGTTGTGATGTCCTCTTGGGAATTCCCTGGTACCATAAGAACAACGCCATGGTCGATTATCGGGCGAGAAAAGCGACTTTAATTACAAAAAAGGGCCGAACCATTGTACTTGATGTGAAACTTAAGGGCGAGTCTGTCCCTATTATATCGGCTTCGGCCGTTTCGAAATTAATGAAATCCAATCTGTTTGTTTACTCGATCTTTTTGAAAGAGTTGAATGATGATCATAGGACAAATATGTATGATCTAGAAAGAGAACACCAAGATTTTCTCCACACTCATGCCGATCGCTTTTCTGAGGGCCTGCCAGGCGAGTTGACACCAGCTCGTCCCAAGGATCATACCATTGATCTGATACCTAGAAGCACACCACCGAACCGGCCACCTTACCGAGTGAGCCGAGCCTAGAATGAAGAGATTATAAAACAAGTGAAAGACCTCTTGGAAAAGGGTCTTATCTACCGAGTTCTTCACCTTACTACTCTCCGGTGTTGTTGGTTTTGAAGAAAGACGAATCTTGGAGAATGTGCATTGACTATAGAGCTCTCAACAAAATCACCATCATGAACAGATTTTCCGATTCCTAGGATCGATGATAATCTTGACCGACTACAAGGATCCTCTTGTTTCAGCAGGATCGATTTGAAGAGCGGATATCATCAGATCCAAATCGCGCCAGGAGATGTCATTTTCAAAGACTACAGATCTTTTGTGGGCACTTTCTTTGATGACATTATTGTCTTCTCCAAGGATGAGGCACATCATAGAGCAGACCTGCTACAGGTCTTTCAGGCATTGCGGGATCACAAGTTGGTGATTAATGCAAAGAAGAGTGAATTTTTCCTACCGAAGATAGACACATCGTCTCAGCAACAGGAGTGCAAATGGACCCGGCCAAGATAGAGACCCTCCTTCACTGTGGATGGCTTCTCTACTGTCTTGGTCACATAGAACCCGAGATCATACGAGTCAAGTACCGTCATCCTCCAGGTACTATAGGTGGTACCATCTAATTGACGATCAGCAGGAAAAGTCGGAAGGGGAGGCATCTTCACTGGTTTGTCACCTATCTCCTTATGCACATCCCACTTAGCACCTGACGATGGTCCAGCACCATCACCATTTGAGTTGCTATCCGTCACGTTGGCAGGAAGAGTAACCTTGTAAGAAGAGGATAAGCTTGTTATTTGGAAGAAACAACTTCAAATCAGCCTGTACAACTCCAAATCAGCACCAAATCTAAGACACAAATGGACAGCCAACAAATTGTCTCTTCTCCAGACCACTTCTTCACCTCCATATTCAGGTTAATGCTCGGATCAAAATGACCGTTCCGACTCTAAAATTTATTGCAGCAAACAAACCACCTCGCTGTACTTGCAAAACTCCTACCAAATTCTCGAAAACTCACACCCGATGCCAACAATACCAGATCTGATACCAAGATCGGATCTAACACCGGAGCTCTAATACCATGTGCGAAGTGGCAGCGGAAGATGGACGGATATGGCTGAAAATAGCAGCAACAAGTGCACAACCTCTGATCTCCAATGAGAGACAACAGTAACCTCCGGATGTGGAACAACCCCAGCATGGTGATCTCCTAGATCTGCACAGTATACGTAGTTGGAGAGTCACCTAGGGTAGGAGAGGGCACAATAGGTGAGAGGACTTGCAAAAAAACTCAAAAGCAGAAGAGAGATGGAGGGCGATCTAACAAGAACGCTAGAAAGGGGGAAAATGTAACAGACTTGGACACTCCAAGTCAATAATCAACCGCGCCAACACCTAATAACCGCTTCAAAACAATTCATAGATCACAATAGATTTGCACTGGCCCGGCAGAGTTCCGTGCCTAGAGATATTGGCCCCAAAGACTCGAGCCCCTTTCAGTATTTCTTTTTGTATTAATCAGTTCAAAGTACAAGAGAGTGGGTCGGGTTTCACTCTCAGACTCTGCGTCCAGATGCTCTGAGAAGTGAGGCCCTCACCACTAATTTAAAGGTTACAAGGGATGCCCAAAAGCAGAGCCCCAAAAGCTTGAAAGCAAAAGCAGATTCTCTCTCTCTCAATGAGAGCCAGTAGAAAGCAAGTTCTCTTTTTCTCTCTCTTTCTCCCAAAGCATAGCCAGAAAAAGCATCAACTAGCGTCGCTTGGCTGGCTGCGTTTTTTCTCCGCAAATTACGCCACAAATCCCGAAAATCCGTATTGCTCCTGCCACGTGGCACTGGCGCCAAACATTAGGGTTTCCACCACATTTAGGGTTTCAGCCAGCAGCTAGGGTTAGGGTTTCTGCAAAATTAGGGTTTTTGGCAAAATTAGGGTTTGCAGGAATTTTAGGGTTTCTGGCAAAAATTATGGTTTCTGCTGTCCGTAGCCACGTCATCACTTTGTGACATACCCCCCTCTTGAAAGCATTGTAATCGACCGCGATTACGCCTGCAAAACTGACAGAAGCCATAACCGTCTTAGTAGACACTGACTGTTAGTACGTACGTACTAGGAACACACATCTAGCACATGCACCAAATCGACAGTCACATCACACGACATCACTAGACATCACATGACATTCAACATTCATTCGGATCTTAGAGCATGATTTATCAGCAATGTAGCTAGCAATCACATCTAGGTCCAATCGGGACCTCATCGATGTCCGATTGACTAACCCCTATTGCAACCATGTCTATTCAAGATCAATCAGACCAAAATGCTGCAGTCATTTCGACTATCAGTTCCTGCACTTAAGAGAAGTCAAGAACAAATCAGTATCATAATCAAGAATTCCATTTCATAAAGTCATACAGCAGAATACTGTCAGCTTTCAGTATCCCTGAAGCTCAAAGAGACATAAGTGACTCTAGTATCTAAATCAAGGCATCTGTTGACAAAGGAGCGGAGCGACTCTCCTTTGTGCATCCCACTGCATCAGATCTGCGGCCAAGCTGAATTCTGGGTTCCGTCTGGAATAGACTATGCTAAACCAAAAGCATCGAGGTAAAGTTTCACAATCTAAGGAGTATCTGCTAGGTCCTCCTCCTCCATCTACTTCGCATCCAATGCAGGATAGTTCTTGAACTTAACCAAGAACCACCTTCGGACTTTACCCTTATTCTTCGTATCCTTATGTGCCAAAATCTGTTCAGGAACAAGGATCTCCTCGTTTTCTTCCACTTTGGGTTGCTCATCGGGCTCCCCATCATCAGGCACATCACCTTTAAAAGGTTTCAAGAGACTCACATGGAATGCATTGTGAATCCTCCAAGTATCTGGCAGTTTCAATCAAAAGGACACATCATTTATCTTTTCAATGATCTAGAAAGGTCCGTAGTATCGCATACTAAGCTTTGGAAAAAAAAGCCTCTCCTTTCCCTTTTTCTTTCGTAGGCGTGCCTTCTCAAAACGAAAGAGCACCCAATCATCCTCCTTCAATTTCATGTCGCGACGATGGCGATCTGCTGCCTTTTTCTGTCGTTCTTGAGACTTCTGCAAAGTCTCGCGAACCTTGGCAAAAGCCAAATCCAAATCTCACGTATATTCATCCGCTTCAAGATCTTATCTATCGTGCTTAGGAAGGGTGGAACCTTCGCAGCACCTTCAACAATCTCAAATGGCGCCTTCCCCTCGAAGAGTGTATCGTGTTATTGTAGGCAAATTCCACCAAAGGTAAGTACTTTTCCCATTGAGTCTTCTGATCAGAGATATAAGACTTCAATAAATCTAGAACCGCTGAATTTGCAATCTCAGATTGCCCATCAATCTGCGGGTGGAACGATGACGAGAACTACAACCGCATGCCAATGTTCTCCCAAATTGCCTTCCAAAACAAACTCGTAAATCTGGGATCTCTGTCGGAGACAATCGTCTCAAGCATGCCATGTAATCTGAAGAGTTGGGCCACATACAGTCTCGCTAAGTGATCGGTCTTGACTGTTTTCTTCACTTGTCACGTGACACATCCCAACCCTATGTGTCCATGGACAAGCTACACCATAGCAGGGTTTCCGTCAAGTCCAGTCAAATTACATTAGAAGTGATCTGGGACTTTTGTGAGTCTATTCGTAGACCGTGCATGCCCAGTCACTCAATATAGATGCATATCCTCTGGTTGCACCTTGCATAAGCATAAGCATTTCCATCAAATTCCATCAGAGTCAATTTGGGGATTTTTCAGATGACTTGATCCCATTTTTCCCTATTTTTGACATTTTTCACTTATTTATTAAGTGACTTTTGTTGGGTACTCAGTAGGGCAAATTGGGTAAGTTAATTTATAAGCAAACCCAAGTTAGCACTAATTGGCAGATGAACAGAGAGCACAACAGGCTTCCCCAAGCAACAGGTGTTCCCTCCCTCTCTCAGCAAGAACCTCTCCTACCCTTGGCGAGGCCACACCCCATCAGCCAGCGTTTTGTCCACAGCTTGTTTCCTCCCCCATCTGGCGTTTTCCCCATCCAGCCATCATCGCCAGCAAGACCATAGACCTGGCGTTTATTCCTGCTCTCAACAGCATTTTTCAGAGACACTAACGCTAGACAGTCACCATCAGCATTGGAGGTTTCTCACCATCAGCGGGCAGCAGCAGATAAGTCCTCCCATCGCTAGCCTTGCTTGTGAAATTCAGCAGCGTTTCCAATCACCAAAACGCAGCCAGGACCGTCCTTCAGCCTGCAGGAAAATCAGCCTTGTGTCCCCAGCGATTCAGCCCCTGAAACGCAGCAGAGACTCAGTATTTCAGCCACCATCAGTCCCCTTCAAAAACGCAGCAAACCCTAGAAACCAGCGTTTTCTTTCAGCAGCTATACCAGTGATTTTCTTCATCAGTTCAGCCCCTTCAAGGACAGTCCAATTCAGCAATAGAAAACAGTCCAAATCAGCCATAAACAGTCCCAGTTTCAGCCACGATGACGTCGTAATCACCATCGTCGTCGTCACCATCATCGTCGTCACCGTCGTCGTCATCGGCATAGTCCAACAGCATCAGTCCTTTGCATCCGCATTGTACTCTTTCGTGCAATCAAAGTAGACCACTCTCGCCGACGAGAGTGGGGCCTTCGGAGGAGGGTTTTACAACCTCTCGGTGTCGTAACTTTCTCTCCTTCTCTCAGTCTCATTCACTTGCACGCACTAGATCCACTCTCTTTGTTCGTGATCACCGCACTCTCTATAAGACGGAAAGCTCTCTCTTTCCCTAAGAACTAAAAGGAACCTTGAGCAATAAAGATCACTAATCTTGAGAAAATACAACATTCATTCCGCTCCACCTTACATTGGTATCAGAGCTTTGGAAGTGTTCTGCATTACTCAAGGGAAGAACCACAAGAATTTTTTTTGCTTGTTGCGATCGCACGAACCAAGTTTACTTGGGCGTGGAGATTCCTAATCGTGTTTTGTTGAAGAGTGACAGGAATCCCAAGAAAGAAGGGCTTGTCCAGCCTCCCCTTGTGTCTCTTTTCACTCATTGAGAGCGGACCGTGCACTTAGCGGCTGGCCAATCGACGTGAGGTGGGAAAAAGCAACCTTGGTGTGAGCGCAAGGCCGCCAAGGGGTGCGCCCGCAGAAAGAAGTAGAACTCGGGTGAAGAGAAGATCCTTCTCCAACACGATTTGCAAGCGAAAGAAACCCTCAAGAACCTCAAGAACCCAAGATTCTCACGAATCAAGAACCTCAAGAACCTCAAGACCCTCAAGAACCAAGTTCCTCGCGAGCTTAAGACCCCAAGATCATAGTGCATGGTCGTCACCCGAAGCGGCATGGATACTTTTCCTTCAGGTGATGAGCATGAGAGAGGCGACGAAGGATTCTCCCAACCAGGAGGTTTTTCCAACCCTCCCCCTTCGCCATCTACGCCAGACCCTATGGAGGCAATGATGAAGCAAATGATGGCCATGATGGATCGACAGGAAGACAAGCGCCTTGCTTTGGAACGCGCGAGCGACGCAAAAAAAGAAAGAAAAGAACTAAGGAAGGAAGAAGCCACAGCAAGAAACGCAGCATTGGAGGCCGATCGTGCTGCGCATAGATTGGCTATGGAGGCCGAGCGTGAAGCTCAAAGGGAGCTTCGCAATCAAGAATTTATTGCCCAAGTCCTAGCCTCGAAGACCGATCCACCCAAAGATCGGGGAAGTTCGTCAAGTGGCGCAAGCCACGGCGCGGATTCCACTCATCCAGTCACAAAAAAGTTGACTTTCAGTAAGTATGACGGTAAGATGGATGCTACAGTTATTCATTCTTGGTTGCATCAATTTAATGCTTATTTTGCAACAACTAAGAAAACAGGAAATAGCAAAGTTTTGACGGCAGCTATGTACCTTGCCGGTGATGCCACCAATTGGTACCATGCATGGCAAGAGGCACAGCTAGCCACGCACCTAGAGGCAGCCAACGATTTCACGCCCCTCTTTTAGTTGCGCTGATTTCCAAGACAAACTCAAGGCACGGTTTATGCCACCTCAGTATCTTGCACGCTTGAAAGAGGATTGGCTTAATCTCAAGCAACATGGTATGCAAGTCATGTCTTTTTCTAACCGTGTTTTGCAAAGAAGTGATCTGGGACTTTTGTGAGTCTATTCGTAGACCGTGCATGCCCAGTCACTCAGTGTAGATGCATATCCTCTGGTTGCACCTTGCATAAGCATAAGCATTTCCATCAAATTCCATCAGAGTCAATTTGGGGATTTTTCAGATGACTTGATCCCATTTTTCCCTATTTTTGACATTTTTCACTTATTTATTAAGTGACTTTTGTTGGGTACTCAATAGGGCAAATTGGGTAAGTTAATTTATAAGCAAACCCAAGTTAGCACTAATTGGCAGATGAACAGAGAGCACAACAGGCTTCCCCAAGCAGCAGGTGTTCCCTCCCTCTCTCATCAAGAACCTCTCCTACCCTTGGCGAGGCCACACCTCATCAGCCAGCGTTTTGTCCACAGCTTGTTTCCTCCCTCATCTGGCGTTTTCCCCATCCAGCCATCATCGCCAGACCATAGACCTGGCGTTTATTCCTGCTCTCAACAGCGTTTTTCAGAGACACTAACGCTAGACAGTCACCATCAGCATTGGAGGTTTCTCACCATCAGCGGGCAGCAGCAGATAAGTCCTCCCATCGCTAGCCTTGCTTGTGAAATTCAGCAGTGTTTCCAATCACCAAAACGCAGCCAGGACCAGCCTTCAGCCTGCAGGAAAATCAGCCTTGTATCCCCTGCGATACAGCCCCTGAAACGCAGCAGAGACTCGGTATTTCAGCCACCATCAGTCCCCTTCAAAAACGCAGCAAACCCTAGAAACCAGTGCTTTCTTTCAGCAGCTATACCAGCGATTTTCTTCATCAGTTCAGCCCCTTCAAGGACAGTCCAATTCAGCAATAGAAAACAGTCCAGATCAGCCATAAACAGTCCCAGTTTCAGCCACGATGACGTCGTAATCACCATCGTCGTCATCACCGTCACCGTCGTCGTCGTCGGCATAATCCAACAGCATCAGTCCTTTGCATCCGCATTGTACTCTTTCGTGCAATCAAAGTAGACCACTCTCGCCGACGAGAGTGGGGCCTTCGGAGGAGGGTTTTACAACCTCTCGGTGTCGTAACTTTCTCTCTCCTTCTCTCAGTCTCATTCACTTGCACGCACTAGATCCACTCTCTTTGTTCGTGATCACCGCACTCTCTAAGCTGACAATTCAGATAGTCCTCCAAGCTCTCTCTCTCTCTCTCTCTCTCTCTCTCTCTCTCTCTCTCTCTCTCTCTCTCTCTCTCGCCGCCCTGTCTCTGCCCGCCACCCTGCCTGCTCGCGCAGCATTCGTACGACTCGCCTCCTCAGCAACGCACCCCTCGCCTTCAGCCCACCTCTCGCCTTGTGTTGCATTGTGCTGCAGCTCCACCATCACAGCAGCCCAGAGACGGGCAGCCCAGGCCACCCCCATATCCATTAGCAGCTCAACATTCAAGGGGATGGGCTGTAAACACTAGGCTTCCCGTGTGCTCAGCCTCGCCTCCCCGAGCTCGACCATGGCACCTCTTGACAGGAAAGAAGTGGAGGACATGATAGCCAGAGCTATCACACAGGCAAAGAAAGATGCGGACAAGGCACTGAACGCCGAAGTAAGGAGGATGACGGAAAAGATGAAGCAAATGGAGGATAACATCAGAGGCCTCACAGAAGAAAAGGAGGCCTGGAAGAAAGCATTCTAAGAACTCCGTGACACATCCAACACGGAGATACACCGTATACAAGAAAGCATCAACCACCTCCGGATCTCCAAGGAAGAGGGGGAAATCTCGAGCTTCGAAGATATAGAAGTAGAGATCAAAAATAAATGGAAAGCAGACATCAAAGAAGAGATCCACACAGAAATGGAGACCAAACAATCAGGATGGGTGGAAGTAGTTAAAAAGAATATCAAGGAGGAGGTATGCGAGGAGGTTCACATGGGAGAGCACTTGAGGGTTCAGCTTACTCTCGAGGAGGAGCGATTGCGCCATATGAGGAAACACAATGTTAGGATCACTGGCCTTAAAGAGGGACCTTCAACAGAGGAGGATGCACGAGAGCTTTGTAGCCACCTAGGCTACAAAGAGACTATGCCTTTTACAAAGGCATGGCGAGCTGGCCGTGACACCACTCGAGCTCGCCCGTTGATCACGCAGTTACAAGGAGATGAGGACCGCACCACCTTTTTTCGCAAAAGGGTGCTCTTACGAGGCCTCCAGGGCGGCCATATCTTTATGGACGAGGACCTCACTAGGATGCAGATCGAGCACAGGAAATCATGCATGCCCAAGGTCCTTCAGGCACGGAAAGAAGGTAAAAAGGCCTTCTTTCGAGATGGTAGAATCTTCATCAACGGCTGCCCAATCTCATAGGGATTCGGGACCTATGAGACACATACACTAGCACAAAAGACACCACTCAGAGGGGCAGTCTGGAACTGCAATGGTTCTATATGGACACATCCGGAGCGCCTAGAGGAGATCATGAGTGAGCATGACTTTGTATGTTTTACAGAGACACATGAGAGCCCAGAGAGAGGACTACCTGTAGTCACAGGATTTCAGTGGGAGTCAACTTACACGACCATCACTAGACAGAGTACAGCTCGGGGGTCAGGAGGGGTGGCCATACTATTCAGACAGAGCTTACACAACCGGATACAGGTGATGAGTAGAGACGAGGAGGCATGCTATATGTGGGTACGGCTAGAGCTCACCCACGAGAGAGGGCTATACATTGCCATATGCTACTTTTCACCACATGGATCACGATATGCTATCCAGGACCCCTACTCTCGACTGTCGAAGGACATTTCTCACTACACATCACTCGGGGAAGTCCTCCTCATGGGGGACTTCAACGGGAGGACACAGAGCCGACAGTGTGAGATCTATGATATGGAGCAGCCGGAGATCATGAGGGCACTTGATGCAAAGGACATGGGGATGAGTAGAGTGTCTGCAGATGGGGGACAGGACAACACTGGATATGGCAAACACCTTCTTGAGCTTGGCAACAGGCACCATCTCATTATTTATAACGGGATGGCGAGGTGGCCAGATTCTGGGGGATTCACTTGCTTCCCACACAGTGGGGGAGAGAGCACAGTCGATTATTTGTTGGGCTCTACCCAGACAGCAGAGCTTATACACTCCTTCAGCGTTGCACGCACACCAATAGGGGCGGATCATACTTATCTTACATTCTCCCTTCTTGCTACACAGCTTGCTGACCCCCCCGCCTCCCCCCCTCACACTTACACTACCATTTCTTTCACTCATGAGCTCACTCCTGTTTATATACATCACCTGCATGAGCACCTTATACACTTAGACCCCACAGCACCTCTCGACACACTCACCACACACATTACATCCATCTTACACGAGTCAGCCACTCAAAGTTTCCCACATCGCATACACACACACCCTCCACGCACTGGCACTATGCCACAAAACAGGTGGTACGATGACGAATGTCGAGATCTACACACACCTATGTATATTGGAGATCAGAGGGGAGATTACACATCGCCAGGCTCAGCGCAGGATGCAGACACTTACCCGTCGTAAAAGACGGGAGTGGGAGGAGCACCAATATTGGGACATCTATCATTTACTCATGAGCCAGGATAGTGCTGAGGCATGGCGCCGGATCAGACCTCCCAGGCCATCACTCCTATTCAAGACCCAGCGACATGGCACAGATATGCTGAGAGCTTATACGAGATCCCAGGACAACCACCCATACCTACGCCATCGGCTACCCGACCCACATCATCTACTTTCTTCACCACCCACATGGTGAAGAAAGCTATATCCCACCTACAGCATGGGAGGGCTAGAGATCGGGCAGGCCTACAGGCAGAGCATTTTATATATGGCTGTGATGCATTGGCACCACTCATTGCCCACCTCTTCAACCGCGCGCTTTCAGAGGGATTCCCAGAGTCGTGGACAGAGCACACCATCGTGCCTATCCACAAATCTGGGGATGCCATGGATCCTAGCACATATCGCACTATCATGATTGGTCCTATACTGGCCAAACTATATGGCGCGGTTTTAGAGGAGCTCAGTTCTCTAGCAGAGGGAGAGGGCATGAGGACACCAGGACAGGCAGGCTTCCGCCGAGCTTTCTCTACTATTGATCATATCTTCACCCTTCGTTGTCTGATCGACCAGACACGGGTGAGGAAGAGGAGATTATATTGCTGCTTCGTGGACTTCCGCAAAGCATTTGACACAGTACCTAGAGAGAGACTTTTCAGACGCTTGGCTGCGCTTGGGATTGGAGAGGAGATGGCATGGGGGATCTATGCATTGTATGAGCATGTATCTGGCAGAGTGAGATGCCCGGGTGGATTATCTGACACCCTTGTGAGCACCATTGGTGTGAAACAAGGTTGCCCTCTATCACCTACACTCTTTGGTCTATACAAGGGGTGGAGAGGGTGTGGATATTGCAGGGACTACTATACACATACTCTTATATACAGATGATATTGTCCTAATGTCAGAGACGGCAGAGGGACTACAGCTACATTTGCAAGCCCTGGATGATTTCTCCTCACAGAGAGGACTCACGGTGAACCTTGGCAAGACCAAGGTTCTCATATTTCATACATCGACTCAGATTCGCCGACGGAGTAGATTTACAGTAGCTGGAGGGGATATAGAGGTGACAGGCTCATATGTATATCTGGGGGTTACATTCACCGCAGCATCAGGGACCTTCTCCATGACACAGACAGCTAGAGATAGACTTACCAGAGGATACGCATCACTAGCTATGATGGAGAGACAGTGCCACCAGGCCCACTTCCAGGAGCCCCGGACGAAGGGGTGGCTCTTTGACACACTGGTCACACCTGCACTCATGTATGCCTCGGCCATTTGGGGACAGGGACTGGCAGACTCAGTATGGACACAGATAGAGAGGCCACAGATTATTATGATCTCCAGGATGATTCACAGCAAGCCATCAGTTCCACACGACATTATTAGAGCTGAGCTGGCTGCACCACCGATGTTGATAGAGGCACTCTTTCAGACTGTTTGCCTTCTTCACAGATTCAAAGATATGGATCCAGATAGGATCTCTCATAGAGCATTCATTGCATCTAGAGAGATGGCACAGGCAGGGGACACTAGCTCATGGTATGCCCAAACACGAGATTGGCTAGCTCACCACGGTTTTCATATCGATAGACTACCACCACTCCAGTATGACACCCAGGCCCCGACCTATTCCCTCTCACGCTCCGAGAGGAATAGGGTCATCAAACAGGAGATATGGCATACATATATTCAGAGGACATGGCACAGGCCCACAGACACCCTACCTCCTAAAATGCTATATTACTATGAGCATTTTCTAAGGTTCTCAGAGCAGGGATTCATTGAGATTCCATTATACATGCAGGAGTACATGCCACACCGACTTCGGGTCAGCATTGGCCAGCTACGAGTGTCATCACATCAGCCAGAGATTGAGAGTGGCAGAGCCAAAGGCATACCACGAGAGGAGCGTACATGTCGGATCTGCCAGACAGAGGTGGAGAGTGAGGAGCATTTTGTCATGAGATGCCCAGCATATACAGAGCTGAGAGAGAGATATGGCATTGGAGACTCATTACAGCAAAATATGATAGGCCGAGAGCAGAGGAGGTTTGGCCAGTTCCTGGTTGCGGCTTTAGAGATTCGAGAGCAGTTGTTACAGCCACGCCAGAGTCAGGATAGCAAGACACAGACTACCATCACACAGTTTTTCCGACGAGCAGGGCTAGACCCCCCCACACTACCTACACAGAGCAGAGGGCTTACCCTTCAGCAGGCAGAGTCTCAGAGGGCACGTCGGAGACCGAGGCTCCCAGGATACAGGACACATGGGTATCACCAGAGGGAGATCTCGAGGATACTAGCTCTACACCATCAGTATCTAGAGCAGAGTCATGTACCAGAACCAGGGAATCCAGCATTCCAGAGATACCTGAGCAGGCCACCACCGATGTACCACATTCTCTACCCTACATATGTTGCTTGTTTTTAGATACCCTCCCTATCATCTATTGGTGGTATCACCTTGCAGCCCCTATTTGAGCCTGATGATGCGTGAGCACACCTCGACACGAGGACCCACACTATACATTGTACACCACATGCACCACCCTACCACACCCTTTTGCATAGTATAGGCTCATTTCAGTTTGTACCTTTTTTTTTTTTTCCGATGCCTAGAGCATCAACACATGTATATGATATTGTCTCATAGGTCGAGTTCGGCCTTTCGAAGACGTTAATAAAGCTTTCTTTCTTTCTTTCTTTCTATAAGACGGAAAGCTCTCTCTTTCCCTAAGAACTAAAAGGAACCTTGAGCAATAAAGATCACTAATCTTGAAAAAATACAACATTCATTCCGCTGCACCTTACATCACTGGAATGAAATGAGCCTTTTTGCTAAACCTGTCAATAACAGTCCAGATACCGTCATGACCACTCTGTGTTCTCCGGAGATCAAAAATGAAATCCATCACAATACTTTCCCAGGGGCGGTTGGGTATGGGTAAAGGCTGTAACAATCCCTGTGCCTTATGCCTGTCAAACTTGACCTTCTAGCATACTAAGCAACTGCGCACAAACTCTTCCACATCCTTTTTGAGTCTCGGCCAAAAGAAGTATCTCTCTACCCCCTTCATGGTGGTAGCAATGCCGCGGTGACCCGTAAAAGGTGGACAGTGGCATTCAGTCATAACCTTTTCCCTCAACTGCTGTGTAACGCACAACATAGTCTTTTTCATCAAGTAGCCTTCCCGAAGGGAGTATCCAGCTATATTCTCCCCATCCCGTATCCGTGTGAAAATATTTGCAAAATCTGTATCTGTGGCATACTGATCGACCATATCCTCGAAGCTCCTATCATGTATCGCGGAAATCGCTAGAACCAACGGCTTCCGAGACAAAGCATCTGCCACCACATTCTTCTGTCCCTACACATGGACAATCTGGAAGTGAAACTGTGACAAAATGTTCGTCCACCGCATCTGCTTTTCCGAAAGCTGCTTCTGTGACAAGAAGTAGCGCAAACTCTGATGATCTATAAAGACAGTAAAATCCGCTCCGAGTAGGTAATGCCGCCTCTGAGTAAGAGCATGGATAACCGCCAAAAGCTCTTTCTCATATATCTGTGCTGTCATCTCCAGCCTAGAGAACAATCGGCTCTCATAAGCAATGACATGGCCTTCTTGCATTAAGACCGCACCCAAACTACCACCACAAGCATCACAATATACTTCAAATGACTTCTACAAGTCCGGCAAAGTCAAAACTGGTCCCGTAGTCAATTTCTCTTTCAAGGTCCGAAAGGAAGTCACCTCTGTGGATCCCCACGAGAAAGGGACTCCTTTCTGTGTCAAGATATGCAAAGGGACAGCAACCTCTGCAAACTTTTGTATGAACCGCCTATAGTACGAACACAGTCCCAAGAAGCTTCTAACTTCATGGACATTCTTCAAATCGGGCCAATCACGGATATCGCAGGAACATTGGTTAAGCCAAAAGGCATCACCAAAAACTCAAATAACCCAAAAGTAGTCCGAAAGGCTGTCTTGTAGACGTCTCCCGGTGCGATTCGGATCTAATGATATCCACTCTTCAAGTCAATTTAGCTCGAGGATCCCTATAACTGTCGAGTATATCATCGATCCTAGGAATCAGAAATCTGTTCTTGATGGTGATTTTATTGAGAGCTCTATAATCGATGCACATCCTCCAAGATCCGTCTTTCTTCAAAACCAACAACACTGGAGAGCAATACGGTGAAGTATTAGGCTGGATAAGACCCTTTTCCAAGAGGTCTTTCACTTGGGTTCATAATCTCTTCATTCTATGCTCGGCTCACACGGTAAGGTGGCCGGTTCGGTGGTGTGCTTCCAGGTATCAGATCAATGGTATGATCTTCAAGACGAGCAGGGGATAACTCTTCTGGTAGTCCCTCTGAGAAGCAATCGGCGTGAGAGTGGAGAATGGCGTTCTTTAACAAGTTTAGACATATTTGTCCTATCCTTATCGCTCAATTCTTTCATAAAGATCAAGTAAACAAACAGACTGGATTTCATTAACTTTGAAATGACCGAAGCCGATACAATAGGGACAGACTCGCCCTTCAGTTTTATATCAAGTACAATTGTTCTGCCCTTTTCTGTAGTCAAAGTCGCTTTTTCGCCCGATAATCGACCACAGCGTTGTTCTTGTGGTACCAGGGAATCCCTAAGAGAACATCACAACCCTCCAAAGGCATTATGAAGAAGTCCTCATGCCCCAAATACCCCTGACAATGCAATCGAAGTTTGCCAATGACAGGAGTAATGGCCACGTCCCTGCCGGGTGCCGCTAGAAGTGCCTCTACAAGTGGTCCCATCTGATCGGAAGTAATCTCAAGCCGCGCCGCCAATTCCAGTGAAATGAAGTTGGCCTTGGCTCCTCCATCAACGAAAATCAGGGCCTCTTGATCTTTCACTTTGCCCCAAGCTCGGCAAAGTTCTGTACTCTCATCCATGGTGTCGGGATCGGTACCCACACAAACTGGAACCAGTCCTATTTTCATCTTGCCTTTTCGTCCATGTTCCTCAGCTGCTCTCGAACTCTCAGGCCTGTCGTCGTCCTTATCATTCTGTTCTTTCTGTGCCTTTTTAGGGCACTTCGCGGAGATGTGTCCATGTTCCCCGCATCGAGCTCGCTCCTGAGAAGTAAGCTTGGGTCGTGCATCCTTTTTCTTTCGGTTGCTCTTTCTCTTTCTACTTTCATTCCCAGAAGTCTGTTCGGCTCGCTGTGTCATGTTCTCATCTGTGGGGTAAGTCAGACTGCCAGAGTGAATGGCAAAGCCCCGCTTTGCATGACTCATCAGCTCTTGAATAAAAGCTGACTTATGCTCCAAGCAGTGATCTCGGATCTCTGTAGGTAGACCCAAGGTGAGCCGCTCAATCTGTTCTCTGAACGTGATCTTCTTGAATGAAGAGGCGGGTAGAAAAGAGCTCCAGAATCTTTCACAATAAGCATTGATTGTATCTTTCTTGGTCATCCGAAGATAGTTCCAAGCAGCTCGTATATCTCGTTCATATTCTTGCGTCAACCAAGAAGAAATAAAAAGCTTTTTGAATTTCAGCCATTTAACTGGCGCAGTCTTGTTTAAAGGAAGCGTGGACCACCAAGTATGAGCATTCCCCTTTAAGTAAGAGGTAGCTCTCCGAATCTTGGAGTGCTTTGAATAGCGTCCTCCCGCAAAAGCAATGTCAAACTGCTGTATAAAAGATAAAGCCTTCGAAGCATCTGAGTATCCTGAAAAAGTATCAAACTTGATCGAGTGCTCAGTGGCCACCTTCATTAAACTCTCGGACTTTCATGCTTTTATCTTCGAGAAAGTCATACTGGTTGGCTTTGTAAAAGTTCTTCTTGTTCGCATAGAAGTTTCCATCATCAGAATCTGAGCTATCTGTAGACGAGTCCTCAGTAGAACTGTCAGGCTCTGGGCGAGATTTAGCCTTCTTTGCCTTTTTCTTGCCCTTTCCGAAGCTTTGTTTCTTTCTTTGCTTTTTACCTTTCTGGTCTTCTTCGCTCGAATCTGAAGAGCTAGAAGAACTGTCAGAAGAAGAAGAAGAAGAAGAAGAACTGGGTACTCCTTCAAAACGAACACGCTTCTTCTGTTTCTTTGCCTTGTCAAAAGTTGACTGATGACCCAAATATCTCGGGAAGTCAATGCTTTTCTTCTGCTTTTTGCCGTGCTTTTTGGCTTTCTTTAGCGCGTCAAAAAGATGGGCAATCCGTGCATCAACCACCTCTTGTAATTCCTTCTCTGAATACTATTTGTGATCAGAAGGTTTCTTGAGAGCGGGTTTCAGTGGTGGTGTAGTGGTTTTCTGCCATTGTGCATGCACTTCCTGAAATGAAGTCTCGCTCATATATCTTGCCAATTTCAGATCCTTCCAAAACTGAGCATCATCTTTGTTGCATCGCCAATCAATTGACGACGCTTCATCTCTCTTTGCTCCGCCTGAGTAGGCCGAGGCGGGCCATACTCTCTGTCAGAATCTTCGTTGTGATCCCTGCCCGCATCTCCAGATGCAGAGGGAGTCGACTGATCCTTGCGTCAAGCCATAGGTGCCGCGGAAAAAAAATTGGGGATCGGATTTCCCGTAGAAGAGAAATCGGCCGTGCTCTGATACCACTATAACAGACTTGGACACTCCAAGTCAAGAATCAACTGCGAAAGCACCAAATAACCACTTCAAAACAATTCATAGATCACAACAGATTTGCACTAGCCCGGCGGAGTTCCGTGCCTAGAGATATTGGCCCCAAAGACTGGCGCCCCTTTCGGTATTTCTTTTTGTATTAATCAGTTCAAAGTACAAGAGAGTGGGTCGGGTTTCACTCTCAGACTCTGCGTCCAGATGCTCTGAGAAGTGAGGCCCTCACCACTAATTTAAAGGTTACAAGGGATGCCCAAAAGCAGAGCCCCAAAAGCTTGAAAGCAAAAGCAGATTCTCTCTCTCTCTCTCTCTCTCAATGAGAGCCAGTAAAAAGCTCTTTTTCTCTCTCTTTCTCCCAAAGCATAGCCAGAAAAAGTATCAACTAGCGTCGCTTGGCTGGCTGCTTTTTTTCTCCGCAAATTGCGCTGCAAATCCCAGAAATCCGCACTGCTGCAGCCACGTGGCACTGGCACCAGAAATGAGGGTTTCCACCACATTTAGGGTTTCAGCCAGCAGCTAGGGTTAAGGTTTCCAGAAATTAGGGTTTCTGCAAAATTAGGGTTTCTGGCAGAAATTAGGGTTTGCAGGATTTTTAGGGTTCCTGGCAAAAATTAGGGTTTCTGCTGTCCATAGCCACGTCATCACTTTGTGACAAAAAAAGCTAGAGAGAGAAAACTGTTAGAGAGAGAAACCTTGCAAAGAAGAGAAACACGAGAGAGAGAGAGAGAGAGAGAGAGAGAGAGAGAGACGTTGGCAAGCTATACTGATGATACAACTGGTACACAACTGATAATTGTGGGGTGGGCACTCCCCCTCCCTATATAGGGAGCATGGCAGATTGCCCTACCACCCCTGAAAACCCCCAGGATCCAAAATAGGTGGAACTGCTCAAAACTAGAAAAAACCTAAAAACCTACCTGTCGGTGGAAACCAATGGAATAAAAAATACCCGAGACCCAGGACCACCAACAGGAACACTCTACGACATTGCCATTGCCAGCAACACAAGGCAGGCAAACAATAGTGGGATAGGCCGAAAATGAAATGATAAAATTACCTCACATAGGCCAGGCATAGCCACAGAACAGCCCTTACTCCCCATGATCAAAGATACTAGGGCACTAGCAACTCCGCTAGGATTGGCCAAGTGGTGACAATCTCTAATAGAAGGCAGTCACCGAAGCCAAGGTGTGGATAATAGGCAAGGCAAGGACATCTCAAAGGGGAAACACTTGTGCAAGCAATCGAAAACACAAGGCTGAAATCTGCAAAATGCAAAACACTGACCACAACGTTTCAAGAAAACATTGAGCCTTGGAATAAAATTAAAACATTGTAGTTAGTACTGCTAGAGTGCAATGAAAGAAAAACGCTGGCATAGCCTGGAAAATCGCTAGGTAGGGAAGGCGCTGCACAAAAGGGACTCGGAGGGAAGGAGGTCATCCTAGCAAAGAAGCCGCCCAAATACCCGCTATAAGGCAGGTCATCAAAAAACGCTACTGTAGAGGTTGAACGAAACGCTCGCAATGCTCCTCCAGAGGATGGAGATTCCATAATTAAGAGCATATGCTAATTCCATTGATTCGGATCCAAAGTTTGAACTCAAATGTTTTTTAAGACGATAATTTTAGCTCTGTATGCTTATAAAGCTAAAATGTTTTTTAAGAGGTTAACATATAGGCCTTGCTTTATTAATAATCATCATTCCTATTCAAAGATCAGTGCTTTCACAGACAAATATTTGTGATAAAGAAATGTCTCTTTTAGAGCACGTTATATGCATACCTTGTGCGTTCAATCAATTGCCTTGCACACGCTCGTAGCATAGGCTGAGATAAGCAACGCACCAACAATATCATGACGAGCTAATATACCAATCAACAAAGATCATAAAAAAGGCAACTCGTATCTTTATACCTCATCATGCTTGCCCAAAAGAACACTCACAGTAAAAGTGATCTCTGCGCCATAACCCTCCTCTTTCCTGCGAAAATTATCAACAAGATTCTCTGATCAAGGCACCGATGGTTTAGAAGGAGAAAGCAAAAATAACACGTTGAGCTGTCATTAGTCAACTGACAAATTCCTACACACCCAATGCCACCAAACAGAACTGAATTGCTGGTCTCCCAGCTCAGAGAAGAAAAAATAATAAGATTTTACTCCAATAACACACCTATCGCGTAAAACAGCTGTTTTTAAGGAAAAAAGAGAGACACCCAAGAATGTTCAAACCCTTGAAAAGGAGAGACCATTTGAGCTGTCACTCAATTAATTATGAATCACTTCAACCATACAATGCAACCAGTTTGAAACCGCAGAATAAAACTGCATTGCTGGTCTCAAAGCCCACACAAGGCAAAGATTTTGAATTTTCATTGAGATTAAAATACACACAATTGGAGTTAAATCCAATCTACTAAGCTGTGCACGTAGACACCATGTCAGCTATATAAGTGTGTCATGCATTGCTTGGCTTTGTGAGACTTTCATCAATGATCATTTATCAATCTTTACCAGTCTGATACAAATGATTTATGGTAACAGAAGACGACCCAACATACCTTGCCTGCAATAGAGTCCCCATCTTTCCAAGTTGTGTTACCAGAACCTGAAAATATGAAAATAAATCTCTCCTATGTCTAGCAATTCAAGTTTGCAGACAAAATGATACTAAGCATGAGAACAAAGAACTCACAAAAATGTAATCATCATAACTCGATAGAATAAAATCAGTCTTGATACCCTGTAAGGTATAAAATCTGGCAAACAATCAGAAGCCTGCCGTAATGTGGATGAATCTAATCCACATACAGTGATGCGCATTCTCCACTTTAACACACAGATGCACAAAAAGAACCTGAACGACTGTAGAGAACTCTTTGCTCGATACCGGAAAGCTGGGTACCTTGTGGGCCTGCAAAAGGCCACAAAAACAATCATCGAGAATGCTTCAGTTGATTGTACTCTGCCATGAGAGAGAGAGAGAGAGGGGGAGTGAGCACATGAGAAGGTTCATTCATCTTGTTCGCGTCAACTGGTGTTGAACGACTTCTTTGCCCGGTCGACAGCCAGCCGTTTCGATCACCTGCTGTTGACAACAGTTATTGACGACCAGCAGAGCTCGCGCAGACGAGGATAGCTGATGCACCCTCAGTCTTCCCTTCTGAAAGCCTCGTGAACCTGAACGCGGACGTGAACGAGAGGGTTCGGTCTCGTTCGTTGGAAGCTAGTTACGGCCTTTCTGGAACGACCGAAGCTGCCGAGCGTTAAACTAGATGTAGTGCGCACATGAGGCGGTTGAAGGCGCGTTCAATCCTCCACACTATTTCGCAGGGGCGGCTTCAAATGGGATCTACGGTTGAGTTGATTCGGATCGTCATATGCACGTTTGGTAAATTCTGGGAGAAAAGTAAATTCGGGGCAGTCGACACCCCATGTCTTGAACCCACGTCCTCCCCAACTGCATGCATTCGTTGAAATATGGGAGATTTGAGTATGTCATATTGTAAATGTGGGTCGATTAGTAAATTCGGGGAAAATTTGTAAATTCGGGGCAGCTGTCGAATCTAACGGTCCACGATTGGCGCACCCCGCGATTTCCTCCTCCACCATTGATCCCATTTGAGCATGCCCATGTGATATAGTGATGAGGGTGTTCAATGGCATTAGGCAACAGCTAACGGATCACCTGGTAGTCGTTGTTGCTAATGCCTTGGTGACAAATTGTGTGCAGGTTAAAAGCGGGGTTGTTGAGAGTAGAAGGGGAGAATGATTGTTTCCACAATTCCATTTTGCTCACACATATACTTGTCAACTTCTCACCATCTCTCTCAAAACCCAAGTACACACCTAACCATGACACTTTACACATGCGCGCGCACACACACACACACAAACATAGACTTGATAGTGAAAACTAAGGAGAAAATGATGTAAACAAGATTAGAGAGTACACAGCATAACATAGAATGAGAGAGAGAGAGAGAGAGAAAGAAATCTTGCAAATCAATGGTTTAAAGATTGTAGCTTCAAACTCCACAGCACATTTTGTGGAGTTTGACATTTAATATTTGATATTGATTGTTGGTGCCAAAAGTTAATGGCCTCTCTTTACACTTAGTTCCACTTAGTTTTTGTGTGGTGACTACCACTTATTGCATGACCCTCTTAAAGGTGAGCTCTCACTAATTATTTACGAGCGAGTCGTAGTGTTTTATTGAAAAAATAAACTATAACACTATGCAAATAAAAATTGATCAAAGCATAATTTATGTTGATACCTATTATTTAGCTTTCAAAGTTCCAATTTCCACATCATCAACTCATCGTTAGTAAAAATAGAAAAGCACCACATCAATTAATCATTACATTCCATCTATCCCAATTATAGTTAACCACATACAACATGAGGGTGTCTAATCAAGTAATATCTCTCCCTCCAGGAATAGCAATTGTCTTTGGTTGCTCAATAGAGAATCAACTGGACTATGAGTTATGAAACGCGTGGAGAAGATATGAGAATTTCGAGAAAAAAAATCAGACATCCATTTAACATCTTCTCTAGGGTGGCCTTTAAAAGAAAAGATAATGATTATAAACCATGTCAATGCGCATAGTGGTGGTCTCATGATCAACTAATTAGTTAAAGATGAGTTGTTCTTCTTGATCTACAAGTGTAGGTGGTTGCTCATATATATGATACGTAGGTAGGGGTCCTCGAAAATGTCGTAATAAACTAATGTGAAATGCATTGTGATGTGTCAGTGTGAAGATAATTCTAAGCAAAATGAAACATCATTTATCACATCAAATTTTTTGAATGGACCATAAAAACGGAGAGCAACCTTAACAAAAAACATATGTATCAACACTTTAATTCTTCTCTTTTCATTTCAAAACATAACATAATCTCCTTCTTTAATTTCATGTGCTTTGTGGTGCTTATTAACATGCTTAGTGTACAATTCTCATAAAGTTTAATAGTAGAGTATACACTTTCATAAATATCATGAAAATTAGTAGTGAAGTATCAGCAGCAAGCACAATGTTAGAAACTCTTGAAGCAGAAGTTGGAAGAGAGTGACCCTACACAATCTCAAATGAAGACTTACCTGTAGCAGAGTGAATGGTGTTGTTATAAGCAAACTATAAAATATGCACGTAATCATCCCACTTCTTGGGTTGAGAAGACACATAAGCTTTCAATAAATCAATAATAGTGCAAATAGTGGCTTCTGTTTGACTATTAGACTCATGATAAAATACATAAGTGAAATCGAGTGTAGTGCCAATATTTTGAAGAACTGTAGTCCAAAAATCATTCAATTTTGGAATTTCTATCATATATGATTACTTTTGACAAACCATGATGAGGAAAAACAACTTTTAAAAAAAGAAGTGCAGCTTGATGTGCAATGAGAGTTTTCTTGCATAGAATAAAATATGCTTTCTTAGAGAAACAATCAATAATAGTCCAAATCATATCATGTTTGTAAGCAGTGAGTGAAAAACAAGTAACAAAGTCCACAGAAATGTATTCCCAAGATCTTTCAAGAATAGGAAGAGGGTGTAACAAACCTAATTTCTTACATATTGCTACTTTAATCTTTTGGCAAATCAAACACGATGAAACATACTGTTTAACATGACTTTTCATCGCGGGCCAATAAAAATCACGACATAAGTTCTGAAAAGTAGCAGCAAAACTTATATATCCACATATGGTGGTTTATGTAATTCTTCAATGAGCAAAACATAAAATGGTTTTGTGACAGACAATTTTATTTGAAGTAAAGAAAATTTTCTTACATGGTGTATTCGAGAATTGTGTACATTGAATTTTCAAGCATATACAACCATGTGGTTTTAAAATCATTATCTTGAGCATAACCATCAGGAATAGAATCAAAAGTAGTACCCGTAATAATTGATAGATTATCAAAACAAGGTCTTTGACTCAAAGCATCACCCACAATGTTTTCTTTACCGGGTTGGTACTGAACGTTGGACTGTAAACTTTGAATAAAATCAGCCCATTTAATATATATATCATCTATTAGGGGTTGAGATAGCAAGTACTTAATACTTTGCTGATCAGTTTTAATTATCAAGTCAGCACCCATTAGATAGTGCTTTCATTTTGAGAGCATGCACTACAACAACCAATTCTTTATCAAATGTACTGAATTTAGATTCAGATGATTTGAATTTATGACTTTCAAATATAAGTGGATGATTATCTTGCATAAGAATTACACCGATATTTTTTCCACTAGCATCAATGACTACAACAAAGAATGGTCGATCAAAATTAAGCAGTTGTAACACAAGTGCATTAGACAAAGCATTCTTGAGTGCAGACAATGAGCTTTCTTGTAAGTGAGTCCATATATATGGGGTGCTTGTCTTTAACACAAGAGTCAATTAATGCGATTTGTAAGCAAAATTACGAACAAACTTCCTGTAATAATTGCATAGACCAATTATAGAACAAAGCTCATGCACGTTTTGGGCTTAGGCCATGATTGTATAGCTTCAATTTTCTTGAGATCTACATGTATTCCCTTGCCCGATACAATGTGTCTCAAATACTCTATTTCACGTTGAAAAATGAACTCTTTTTGGGATTCAAATATAGGTGATTTTGTGATAGAAGGTCAAAGACATGTGTTAAATATTTCTTGTCCATATTTTCTAAATACAAGAATATCATCAAAAATTACAATGACAAAGTCTTGATGGTCAATGAAAATTTGATTCATCATACAATGAAGATAGATATTGTATTTGTCTGACCAAATGGCATGAGTCTATTTTGCTAAAGATGTTTGTCCCTTTAAGTTTGTCCAGTAGATCATCCCCTCTGGGAATAGAAAATCTATTCTTAATGGTGATCTTGTTTAGAGCCATGTAGTCAATACACATACAAAAGGTTCCTTTTTTTTTCTTAACAAGAAGTATTGAAGCTCTATATGGTGAACTACTAGGTCTAATAAGGCCCCAGTCAAGTAAGTCTGTGATTTGATTTTGTATTTCTGTGTGTGCGGTTCGGTTTACATGGTATGTGCTCTGCAAGGTGGTTCACCACCCAAAATAATATCAATTTTATGGTTTTCGGGATGTGATGGTGGTATTTCAGGAGGTAGATCATGCATGAACTACTAGGTCTAATAAGGCCCCAGTCAAGTAAGTCTGTGATTTGATTTTGTATTTTTCTGTGTGCGGTTGGGTTTACATGGTATGGTGCTCTGCAAGGTGGTTCACCACCCAAAATATATATCAATTTTATGGTTTTCAAGATGTGATGGTGGTATTGCAGGAGGTAGATCATGCATGAAACAATAAACCCTAAATTGTGAGAGAAATTCATCGTGTGAAGAGTCTTGAGAAGTTTCAGTTTGAGCATATAATTGGTTTGCAAGCACTAGATATGCTTCCCCTTGCTTTCAAATTGCTCATTTGGCTTGAGTGTGATAAAGTAGCATAAATTTTTGATGTTCTAGGATTTCTTGGATGGAGTAGGTTTTGTCATGAGTGAGAGTTAAAGGATGTGTTTTGTAATTGATTGGCAGATTAAATTCATGACACTAAGGCATTCCCAAAATCATATTAATACCATGCAATGGTGCAATACGTGTATGAAAAATTAACCAATGCAAAATTCAATAGTGACGAGTTTTACAATTGAAACGTTGATTATTAAAAATAGTTTTTACTTTGTAAGGTGAAGAGTTGTGAAAGAGATAGTTGTTGTGAAAAGCGTGTAGAGATGACGTCATGGCTACTACCATCATCTAAAAAAATTGTGATATCTTCACCTTTAATTGTGCCTTTCACTTTGGGAAGAGGTGTGGAGATATAGGAATACCTATACCTGGAGAAGGATTGTCATTGGCATCATACTCAGGATCATAGTCCTCACCATAATTGACCTCAAATTCATTGTCGTCGGGATTAGCATCTTTGATGAGGTTAATTTGTACACCGTTTGGGCGATTGTTGTTGAATGGTCTTTGGTTGTGGTTGTGGTTGCGTGCAACTCCATTAGATTGGCCCTTGGAATGATTGTTGCTCTTAGCAAGGTTGTTCAAACACTTATCTGCATAGTGACCAAACTGAAAGCATTTGTAACATTTCACCTTTTTATTATCAACGGGAGATTGATAGGGCATTGATTGTTGGAAGAATTTTGGTTGGCCCTATGCTGCATGGAATTATTGTTGTTGCCATGAGGTTGAGAAGAGGTGGCGGAGTTGTCAAATCTGCATCTCTTGAAAAAGGTACGACTATGGTTTTTGTTCCTGTCAAAGTTAGGAGGGGAAGGAATTTTTTTGTTACGATTAGTGTTAGTGAATTGATAAACGTGAGATTGATTTCCGCCTTTCTTTTTCTCCGCATTGAGTGCCAAATTGATGACCTTTGACAATGACTCTGGCTCAAACATGTCCACTTCAGCACCAATTTGTAGTGCTAACCTAGATGTATACTTACGCTTTAGTTTCATGCGGCTGACATGTTTGATAGATTGAAGCTGAATGTACTACAAACGGAGGTGCGGTGGCCCTGCAAAATACCCAAAATAGCACACTGCAAGCCATAAACGAACAAATCTGCATACCTGATGATTAGCACAAATCCATGATCGAGCTAAACGCGAACAGAGAGAGACGGAGAGCGAGTTAGAGTGAGAGAGCACGTGCAGGCGCACCTCCTAGAGCAGAGTGCTACGTCGGCACGGCGAGAGAGAAGAGAGGAAGGAGAGAACAAAGACACAAACACTAGGTGTAATCTCCCCCCGTGCAAGAGTGAGCATTTCCCTCTTGCACGTATTTATTTATAGATTCTTCAATGCTCAAAAATGAATACACATAGGCTGGCCGGACTTATATGGCCTTAGCTCATAAAGAGCATTGAAATAATGAAATGTCCATAAAGATGATATCCTTTTGCATAACCCTTAGCCTTTTCCTTATGTCACCTGTATCAATTCCATTACCTACCTCTCTGTTAGAAAGCAACTATCCTCAGTTGCAAAGACAAGAATCTGCAACCCATACTTGTCAAAAATAGTGATTAGTATTCTGTGTCAAAAATATCACATAGTAAAAGAAAATATGAAAGTAAACAAGATTGCTTATGCCTGCCGTCATCCACATACTACCTATTCTAGCTTCCCATACCACTAGAATAAGCAGTATATGTCATACCCTGATGAATCCGGATATCATTGGTCACACTCATCATCGATCTCATAAATGTCAAGTCCAATCACATAAACACTGTTGCGTGACAAAAAATTATCATATACCAAGTCCCAATCCAATTCCAATTCCACAATATAAGTCCAAATCCAAATCACTTTCATTATGTACTCGGGTAACAAAATCATACCACTTACAGTGGTGGCCAGCCATTACAGTATGATTTTGTGATCGATGTTGCCGAAATCGAAGAATCGACACCCGACATGCTGCCTAAATCGGCAAATCGGTACTTGTGCTATCTAAACCGGCAGATCTGCACTTAATATTGTTGAAAACGATAAATGTCTTAATTATTAGTGTGCTACCTAAATGCACGTACAATTGGTGCTACTTAAATTGGTGAATCTTCACCAGGATGAGCATTTACACACTGCCTAAACCGATGAATATGTGTGCTTGTGACCAATGGACTAGACAAAACACAAAGGAGAAAAATATGTACTATGTGTTTGATACCACTTTGGAGTATATCAAAGTACTTACAAATTGTTGTTCACTATCCCAGAGCACCTTAGCTCGCATGAGTAGCTGCGTAGCTTATTGACAAATCATCTAATAAAAATTTCCTTTCAATACAATAAGAAGCCATTAGTGTTTGAGTATTCAGCTTAGAACACAATGCAGAGAAATAAAATATGAAAAGAGGAATAACGTATTTAATGTACATACCATGAGGGTATATTGTATTTGAAAGTATATATACCATTGTTGGCGTATGGGGAAAGGTACAAGTGTTGCAACTAGCAAACTTTCACCAAAATATAGTTAACAGATCCAACATGTGTCAATTTTGTGCTAATAAATGACTATGAAACAAAACAAGATAATTCAATTTATGTTACAAGAATAGCAGTGCCACTTGGTCTCTATAGAGATATCGAAGTATAAAAGACTAAATATTGCATTAGATTGCACGTGTAGGATTGTGATGATTGTATATACCAGAATTAGAAAATCAAAAAGTTATAAATAGTGGCAAATATAGCATTTGAATGTGGAAATGATTAATAAAATTACTAAAATGAAAAGCAGTAATGCCGATGTATGAATCTTGTTAAGCACACAAAGTGCATGAGAAGAGTGAACTTCAAATGCTTTATGATCAACTGTTTTCAATTCCAAGAGAAAGTGGTACAAAAATTAAAGTATTGGAAGAGAAGTTCGATATAGATAGTATTATCCCACTTTTATATATATATATATATATATATATATATATATATATATTCATCATACACCACAGTACTACAACAACTTTGCACTCAACTACTCAGTAGAAACAATCAATCACAAGATGTTATCATTTACCGTGCAATCTTGATAACTAAATTATGTCTAAGCACAAAAAAAAAAATCCCTACTTACGAAAACAACAATTTTCCAAGTCGCGTAGGAAGAAAATTTTCAAAAAGCTATCCTTGATTGTGCCTTTTGTGATGATCTTTGCTTGAATGAGAGGGTGCTCATCATTAGGAAGATTGATTATTAATTAGTATCTGAGAGTGAGTGTGAGAGCTATCTATGAGTTGGTATTAGTGATACTTATGTTAGTTGCAATTATAAACTGTTGTGGTGTGTATCAGACGGGTGATTTGATCTCGAATACAGAGAAATTAAAACTTAAAATAAAAATCACTATACTCGTGATGATAAGGGCTACTCTAAATACAATAGTTATCCATGGTGTTTATTATGGCAATTATCATGTGTTCTGCATCTTCGATCGCGAACCTTCTGGCATTGATTTCTTCCATAATCATCAATATTGCGATCATGATCCCTTTGTCTTTTGTGTCTTTGCTATTGATTGGGTTTATCATGATAGCTGGTCATCGTATCGATCGATAAATATACGTATATGGTGAACTTCTTCAGGCAACCAAAGTACACTTGCAAAGTTATGAGAACGAACGAGAGGATTCTTTCGTTTGATTATCCGTGAATTTGGCTTTCTCTTCTAGGTGCTTGGCAAAAAAAATGTGTACATGCAGTAGGATGAAAGAAATGTAATGTTGCATTGCCTGAGTTAACGAGAAATGTTTATGTGGTTGCTTGTAGCCAGGGGTGCCAGGTGGAGCATGAACCAATGGGAAGCATGCATGGGGGGAAAAAGAGAGAGATAAATGAAATGAAATGTTATATTAAACGTCTTCAAAAAGGGCAAATTGATACAATCCTTGTGGATCTAATCCAATACCTGGGTACAAAAATAAAATGAATTACAATGAAATACTAAAACTAAAATTCTGAAATCATCAGTTGAAATGCAACCTCATCGTCGTGAATGCTCGAGGATGCCCAACATCGTGCATTGTCAAAGAAAGTATTGTATTGGAGTCATAATGGGAGGGGAAAGAGAGAGAGAGAGAGAGAGAGAGAGAGAGAGAGAGAGAGAGAGAGAGAGAGAGAGAGAGAGAGAGAGAGAGAGAGAGAGGAGAAATGAAATGTTATATTAATTGTCTCCCAATGCTTATGGGACTAAACCCATACAATCCTTATGGATCTAAAACAATGTCTAGGTACAAAATAAAATGAAGTAAAGTAAAAGACGAATAATAAAAAAAAACTAAAACTAAAGCCAGCAATATCGTCGATGCCGGAGGATGCGCTGCAGCGGACGTCTTCTGAGAAAGGATTGCAGTTGTCGCTGAAGAGCTTCATCAATGGCTGCTTCTGTAGGTAGTCGTGGGAGAGAGGGGGTGTATGTGTGTGTGTGTGTGTTTGAGAGGGGGAGAGAGATACTTGGACTATGGGCAGAGAGGGAGAGAGACAGAGTGTAATTGGGAGAGGTTGAGAGATGAGGTGTGGGTATGGCCACCAGGTGAGAGGTGGCGGGGGTGGTTGAAGACGCGTACTGCATCAGAGTAGAGTAGTCCTTTCTCTGTCCCTGTGTGCGTCGTCTATGAGGACGATGGTGTCAATGGGCACACGACTATGGCGAGAGAGAATGAGAGAGAGATCCACTTGTCAAGGAAAACACACACACATCTATAGGCTATTTGCAGGCTACGTTTTGTCATGTATGTGGTTCGCTCAACTGTTCCGTGTGGCACACATCACACGTCCTTAAGCTCTATAGGGCTTCTACCTCAGCTCCACGCTTTGCCGCAGCTTGTATGACCTCTTGCACGCTGTCAAGGCGAGAACTCCAATCAAAAAAGGAAGTGGGCAGCCAAAAATAACGGTGTTGTATGTGTGTGATGCACAGGGGGTGGTTGGTAGCGGATATAAGCTGGTGCATGCACAATGTTAATCCCTTGAGAGCTACGTTAGAGAGGGGTTGAGAGCGTGCCATGCAAACCTAGAGAGTAGTTGAGAGTTGAAGCACAGTCTAGTTGTGCAGGTGTCAATACTTGCAGACGACGCCGGTTCAGAGATAACGAGACACAGTGTTGGGTGAGAATATGGGGCCAAAATGGCTGGGATCCGTGGCATAAGCACGCGTCATGTGCTGCCCACTGGAAACGACTTTAGTTTTGTTAAGGCTAGTGTGGGTGGGTGCAAAGTTGCACGATGGCAGGCAATGGCTGCAATTAATTGGTGGCTCTCCTCTAGCATGCATAGAGAGAGAAAAGAAACGGATCCATCACTTTTTTGTTACATGGTCATTCAAGGAGTGGAAAAGGTGGCAGTTGTGGATGTGCGGGTGCAGTTACCGAGGAGGAGGAGAGAGATGGATGGCTGCATGAGAACGCATGAGAGGAAGAGAAATTTTTGAGTGGTATGTGGTTTGCATGCCTGATTATATGTGAACAAGTGAGAGGACGGCTAGGTGGCTGTGGTGTATGCCACAAAGAGCGCGACAACTAGTGCAAAACCTGGTGTATGCCTAGTTGGATGCATGGCGGCTCCAACTAGGTGTAGACTATCAGTAGTAGGAAGTCCTTTGAGGCGTGTTCACCGAATTCTCTCCATGCATGGCTACCGTCTTTAGTCGTAGTTAGTTGGTGTCACTACATGATGCCAGTGCTTGGCGTTGCAGATGACGGTCAGCACTTGCCATCCCTTAGCATCATTCTCTTCCCGCCGCTTCTCATTGTCCTCAGGTGGTCCTGCTGCTGCGCCTTTAGTTGCTCCTTGCTCATCTACGGCTTGCTTGTATTCGCTCTCTTCACAGATGCCTCAAAAATTGTGAATTTTATTTATTTATTTATTTATTTATTTATTTATTTTGAAACCTCTTGGGGTTGTTGCTCGCGACCGTGAGGCAAGGCACTTGGATTTAATCCAATTGCAGGGATAAATCTGTCAATGCCAAAGTATTTAATATTAAAGGGGTGTCCTATGCATGATGAGTTCGAACTTCGTGGCACTATGTTGCTATGGTCGATACTTGCCACCATGGAATATCATCAACACTGATTCTATCTTCTTTAATCTCAGCCTAATAAGATGAGTTTAGCGCTAAACACTCTCTCATCATAATCATAGACCTGCTCTCGAATTAATCTCTAGCATTATTATTATTATTATTTCTCTCAATCGTTATCTCTCTTTGAAAGCTATGAATGGCTATCAAGTCCATCTTAATCTGTACACAAAAGCGCTCTTCAAGATAGGTCTCATATCTCCGGATGTCAAAACTTCCCTAATGCCGCTCCAAAAATATCAATTAACACTATACTTGCTATGTTTTTAGCCATCTTTATCTCTTCTTAAAGCCTTAACTGGGTCTTAATTCATCTCTAAACTACAGTAAAAAAAGAAGGACAATCTTTGGCCTTGATCTATGGCTATCTTTAAATTTATTACAATAGTTATAAGAATGCCGCTTGAAATCAACACTAATTACGATCTTTTTAATCACTTTCAATTGGTATGCTCTACCATGCTAGATAAGAAATAATAAAATCCAAGGAAAGAATAGGAAAAGTACTTAGCTCTAACTCTTAGAGATTTCCATAGATTTATTTTCATCTGTAGGAACGCAGACAAAGCTCTGATAGCACTGCTACAAACGGAGGCGCGGTGGCCCTGCAAAATACCCAAAGTAGCACACTGCAAGCCATAAATGAACAAATCTGCATACCTGATGACTCGCACAAATCCATCATTGAGCTTAATGCGAATAGAGAGAGACGGAGAGCGAGTTAGAGTGAGAGAGCATGTGCAACCGCACCTCCTAGAGCGGAGTGCTACATTGGCACGACGAGAGAGAAGAGAGGAGAGAACAAAGACACAAACACTGGGTGCAATCTCCCCCCGTACAAGAGTGAGCATTTCCTCTTGCACGTATTTATTTATAGATTCTTCAATGCTCAAAAATGAATACACATAGGTCGGACAGACTTAAATGGCCTTAGCTCATAAAGAGCATTTAAATAATGAAATGTCCATAAAGATGATATCCTTTTTCATAACCCTTAGCCTTTTCCACATGTCACCTGCACTAGATAATAAAATATAAATTTCATTACAGAATGAGACAATTCCAAAAATGGTCAGTGTAAGCATGTACATCTTCATTTCTACCTCGTCGAATTAAATCCCATTGGTAATGTGCTTTAGCTTTGTATTGTGTGGGTAAGAAATGGGGTAAAAACAATTCTATCGGTAAGGTGATTTGATGCACACTTAACCATACCATGCTCAAGGAAGTCTTCATCATGAAAATAGTCGTTTAGTTGACTAACCCATGCTAGTACCGTGCTGACATCGTTAGTGCCATCAAAATCTTTAAATGTGAAATCTTTTTTGCTAATTTAATTTTCCTTTGGAGCACGTGCAGATTCGATGTGGGCAGTGTGCAACAACTTATCTTCTAATTCTTGCCTTTGCATGCATTCATATGCAAGTAATTGATGCAAGTTTGCGAGCTGTTCAACAATAGTGGGTGCATGTGGAAGATGGGCCATGATGGCGTGATTTATTTTCTTTTTTTCTCGTTATATATATATATATATATATATATATATATATATTGAAAGGCTAGACATACAAATGTAGACAATTGGTATGCAAAATAATGAGAAAATAAGGAAGATAAATGAAGAGATTTGTACTTAATTGGATGGTTGATGATGGGGTCCAATCCGAAAGTGCAGTACCCAAGCACGATTGAGGTTTGGCAATCAATTGAGCAATTGACTTGTCAGAAATGGAATTTTTATATGGCATCCAAACTCCCTTGGTCAAATGGTAGTGGCAATCAATTTCAACACGCTTGAACACAAGGTCGGTGAAATCCTTAGTGATTAAGACCCTTGGCTTGGCAGTAGGTTAAATTGGAATTTGAAAGCATCGGCTAAAGGCTCTCTAAAAATAAAATATTCACTAGCAATATAATTAGTTACCAATCGGATATTGCAAAGCGGGCAGTGGGTACAGTGGATGGCCAAAGATTGTGAAGGTTGGATTAAGCTTAGTGGGTTTCTAAACGAATTGTATGGCTGTCCGAGGGATCAAATGGGGATGAATTGCCCCTTCAGGCTTTTCTCTTTTGACCATCAGTTAATGGGTGGCCAAGGAATTTAATTGAGTAGCGTCGAACCTTTTAAACTAAAAATGTGAAGGCATGTTAAAAAAAACAAGGTAATGCGAGCTCTGTCGAAATCTGTCAGCGCCAAAAGACATGGAGGAAGATGGCAACCTGCAAAACAACTTCTCGATCGGTGAGCATGGTGGGAAACGTGTTCCTCTTGCCAGGCAATTGAATTGATGCAATTCTTGCACGGTTTGGTGAAGGTCGAATTTCAACCTTCCATATGTATAAGGGACAATTTTCATCGTTTGAAACCGGTTGTTATATAAATGGATAATTCATTCTTTTTTGTTGTTCCCTTCTAGTGGACTCTGCTTTAGGAACAAAATTGCAGTTTGACTTCAAATTTCAAACATCTTGACACCCTCCAAGTTGCTCGATTGCCGGCAACTTCAAATTCTTCTTCTAAGCCTTGAAGCATCCTGCAAGCCGTCTTCTCAATATATTTTTTCTCTTTTGATCTCCACTAATTGATACCCAACTTCACAACTCCTTCAGATATGCTTCAGATCTGCTTCTTTTTGTTATTCTTTTACCTATGTTGGTTTTCGACCTTCAAAATTTTCTTCAAAGCACTTTGATGTCAATTTCTCAACCACTGCTTCTGCAATTCTCATTATTTCACGTTCACAATCCATGAAATTTAGCCACCAAATTGAATTTTAAACTTGACATACCAAATCTTGATCCGTCATTAAGCAAAATTAATTGGTCGATTTGTTGATTAATCACCGATTAGCCTTAATTTGCAAACTTGATGTTGTTGATTTGCAAACCGCTCCTTAAAATTTGAGTTTGATTGCCGATTCTCTCAAACCCAAAGCCCTGATACCACTTTTGGGAGTAGAAGGGGAGAACGATTGCTTCCATAATTCCAATTTTCTCACGCATATACCTATCAACCTCTCACCATCTCTTCCAAAACCCAGGTACACACCTAGATTATGACACCTTACACACCCACACACACACACACACACACACACACACACACACACATATTCCTAGGGATAGTATGTTGATTTCTCTATACTGACACTGGTGCTACTAGTACTGGAGCTAGGTATGATACTGGTGCTACTTGTGGATTGGTACTGATACTAGTACTATATTATACTAGATTGATACTGGTATGATATTATATTAAGACTGATACTGGTGCTACATATGCATTGGTGCTGATGATACGTGTGTATTGATACTGGTATTGTATTTTATGAATTGGTACTGGTGCTACTTGTGTGATATACTGGTACTGTAACTGGTACTATTTGTATACAATATTTACTGGACTGGTACTGGTGCTACTTGTGAAACTGGTACTGGTACTTCTTGTGTACTGACATTGAACTGGTACTGGTACTAGTACTAGTACTGTTTGTGTACTATAATATATTGGACTGGTACTACTTGTGTACTGGTACTGGTGCTACTTGTGGACTGGTACTATACTGATCTGGTACTAGTGATACTAGAACTGGTGAAAAAATCAGGTTGACCCTTTACCCGGCTAGGATAGGGTAAGGATAGTATGGGCATTATGAACTAGTATTATACTGTACTGATACTGGTACTGGTATTGGTATTGGTATTGTATTGTACTGAACTAGGATTGCTGCTACTTATGTGATATAATGGTATTGGAACTTGTATTGTTTGTGTATAGTACTATACTGATACTGGTGCTACTTGTGATACTGGTACTAATACTACTTGTGTATTGGTACTAGTACAAATTGTGTACTTTAATATACTGGACTGGTGCTACTTGTGTACTAATATTGTACTCGTAATGGTACTGGGATACTGGAACTGGTGTAAATATGGGTGGACCTTTTGCCCGACTAGGATATTGTAAGGATAATATGTTAAATTCCTTGGACATTATTAATTGGGGCTAATTGACCTAGGGAGTCGTGGGTGAAACATAGTAGGTAATTCAGTAGTTGAGATTTTGGAGGTGCCTTAAATGATACTTAATTGGTGCCTTAAATGCCACCACCCACACACACACACACACACACACATGTTTATTCGGCGGGTTTCTTGACTTTGTAAACCCTATCATTTTTTGCATAACTTAACGGTGGCTCCCTCCTGACAAGTCCACGCTACAACACCCTCTAAGTGCTATCTCATTCTCTCTCCTTGGCTCTCTCCCTCCCTCTCTCTCCCCCCTCTCTCTTCCCCTATCTCTGTACTTCCTCGTACCTCTTGATGATGGGCCCGCCATACGGTGCTGGAGGAATGTGGCCACTTGCTCCAAACACTATAAAAGGTGAGCTCCCATGCTCACTTAGCATTGGTATTGTATGCTCCTGTGGGGTGTATGTGTGTACTTGAGAGTTGTTATCTGTACATTGGGACTGTGAGGGTGTTACCTGCAAGTGGTGTTGTGTTAAAGTTGTTGGCTCTATGGCAAAAGGCAAGGACAAGCAGGCTATTGTGGAGCTGGCTGCTCCAACTCAATCTCAGGTGACCTATGGCATTGATATGGACCACTGTCCGAACTATTTGGTTGTGATATGATTCACTTGTTGTTATGATTATATTCTTCATGCATATGCTGGAATGTACAAGCATGGCAACTTCCACTGTATCATTTACGGCACTAGTTCTTTTCTCCTTACGGGTTTAGGAAAGTCTTTCAGTTTATAATTAACTTATCATTGGCATACATATGTACATCCTTTTGTCTCGGCTGAGAAATTCTATGTGAGGTTAGGGATAACTGGCAATACATATCTACGGACCTTTTCATAGGCATGTTTTTGGGATAACTTTAAAAGGTAGTATCCTCTTGCAAACACGCGATAAATGTTGCCTTGAGTTGCTGTTTTTGCTAAAATATAATGACAAAAGCTCTTGGGAATGGCCCTGTATGATAGAGTTGACTGAGGGGTTAACATATGGTGTGGTATACTCTATTATGGCTGGCGTAGCTAGTATGATACTGATGTTGTGCTTCTGAGTTTGTTATCAAGCTTACCATTAACAATTGGTTTCAATCTATAATGTTCTAGTGTTATGGATATAGAGCTTTGACATCTACTCACTTAGCCATGAATGGGTGGTTGTGTACAGGGTTATGATTGATTGTGGGCACGGTGGTTACTCTATTGATGTGTGCTTATGGGGTTGGTACTGAGCTTACCATGCTTGCTCAAATACGATCTATGCCGACTTTGTGTTATGTATATTGATCCTTTGTAAAATGCTCAACTTGGCTGAATATGGTTATTAATGTTGTGAACAGGGCTATGACTGATTATGGTTAAGATAATGGTTGTGAAAGGTTGTGGGTTATGGTATATACGGTTGTAAATAGGCTCCTCATGAAGCTATAAATGGCTATTTATTAGATCAAAGTTATGGACCATGGCGTCTCACTTTGTTAGCTTTTTGAACAAATGTGGAGCTATGGAATATCCCTACTATATGTTGTAGTTTTTAGGGGAGTAGCACTCATACTACTACCTTACATAAGGTTTCGACTCCGTCTAAGGAGATGTAGGACTTAATTACTAACATCTTTTTATGTTACATGTGTCTCCAAAGTATAGATTGACTGCACGTATGAGCACTGCCACTGACCCTGAAAAATAGCGGCAATTAATGCCAAACTATGTAAAGTCAAGAAATAGGTATATGTGGCCCACTTTGAGGCTAAATTGCCTCATAAAACTCGTTTCCGGCCTTATCTCATGAGAGCTTGAAAAGCTAAAGGAGCTCCAAATGTTTTTGTCCCTTGTAAAAGAAACCATCGTTGAATATATAAGTAGCTTCACATTTCTTCTTACTTATCTTTGAAAACATTTTAGTTGGGTGACATCTATAACATGTGGGATACCCATGCATCACCTGCATACGGTGCCAATGCTAACTGAAAGTTGTGTTGTTTCCATGGGTGCAGGTGAGGGTTACCTTCTCAAGTATGGTTTTCAAAGTTCCTTGGAGTGAAGACGGTGGATTTATATATCTTTAGGCTCTTAAATCTCTTGTACTTATGTATAAAGACCGTTTTGTACTATGAATGGGAATTATACCACCTTTTCACTAACATAGTTTCTAGTGTCTTTTGTAATTTAAAAAATTCTTTGGTGGTTATATTATATTATTGATGGAACACACACACACACACACACCTAACACCAAGGGTAGTAGTGATACTATTCAAAAACCTAGTTACTATATTTTATCCCTCGATGTTTGTCCTAGATAGTTGTTCCTAGGACTGATACCTCTGGGATGGGGCTATCTTCACATGGCACTTATACGTTCTCCTGGTCGGTTGAAGGTTGAAGATGCTACCAGTTCTTACAATTAATCATTTATGTCTATTATTAACACATTTTCTTTTGACCATGCAGAGCTTAGCACTTTCCCAAGGGTTAGATCTTCCTACTGAACCTCTCTCTAAAGCCTCGCTTCAAGTACTTAGATGCATTCATGACCCTTTGGCATCTGAACTTATAGAAGGAGCTTCATCTGATCTAGCCAATTCCTTGGTTCAAACCATGTTGTTTGATAAGTGTGTACATACCCTCGCCCAGCTTGTCAATAACTCTAAGGAAGGGGTTGCAGATCTCTCCGATTTCATAGAGACTATTCCTTCTCTGACACTTGCTCATAAAGGAGAGTTGGCTAAATTCTCTTCTGAAGGTGCTGAATTGACCAATTACTTACGCAAATTATGTGGTCTTACACCTAGGTTTGTTTCAGTTCCGTCCATTCCAGTACAAATAGTACCCCTTGACCCTAGATGATGTCAAAGCTTTTCAAAAAGAGATGTGTTCTCTCAGTGAAACCTTGCTTATGTTGTTGATTTGCAAATTGCTCCTTAAAATTTGAGTTTGATTGCCGATTCTCTCAAACCCAAAGCTCTGATACCACTTTTGGGAGTAGAAGGGGAGAACGATTGCTTCCACAATTCCAATTTGCTCACGCATATACCTGTCAACCTCTCACCATCTCTTCCAAAACCTAGGTACACACCTAAACTATGACACCTTACACACGCACACACACACACACACACACACACACACACAAAGTATAGACTTGATAGTGAAAGCGTGTAAGGGGAAGACGATGTAGACAATATTAGAGAGTATATAGCATAGCATAACATAGAATGAGAGAGAGAGAGAGAGGAGGAATCTTGCAAATCAATGGCCTAAAGATTGTAGCCTCAAACTCCATGCCACCTTTTGTTGTGTTTGGTATTTAATATTTGATATTTCTTAGTGGTGCCAAAAATGGGAGGCCCCTCTTTACACTTAGTTCCACCCGAAGAGATCGTTCTATCAGGCGTGTGCAACACTTTGACTCAAATTTAGGTCCCTCACTCAGCAAGTGAGCTTTTTGTGAAGAGAACCTCTTTGACAATAACCTTGAATAATAGTACAAGTCTGACCTTAGTAAACTAATCTAAAACTCCTAGTTTCTTGGGTATCCATCAAAGAAATATAGTTGTAAGTTTAAGGCTACAAAATAAAGATGAGGATGAAGTTATACCATTGAGTGCATGTGAGAGACAATTGCCTCGAGGAACCATTATCACCAATGAAACAAGATATTTAAAGTATGCCTTTTGGACATTAGAGACCAGAGTTTCACATAAAAAGAAGGACATATGCAAACATAGAATTGGAAGGAAAAGTGTCATCAAACATCCTGTGCATCTACTTGATTACTCTCAGGTACCAACAACTCTTAGCAATCGTAAAATTTTTTGGTAATCCTTAAGGCTGATTTGGTCAAGACAGTACCAAATTTGGTCGTCTGCTATACAGCAGCCGACTTCATAGTTTTTACAGACCATCAGAGTCTACGTTACTTCTTGTCACAGAAGCAACTTTCAAAAAAGTAGATGCGATGGGCTAACATCTTGTTACAGTTTCACTTCTAGATTGTCCATGTTCAGGGACATAAAAATTTAGTGATAGATGCATTATCTCGAAAGCCCTTAGTTATGGCTATTTCCCGATTCATCACAGAAGCTTTGAGGTTATGGTTGACCAAGATGTCACAGATCTTGACTTTGCAAACATTTTTACTCAAATACACAATGGGGAGACAATTCCAAGGTATTCCATATGGGATGGCTACTTGTTGAGGAAAACGATGTTGTGTGTTACACAACCTTTAAGGAGCCACAGAGTCAACACTTATCCAAGCTAAGCTCCATTGAAGCATAGAGAGACACAAGGTCCACTGTTTGTTATATAGCTAAGCTCTATTGAATCATAAAGAGCCACAAAGTCCACCATTTGTCCAAGCTAATCTTCATTCAAGCATACAAAGCCACAAGGTCCATAGTTTAAGCTAGGCATGGAGAATTGATGCAAGCTCCATCACTCATCCAAGTTAAACTCCATAGAAGCATAGATATCCACAAGGTCCACAGTTAAGCCAAGCATGGAGAATTGATGCAAAGTCCATAACTTCTCCAAGCTAAGATCCATCGAAGCAAAAAGTGCCACAGTCTTAGCCAAGCATGAAAAATTGATGCAAGGTCCACCACTTCTCCAAGCTAAGCTCTAGTGAAGCATAGAGAGCCACAAGCTCCATAGTTAAATAAAGCCAACCATGGATAATTGATGCAAGGTCCACCAATTATCCAAGCTAAATTTCATTAAACCATAGAGAGCTACAAGGGCCAAAGTCTAAGCCAAACATGGATAATTGATAAAACGTCCACCACATGTCCAAGCTAAGCTCCATTGAACCATAGAGAGCCACAAGGTCCACACTTGTCCAAGTCAAAAGCTCCTTTGAGGCATAGAGGACCACAAGGTTCACAACTTGCCCAAGGTAAGCCTATTGAAGCATAAAGATCCATAAGGGCCACAATCTAGACTAGGAATGGAGAATCGATGCAAGATCCATAACTTGTCCAAGCTAAGCGCCATTGAAGCATAGAGAGACACAAGGTTCCCCACTTCACAAGCTAAGCTCCATTGAAGTAGAGAGGACCACAAGCTCCACCTTTATCCAAGCAAAGCTCCATTGAATCATAGAGAGCCACAAGATCCACAATCCAAGCTAGGTATAGAGAATTGATGTAGGGTTCACTTGTTCAAGAAAATCTTCATTGAAGATTCACTTGTCTAAGCTAAGCTCTATTGAAGCATAGAGAACCATAAGCTCCTGAGTATAGATTAGGTATAGATAACTCATGCAAGTTTCACCACTTGTCCAAGTTAAGATCTACTAAAGCATAGAAAGCCACAAGGTCCACCACTTGTCCAAGCTACACTCCATTGAAGCATATAGAGTTACAAGGTCCACAAATTGTTCAAGTTAAACACTATTAGAGAATAGAGAGCCACAAGGTCCACCATTTGTCCAAGTTAAGCTCCATTGAAGCTTAGAGAGCCACACGGTCCATAGTCTAAGTTAGGCATAAAGAATTGATTCAAGGTCTATCACTTATCCAAGTTAAGCTCCATTGAAGCATAGAGTACCACAAGGGCCACAATTTAAGCTAGTCGAAGACTCAATACATGATCCACCACTTGTCAGCTAAGCTCCATTGAAGCATAGAGAGCCACAAGGTCCATCACTTGTCCAAGCTAAGCTCTATTGCAACATAGAGAGCCACTGTTTAAGCTAGGCATGTAAAATTAATGCAAGGTCCACCATGTAGCCACCAAGCTACACTCCACTGAAGCATAGAGATCCATAAGGTATATAGGCAAAGCTAAGCATGGAGAATTGATGCAAGATAAACTCCATTGAAGCATAGAGAACCACAATGTCCACTCTCTAAGCTAAGCATGGAGAGTTGATGCAAGGTCCACCACTTGTTCAAGATAAGCTCCATTGAAGCATAGAGAGCCATAGTCTAAGCTAAGCATGGAGAATTGATGCAAAGGCCACCACGTGGCCACCAAGCTAAGATCCATTGAAGCTTAGAGAGCCACAAGGTATATAGTCTAAGATAGGCATGTAGAATTGATGCAAGCTAAGCTCCATTGAAGCATAGAGAGCCATAAGGTCCAAACTCTCACTACTAGCACGCTTTGGTGCTAGGGACGCTTTTTTGTGTCGCTTAAGTGACAAAAACGTGTCGCAACCAACCTCACTATAGAACCGTCGCTCAAGCGACGTTTATAGAGATGCCAAAGCGTCGTATAAGCGTCAAAAATTTGCATCGCATAAGCGACACCCGCCATTGCTTATGCGACATAAATAATAACCATTTTTTTGTGTCTTTTAAGCGATGTACTGTAAAATACGTCGCTTAAGCGACGCTATTCCGTTTTTTTTTTCTTAGCACAAATTTGCTAGGCTCCCAAGAGCCCTGATCAGATATGTGCTTACTTATAACCAAGGCTCTCTCTCTCTCTCTCACACACACACACACACACACACACACACACTCAAGTACTGATACAGTTGTGGCTCTACACCAGAACAAGATCAACTTACAAACTAAGTCTCACTACCTGACAAGATCGGCAATTTTTTTCTCACATGGGTGGGGCAAGTACTCTATACACATGAGCAATTCGGGACCCTTCGGGCTTGAACTAAACATATTTTCCCTTAAAGAGCACCCACTTAATTTGGTGGTATAAAACCCCTTCACTAGTTGAGTTTCTTAACTCTAATACCCACATGATAGGGCCCTTCAATAGGCACCTGGCCTCCCTTGGTAAGTTCTATGTGTAAAAAAGTCTTTCCCATTTAGGGGGGCTTGGCTCATTATGAGGCACATCATACCACCGTGTGCGCACTCTACACCTCCTACTCCCCACCCTTCTCTCTGCTATACATGTGCACCGACTAAAGGTCTATGCCTCTCTCCCATGGAGGTGGTCATTGCAAATGCCGCCTATATCATTATGCCTTGGGATTCTAGCGTGTTGATGGATGAAAGTGGAAAGGATTCTCCTCGTTGTGAGTACTACGTTTGAAGGGGCTCCATTATTTAAAAAAGGTGAGGGAGGTTCTATACCCCTCACTTAGCCTTGTCTTCTGCGTTCCGTGTGTGTATGTGAAAGGGAGTTATTTTTTGAGAGCTTCCTCTATTCGATGGATTTCTATATAGCTATGGAGTTGGTGGAAATTGGGGGTACTTATCAGGTCAGTAACTCACCAGGAACTTCTTATTAAAAAAAAACTACTCTCACTTGGGTGGTGATATAAATTAAGTTTGGTTTTTCCGCTGCATTGTTTGGTTTTATATGGTTTGCAAGAAAACTTTTTAACTATTGGGAGGGATTGTTTGGCTTGGGGTTTATTAGCCATGAGCAGTAGACCAGCTCGTTCATTTGTTGCGTTTTCTCTACCTGTCTTAGATGACGCCGTTTACTAGGCTCTATAAATAAACTTTTTTTTTGGACATACTGTAGCTTGATATGATTGAACTTGGGCAAAAAGCCATGTGGCCTGAGCTAATAAATGAAGATTGGGTGGTTAGACCCTTGCTACTGGCAAGATTAAACTTAGTGAATGAGTACCTTTGATACTGCCGGCCCATAAAGGCGCCTATCACCGATTTCTTATTGTTGGTTTTTTGTGCACTATGTATGTTGTTTCTTGTTGTGGGTGGTTGTTGTTACATCAAGTATCATGAGATGTTGCTAAATGTGATGATGTTGCCACCTGCTCACCAAGCTCTGTAAATAAACTGTTTTTTTTAATACGGAATTTAGCTTGATATGATTGGAATTGGGCAAAAAGTCATGTGGCCTGAGCTGATAAGTGAAAATTGGGTGGTTAGACCCTTGCTACTAGCAAGATTAAACTTAGTGAATGAGTACCTTTGATACTGCCGGCCCAAAAAAGCGTCTATCATGGATTTCTTATTGTTGGTTTTTTGCACACTCTGTACGTTGTTTCTTGTTGTGGGTGGTTGTTGTTACATCAAGTACCGGGAGGCATTGCTAAACATGATGATGTTGCCGCCTTTCGATCATAAAACAATTGCTTATTGTTTTATTTAAGGTCTATTAAAAAATGGAGCTATATATAATAATAAAAAAACGTTACTTATAACTACTGCCATAATTCAAAAAGATAATACACACATTGTACTTTACAAAAACACTTGGAACATTTGTTTGAAGTTAAAAAACGCTGGCAGCTGGACATGGATAACAACTGATATAGTCCGTTGACACCTGTAAAACGCACTCAAGGCTAACATGCTTGTTGTCTTGTTTGGATGGATGCAGGTGAGAACACTATCCTTTCTTGAAATTTTTCTGGCTTAAAGCAAATGTCGGCCCTTGACATACCAAGCTCTTGTCACCTCATGAAACATACATTGTACTTCTATACTAGAATGAGACCTCATTCTTATAGCAATGTACAAAAATAGTTCTAAGATTGAATTATTTTTGTAATAATCTTTATCACTTGTCTAAGGCCATATGTCCTTTGAATTTTCATTTATGTTGTATTATTTAAGTAAAACAACTACACACACGTTCTATACATAAGGCTTTCCTAGTTCTCTGGGAAGCCAAGACACTGGCTTTAGGATTGCGCTTGAATTATAGTACTAAGTTGGACTCACTATCTATAATTCCTATCTAGACTGGATGGTATTAGGTGGTCCTTGAGACTAGAATTTTGGATACCTGCTCACGGTTATCATAGTCTTTCCGACTTTGCTAGTTTAAGGGTTGCAGGACCAGCCTACGATACTAATCTATACTTTGTATATATTTTTAGGTTCACACACAATATAAATTGACTGCTCACATGAGGATAATCCACGATCCACAGAAGCATGCAAGAATTTTAGAACAAATTAAATTTTACTTGAAGGACCATCCTCCTAAAAAAACACTAGCTACTAGAACCTAGACCTTTTCTTGCTAAAAAAGCCAAGAGTATTGTAACCTCATACCCCAAGTAATCTCTTGCTAATTGAGCATTTTTTTGCAGACCCTTGCTCTCTCACAAGGCCTGGAGTTAACTTTTGAACCTCATTGTGTAGCAACCTCCCTTGTCCTCAGATGTATAAGCAGCTTGGATGCTTCTCAACTTATTTATGAATCAACCTTAGCCACAGATAAAAAGTCTTCTATCTTGCACACGCTTTCTTTCAACGATTGGGTCAAAGTCTTGGCTACTCTAGACAAAGACACCAAAGACGGGGTTGCTATAATTTCTCAGTACATTGTGCAACTATAAGTGCATCATATTCTCATTGCATGGCAGCCATCCAATTTTAGAGTTATATGCTTCATCAAGACAGATGTTCCTCTACATCACATAAAATAGAAACATCCAAAGCATAACAATCTAATGTATAAGATGCAAGTCAAGAACCTGAACGTATACAATTAGACAAAGGTGCATCCAATTTACTGTCACGCAAAGTATGCACCAACCATTTTGACATACCTCTAGCATGTTCATTCTCAGTCCTTTCCACATCAAGTACATCAGTAACAGGCTAATCTGTAGCATTTTCTAAAATCCCCATAGGTTGTACATTTGCCTCGTTTGAAGTTACATTCAAATTTTTACCATTGAAAAGAGGCAATAAACTGTCATAAATGTCATGTGAGCTTACATGATTGTCTCTAGTATGACAACAAGGACTGAACAAAATCTTCCACAAACACAATATCTCGTGAAACCAAGATACGCTTTGTTTGCGGATGATACAACCAGTAACCTTTGCTTTCAGTACTATAACTAGCAAAAATTCATTTAACATTCTTATCATGCAATTTTCTACGCTATGTTTATGGCACCAAAGCATAAGCTAAACAACCAAAAATGTGCATGTGATTAAGAAAAGGCTTTCTTTCATGCCATGCTTCATATGGAGTCATAGACTACAAAGCTTTCGTAGGACACCTGTTGAGTACAGAAGTAGCACACATGATGGCCTCAAGCCAAAACAAATGTGATAAAGCTTCTCTCAACTATGCATCGTGTCATCTCCGCAAGCGACCTGTTTTTTCTTTCAGCAATATCATTTTGTTGAGGTATGTACGCCACTGTACATTGGCTTTTTACTTGATGACTAGCTAGAAATGCAGTAAACTCATAGCCAGAAATTGTTTGAAGTACATAAACACTTCGGACTTAGCTTTAAGCAGATACATTCATACATACGTGGAGTAATCATCAATGAAAGTCACGAAGTAAAGGTAATTGCCCAAGGACGGAGTTTGCATGGGCTCACAAATATCACTATGCACAAACTGCAATCTGCATAAAGTCCTAACTAACCATCCTTTGAAAACTTCGAACTCCGCATCTTACCCAAAATACAGCCTTCACAAACATGCTACAAAGTGCTTCAAGAGCAACAAACTGACAAAATTCAAATGCTCGAAATGTGCATATCAAAGTTTTACATATGAAATAGCCTTTGAATCTACAACTGCATTTGTAAAAATCTACCAGCACTTATCATACAAAGTGAGCTTATACAACCAAGGACACAAAATGTCAAATGCTATCACCAAAACGAGATCATGAATTGAACATCTGTCATCCACAAATTTCACAACAAGACCAAGTCTAGCAAGTACAAAGATAGACAAAAGATTCTTCTTGATCCAAAGTACACATAGTGCTTCAACAAGTGTGAAAGAATTGTCATTCGCAATAGTAAGCACAATCTTTCCAACTCCATGGACCAGATAAAAAGAATTATTAACACAAGTGACTATATTCCCATGAGGAATAGCCTCGAAAGAGGTAAACAAGTCGCAATGTGATGTGCTTTTTAGCACCATTGTCAAAGTACCACATGTGAATCTGCAACACTTGACATACATGCATCATAGACAAAAGGATCATAAGTGCACTCTGTACTAAATGCCCACTTTGCATCTACACCAACGTCACAATCTCCTTTTACAGAAGGTTGCAGTTGTAGTAGAATCCGCCTCTTTCTTCTTAGCCTCTTTTGCCTTCAATTTAAGACACTACTTGATCAAGTGATCACTAGTTTTGTAATAATAACAACGCATCTTCTTTTTGCCCTTTTCACCAGAATTCCCAGACGAGGTGTTGCCATCAGAAGCATTGGGAAATGTGATTTGCCACTCATTGAAGATCCATGAGAAGTGGCTACATTGCTATTACCACCTTCTCTTTGAGCAACAATAAAAGGCAATGTTCAACTGCATGCTGTTTAGCCCTGTTTTTTCTTGAAAGTGACTCCTACAACAACACTGTGCATAATGCATCAAACTTGACAACATTAAATTTTCTTGAGTCATCAGTCTCCAAGTGCTAGTTAAAGACTCGTAGGAATCTAGCAATGCATCTAGAACAGTTTGCACAAAAGAAAACTGTCTGAAATGACTTAGCCTACAAAAATGAGTTACTCATTAATATCCTTGATACCAGCAAGGAAAGTGTCTGTCATCTTCCTCATTCATAATCTTAGATTCTAGCTCTTTACGCAGCGATGCAATTTTAGCCTAATTACGACTTGCATGAAGACCAACCAGAATATCCAAAGCCTATTTAGCCGATTTAGCCGTGCAAATGTGAGGAGTGAGCAAAGATGAGGAGTGATAGTACACTTCACAAATGATGCAATTAATGCATGAGCCTCCACACCTCTAACCTCCCAACGAGCTTGCTCAACTGTCACCAAAACTTGCAACATCCTCAACAATGCCTACATCCACAGAATCAAGACGTACATCAATGCCCAACCACAACATTCCAAACTCCCTTTGACACGAACATGTTGCATCATGTAAGCCCATAGTGGATAATTGTCCCCATCCAATTTATCCTTAGCAACAAACATCTTGAACACATCTATGTTGTTGTCAACCATGACAAGTGCGTACATCTGATGTAAAAACTACCCGAAAAGAGGGAAACGAAGTAGCACTAACACGTGCTATATACCACAACCCAAAGATTGTAAAGGACCTGTTATGCAAAAAATAGCACTGACAAAAGTTCTACACAAAAGGATGAAAATGCATGTGCAATACTATCTGTAATGGCAACGAAGACCGAAATGAAAATTCTGAGCAAATCGAGGCATGTACTGGCGATGCTGGCAACTATGCCCCGGAGAATGCAACTTGCTCTGACACCAATTGTTGGAAATAGGGTTGCAAGGAAATACACACAACTTAAAGAAGATGAAGAAGCTAAAGGCACACAACAGAGAGTAGTATTACTTAGTGTGCAACGGAAAGATAAGTTAACCCTAAAGTGATGGGTGTATATACAATGTATGGGGGAAAACCCTCCTAGTGAGAGAAAAAATGCCCCAACGGTCCTAAGTGTGTTCACATCACTAACACATGTATATGGTAATAATCATAACTTGAGATGAGTTTGTCATCTAGTGAGGAAAAAGCCCAATATCATAGCTGAGGTTCAAGTTTGTGTGGGTGCATACATCACATGGAGTTTATCACCACCCAAGGTCAAGGTGTTTCTAGCCACCGATTGGAGTCCAAATCCAAATTTTTAGTTGAAAAGCCAGTACCTCCAATCATTACCTTCAAAACTACCTATTCTCTTCTCTGTTATAGATTGCTCTTCAGAGCTGATTGGACATAATCCTTTTTCATAAGACACACCCAATGAACAAGACCCATTAAACTTTCGATCAAAACCACATCCTTCGCTTCACGTTCTCCACAAAGGATGAACAGATGTCTCCATAAGAACCATATATTTTTCACTATTCACTCTGTAATCCTTATATGAAAAAGACTACCTTACAATCAGAAAAGGTAATTCCGTATACAAGGCCATTCGAAAGTAGCCTTCCAAAGTCTGTAAAGAATGCTCTTTTTGTATGAATTGTGTAAACAGAGCCAAGATGGCCCCTTTTGCCGCTACATGATTTACAACATGTTCACAGGGACATCACCACCAAAGGTGATAAGCTCCACAAAACTCACCATCAAATTTCGCACCGGATGACGACTCCACTAAACATTATTTGCTGTCATGAATCAATGACAAACCCCTGAACTAGCAAAAAAGACTCATGATGCAAGCATATGCATGCGAATAAGGCACATATAAACTGCACACACAAAGAAACCAAGAAGGAAGAACTCTCAGAAAAGATCCAATGCCCGCTTCTGCATGTCTTGTTTCCACTTTGGCAAACTGTAGAACTGCTTGGACTCCATGCCAAAAACCTTGATGAAGTCTTCAGGTGAGAGATAGGACTGCATAGCACATTCAAAAGAGAATCTGTAAGCATTAAGCTTTCTAATGTAAAGCAAGTAATGCGAAAGGAAGAAAAACCGACCTCTCGCCTCTTGGGATCTACATTAGGAGCTGGATTCTCTGATCTAGCTTTAAGCCTTTCATAACTGATGTATTCTGATGATTGTTCCACATTATCTCCATTCTGGCTCTCTTGTACACTTTGCACATCATCGCTGACAACAGAACTATTTGGCACTTCAACATTATCTTCCGGCTCCGAAGGAAAAGACACTGTATGGATCCAGCATATACATGGATGAATAAAGCCAAGTATGAAGGGTGAAGTTTGGCACCATCAACCATAAAGGAGACATGGACTTTATAGAAAAATCTTTACCTTCCGGACTACCACCTTTAGCCTCTTTCTTTGGTGGTGGGGTGTCCAAAATGTCGGCGGAAGGAAGCTTTACCCTGATGGGTTTAATAGCCGGTCTTGAAGGATCTCCTAGGCTGGCAGTATTCAAGGTAGACGATAATGCGGCCATAGCAGCTGCTCTTTGTGTCGCTCCACTGGACTCTACTGGCTGTGTTCTAGTTGCTGAAGGGGACATCTTTGTCAAGAATCCAGTATCTATTCCCTCAACTGATGCTGTGCGCCTTTTTGGAGCCTGCAAATGTCAGAGCATAGCCACAAGTTGTGTTTGCTTCACCACCTTCTAAGCAACTGCCAAACACATAAGAGTCTTAAGCTAACCTACCTCTGGTGTTTGTGCCGGTCTACCCAGTAGGACATTGAGTCTTTTTTGGAAAGAATCTCCTTGCACCTGCAAACAACGTTATTTAACGAGTGGCATCACCTTCTTGTTACAACGAAGCATCACCTTCATGCTACCATTCCATTAGGCCACCATGGACTCCACTATGCCAAGGAAGGAGGTAAGGAGCTCCGGTGCACCACCCAACTGTAGAACGCTATAGAGTGCAGAATGCACCACCCATGATATGGATATTATGAGAATAATACCACAAGGCCTGGCTGTCCCACCTGTCCACACTAGCCCAGCTGCCCACAGGCACTCCGACCCTGGTGGCCCTAATCCCTGAACCTCAAACACTCAGCATCCACTCTCCGGTGGCTTGCTCTCGGTGACCGGTCGAGCTCTACCACCACTATGAGCGGTCTTTACAAATTAAATAACATTCACCCTCCGACAAAAAGCACATGCTTTTGACTTAACATTTACATGTCACAGGATAGAAAGAATAGCTTGCCAAAAGTTAGCCTGTCTGGAAGCTTAGCCAAGCAGTTAGATGCAATTTTCAAAAAATTCAATTGATATCATGCTCCAAGTGCTTGTGAACTTACTGCTGCTTTGACTGGATCCCAGCTCTCAAAGTACTTGGTGAAGAAGAAGGGTTCATTGCCTTCCGTCACCTTATACACAGGTATGTTCTCTGGAAGACCTTCTTGTGCAGCTGTTCTTTCAATGTATTTCTGCACGGTCCTTCCACCTATTAGAAAATTTCTTATAATCTACTGAAAATTGACCCTTCAATGAGGAACAGTTTGACACCTGAGCAATATCAAAAACCTGCTGCTTTTCCTTGGAGTCAGTGTTCTGACCAACCCATGCAAAAATCTCCGTGAAAGTATCAAGAATCATGACATCCTCACTCAGTAAGTCATCTTGCGCAAAGTTGAACACTTCTGTGACCTTTAAGTCAATAAAAATACATTGATCAAAATAACTGAAACTCAAAATCTTCAAAGAAACCGGAAACAATGATTATTAAAAAAATCATCTTACCTGTAATTTTCCTGTGCACCCAAAAAAGCAACAAACAGTATATCAGTATTTAACTAAACCATCATTTTGATACTAAAAAATTGCAGCCCTACAACACAATGACACCTCTAAGCAGCCTAATGGAAATTCAAAAGTGGCTCACCCCACACAGAAAACTACAAGGAGAAAGGTCAGACTCACACACCTTTTACCAAAGAACATGCAAACAAACGAGGATCTTTGCCAGTCTCTTTGGATTCCCGAAAATTAGGATGAGTCTCCTTCCCACCTAATGGATTCCAAAAGTTTGCTGATTCTGAACCTTCCTTAAGTATTTTAGGCGTTGTCCCAGGCTGGACAAAATAGCGGAAGAACCACAGCAATCATTTCGCATGCACGATTGCATTGATGAAGATCTGGTTCTTCTAAGAATGAAATTACCTTCAAGAATTCAGCCATTTTGACTGCTAGCTGGTGCTCCTCAGGTGTGCTTGAAACTCCATTCCAAATAAAGAGCAATGCATTGTTTTGCAGTATGTAACAGTACGAAGAATTCAAGCTTGCTGCATTCTGAAATCCAGGGTTGCTTATCATTGGCGAAACCCAGTAATTATTCATGCTTACTAAATAAGAAACAAAAGTACGCACAAAATTTCTGTTAACTCTTTCTTCCTCCCCTTATGGATTGAATTGGCAAAACATTCTTAATGACATTCTGAGGTACTGCAATAGGTTACATGATTTTGATATAAATTATGCAAGATTATCGGAATTGTAAGAGGAGACATTTAAATAAATCTATGTTCATAGCAACAGACCAAATAAAGATTATTGACAATCTGCTAGTTGTAAACCTTTAAAAGGTTGATGAGAACTGCACTTATATACAACAATCCGACTTGAAGGGTTGAAAGGCCAGGAGGCCTAAGATTCTTCAAGAGTATGATGCCAAGCTCCGATATCGTAAGGGATGATACAATGTGGTAGTTGATGCTCTTAGTAGAATGCATAAGATCAACTCTCTTCTCTTCACAAAACTTAAAAGTGAGTTTTTGGAATCTTTGCAGGGTATGTGTGAGCATGATGATGCATATTCCAAGGTGTGGAACCTTTGGAGATCCCCAATGGTAAATGGGAGAGTATCTCTATGGCTTTCATTGTGGGTCTATCACCACCATATGAGGTCATGACTTGGTATGGGTGACTAAACTTTGTAAGTTTATTCCGACCAAGTCCACTATTAAAACTCCAAAGCTAGCCAAGCTGTTTGTTGACAATCTGTACAAGTTATATGGATTACCCTGCAACATTGTGAGTGATTGTAATCCCAAGTATAACAGTCACTTCTGGAGGCCTATGTTAAAACGGCTCAGAACACAACACAACATCAGTACTGCAGATCATCCAGAGACAGATGGGCAGGTTGAACGTGTTAATCAAGTGCTAGAGGATATGCTATGAGCATACATTAGCAAGAAGCAATTCCATTGGGAAGACTACCTCCCTACTTTGGAGTTTTCTTATAATAGTGCAAAGCATGTTACAACTAGGTTCGATCCTTTCATGCTTATGTATGGTTTTCAACCTAGATCATTGGTTACGGTAGGGTTGGTTATTGAGAAAATTAAGCAAGTCAAGGACTTTATCCAAGACCATATGGATATGGTGAAAATTGCTTGTCAAAATGTTCGACAAGCACAAGACCGATACAAGAAGTATGCTCATGAGAAACGCCGGCATTTCACCTTCATCGAAGGAGAAGAAGCATTCTTACATGTTCCAGAGCATTCAAAAAGTCTGGAAACTCGTCCTACACCTAAATTATCCCCTACATATTGTGGTCCATTCAAAATACTCAAGCGAGTTGGTGATATGGGCCATATGGCCTACAAACTCTCCTATTCATCCGGTTTTTCATGTAAGTAGTTTACGTAAATGCCTGCATAGGGACAACAATGTATTTGTTTGATCGATTTCATTGAACCTCAAACCCAACCGCATGAGCCCCAATGTAGGTCTATGTGACTAAGATCTCGTGACATTTGTCGCCAATAGCACTCAATGATAGCTTTGATTTGTTTGTGATGTGGGAGCTTAAGTCTCCTTCTAGATGAGCATGGTTGTCTCACTCGGGTGAATGCTACTGCTCTATCCAAGGTGACACCTCTCGAAGACAAAGGCCCCCAATGATGTGGCTATATCGGATTCCATGAAGCAAGAGTGGTGTCAATAGCACTGCCAATACTAGGTTGTGTAACAAAAAGATGTCATTAATAGTAGTCTGCCTCAATGGGGATGGCTGGTGGGAACTCTTTTCCGCAAGATGGCTGCTCAGCATCTCTGGAGCTCTAAGAGAAAGAGAAAGAACCCAAACATCTCTAGTCCTCAAAATGCATCTCTCTGTAGGGGCCCAAAGCCCTTCCAAAAGAGGTAGTGTTATCTCCCCTAAATATCAAAATACACCGTGCATCTACAAATATAATGCTCCTCCATCTCTGGCTCCCTCTCACAGAGCTAGCACATCCGATCCTTTGCCCCATCATCTGCTCACCTACCTATCTCTATCCTCAACTAGCGTGTGAAATCTGAATATGACCGATAGCTATACATAACCCACGTGATAGCTTGCTCTCCATATAGCTTGTTGGCTGGATGATAAAGATATCTACAAAGAGTTGAAGAAAATAAGTTCGGTGATGTGCTATCCACCTGCCATGGGGGAAAGGGGGTCTAATCCAAGTCCTCTCCGCATCCCGTTTCAATATATTTGCTCTAATTGGCCAAGTCTATGTGTCAAGCAATCCAAATGTACCCAAAAGCCTATGAATATGAATATTATGCAAGCTCACATAAGTACTCATCTTGACATACCAACAATGTCTATCACCCTCTTTCGCTAGCTGCATGGAGGATGCTAGAGCTAGTCATGAATATCTATGTAGAAGACGTTCCCATAGTCTGTGAAGGAAAGTCAATGCCTAAAACAAGGCCTCAACCACCATAGGCGCCGCACCCATCTCTTCTCTAATAATTCGTGCAAAATCAAGGCCCTTGCCCATATCATACATGATATCATCATAACCTACTAGCGGTCTCTCATTATGCTCCCAACCATCACAATACTCTCTATCTAGCCCATCCTGATCTACTAGCAACTGTCTCCATGTATGATAAAGGCTCGGTCCCCAAATAGCTGCCCCATAAAGGAGTGTGAATGTAAATAGTGTATCTATTTCGTGTGGGGCTCAAGGAATTGTATATGTGTACACTACCTCTCCAAAACGCTCATGCAAGTAGAGCGTCTGATGTCTCTCACCAAGAAAGTTGTGGCCCTTTTAAAGTAACCCACGAATATACATATTGTCTTATAAACTAAAGGAAAGTTATATTAACGTCCACGGGAGGCTGAACTCGCACCTATGGGACTGATGAAATACATCAAAAGTTACAATGTGGTGAAAGTTACAATCTGATACAAAGTTTGAGTAATAAAAATAAAAAGGGTGTTGAAAAAAAAAAGGGGAAGGGGGGGGGGGGGGGGGGGGGGGGGTACTATAGAATCCTAAGCTGCTAGATGTGAGTTAAGCACCTACCTGGGAGAGAAATGAAATGAAATGTTATATTAACGTCTTCAAAAAGGCCAGAATGACCTATGAGACCAAACTGATACAAAAGTGGTGAATCTGTTACAAAGTCTGGGTACCTTAGTACTAAAGTACTAAGTGTGAAAAGTGTGAAAGTGTGAAAATAAATGTGAAAAACTAAATACAAAGTATTAAATAAACTTCTTAGGAGCATTCTAGGTGTCTGGCTAGAATGCTTCTAATCCTTTGTTGTAGTCTCCTCCGGTGAAGTGTGCTTCTGCATCTCGGTCGTGGTCGTCTCGATTTCCTAAGCTCAATCGCCCTGTCAATGAGGGTGCCTTTGGTATGGATGTGGGTACTCCTTTGTGCTGGCTGCTGGTCTCTTGCTTCTCCTTCCCCTCCTGCTTCTCTCGATCGGAAGAAATCTGTGATCTGCCTCTAAGGCTGTAGTGCTCTTTGTCTTCTCATTAGATTATCCCTGTGCCGATGAAGCCTAAGCATCTTTGATCTTGGTATTGCATGACTCTATCTAGAGGTCCAAAGCCTTCTTTAAATAGGCAATGGAAACGCCCACGTATCTCATAGTATACGGTGCAATGGCATATGTAGTGTAATTCTGTCTCCGGCTCCATTCCGCGTAACTTGCAAATTCTGCTCTCAGGTGGGATTCCCCTAAATCTGCCAAATTCAATTTCCAGCTGGTGTGAGGATGTACGAATCTGACCAATAGCACATCTCAAACCATGAGACAGGTGCGTATCCATGTAGCTCGGGCGAATCACAAATCCATCTTCAGATAGCTGTAGGAAGTTTTCTTTGTAGTCGGCCATCTTCGTGCCCAATTCTTGTGTAGCGTCTACCCATGTCCTCTTAGTATCCAACTGTATAAGATCCTGACGAATGATTTTATTAATCTCCGTTCGTGTAATTGCCAGTGATGGAGCCTCAAGAGAGTATTGGTAGGGGGGTAATCTTTCCATCCTGAACCCGTGTCTCTGAAACCACGAAGACAGTTGCACATACCAGCATGATGTATCCCCTTTCATTGCTAACTGTTGAGAGGATTCGAGGGCCAATCTAGTATAGCGGCAATTATTTGTATCCCACAAACCATGTATAAAGGACACTGATCTGGTAAGAGCTTCAATTTCTATCGGAGGGGCAGCTAGTTCCACTCGAGTAATCGCGTGTGGTACGGAGGCCTTGGCTCTAATCATTCGGAAAATCATAAATACCAAAGGTCTCTCCATTGGCTTCCAATTATCCTAATCCACAGATGGTCCCCAAATCTGGACCCCATAAAGCATAGCCGAAGCCACCACAGTATCAAAGAGCCAAAGTTTTGTTTGTGGTTCCTGAAACTGCACTTGTGAACACATCCTCTCCAACCCTCCCAAGGCCGCAGAGGCTCTGGACAATCTAGCCTCCGCTGCTTTCTTAAGAGTAAACTTCGGTCTTGCAAATACCACACCAAGGTATGTGTATGCATCTATGTATTCTATTGTATCCTGGCCATATGCAAATGTAGGTGCCGATCTCCTAACCCACTGCGGTGTGGTGTTAAACACCATAATTTTGGTTTTACCCAAATTCACCGACAGTCCGCTGTCCTCCGTGAATTTATGTAATGCATCTAACTGCCTCTGCATTCCCTTTGGTGATTCTGCTATCAATACAATATCATCTGCATACAACAACAAAGGGATCCATGACCTTGCAAGTTGAGCACCTTTGTCACCCTCTCTATCAATGTTATCTGATACCTCATCTATATACATACCAAATAAAGTAGGGGACAGTGGGCATCCCTACTTTACTCCAACGATGGAATGAACAATGTCAGAATCCCCTTCTGCAGTACGTACATAACCAGTTACGGACCCATATAAGGCCATGATCCCCAAGATAATCTCTTTGAGGACCCCTAACTCTTGCATTATGCGCATCAATCTGGCCCTTGGTACTGTATCAAAAGCTTTCCGAAAATCCACAAAGCAACAATACATTCTTCTCCCGTTTGCTCTTCCTTCTTCAATAATGGCTCCGAACCGGTCCTTAAAGTCCTCGATACTAGAAATAAAGCTTGGTGAAGTCATGACATAATCCATTGTGCTGGCCCCATGCCTGTGCGGGAAGCATGTGAATCCCCCAGATAAAGGGAAATTCTCTAGACCATTAAGTATGGCCAAACCATGTGTAGTTGCCATCTCCATGAGATGTCTCCCGTATTCAGTGTGTTCTTTATCCTGTGAGTTTCTAGAAAGCCCTACCTGTGATAAATCCACTTCTCTGAGCATTTCCTCAGAAGTATCATAGAATACTGCTTGAGAATTGGCCGTTCTGGCATTAAAGTCTCCTAAGAGGCCGATGTCTCCTTCTCTAGAGAACTCCCATATGTCATCATTCAATATGGAAAAAGGGGACTGTCCTTTAGGTGAGGAGTAGACTGATGTACTTGGAGGGAAGTAGCATATAGCGATATATAGAAATCTACCTGTCTCGGCTTTCATTCTCACCCACATATATCTTGCTTGTTCATCTTTCTTGATAATCTGTAGTAGTGGTTTCAGCTCCTCTTTAAATAAGATTGCTGCTCCTCCTGAACCCCGGCTACCTCGTAGAGATCTCTTGTCTGGTCGACCAACTGTTTCCCATAAATACCCCTTCACATGTGGCATAAGCGGTCCCGGTATCTGGTGTGTCTCTGAGTAGAAAACTATGTCTCTGTCCCTGAAGTTGTCTTCAAAGGCACCTACATCTAGACTATATGATCCATTACAATTCCACATCGCTATCAGGAGCGTCGTCCCATAGGTCTCGCACCGTCATGATGAGCACTTTTCCAGAACCGCTACTTTCCCTCCTCTATAAAAGGCGATTTTCCCTTTTTCTCTTGCTGCCCTGATCTCTGGCATCAACTCTTGCATGTGTGCCACTTGTGCCAATGTAAGGTCATCTCCCAGGAAAATACCGGTTTTCTTAAGAGTTGGCCTCTTCTTTAGAAATTCTTTCCTTATTTCTATATTCGGGAAGCGGAGAATAAGTGCCCTATCCTTTACGTTTCCCTTCTCATCGACTCCTTTCTTGCCCACTCTCCATGCACTTGTGTGAGTAGGCTCTGTGATGCCCATGCGTTGTAGCAGTTCCCTCACCTCTTCATCTACATTCTCTTTGTCCTTGTGTCACAAAACGGGAGCGTACACGAGCACTTAGAAAATCTGAAAATTATAATTCTTTGAAAACATGAGAGAAGGGAGAAGATCGACACAGTATTGGGGACCAGAAGATGGGCTGGTCCCCCCATTAAGAGTATTCTTTTATTCAGGGAGAATTCTTATACAAGCACGAGAACCCGAGGAAACACCTCCGTTCTGTAGTCTTAGACCCGAAGGTCGTGCTTTCCCGTAAAGGGCTTGGGCACAAGGCCGCTCCTTCTCGTGAGGGACTTAGGCGCGAAGCCGTACTTTCCCGTAAGGGACTTAGGCGTGAAGCCGTACTTCCCGTAAAGGGCCTTCCCGTGAGACGGGAGATTCCTGCAAAACAAACCACACAAAGCAGCAATTCTCAATGCGTATCAACAACTTATACCTGTCGCTCCTTGCTCGGAGAATCAACCTCCGTACTCAGTCGTCCCGCGAGCACTTGCAAATTCCGTCGCCAGTCTCTGCTCTAGAATCCCAGCGCTTGCACTTCCTGCTGCTTCCGGCTCCTCCAAACTGAAACGCTGGCTACCCTTTTATAGGGTCTGACACCCGGCAGGAATAGGGGTCCAAAAGCAGAGCTTGGTGCTCCTAAAGAGAGGAGAGAGAAAATCGCGTTTTCTAGAGAGAGGAGAGAGGAAATCGCGTTTTTTAGAGAGAGGAGAGAGAGAGATCGCAATCCAGCCCCCCTGCGTAGGTTTTAGCGCTCGCTTTTTTTTTTAAGGGCCTTGCTTGCTTTATTTTATTAATAAAAGCCTGGTCACTTAAAAGTGACCGGCCACTTTAATAAAATAAAGTGTGAACCTGTTCAAACTTTAAAAACTCACTCAGTTAGTAAAAACGATGCTACACGGACACATTCCAGGCGTCCCCGGGTGCAGGACACGACACAGATGTAATGCAGACATAGACTCCTCGCGGGAAAACATCTGTCCTCCCGCGACTGTTCCTGCTTTTCGTAAAAAGTTTCATTGAACCCATCTTTATTCTTGTGCTTGCGTTCTTACGCGTATTTTCTTACTCAGTTCGGATTTCCTCCTTAGCCTACGGGATGCCTCCTTACTGATGCACCCGTCACCCATCATGTGACGCATTAGAGGCACTCGTAACCCGGCCCTTTCCACCGAACTTATGGAAACTCCTTCGCGATGTTTACCGTCACCCATCAAATGACACATCAGAGTTGTCCGTTCTTGATGGCAGTTCCTGTAGCTACAATCTTTTTAACAGTTCTTAGTGCACATAATAAAATATCCGAAAAGAGAGATTTAATCATTAAAAATAAGAAAATAGTCCAATTAGCAACATCCCTCTGGCTTCTAAACAGTTGACCTCAACTGTAGTGCTTGGACATATACCTCCAGTATCTCGGGATAAGCTGCTAATTCCTCCTGCGTCATCCACTGAGCATCTAGATTCGAATAGTTCTTAAACTTAACCAAATACTTCCGTGTTATCTTTCCGGATTTGAGAGACCGCTCCTGATGACTTACTATCTGCTCCGGTTGGAGTATTTCTTCTGTTTCCTCAACCTCAGGAGGTTCCTCAGCACTAGGCTGGCTTGGAGGTGGTCCCACATACGGCCGGAGTAAACTGACATGGAAAGCATTATGGATCCTCCAATTAGGCGGTAGCTCTAATCGGAAAGTGACAACATTCACTCGCTCAGTGATCTTAAACGGCCCATAGTAACGGGTAGAAAGTTTTACCACCTTCCCCTTATGAGACGCTTGTTTCTTAAGTCTTGCCTTCTGAAACCGGCCTGTTCAATCCAAAAAGGGCGGTAGACTTTACTTCAAACCTTGATTTAGCTTTCACCCATTATTAGTCGTCTATTTTACCTGTACTTTCAAGACACAACAAAGGGGAGAGGGATACAAGCTGCTAGATTGCACCTGTATGAGTAGACGGACACCAGATTGGCCCCTAACTTAGGCGCCCCTTTCGGTATTTCTTTATTGTTCAAAAGAGGGAATAAACGATGTGGTTCCCTACAAGCTGCCCCGCACAAACTCGGCTGAATTTCCACTGTTCCAGCTCGATTTCGGCAGCATAACTGTACTAGAACCCTTCACAGTCAGTATTCCCACGCATTGACTGACTTTCCTGACGCATACGGGCACTTTGCAAACCTGGCAAGAATCTGCAGCACGCTGAATTCTCTGTTTTCAGCCCTGAAAATGCGCCAGATCACCTGTACAGCGGTCCCCTTGCGTCCCCGAACCTCCTGGGGGTATTAGGGTCCGTTTAGGGCCAAAACCCTAAACCTGCAAAAATACACAGCAGGCTGTAATTTGCTGTTTCGGGCTCCGTTTCGCGTGCCGGTCGCATCCGTAGCAAGTCCTTGAGCTCCCGCACCTGTAGGGCTACTTGCCCTTTGAATCGGACGAGATTTGTGGCGTGAAACCTCTCCGAATTCACCTGTACCTACGGGGGGATTAGCCGCTAGCTAATCCAGTACCTATGCAAGAGGCTCTTGCCTCGGCAATCGCGCATGAACCCACACAACTGTACATTGGTCAAATGAAGAGCCCACTAGAGGGGCATAACATACTGCCAAAGGGGAGAGAGAGGGCAGTGCGTAGCGTGCAGGGCATCACTCCTGGCACCGCACTGTGCATCAGAGGGAAAGCAAGCACTCCATAGCTCTTAACCTGTGACAGAGACTTGCAAAATGAGCCTCCCAGCTATAAATCACGTTTTTCCCTTCTCTATAAGTAGTAAACTGGCCTCAGAGTGCCAAGTGTCACTCATTTGTGCACTTTCCCGCTTTAGACCCTCGGGTCTAAAAATATCTCACCTGCAGCCTCTGTTGACTTGGCCACAGAGTAACAAAATGATCCCCATGTCAAACTGCACGTAATGACGCGAAGACATTTTCAGGTCCCAAAATAGCAGTTCCCTAAATTTTAGGAGATGCTGCCATTGTATCTTTCTAGGTCATCCGACCCTCTTTGTACACTGCGGCCACATCCAGAACTGAAATGTAGCCTCTGTAGCAAAGGATTCCACTTTGGCTAGTCAATGACCCCACTTGGCTAACCATAGTCCTTGTCCAACCTTAGTGCTCTCTTGCCCTCAGGCCTGGACTCCCTCTGGACAGTTCCACACTAGCTATGCAATGCAGGGCAGTTAGATTTCTCGAGGGGTGTTTCCAAAAAGTGAAAGTAAATAGATAATAAGAAAGAAATCAACAAAAAGGATAGATAGTAGTCACACACTGGTGACATACTCCCCTCTTGAAATCTCAAACGTCCTCGTTTGCATCTATGTCGTACAAGCTCCTAGTCAACATTGATGTATTCAACACCTGTCGACACATGTACGACACATACATGCTCATTGTCAACCCTGGTGTATTCAACACCTTGTTGACTCATGTATTGCCTGCGTGTGAACCCTGTCCCAATGACATAGTGGTAGCTTCGCACTCTGCCATTGCTTTGAGTCACTAACTTTCCAATGACAAAATGGTAGCTGCACATTTTGCCACTGTCTTATAGTACACGTTGGATCCCGTAACACTTTCAAGCATACCCAAACCGACAGTTTAAGAATGCAGTTACACATGTACTCTTCAATAGAAGCAATCACTGTATCCTTGACAAACTGACAAGAAATACTCACTTCTATAGCACTAACCAAACTTTTGGACATTCCATAAGAGCAATTGCCAAACTGACAATCTGTACAGCTCTAACATTCATGTAACAAGTATTTGATTTGAGCTCACTTTAAATACCATGTACATCATTTGTTTCAGAAGCCATTGTCACACTGACAATCCATGTAGCTTTGAAACTCAAGGGGTCAAGGTAGGTTGCAAATCGAAGGCTTCCAGGTAAAGTGATAACACAGTTGGTGACTCTGCAAGTTCACCTTCTTCCATCCACTTAGCATCCATTGGTGGATAGTTTCTGAACTTTACTAAGTAACGCCTGGCAACCTTGCCTTTCACTTTCCTTTCTTTGTGTGCCAAAATCTGTTCAGGGACCAAGATCTCGTCAAGTTCCTCGACTTCCGGCTGATCTTCAGCTGGCATATCTTCTGGCACATCACCCACATAGGGTCTGAGAAGACTCACATGAAACGCATTGTGAATCTTCCAACTGTCAGGCAATTTCAGCCTATATGCAACATCACTGATTATGTCGCATACTTGAAAAGGCCCATAGTAACGCATGCTGAGCTTTGGAAATAGTCTTTCCTTGCCCTTCATCTTCTTTAACCTTGCCTTTTCAAAGCGTAAAAGCACCCAATCACCAAGTGAATATACCACTTCACGACGGTGACGATCAGCTGCTTTCTTTTGCTTTGCCTGAGTCTTTTCTAAGGCCACTTTGACCTTCTTGTACATTTCATCCATGTCCTGAACATACTTATCTGCTTCAAATATCTTGTCCTTTGTATGCAGTATGGGAGGAACTTTCTTGCCACCTTCAACTATCTCAAAGGGTGCCTTGCCAGTTGATGAATGCACTGTATTATTGTATGCATACTCCACCAATGGCAAATACTGCTCCCACTTTCCTTTATGCTCTGACACATAACACTTCAGCAGATCTAGGACAGTAGAATTTGCCTCTTCTGACTGCCCATCTGTTTGAGGATGAAATGACGAAGAGAATTTGAGCGTGGTCCCCATATTCTCAAACAAACCTCTCCAGAACAAACTTGTCATGCGTGGATCACGGTCGCTAACAATCGACTGTGGCATGCCATGATACTCGAAAATATTGCTCATAAACAAGCGTGCCATCTGATCTGGCTTTATCTTCTTCCTGACAGGAATAAAATGAGCATGTTTGTTGAATCTGCAAATAATGGTCCAAATACCATCGTTTCCTGTCTGTGTTCTCGGAAGATCAAAGATAAAATCCATAGCAATACTTTCCCATGGTTTATCTGGAATAGGTAGTGGTTGCAATAACCCTGGTGCCTTTTGCCCGTCAAACTTGACCTTTTGGCATATTAGGCATTCTCGCACAAAGGCATCCACATCTCTTCTCAATGTAGGCCAGTAGAAGAATGTCTCAACCGCTTTAACTGTAGCATCGATACCACGATGCCCTGCATACGGTGGGACATGACTCTCTTCCATAACTTTGCGTCGTAATGGCTTTGTGACACACAATCTGCCATGCATCATCATGAACCCGTCTTTAAGAAGATAGTGTTCATGACGTTGTCCATCCATTAGTTGCTCGAAGACCCTTGCAAAATCTTCATCATTTGCATACTGTTCTCTCATATCATCAAGTTCATGATGATAAGGAATCGACACAGCTGAAATTTGTGGCTTCCTTGACAAGGCATCAGCCACAACGTTCTTCTTGCCTTCCACATGCACAATCTGAAAATGGAACATGGACAAGATATTTGCCCATCGCATATGCTTCTCAGATAACTTTGTCTGTGTCAAGAAGTATCGCAAGGTCTGATGGTCAGTTTGGACAACAAAGTCTGCACCTAGCAGGTAGTGTTTCCAACTTAAGAGCGCATGAATCACAGCCAGTAACTCTTTCTCATAGACCTGCATGGTCATCTCTGGCCCTTGCAAAATTCTGCTCTCATAGGCTACTACCCTGCCATCTTGCATTAGCACTGCACCAATGCTACTACCGCAGGCATCACACTGGACCACAAATGACTTCCTAAGATCTGGCAACACAATGACTGGATCTGAAGTCATCTTTTCCTTTAAGAGATTAAAAGCTGAAATCTCTTTCTGTGTCCATCTAAAGGTGACTGCCTTCTTTTGAAGAGCATGTAAAGGTGAAGCAATCTCAGCGAAATTTCGGATAAACCTTCTGTAATAGGAGCATAGTCCCAAAAAGCTTCGGACATCATGCACCGTCTTCAAATTTGGCCATGACTTGATCACTTCAACTTTTGCAGGATCCATTCTGACACCATCCTTTGAGACAATGTGTCCCAGAAAGTGAATCTCTTCCAGAAAAAACTCACTTTTCTTTGCATTGATGAGCAACCTATGACTGCGTAGCTCTTCGAACACAATGGCCAAGTGATGCCTATGCTCCTCTTCATTCTTTGAGTAGACTATCATGTCATCAAAGAATGTACCAACAAACTGCTGGTGTGGACGGAAAATTCTGTCCATCATCCTATTGAACGTAGCAGGAGCATTTGTGAGACCAAAGGGCATCACTAAAAATTCGTAAAGGCCAAACGTCGTTCTAAAAGCAGTCTTATGCACATCCTCTGATCTAATGCGGATCTGATGGTACCCACTCTTTAGATCTATCCTGCTAAACATAACTGCTCCTTCTAATTTGTCCATAATATCATCAATTCTAGGTATAGGGAACCTATTCTTGATGGTATTCTTGTTCAGTGCACGGTAGTCGATGCACATACGCCATGAGCCATCCTTTTTCTGCACCAACAACACTGGAGAACAGAATGGAGATGAACTGGGCTGAATCAGCCCCTTTTCTAACAGCTCCTGTACTTGGCCCATTATCTCTTTCTGCTGAGCCGCACTAACCCTGTACGGAGGCTTATTTGGTGGGCTACTGCCTGGCACCAAATCTATCGCATGGTCCTCGGGTCTCTCTGGCGGTAATTGAGATGGTAATGAATCGGAGAAACAGTCACTATACTGTTGTAAAAACATTGACCTTTCTTTATCTAGCACAGATAAATTTGATTCATCACAATCTGACACTTCACGTGCAAAAACCAAGTACGAAGAAAGATGCTTTTTCATTACAGACATAATAGCAGAAGCTGATACAGTAGGAATAGACTCCCCTTTAAGCTTTACATCCAGAATGTGAGTCTTTCCCCTGCTCTGTACAGTGATCTTTTTGTTGTAGGCATCCATGATTCCCTGTACACGAAACAACCAAGGAATACCTAACAACACATCACATCCGTCCAGTGGCATGATGTAAAATTCTTCAGCATCTACATAGGACTGGATATGTAGACGCAACTTTCCAATGATGGGTGTCACAGCCTCTGTATGGCCAGGACATGCCAAACCTGCCTCTACTGTATACCCCATCTCTTCAGGTCTGATTCCCAACTTTGAAGCCAATTCTAGGGAAATGAAGTTGGCTTTGGCACCTGGATCAAAGAAGATAAGCACTGTTTGATCCCTGACCTTTCCCCATGCTCTGCAAAGCTCACTTGCATCTGAATTTGGCTTGTCGCCCATCATATCTGGCACTAGACCAGCCATGGGCTTCTTTCCTTTCTTGTCTTCCTTGTCATCAGAATCAGCTGGCCTTTTCTTTGTAGGACAGTTGTAAGCAATGTGGCCAGGCTGCTCACATATAAAGCATTTGTTCTCTGTCCTCATACCTTCTTTTGCTCTTCTGACTTGCAAGGAAAACGTCTTTTCCATTTCTTTGCTGGTCCTTTTTCTAATTCAGCCGTAGCTTTATCTTTCCCTGCGTTGGCTGACTCCCGAGTCCCTTTAGGAGCCTCATTGGGAACGTGCTTCTTGGCTGAATTTTTCTTGCCTGATCCTGCCTTGACGCCAGTGTTAAATTCACAATCTTCTCCCTTGAGCAAACCATTGCCAGTGTTTGCTACCTCGATGAGCTGCGTCAAAGTAGTGACTTTTGTCTTCGTGCAGTATTTTCTCAATCCTTTAGGTAGGCCACAACAGTATTTTTCAATCTGTTCTGTCAATGGCACAAACCTATAGGAAGTTACTGGAAGTAGAGCTTTCCAAAACTTCCGATTGTAATCATCCAGATTTCTGCAAGTGGCAGCATTTAGCTGGTGCCATTCTGTCATGACATCTGCTTCAAAGTCATCAGATAACCATGCTGCTGCAAAAATCTGCTTGAAGTAAATCCATGTGGACGGAGCTTGCCCTTGAAGCAATAAAGTTGTCCACCATTGTTCCGCATTCCCTGTCAAGAAAGTGGCTGCCTTGCGGACCTTTGAAGCCTCTGTAAAGTTTTCCCCTGCATAGGCCTTGTCAAACTGCTGGAGGAATGAGAGAGCCTTCTTCCTGTCATCAAACCCTGTAAAGGTCGTGAATGACACACCTTTGCCACCTTCTTTGTACGGAGTTGGCCTCTCCAGCGGCGTTAAATTGTCATATGGAAGTGACTGAAACATGGGAACACTATTAGGGTTCATCTGTGTTCCTTGGCCGATATTAACTTGACCTGGAAACGCCATATTTGGCTGTTGATTTGTAATTCCAGCCATACCAAAATTTGCCTGTGGCATCCCAAATTGTCCCTGAGTGCTTTGAAACCCTGGTTGCATACCCATGACACTGTACATGGGGTTAGGCATCATCATTTGAGCACCCCCGAACACTGTTCCTGGCGTATAAAACTGATTTTCAGGTGCATGACCAGCCATGCTCTGGAATACCAATCCACCTCCAAAATAGCCAGGGTGTACTGAAGGTGGTGGGAAGACCTGTTGCATAGCCTGTAAGTTGCTTCCCTGCCCATTAGAACCAGCTATAGGCTGCTGAAAGGTGGCGGGCTGAACTGGTACAGCCTGAAAGACTGGCATCTCAGCCACCTGTTCTTGCACCTTAGGCATAGGTTGTGGAGACTGCATGTTCTCAGTCGAGTGTACAGGTGTTTCCATTGACTGTGTGGTATGAATCACCTGTGCTTGAGCCTTAACAGGCTTTTGAATATGATCCAGTGACCCAACTTGCTGAGACGGAACAGGAGGTTGCAGAAAGGCTAAAAACCTTGGGTTCTGCATTACTTGTGTGAACATAGCCACAGCAGTAGCCAACTGGGTCCTGAATATATCATCATCCGTCTGTGGTGGTCTTGAGGACTCACCCACTTCATATGTCTGTTGACCCTGTGAAGAGGAAACGTCTTCAGTCACATCATCTGGTCTGTCAGCCATAATTGCAATTCCCTGTGTCTGGTCTATGATCCCCTGTGTCTTCAAGCCCAAAACTGACCAAGGATCACTTCTATGGGAAAAAGTGATTTAATCCCATCGATGGAACCATGAAACCGGCCTGTTCAATCCAAAAAGGGCGGTAGACTTTACTTCAAACCTTGATTTAGCTTTCACCCATTATTAGTCGTCTATTTTACCTGTACTTTCAAGACACAACAAAGGGGAGAGGGATACAAGTTGCTAGATTGCACCTGTATGAGTAGACGGACACCAGATTGGCCCCTAACTTAGGCGCCCCTTTCGGTATTTCTTTATTGTTCAAAAGAGGGAATAAACGATGTGGTTCCCTACAAGCTGCCCCGCACAAACTCGGCTGAATTTCCATTGTTCCAGCCCGATTTCGGCAGCATAACTATACTAGAACCCTTCACAGTCAGTATTCCCACGCATTGACTGACTTTCCTGACGCATACGGGCACTTTGCAAAACCTGGCGAGAATCTGCAGCACGCTGAATTCTCTGTTTTCAGCCCTGAAAATGCACCAGATCACCTGTACAGCGGTCCCCTTGCGTCCCCGAACCTCCTGGGGGTATTAGGGTCCGTTTAGGGCCAAAACCCTAAACCTGCAAAAATACACAGCAGGCTGTAATTTGCTGTTTCGGGCTCCGTTTCGCGTGCCGGTCGCATCCGTAGCAAGTCCTCGAGCTCCCGCACTTGTAGGGCTACTTGCCCTTTGAATCGGACGAGATTTGTGGCGTGAAACCTCTCCGAATTCACCTGTACCTGCGGGGGGATTAGCCGCTAGCTAATCCAGTACCTATGCAAGAGGCTCTTGCCTCGGCAATCGCGCATGAACCCACACAACTGTACATTGGTCAAATGAAGAGCCCACTAGAGGGGCATAACATACTGCCAAAGGGGAGAGAGAGGGCAGTGCGTAGCGTGCAGGGCATCACTCCTGGCACCGCACTGTGCATCAGAGGGAAAGCAAGCACTCCATAGCTCTTAACCTGTGACAGAGACTTGCAAAATGAGCCTCCCAGCTATAAATCACGTTTTTCCCTTCTCTATAAGTAGTAAACTGGCCTCAGAGTGCCAAGTGTCACTCATTTGTGCACTTTCCCGCTTTAGACCCTCGGGTCTAAAAATATCTCACCTGCAGCCTCTGTTGACTTGGCCACAGAGTAACAAAATGATCCCCATGTCAAACTGCACGTAATGACGCGAAGACATTTTCAAGTCCCAAAATAGCAGTTCCCTAAATTTTAGGAGATGCTGCCATTGTATCTTTCTAGGTCATCCAACCCTCTTTGTACACTGCGGCCACATCCAGAACTGAAATGTAGCCTCTGTAGCAAAGGATTCCACTTTGGCTAGTCAATGACCCCACTTGGCTAACCATAGTCCTTGTCCAACCTTAGTGCTCTCTTGCCCTCAGGCCTGGACTCCCTCTGGACAGTTCCACACTAGCTATGCAATGCAGGGCAGTTAGATTTCCCGAGGGGTGTTTCCAAAAAGTGAAAGTAAATAGATAATAAGAAAGAAATCAACAAAAAGGATAGATAGTAGTCACACACTGGTGACACCTTCTCAAACTTTAGTAAGACTAACTGTCCGACTGTTAAGTCTAGATTCCTTCTGTGCTTGTCTGCAGCTTTCTTATGCTTTTCCTGAGAGCGTAGAATAGCTCTCCTAACTTGCCCGTAGGCTGTGTCCCAAGTCCCGGACAAATTCATCCGCTGCAAAGATCTTATCCTTAGTTAAAAGGATGGGTGGAAGCAAAGGCTTACCATAGAGAATCTCAAAAGGTGCTTTCCCCGTCGATGAGTGTATGGTATTGTTATACGCATACTCGACAAGAGGCAAATATTTCTCCCAATCAGATTGCCGGTCTGACACATAAGCTTTTAACATATCCAATACTGTGGAATTGGCTATCTCACTTGGCCCGTCCGTTTGAGGATGGTAGGCAAATGAAAAATTCAGCTTTGTACCAAGATTATCCATCAAGGCACGCCAAAAATTTCCTGTCATGCGAGGATCTCGATCACTCACAATAGACTTAGGCATTCCATGATGCTTAAAGATCTGTGCCAGGAAGACCCTAGCCATATGATCTGCTTTGATTGTTTTCTTGACTGGTATAAAGTGTGCTTGCTTGCTAAACCTGTTCACAATGGTCCAGATCGCGTCATTTCCAGTCTGAGTTCTAGGGAGGTCCATGATGAAGTCCATGGCAATACTTTCCCAAGGTTCATTAGGTACAGGTAAAGGTTGTAGCAACCCAGGCGTCTTATGCCGATCATACTTCACTTTTTGGCAAACTAAGCATTCCCTGACATACTTATCAATGTCAGCTTTAAGGCTAGGCCAAAAGAAATATCTTTCCATTGCTAAGGTCGTAGGGAGAATACCTCGATGACCCGCATAAGGCGAAGTGTGTGCTTCATCCATGATCTTCTTTCTTAATGGTTCCGCCACACATATAGCCTGATGGTGGTAGAGATAACCGTCCCGAATGGAATAGGGAAACTCATTCTCTCCACGATGTAGCTTTCCCCAAATGGTGGAGAAGTCATGATCATTCGGATACAAATCCGGTAGTGCTTCTAAGTCTTGGTGATACACCGAAGTGATAGCGTTCACCCTTGGCCGCCTAGACAATGCGTCTGCGACCACATTCTTACTCCCAGCCGTGTGAAGGATCTAGAAGTGAAACATAGACAAAAAGTTTGCCCACCTCATCTGCTTCTCAGATAGTTTCCTTTGCGTAAGAAAATACCGCAAACTCTGGTGATCAGTCTTGATCACAAAATCCGCTGCTAGAAGATAGTGCTTCCAGTTGGATAAGGCGTGAATCACAGCCGTGAGTTCCTTTTCGTAGATTGATGCATGCAACTCTGCATCCTTAAGCCGTCTGCTTTCATAAGCCACTGCATGGCCTTCTTGGTTTAACACTGCTCCGATGCAATCACCTGAAGCATCGCAGTGAACCTCAAATGGTTTCCTTAAGTTAGGCACTATCAAAATAGGTCCATGGCTTATCAAGTACTTGAGCCGATCAAAAGCTCCTTGTTGTCTCGATCCCCATCTGAAAGGAATCTTCTTCTTTGTCAAATCATGAAGTGGTCCTGCTACATGAGCAAATCCTCGGACAAACCTTCGATAATATGAACATAATCCCAAGAAGCTACGTACATCATGTACCGTAGTGGGAATAGGCCAATCTTCTACCACTCGGATCTTGGCAAGATCCATACTCACTTTATTGTGAGAGACTATATGGCCGAGATAGTGTATCTCAGAGAGAAAGAACTCGCTCTTCTTTGCATTCACATGCAACTCATGCTTTCGCAATTCTTGAAACACTAAGTCCAAGTGCTTCCGATGTTCCTCTTCTGACTTAGAGAAGATGAGTATGTCGTCAAAGAAAACTCCCGTAAAAGCTCGATACGGGCTGAAAATGCGGTCCATCATGCGATTGAACGTCGCAGGAGCATTGGTCAAGCCGAAAGGCATTACCAAGAATTCATATAGTCCAAAGGTTGTGCGGAAAGCAGTCTTATGGACATCCTCAGGGGCGATCCGTATCTGATGATACCCACTCTTTAAGTCTATGCGACTAAAGACACTCGCACCCTGCAACTTATCAAGTATATCATCAATCCGAGGGATCGGAAAGCGATTCTTGATTGTGATCTTGTTTAAAGACCGATAGTCTATGCACATTCGAAATGTGCCATCTTTCTTCTGCACCAGTAGAACTGGAGAGCAGTAGGGTGAAGCACTGGGCCGTACTAACCCTTTCTCTAGAAGCTCGTTGACTTGCTTCAAAATTTCTTCTTGCTGAGCAAGACTTACCCGATAAGGGGGTTGATTGGGAGGCGAGCTACCTGGTATGAGATCTATACGGTGATCTTCCGGGCGTACCGGAGGGAGTTCATCAGGAAGTGTTTCCGTGAAACAATCCTTGTACTTTTCAATAAATTGAAGACGCTTAATTTCCAGACTAGAGAGAGAGTCCCTACTAGTTTTATCCTTTGCAAAAATCAAGTAAGCAGAAACACACTTCTTCATTTCTTTCTTAATGGAGATATGGCTTACAATTGGGAACTGCCAATCTCCTACATCAGCTTGAATCTTTATTTTCTTACCCCCATGATCAAAAGTGAGGGTCTTTTCCACATAATCCGGAATAGGTGTCATGTGAAAGTGCCATGGCATACCCAAGATGATATCACATCCCTCGATGGGTGCCATCAAAAATGATTCGCGGTCCTTGTACTCGCCAATCCGAAGATTGAGCTGTCCTTGCACGGGAGTTGCATTGGTTGTCAACCCCTCGAATGCCGATCCGGATGTAACCGGTGTGCCAAGCTGAGCCGGTGTAAGGCACAAACGTTCTGCAGTATCAAGGGAGATGAAGTTATCTGTGGATCCTGGATCATAAAGAATCAGTACTCGCTGGTTGTTCAAAGACCCCCAGCCCTTCAGAAGTTGACGCTTCCCTTTCTCTGTTTCTGTGTTTCCTTGAACATCTGGAATTGAGATCGAGCTTGGTGGTGCGGGTTCCTTCCTTGCTTTCTCTTGCCTTGTAGAGGCTTACTCTTGCCGTTGCTGCTTTAGCGGGCAATCCGGTTTCATATGTCCTTTCTCGCCACAGTAGAAGCATCTTCCTTCCTCTCTGAAAGTTTGAAGTTGAGTAGGAGAAAGGTACTTAGTTCCCTTGCCGATGCCCTCTAGCTTCTTAGAATGATCATCGTCTCTAGATGGAGGACGTTTTCTTCCTTGGCCCCCTTGGTCATCGTAGACCCCTCTTTGTCTTGCACGGTAAGTGCTATGCTCCATCTTTCTGGGCGTCCCAGTTGAGTGCAAATCCTCAACAATGATTGCTGACTCCATCATCCTTTGAAGAGTATCATGCGGATACACCTTCATACTCTTTCGAAGCTGCGGTTGGAGACCCGCTTCGAACTTTCTTTTCTTTTCCTCGTCGGCAATCTTCATGAAGGGAGTGACCTTCAGAAGAACCGACCAATACTTGTCCACATAAGTCGTTACTCTTTCATATTCCTTCTGGGCAAGCCAGTCCCATTCCTTCCGTATGTCCTGCTCGAAGTCAGGCGGAAGAAATTGTTCATAAAATTCAGATTTGAAGCTCTCCCAAGTTCTGGCCTGAGAACCTTCCAGAATCTTGGCTAACCACCAATTACTTGCCGTTTCCTTGAGGTGCATCCCCACATGGCGTAATTTGGATTTTTCTGTGAAGTGCCCATTGGTAAAGGTGACTTCAAACTGTCTGATGAAGGACAGTGCTTTGGAGATGTCTCTCCGTCCGTTGTAGGTTTCTAACTTGATGTCCTTGTCGCCTAATTTGAAGACTCTCATGCGATGTTGAGACTTGCGACCTTGCTTCTTGAATCGAGGCTTATCTTTAGGTTGATGTATGGTAGTGGCGGTAGTAGCTGCTTCCTTCTTCTACCGAGATGATCGAGAAGTAGAAGTATAATCAAGAGAGTAAGATGGAGATGAGATAGAGATGTCCTTGCTCTCGTCTAGCTGAGAGAGCGCTTTTTCCTGGCCTTTCCTTGAAGTAGGCCGTTCATTCCGATCCGAAGATCCTTTGTGCACCTCGGCACGTGCTTCTTCTCTTGCCTCCTATGGTCTCACGCCAACAGTGTTGTCTGAATGCTTGGCTGCATTAGTTCCATTCGTTTTCTTCATTCCGCCCAAAAGCTTTTGGACGTCCGGCAACAGTAAAATTTGTTGCAACTCCGTAAGCTGAGCTTGCTCTTGTTGAAGTTCCTCTTCAACGCTTCTCCCTTGGCTTGACATGGTTCTTCCCGGAATCGTCCTTCTTTGCAGAGAAAGAGAGGAGTCCGAGCTCTGATACCACTGTCAAAAAACGGGAGCGTACACAAGAACTTAGAAAATCTGAAAATTATAATTCTTTGAAAACATGAGAGAAGGGAGAAGATCGATACAGTATTGGGGACCAGAAGATGGGCTGGTCCCCCCCCCCGTTAAGAGTATTCTTTTATTCAGGGAGAATTTTATACAAGCACGAGAACCCGAGGAAACCCCTCCGTTCTGTAGTCTTAGACCCGAAGGTCGTGCTTTACCGTAAAGGGCTTGGGCACAAGGCCGCTCCTTCCCGTGAGGGACTTAGGCGTGAAGCCGTACTTCCCGTAAAGGGCCTTCCCGTGAGACGGGAGATTCCTGCAAAACAAACCACAAAAAGCAGCAATTCTCAATGCGTATCAACAACTTATACCTGTCGCTCCTTGCTCGGAGAATCAACCTCCGTACTCAATCGTCACGCGAGCACTTGCAAATTCCGTCGCCAGTCTCTGCTCCAGAATCCCAGCGCTTGCACTTCCTGCTGCTTTCGGCTCCTCCAAACTAAAACGCTGGCTACCCTTTTTTACGGTCTGACACCCGGCAAGAATAGGGGTCCAAAAGCAGAGCTTGGCGCTCCTAAAGAGAGGAGAGAGAAAATCGCGTTTTCTAGAGAGAGGAGAGAGAAAATCGCGTTTTTTAGAGAGGAGAGAGAGAAAATCGCGTTTTTTAGAGAGGAGAGAGAGAGATCACAATTCAGCCCCCCTGCGTAGGTTTTAGCACTGGCTTTTTTTTTAAAGGGCCTTGCTTGCTTTATTTTATTAATAAAAGCCTGGTCACTTAAAAGTGACCGGCCACTTTAATAAAATAAAGTGTGGACCTGTTCAAACTTTAAAAACTCACTCAATTAGTGAAAACAATGCTACACGAACACATTCCAGGCGTCCCCGGGTGCAGGACACGACACAGATGCAATGCAAACACGGACTCCTCGCGGGAAAACATCTGTCCTCCCGCGATTGTTCCTGCTTTTCGTAAAAAGCTTCATTGAACCCATCTTTATTCTTGTGTTTGCGTTCTTACGCGTATTTTCTTACTCAGTTCGGATTTCCTCCTTAGCCTATGGGATGCCCCCTTACTGATGCACCCGTCACCCATCATGTGACGCATCAGAGGCACTCGTAACCCGGCCCTTTCCACCGAACTTACGGAAACTCCTTCGCGATGTTTATCGTCACCCATCAAATGACACATCAGAGTTGTCCGTTCTTGATGGCAGTTCCTGTAGCTACAATCTTTTTAACAGTTCTTAGTGCACATAATAAACTATCCTAAAAAAGAGATTTAATCATTAAAAATAAGAAAATAGTCCAATTAGCAACACCTTGACTCCTGTGACCCACACATGCAAAGCCTGAGTCTTCCTTTTCTGCTCTTCCTCAATGGTCATATTAATAATGGTGGAAGTAGGTGTGGTCTCAGGCATCTGGGCCTTCCCTTTCTTCGCATCCTCAATCCATTTCTCTGCTTCATCAACCTTTTCTTGTGTCTTAACAAGACGTTCTACCCACGAAGATGCCGTTTTCGATTTCTGTTCATCTCCTTCCCGTAGAGCTTTCATCTGATCCTTCATGTCCTCGAGCTCCTTCAGCACAGAAGGTTGGTCGTCTCCCTTCTCCTTAGTTGGAGATTTGCAAGCCGCAAGTTCTCCTTTTAGCTCCTCGATTATTGCATCTTTTTCCTCCATGTGCTTTTCCATATTTGTTCTCCATGCTTCAAAACTTGTTACTACCTCATCGAGTTTCTTTTGCATAACGCATTCTGTTACATTTACTTCGGCCTTAATTAGGTTTCGTAATTCCGTTTTCACGATCTGAATTTCCTCATTTTGTACCCCTTGGATCTCTCTCCTTAGTTCTCTGATCATGTCTCCATACATGGAGTTCCTGTAGCTCTCGGCGTTCGGGTGCATTGCTTTCCTGATGTCATCCCTCATGTAGTTTAGCTCTGATTTGAGCATCAACTGGACCTTCTCCATCAGTAGCTCATCATGTATCCTGGAGGTTTTCCCAACGCGTAAGGATCCTGGTTATCTCTATTTCTTTGTTTGAAAGTAGCCATTGTTTTTTTTGGGGTGGTGTAGCTATCTACACCCGGCCCTTCCCATTCGGTAGGCGGGTCCATCGAACCCGAGCCCCAAATCTAGGATAGGGTACTAGGGTACCAGGGTGAGGGACTGAGAATATGGCAAAATTATTTCAGTTTTACCTTAAGGCCTTAAATCGCTTTAAACTTGGACGCAAAGAGAGGACGTTATATTAACGTCTTCAAAAGGCCAAAGTGACCTATGCGACCAGAAAGTTACAATGCGGTGTATCTGATACAAAGTCAGATTAACAAAATAAATTAAACTAGGATAACAAAATATAAATACTGCGGGATCCTAATCTGAGAGAGAGAGAGAGAGAGAGAGAGAGAGAGAGAGAGAGAGAGAGAGAGAGAGAGAGAGAGAGAGAGAGCTCAATTTTAGTTTGTGGGTGTTCTGCAGGCCTCAAATTTTTCAGACTGAACTCCTATGCCATTCAAATTTTGTTTTATCTTGTTTATGTCAATTTACAAGTTTCAGTAGGATTCCTTGCGGCTAGTTTCTTCTCAAATGTTATGTTAACGTCTTCAAAAGGCCAAAATGACCTATGAGACCAATCTGTTACAAAATAGTGAATCTAATACCATGTCTGGGTACAAAAGAACTAGAACAAAGATACTACTACTAGAATCCATCCTCATCTGCACTTCGGATGTAGAGAGAGTATGGCTCGAATCCTCTGTTGTAGTCTCCATCAATGTTGTGTAGCCCCTTTGCTCAATCGTGGCCGTCTGGAGACAGAGAGAGGGGGGGGGGGGGGGGGGGGGGGGGGGTGTGTTGTGGAGGTACCACAAGTTACAAAAGTGCAAAAGCCAGCCATAAGCAAAGAGCATGCCTTCATAGACATTGCCAACAAAGACAAAAGACGAAAGTGCAATTTCTTGGCTCCTAAATAACCATGACTAGATGGAAAATTTATAATTTTCATGGATTATTCAGATGAAGCATTTATATTGAGAAGTACACTCAAAAAGTATCTTGATTAAACATAATTATGGACAGGCTCAATGAAATAGTAGGAAGCTTACCAAGTCGACCTGAATAGCCTTGCTGTTATGAGGCCCTGTACCTTGGACTCGAAAAAGAGCTATTCCCTCATCTTTGTAAGTATCATCATCTAGACCCTGATCCTCAACCTTCTTTTTGAATCCTGAACTCAAACCACCCTGCAGAGAGGTAAGAAATACAATTCGTGACTTACTCTTCCTGCAATATAAGCACACACGATTCAAACAACGGATATACCTTAAATAAATAGAAGTTCTGAAACAATCCAATAAATTCTGGTGGCTCTTTTCCTTCCACAACGTGTCCCTGAGTTTGAAAAACATACCACGTGTGATGTAAATGAGGACACTTCTCATTCTTAAGACATCACTAATGCACATCAAGCAAATAACCGAACAGCCATCATTAGAGTGCCAATAACCTGTGCAGGCCGTCCCTTCAAAGAATTAGCCATTTGAGTCGATATACGGGCAGCAGCAGCTTGCTCCTCCTATATGAATGAAGGCTTTGAGATTAACAACATGCTTACCATTACCATTGATAGCAAAAGATATAAACATGTACGAAGATCGAAAGAGGAATAAAGCACATTCAGTGCAGTTTTTGCTACTGAATCTAAGGACTTTAAGCTACTCACTTTTACTGCTTCACCTATGTCTTTCTCTTTAATCATCGCTCGGTAAGCAAAATTACTTTTCTGAGTTCTCCTCAGCTGAATAACGTCTAAAGGAACAAATTCCTATCAACCTTAAACTTACAAAGAAAGAAACAGCTTAAATATGGCATACTGCAAGGGACAGTAGTGCGCTTGCAAAAAAGTTAGTCTCTAGTTAATATCCAAGATATGTAAGGCACTTATCGGGCTTGACATTAACCATGAGAATTCTGAAAGTACAAAAACACGTGAGAAGGTAGATACTCAAGATCCACTGCTCCAAAGTGAAGTATCATGATTCATATTTTTTCGTCTCGCTACGGAGGGTATCGAATGCTAATGCCAGTGGTCTATTCCCCCTTATTCCCTTGTTATTTCTTTTTTTCCATGTTTTTTTTTTTTGGGGGGGGGGGGGGGGGGGGGGGGGGGGGGGGGGGGGCATGACTTGTTATCTGAAGAGAGCTACTCACTCTGAGTAAACCAATATTAAACACCCCATTTCTATTGTTTCCTCCTCACTCAGCAATACTTCTGAAAAAAGGAGGGAAAAAAAACGGAAAAGTATATCTTTGGTGGTCATGCCATCTGGAAGGTCATTCATATAAGTTACTGAAAAGACAGCTAACAGATCTGCAGCTATTTTACAGAGAGGTTGAGCCTTAGAATGGAAATCTCGAAAAATTTCGCTCAACGGCAGTGCCTCTGGACCCTTGCTCAAAAAGGACAAGACTTGACACCTAGAATTTATATACCTGCCCAAACAAAATTTTCCCGTTTTAACTTTCTCAAGATTGTACCGTCAAATATATGTTGCCTATCAAGACAATTGATTTTTAGTTTTGCCAGTTACAGCAACAGATAAGACAATACAGGGCATAACCTAAGAGACAGTATGACTTATTTTCAGAAGTAAACAGTTCTAAATAGTGAAAATTGGATGTAAGAGCAGGCACCTCTGTACTTTGTTTCCCAATCCAATGGCAAAGAAAATATTCATCCTTTCGATCCCCAGGATAAGTGTACAGCACCAGATAACAATCACCACTAAAAAACTTGCCAACATCATGTGAAGCAACTGCAGTTTTAGCTGTGCCATTTATTCGCCACATCTGAAACAATAAAGCTGCAGATAAGCTTCAGTGTGAAGGCTCGTTTAATCTTTAGCTCTTGATCTTGATTTAATCTAAGAGAATCACCTCAAGCTTTCCATGGGTATCAAAAAGAGGTGGAACTTCTTCTTTGCTTGGAGCTCCTTTTAGAAGACCTTTAACATTAACTCCCTGTTGTTTCAGCATGGCTGTCACACAATTGCAGGGGTGAAGCGAGTCTCTCAAAACATAGAACAAAAATTGGTCAGCTAATGCAGTCTGCATAACCCACCTGCAACTTTGCCTCGCCCATCCTCAGAGACAGTAGCACCACCAGCAACAGGCCACGAATCAAAATTTGAACGGAATGGCAGGGTCTCAAATCCTTGAATGACTCTTGTAATGAGTGTATGCTTCGGCCTCTTTTGAGATGAAAGAAACTCCTACAAGATTGCGCGCGTGCACATAGAGTAAAGCCCTAGCATTAATCAAGATACAGGTGCAAAATCACATTGTCGCTAAACAATGGCTTACCTCTGCTGACGCACTTGCTGCTTTCCTCTCTTCAAGAGAAGTAATGCGGCCCATCCATACAAAGACTTCGGCTCCACAATCCAGTATATAGCACTTATTTGACTCTAGCATCCCCCTACTTAAAGGCGACTCATTTACCGGATTGAGCGTCCCCTCTTCAACACTGTCAAAAGTAGAATAAAATATGTCAATCACAGATTTGTAATTCCACGATCACTGTTGCAGTCTATTAAAACAATTATACAAACTTGAAAGGCAATGCATGTCACTCTTCTTTCTTGATCGAAGGATTCTGAAGCACAATGGTCACTAATAGCAGTACCTGCTATTTTATTCCTAGCCTTCAATTCAATACTACAAAACTCACATAAAATGTAACCAGTCATCATCAGCAGCCCCAAACCAAGCAGGCCCTTATGGTTTCATGATGATTTTGAGTATGAACCACCTTGCAAACGCCACACATGTTCACCATAGCAATGTCAAAAGCTTGCACAAGCTGACAGCTTCAGAATACCTCCTAGGGTGAGCTCTCACTGACACTGTCCAAAGAATGAACTCAACCACATCCATTCCCCCAAATTCTAATCTACTGCATTACTAATTTACTTGGACTTCCTCAGAAAAACTTGAGCAACAATGACATTTCCCCTTGGACTAATGATAAAACCTCTGCTCAGAACATGCATATATTCAAATTCTAAATGCCTGCAGCTGATCCCCTATCTTACATATAAAGTTTCCCTGTTGAAACTTCAGAAATAGCATCATCCTCTGAAGCTGCTCTTTTGCCGATTGGTGCAAAACCTCCAAATAAGCTCCAAAATTCTCCAGTATCGGCCTCCGCAACAAGCTTTCCATCGTCTACTTCGAGCCAATTACATAACATAAGAAAGAGAGAGCACAGGCAAATCTGACTCAGATAATGTTTATTGCTTTTCTCAGTTGGTTGAGCCCTTACCAATAACTGCGACATCACACTTTCCATCGTGATATGTATCCTTGATATATTGGACAACCTCCAAGGACTTGGCACGTTCTTGAATATTAGAGGTTGACCCATTGAATTGATAGATCTTGAATTCCGTGTCCAAAATAAAAACATCATCATGGTTCAAAGACGACCGAGAATAGGGAACCTGTCAATGAGCTATATAAGTATCCTTTGCCTTCCTCATACAACAAAAAGGGAAAATATGGGATAAAAAGAACTGCATAGGTTATCCAGCAGCACTTTTGACATGCATGCTTACCTCTTTAACTCTCACTACACGACGGCCTTTGCAAACATAAAGGCGGGGCTCAAACTTCTCTGCTTCCACTTTTTTAAATCCAGAAGCAACCCCACCTTCAAGGGGTATAATGCATGGCTTAAAATATGAAAGAAACTTGTCTGTTTCATGGCCCTGAACTTCCCTGTACTGCACAGCACGACCTCCTAAGGCAGCATCCAGTTCGACAGTCTTGATTGCCGCTGTGCCCGCTTCATCCTTCAAGACAATATCTAGAATAAGAAGCCAACCCAACGACCTCTCAACAATAGCTCCCAGGAAAAAGTACCTGACTGGTGGCTTTTCCGAGCCAAAAATGAACATCATAATGATATGCTCCATTTTTCAAGGCAGTTGTCTGCCACACATTGCAAAGATTCTCAGCAATTTGCAAACCTTTGGTGCTCGCCTTGTCAACCGTTCACATAAATTAAAAATATCTATGACTGTCAGCAAAAAGTACAAGCATCACCCTGGAACCTACATCTGAAGCAAGACTGACTCCTAAAACAACTTAGTGCCATGATTGTGGTTCAGTGTGATTTAATTGCATAGCACAGCAGTCACAATTTTGTGTTACACCTTCAGGATTATGTATGAATCTCCACTGTAGAACTTTCCGTACTCGGACTTGGGCACTGGAACAGGTAGAAAATCCTCGATCCTCCAAATATCCATTCCACTAGAAGATGATGTAAGAAAATAACTGCTTTTTCTTTTACTTTCTACATAAATTAGTTATTTGGCCATGGCCCACTATCTCAAAACACCATAATCATGCAATCCTGAAATAAATCTGAAGGACTTCTCTAAAAAACCAGGCCATCTCATTTCACTGAGCATGGATTAGATTCCTAGTTTCAAAAGACATTTTATAGGATACACTTTCTGGCCCACTCCTTGAAAGGCAGGATCAACATTTTTCATTGAAACTGCCATTTGAAAAACAAGAATCCAAAACCTGATCTGCTTAGTCTACTTGATACCTACAAAAAAGCAAACGAAAAGACGCTTGTCAAAGAATGGTCAATATCCCAGAGAATAAAAATTCTCAAATATGTAAGCCAGAACAAAAAAGAAAACGTTGTAGGCTACCCCCCCCCCCCCCCCCCCCCCCCCCCCGCCAACCATTGCTGCTTGTTCTACTTGCTCTACTATCTTCCTACAATTTAAGAAGTGAAAGGAGCCCAGCAGCGAAGGAAGCAACGCTAGTCCCATAAATATACCATGCCCCTAAACACCTCCATAGACTTCATCTGGACTAAAGTTTAAACCATACTTCAAGGAAGGCATCCCATCTAAATAACTAATTACGGGGCAGGTTAAAGAAACAACTCTTTACTTTGAGCTAAGGAAACATTGTCAAAAGGCCATCATCCAACATGATTGGTCAATATACAGCTCCACAAGCCTCAAATTAAAAAGGTTTGAATCTCATTTCTGTCTCGTTATGCAAGAACACAGACAAAATTTCACTCAAATTTATCAAAGCTGTTACAGTAGCTGCAGACTGATGAATGAAAAAGATGGCAACCATGGGTGCCATTCGATATCAAGAAAATATCTGCTACAGCTCTATGATTTTAGGATTAAACCCTCCTAGAATATAGATGTACTCAGCTGGATAGTCCATAAAATGATCTCAACAAGCTGAGTATACTCAGCACAAAAAGCGGTGCACAAAACTAGCACAACCATAAAAAATATTGTCACAAACTGAAACGCAGCTCAAAAGCTGAAACAATTCACCGCTGGGATGGGTTTCCGTAAAAAAATAAAAGGAATGCCTATACAAAGAATCCACAACAGCAACTGTGTTTGTTTGGTACATCCAAGCATAAGCATATAACCCACAGATAAGTGATATCAATTACTCCATGAGTTAGATAAAATCATCTAAACCACTTTACAATGAAAATCATATCATCATTTGGAAACTCCAAACCAATTCAGTGCTTTACATGTTGAAGGGAAGCAAGTTTATAACAGAAGCATATATAAGTGCTCAATGATTATTGTAATGTTAAAACGTGCCTTAGAGGAGTAAGAGAAAGGCTTACAAATTTTTGTATGCCTTTCCTTTGCGTTGGACATGGGTCCTTTCATTGAAGGCTCATTTGACGTCCTTGTCCTTTCTTTGTTTTAAAATGTCTTTTTTTTTAACATTGTAAGCGGGTCCCTTAATTTAAGACCTCACTTGACTTCCTTTTACTTTCATTGTTTTAAAATGCCAACATGAGCCTTCACCTTGTGTTACAACACTAATTGGTCCAAAATAGGTCACTGTCAAGAAAGCTATGGAAGCCACCCAGAGGCAGTTTTTAGGAAAAATCAGTCTTTACTCACTTAGAAATGTTTGGACGCAGCCAATGATAGATGTGACACACAATCAGATATCACACTAATCCAAACACCCCTTCTTTGCTGGGTTGTGCTATACTTAGTTCTTCGGTTCTTTGCTTGGGGGATGTTCCTTGCCGAGAGAGAGAGAGAGAGAGAGAGAGAGAGAGAAATGAAATGTTATATTAACGTCTTCAAAAGGCCAAAGTGACCTATGAGACCAGAAAGTTACAAGGTGGTGGATCTGATACAAAGTCAGAGTAACAAAATAACAACAATACAAAACAAAGATATATACTATGGGATCCTAGACTGGTCGATGTGAACTAAGCAAAAATGGGCGGCTTGCTGGGATAGTTGAATCACAGGAGATCTAGCATCGGTCGTTGGCGGATCTCATCAATCTCCTCCATGGTTAGTAGTCTGACCGGGCGTCGTGCATGCCTTGCCACAGAGAGAGAGAGAGAGAGAGAGAGAGAGAGAGAGAGAGAGAGAGAGAGAGAGAGAGAGAGAGAGAAAGAAGAAAGAAAGATTTTTAACGTCTATGTCAGGCCGAAATCGGCCTATGAGACAAATCAAATGTACATTGTGTGTATGTCATCCGTCTATCGGAAAGACAAATGAAACAAAATTGATACAAAACTGAGCTGAATGTAGGTAGTGGAGTATCTGAGGAGGGATGGAGCTCTATCTCTAGGGGTATATGCATGTCTGTATGCTCAAGGTAGTACAATCATGAGAATGCATCAAGCTATCTAGCTCCATCCTGTACTAATGGGGGGGTGTAAGATGTGGTACATGGGTGGGTCTGGTGCCAAGGCTACCCGGATGAAAGCTGTCGGGTCAGCCCTCATCTGAGCCACTCGCTCCTCAGTGGCACGGCGCTCCCGGGCTCGGATCTCCTCGATCTGTCGGTGGTGGGAGCTCGCGCCCCTGTAGCCTGTGACTCGTGGTCGTCGTCTAGCTCGGTTCACCTCCGCCTGTGGGAGTGTCACTCCCCTTTGAGTGTCTGGTGAGGGGGGGGCGGAAATCCTCTGAAAGAAGTCTGTGAGCTGCGACTGTCTCCCCTCTGTCTGTGTAGCTGTGTGTGGCTGTAGTAGTGTGTCCCGATGGCTCTGTATCTCTAGTAAGAAACGTCCGAGCTGTCTCTGATCTCGAGATTCCATGATCTCTCGGAGAGTGGGCTGTCCTCTAAATAGGGCCTCATACCTGCCTCTGATCTCAGTGCATGCTCTGCATCTACATACAAAGTGCTCCTCACTCTCCACCTCCTCTGTGCAGGCTTTGCAGATTCGCTCCCCCCTGGGAACACCAGTATGTCTCCCGATCTCAATCTCTAGCCTGTGTGAAGCCACTCTCAGCTGACCAATCGCCACCCGTGAGCTATGTGGCATATATGTGTCCATGTAGCGTGGTCTCTGTATGAACCCCCCGGACAATATGGTGAGAAACTGGTCGCTGTAATCTGACATCCTCGTCCCCAAGCTAGGTGCCTCCCAGACTCTCCTAGTGTATAGCTGCCACAGATCCTGTCTCAATACCAAGTTCCTCTCACTGCGAGAGAGGTGAACATATGGTGAGTGGGGGTCGTACTGGAATGGTGGTAGGCTCTCCATGTCAAGACCGTGTCCCTCAAACCATGCTCTGACCTGTGAGTACCATGCTCTCTCATGCCCACTGTCTGATAGCTGTATAGCTGCCTCAAATGCTCTACGGGTAAGTCTGTCAGGAGGTAGCTCTCTCGTCCTCTGGATGAAGCAAACTGTCTGGAATAGTGCCTCTACAACCATAGGTGGTGTGGCGAGCTCGGCTCTAATAATGTCGTGTGGCACTGTCTTCTTGCTGCGGAGCAAGCGTGAGATCATATATACCTGTGGTCTCTCAAGTTGTGTCCACTGGTCAGCTGTCAATCCTGGTGCCCATACTGCCGCCGAGTACATCAAGGCCGGGGTGACTAAGGTGTCGAAAAGCCACCCCTTCGTGCGGGGCTCCTGAAAGTGTGCCTGGTGGCACCTCCGCTCTAGCATGGCCAGAGCTGCATATCCTCGGGTGAGCCTGTCAACAGCAGCCTGCCTCATAGTGAAGGGTCCTGGTAGGCTGGTGAATGTGATGCCAAGGTAGACATAGGAGGTGACTACATCAACCTGTCCTCCTGCTGCTGTGAAGGTGGCGGCGCTCCTCACTGCACTGGATGTGTGAAAGATCATAACCTTGGTTTTGCCAAGGTTCACAGTCAACCCCCTGTGTGTGCTGAATTCGTCCAAGGCCTCAAGATGGCGTTGCAAGCCCTCGGGTGACTCTGAAATCAACACAATATCATCAGCATATAACATGATGTGGACCGGAGTACCTGCCAAGTCGCTCCCCTCTCCCCCTGCTCGCAGTATGTAGTCGGAGATCTCGTCGATGTATAGCCCAAAGAGTGTCGGGGAGAGTGGGCATCCTTGCTTAACACCAATGGTGCTAGCAATGGTCTCTGAAAAACCGCCTGGGCAACGAACCCGACCCGTCACCCTCTCATATAGAGCATATATGGCCCAAATCATCTCTGTTGGTACCCCAATGCTGTGAAGGCGCTGGAAGAGTCTCTCGCGTGGGACTGTGTCAAAGGCCTTGCGGAAGTCCACAAAGCAGCAGTAAAGCCTCTTCTTCCGCGCCTTTGCCCCATCAATGAGGCAGCGCAGAACGAAGATGTGGTCAATGGTGGAGAAAGCTCGTCTGAAACCTGCTTGGCCTGGAGCTCGTAAACCCTCGGTCTCTGCGTAGCAGCTGAGCTGTGCCTCAAGTACTGCTCCATATAGCTTGGCCATCGTGTGGCCAATCATGATAGTCCTGTAGTTCCCTGGGTCCAGGGTGTCGCCAGATTTGTGGATAGGCACTATGGTGTGCTGTGTCCACTCCTCTGGGAAGCCCTCCCCTATAGCCCGGTTGAAGACATGTGCAATCAACGGGGCGATAGTGGAGGCCGCATAAATGATGTGCTCACTCTGTAATCCAGTATGGTCAGCTGATCGTCTGTGCTGCATGCGGCGTATGGCCCTCTCTACCATCTCTGCTGTAAAGAAGGAGGAGCACGTGGGACGAGGCTCGTGTGGTTGTGGAATAGGAGGCTGCCCTGGCACTTCATAAAGTCGCTCTGCATAATCATGCCATATCTGTGGATCCTCAATAGCTGTAGTCGGACGTGGCTCGCGCAGGGTGCGCCATGCCGTCGCGCTATCCATGCTCATGAATAAGCGGTATAGCTCAAGCTCCTGTGCCTCTTCGAATGCTCGCCGCTTTTGGCGTGTCAGCGTCTTCATATGCCGTCTGGCCTCTCTCTCTGTGATCTCTCCTAAGGCTCGCCGTGCATGGAGGCGTCGGTATAGCTCTCTGCACTCATCATCATACCAGCGGTTCTGAGGCATAGCCCCGGGGGGGGGAGTGCGTCCTGTGTGAGTGGTGTGTGGAAAAGAGCTAATAGCTGAAGTGTAGAGAACGGAAGAGATATGTGATGTGAGAACTGAGAGTGGTGTGGATGGGTGGAGGAGACATAGGCCATGTTCGACCTTGGCTGAGTAAATAGAGGCTAACTCATGTGTGAAATGGATGGTGGTGTGTGGAGTGCGTGTTGTGGAGCTGTGTGTGATGGTATCTCCGGTGATGGAGAAAGAGAGGTATGTGTGGTCGGCTCCGATGGGTATGGGTTGAATGGTGAAGGATGTGATAAGGTGTGTAGCCTCCCTGGGTCCCAGAATATAGTCGACTGTACTCCCCCCTCCTTCTGCAACTCCATGTGGCATACAAGTCAGGCCCCCTGAGGTGGGCCACTGGACCATTCCGTTATAAATAACGAGACGGTGCTGGGAGCCAAGTCGAAGTAGATGTCGTCCGTAAGCTGTGACTGGAGCTCTGTCTGCTGTGTCTCTCATAGTAGCCTCCTCATCTAGAGTGTGTAGTGTCTCTGGGTCCTCATGGTCATATGTCTCACACTGCTCACTGCGTGTACGAGCATTGAAGTCTCCCATAAGGAAGACTTCACCCAGTGTGGAGTACTCCATAATCTCCTCCGTGAGGCATGCGTACGGTGACTCCTGCTCAATAGGGGCGAATCTGGAGCCTGTGGGAGCAAAATAGCAAAGGGCAATGTAGACGATCCTGTCTCGTGAGAGCTCGAGGCGAATCCATATGTAGCGGGCCTGTGGGTCCCGGGCAACTATCTGTAGTCTGCTGTGAAGCCCTTGTCTAAAGAGTATGGCCACTCCTCCTGAGCCGCGAGTGGTGTGCTGGCGCATACATCCTCGATGTAGAGACTCCCACTGAAATCCATGTATCCGTGGTAACCCTCTCTCCGGGCTCTCGTGTGTCTCTGTAAGTAGAATGATGTCTCGACCTCTCATCACCTCCTCAAGTCTCTCTGGGTGTGTCCATAGGTCTCCATTGCAATTCCAAACCGTGACATGAATCTCCTCGTGTGTCCCACAGGCCGCGAGTCCCTATGCGATGGTCTTGCCATCAATGATAACCCTACCATCCCGATATACTGCCTTCTTCCCTTCTTTGCGGGCTTGGTGGACTCGAGGCATGCACGCGCGACGGTGATCTTGTTGCATCTTTGTGAGGTCATCATCAAGATAAATCGGGGGGCCGTCTATCCCTCTCAAGATGACCCTCTTTCGGAGGAAGGAAGTTCGAGACTCCTCGGAGGCGAATTGGAGGATGAGAGCTCTTTTCTTTGGATCTTTGCCGGCTCTCCAAACTTTGGAGAAAGGGATCTCTTCTTCCTTGTATCCCACTTTCTTGCATAAAGCTTTCCCATCGCTTTCGGGTGTAGACCCTTCTTCTTCTTTGATGCCGGTCACTCGCACATTGAGACGGCGAGCTTGTCGCATCTTCTCCTCTTCGATGGTTGTGTGTACGATGAGTACCTCATCTTTTTGGGCTTCCTCTCTTGCTACCTTCTTGATGTTCTTTTTGACTACTTCGACCCATCCTTCTTTGGTGGCCTCTAATTTGTCCTCAATGCTTGCGGTGAGGGCTTTGGTGATCTCCTCCTTGAGGGCTTCCTTAGCCTCCCCTTTAATCTCTCCTTCCTCGGGGGTGAGGGATGTGAGGGAAGCATGAAGGAGATCGATTTGTGCCTTCATCTCTTCTTGCTCTTTCCTCCATCTCTCCCTCTCCTTCTCGTTCTCCCGTTCCCTTCTCTCCTTCTCCTCTTTGAGATTTTGGATTTCCGCTCTCATGTCCTCCTTCTCTTCGTTCCATAGCTTGATGAAGTTGGCTTTCTCCTCCTTCCATATTTCTCTCTCCATCCGCCATTCCTTCATGTCCTTCTCCAATTGTGCAAGCCTCTTATTCGTGAGCATGAAGGACGTTGTCTTCTTTGTCGGTGTCGGCGTCTTGATGATGGGGGAAGACATGGTTGGCTTCGTAGCTACCCTCTCTTCATATTGTGAAGAAGAGGGGAAGAGAACACTCAGCTTGTGTGTATGCAGGGGGCAGCGGGCAGGGGATGGGGATGGGGTGTGTGTTTTCAGTGATGGGCTGGTCGTCTTGACGTGCAGGGAGCAGCGCAGCGCGCAGGAGGGAGCAACACACAGGGGTGGGGCAGCGTGCAGGGGTGGGGCAGCGCGCAGGGGAGGCAGCGCGCAGGAGGGGGCCACGCGCAGTGCGCAGCGCGCAGGAGGGAGCCACGCAGGGGAGGCAGCGCGCAGGAAGGAGCCACGCAGGGGAGGCAGCGCGCAGAGAGAGAGAGAGAGAGAGAGAGAGAGAGAGAGAGGAGAGAGAGAGAGAGAGAGAGAGAGAGAGAGAGAGATGAAATGAAATGTTATATTAACGTCTTCAAAAGGCCAAAGTGACCTATGAGACCAGAAAGTTACAATGCGGTGTATCTGATACAAAGTCAGATTAACAAAATAAATTAAACTAGGATAACAAAATATAAATACTGCGGGATCCTAAACTAAGCAGTACAATGTGAAGACAATATGGGAGGGGAGTAGAGATCCATCTTCATCTGCACTCTGGACGACGAAAGAGTATGGCTTGAATCCTTTTCCGTAGCCTCCTTCGAAACCGTGTAGCTCCTCTTCTCCATCGGGGTCGTCTAGATCTCCCTAGCTCCAATGCTCGGTCTATGAGAATGCCAGTAGTGCGGGTAGACCTCTCCACCGTTGGCTGTTCCTCTGTCTGTTCTTCTGGGTGTACAATATCTAGTGTAAAGAAATCTGTGATCTGTCTCTGGGGATGTCTCTCTTCAGCTCTCCTCAGTAAAGTTTCTCTATGCTTGTGTAACTCAAGTAGATATAGCCCAAGACATCTTTGATCCTCATAACTCATGACCCTAGATAGAGGCCCAAAACCTTCTCTGAATAGACAGTGAAAACGTCCTAGTATCTCATAGTACACTGTGCAATGACATATGTAATGTACTTCTATCTCTGGCTCTAGATGGCATAAGGCATATCCTGCTATCTGTTGGTGTCTCTCTGAATCTGCCAGTCTCAATCTCGAGCTGATGTGAGGACGTGCGTATCTGGCCAATGGCACAACGCAAACCATACGAAAGATACGTGTCCATATAGCTAGGTCGAATCACAAACCCATCCCTGGTGAGGTGGAGAAGATGCTCTCTATAGAAAGCCATCTTTGTGCCCAACTCTTGTAACGGCTCTATCCATCTCCTCCTCGTGCCCAGCTGGATCAGATCCTGACGGATGAGTCTATTAATCTCTACCAGTGTCAGAGAGAGAGAGAGAAATGAAATGTTGTATTAACGTCTTCAAAAGGCCAGAGTGACCCATGAGACCAAACTGATACAAGAGTGGTGAATCTGTTACAATGTCTGAAAAGTGTGAAAGTGTGAAAATAAATGCGAAAAACAAAATACAGATAAACTTCTTAGGAGCATTCTAGGTGTCTGGCTAGAATGCTTCTAATCCTTTGTTGTAGTCTCCTCCGGTGAAGTGTGCTTCTGCATCTCGGTCGTGGTCGTCTCGATTTCCTAAGCTCAATCGCCCTGTCAATGAGGGTGCCTTTGGTATGGATGTGGGTATTCCTTTGTGCTGGCTGCTGGTCTCTTGCTTCTCCTTCCCCTCCTGCTTCTCTCGATCGAAAGAAATCTGTGATCTGCCTCTAAGGCTGTAGTGCTCTTTGTCTTCTCATTAGATTATCCCCGTGCCAATGTAGTTCCAGTAGGTACAGGTCTAAGCACCTTTCATCTTGGTATTGCATGACTCTATCTAGAGGTCCAAAGCCTTCTTTAAATAGGCAATGGAAACGCCCACGTATTTCATAGTATACGGTGCAATGACATATGTAATGTAATTCTGTCTCCAGCTCCATTCCGCATAACTTGCAAATTCTGCTCTCAGGTGGGATTCCCCTAAATCTGCCAAATTCAATTTCCAGCTGGTGTGAGGATGTACGAATCTCACCAATAGCACATCTCAAACCATGAGACGGGTGGGTATCCATGTAGCTCGGGCGAATCACAAAACCATCTTCAGATAGCTGTAGGAAGTTTTCTTTGTAGTCGGCCATCTTCGTGCCCGATTCTTGTGTAGGGTCTACCCATGTCCTCTTGGTGTCCAACTGTATAAGATCCTGGCGGATGATTTTATTAATCTCCGTTCGTTTGATTGCCAATGATGGGAGCCTCAAGAGAGTATTGGAAGGGGGGTAATCTTTCCATGTTGAACCCGTGTCTCTGAAACCACGAGGATAGTTGCGCATACCAGCATGATGTATCTCCTTTCATTGCTAACTGTCGAGAGGATTCGAGGGCCAATCTAGTATATCGGCAATTATTTGTATCCCACAAACCATGTATAAAGGACACTGCTCTGGTAAGAGCTTCAATTTCTATCGGAGGGGCAGCTAGTTCCGCTCGAGTAATCGCGTGTGGTACGGAGGCCTTGGCTCTAAACATTCCGGAAATCATAGATACCAAAGGTCTCTCCACTGACTTCCAATTATCCTGATCCACAGATGGTCCCCAAATCTAGACCCCATAAAGCATAGCCGAAGCCACCACAGTATCAAAGAGCCAAAGTTTTGTTCGTGGTTCTTGAAACTGCACTTGTGAACACATCCTCTCCAACCCTCCCAAGGCCGCAGAGGCTCTGGACAATCTAGCATCCGCTGCTTTCTTAAGAGTAAACTTCGGTCCTGTAAATACCACACCAAGGTATGTGTATGCATCTGTGTACGCTACTGTATCCTGGCCATAAGCAAATGTAGGTGCCGATCTCCTAACCCACTATAAAAGGCGATTTTCCCCTTTTCTCTTGCTGCCCTGATCTTTGGCATCAACTCTTGCATGTGTGCCACTTGTGCCAATGTAAGGTCATCTCCCAGGAAAATACCGGTTTTCTTAAGAGTTGGCCTCTTCTTTAGAAATTCTTTCCTTATTTCTGTATTCGGGAAGCGGAGAATAAGTGCCCTATCCTTTACATTTCCCTTCTCATCGATTCCTTTCTTGCCCACTCTCCATGCACTTGTGTGAGTAGGCTCTGTGATGCCCATGCATTGTAGCAGTTCCCTCACTTCTTCATCTACATTCTCTTTGTCTTTGGCTCCTGTGACCCGCACATGCAGAGCCCAATTCTTCCTTTTCTGCTCTTCCTCAATGGTCATATTAATAATGGTGGAGGTAGGTGTGGTCTCGGGCATCTGGGCCTTCCCTTTCTTCGGATCCTCAATCCATTTCTCTGCTTCATCAACCTTTTCTTGTGTCTTAACAAGACGTTCCGCCCATGAAGATGCCGTTTTCAATTTCTGTTCATCTCCTTCGCGTAGAGCTTTCATCTGATCCTTCATGTCCTCGAGCTCCTTCAGCACCGAAGGTTGGTCGTCTCCCTTCTCCTTCGTTGCAGATTTGCAAGCCGCAAGTTCTCCTTTTAGCTCCTCGATTATTGCATCTTTTTTCCCCATGTGCTTTTCCATATTTGTTCTCTATGCTTCAAAACTTGCTACTGCCTCATCGAGTTTCTTTTGCATAACGCATTCTGTTACATTTACTTCGGCCTTAATTAGGTTTCGTAATTCCGTTTTCACGATCTGAATTTCCTCATTCTGTACCCCCCGGATCTCTCTCCTTAGTTCTCTCATCATGTCTCCATACATGGAGTTCCTGTAGCTCTCAGCGTTCGCGTGCATTTCCTTCCTGATGTCATCCCTCATATAGTTTAGCTCTGATTTGAGCATCACCTGGACCTTCTCCATCAATAGCTCATCATGTATCCTGGAGGTTTTCCCAACTCGCAATGATCTTGGTGATAGTACAGTATCTCTGTTTCTCCGTTTGAAAGTGGCCGTCGTTTTTTTTTGGGGTGGTGTAGCTATGTACACCCGGCCCTTCCCCTTCGGTAGGCGGATCCATCGAACCCGGGCCACAAATGTGGGGTAGGGTGTTGCATCATCAAAGTACAAGCCGGTACTCCAAACTCTGCACCTTCTCCAGGAAGCATGCCAAAGAATGAGCCCTAGCCTCATATTTAAAGGCCCTTGGCCTGAAAAGCAGTTATAGTAAAAAGCCTTTAAAACTCAAAAGCTTCTGGTCCAAAAAGCAGTTTACATGAAAAACTTTCAAACTCAAAAGCTTATGGTCCAAAAAGCAATGCCAAAAGCTGCCAGCGTAATTTACGGAAATCCGTACAGCATGCCACATCATCATGTCAGCGCAATTTTCGGAATTTGTCTGCTGCCTTAGGGTTAGGGTTAGGGTTTCTGGCAGAAATTAGGGTTTGCAGGTTTTAGGGTTAGGGTTTTCAGAATTAGGGTTTGCAGCAATTAGGGTTTCTGGCAGGAATTAGGGTTTGCAGGTTTTAGGGTTAGGGTTTCCAGAATTAGGGTTTCAGCAATTAGGGTTTCTGGCAGAAATTAGGGTTAGGATTTTTTTGCACTTGGGCAACCACGTCATCACTCTGTGACACTTCCTCTGTTGCTTGTTCTTCTTAGGGTTTAGGCCCCTCGGCCGGTAGCTCCGTTCTTTAGTAGGTCGACACGTCAGCAATTTGTCACATCTCCCCTTCTTGAAAGAGAGTAATCGTCCGCGATTACAGCATATCTGCAAAACAACTCAAGTTAGTTCAAAAATTTCCGAGGGTCATTCCGAGGGACAATCAATTTGCTCTTTTTATTAAGGAGTTAGCTTCTCCTTTCTGCTCTTTTGATCAAGGAGTTAGCTGCTCCTATCGGCTGTTTTGATCAAGGAGTTAGCTTCTCCTTTCGTCCAGATCGGAACTCTTGATATTCCGGCGTAGTAAAATTAGCCATCACACCCAGACCATACTGATCTTCCTCGGGTGTCTTGATGCACTAAAATTACATACCCAGGCAATCTCATCCAATTAGGAATATTCAGTGGTTGGCACATCACAATGCAACACAAATGCTCACATATGCATGGTACAAGACATAGAAACATAAAGCCGCCGATGAACACTCCTCCCGCATAACCTAACAAGGTCCGGGCCGGGAGATATTCAATGACTCCCTCATCACTCCTCCCGCATAACCTAAAAAGGTCCGGGCCGGGAGATATAGAGGCCTTTTACAACCAAACGCCCCCCAGACCGCAGCTTGCGTCGTTTGGATGTGCTGAGAGTAACCACTGCTCAAACTTCTTAATACTCCTCCCGCATAACCATCCAGGTCCTGACCGGGAGTCACAACAACAATTATTTTACAAGCATACAACCAAACGCTCCCCAGGCATCAGCCTGCGTCGTTCAGAGGTTTTTAAACATACAACGAAACGCTCCCCAGGCATCGGCCTGCGTCGTTCCGAGGTTCAAACAATACCAAAACAGTATTTCTCACTTCTCCACCCGGGAGTAAAATCACCAATCATTGAAACCAGTATCAAACCAGAGTCAAACAATTCAAATCGGCACCAAAACAAGTTCAAAACAGATACCATCCATTTCAAAAAAATTCCAAACAAGATCACCAAACAAGCTCAAACAGAACTCAAACTTAAAAAGCAATCTCGACATCAATCGAGCTCGAAAAGTCGACTGACTTTCCATCCTGAAACGTGCACCAAAAATTAGGGTTAGGTTCATTCCATAAGGTCATAGCCGAGCACAGCATGGTCCATCAGCTCTTGGACAAACAGTGTTTCTTTGGCGGCGATAGTAGTCCCAAGATAGCAATCGCACTCGGTCTCCAAGTTCATCTGCTCGTGAAGAGACATCTACTGGGAGATGTCGAGAAACTTCAAGTTATAATCTGCTAGGGTTTCCATGGCAAGCATTTCAAGATACCCCACTCTGCCAAAAGTTGCACTTCGAAGGAAGATGTCCGAAACCATATAACTTCGGGCAAAAAATTTCTTGAAAGCTTGCCAAGTACTTGGAGTATGCTGCTTGGTAGCTGTAGACGTCAACATCTGCATGGCACTGCTTCTGAAAAAAAACAGTGACTTGAAACAAATCTGGATCCTTCTCTTGCAAGTGATCTTAATTGGCTTATGCCCTGTAAGACACTGCGGTGAAGACGGGAGCGCGCCCGATGCGCGATGAAGTAAGGGTGGGGGTGGCTAATAAGTCCGGGTTGGAGGGCGAAGATACCTCGAATCAAATTCCAATAGCTCTGTCTGCTCTTTTGTAGGACCGGTATGCTTTTAGAAAAGCACACGCCTGATGCTCTAATACCACTGTCACAAATGCGGGCACCACGTGCCAATAGAAAAGAACAGACTGAACAGACTTTTAGCACTTCAATAACAACTGAACTGAAAGAGAGAGATGACACGCGACACGGAGTGGCGGAATTCCACCCCAGAGAGTATTGGCCCCAAACCTTGGCGCCCCTTTCGGTATTTCTTTATATTGCATCATCAAAGTACAAGCCGGTACTCCAAACTCTGCACCTTCTCCAAGAAGCATGCCAGAGAATGAGCCCTAGCCTCATATTTAAAGGCCCTTGGCCTGAAAAGCAGTTATAGTAAAAAGCCTTTAAAACTCAAAAGCTTCTGGTCCAAAAAGCAGTTTACATGAAAAACTTTCAAACTCAAAAGCTTATGGTCCAAAAAGCAATGCCAAAAGCTGCCAGCGTAATTTACGGAAATCCGTACAACCTGCCACATCATCATGTCAGCGCAATTTTCGGAATTTGTCTGTTGCCTTAGGGTTAGGGTTAGGGTTTTTGGCAAAAATTAGGGTTTGCAGGTTTTAGGGTTAGGGTTTTCAGAATTAGGATTTGCAGCAATTAGGGTTTCTGGCAGAAATTAGGGTTTGCAGGTTTTAGGGTTAGGGTTTCCAGAATTAGGGTTTCAGCAATTAGGGTTTCTGGCAGAAATTAGGGTTAGGGTTTTTTTGCACTCGGGCAACCACGTCATCACTCTGTGACACTTCCTCTGTTGCTTGTTCTTCTTAGGGTTTAGGCCCCTCGGCCGGTAGCTCCGTTCTTTAGTAGGTCGACACGTCGGCAATTTGTCACATATCAAGAGCCTGAGAGATACATATACAAAAAGAGGAAGTGTATCTCAAAGAACACATACAAAATGATGGATATGGGTATCAGTATCCGGAGATGGCTCGCATCGGTCGCTACATGATCATGTAGATGTCCTCCATGGTGAGAGTCTGCACAGGGCGTCTCCCATGTCTCACCAATATAGATCTCATCCTCTGCCACAACCTCCTCCATGGGAGCATCCCCTCATCCTGGGCCTCCTAGATCTCCCCAGCTCTGCTACTCGATCACTCAATATGCCTTTGTTAGTGATGTGCCCTGCATCCCTCCTCTCTGGCTTGTCTCGTCTCTGCTCAATCTCTCGATGGAAGAACGTTGTGATCTATCTCTGGGTGTGTCTCCCGGTGTGTGAGACTCTCTCTCTCAATAACCTTGCTCGATATCGTTGAATCTCCAATAGATAGACGTCAAGATATCTCTGATCCTGGTATGATACTCTACATAGAAGGCCAAAACCGTCTCTAAAGAGGCAGTGAAAGCGGCCACGTATCCAATAGTATGTTGTACATTGGCATATATAGTGAAGCTTTGTCTTTGGCTCTCTCTGACACAGCTGGCACACCTTGGCCTCAGCTAAAATGCCTCGATATCGACCAGTCTCAGTCTCCAACTCATGTGATGATGTCTGAATCCGTCCAATAGCACATCGTAATCCGTGGGACAAGTAAGTGTTCATGAAGGCAGGCCTAGATAAGAGTCCATCCTCTGTGAGTTAGAGACTTGTCTACCTTCAAGGTTCCAAGGAATCTTGGACGAAATGAATTCATTTAAATGTCTACCAATAGGGGGTAATGTTTTCGTAAGCCACTTTGGTGGTTACTTGGTCTTTCAGATTTGCAGTGTGACGGTTGCTCTTCCCATTGCACCCAAGCAGTAATTCTTGCGTTTTGTCTTCCAAATTGATCCCTAAAGATTGTACCATTCAAGACACACCTACTTCCCTTATCATTAGATTGACATGTAGTTTGGTAGAAGTGGATAGTGGTCCTTCCTAGACTAGGACCCGGTTACAACTATCTCGAGCATTTTTCAAAGTGCCGAGATATTCTTTTCGACTCTCCCAAATTTGGTTCCAGGTTCCACACGTATACTTTCTTTTGAGGTCACCTCTCTTGGGTGATCCAATTGCACAGGTAGAGATTGTTGGAGAGTTGTGGTAGTTATCCGTGGTCCAGGAGTTCTCCCTTTAGAGGGAGATGTGGAGTCTCACTTTCAGGAACTACTTTCTTTGAATTCTAGTGGTTGCATTGCGCAACGGACAAGATTGACAGCCTATTTGGTGGCTTTCCACAGCACCTTGTTCTTCTCTTGCAGAGCTTGGGTGTAGGGTCTCTTGATCTTGCCATCTTAGCTACAGTCTCAGTATTGATATGTGTTCTTTTCTATTGGATGTATGTTCTCGATTCACTCTGAGAGTGGAGTGATATACTCTCGAGATGTATTCCAAACGATTGAAGATCGGTAGCAATTTTCACTCTCAATTCCAATGAAGTCCTTTAGATACAGTTGCAGTTCATCATGATATATGGTGGTTGGTGTAGTTCTTTGGTTCTTCGTCATTGCACAATTGATTTCTCAGTAGCCTGGATCCGCATTCTTTGGACTTCCTGAAGCAGCTTGGAGATTCTGGCATGTGACATGTGACCAAAGATGCAAATTTTCAACTCTTTCCTTGAGGGTGGACAATTTGAGAGTTGGGAAATGATCGTGTCATGTGCACATCTAACCCTATGTGCATGTGGACAAGCTACTTCAGGTCTAGGGTTCAGGTCAGCTTAGGAAGTGTTATGGCACCTTTGTAAGCCTGTGAGCAGGTCGTGCATGTCCAAGCACTTAAAGAGTAGTTGCATATCCTCTGATTGCACACCCAGTACCACCCAGCATATGCATTGTTCAAGCACAAGGTTCATTTTCCCGGCCACTTTTGAGACAATACAGTTTACAAGCATTTTGGCATTTTATTGATTTAATTACCAATTTTCATGAGGTCGTGGGCTGTAGGATACTGCTCGACCCATGTTTCCTCAGCTATATAGGCAGATATGGGACGCCCAGTTTTAGCAGAAGATGCAGAAGAAGTTCTAGCAACTTGCAGTGCACCTTCTCAGCAAGACCGGCACAGAGCCTAGCTTTTTCATTCAACAAGATCCTCTGGCGTTTTCTGTAGCAGATCAGCTCCAGCGTTTTCTGGCGTTTTTTTTGTAGCAGATCAAGCCTAGCGTTTGCAGTTCCACAATGCCAGCTCAGCCAAGCACATCAGCGTTTTCAGTTTTCAGCACTTAGCCACAGCAGATTCAGCCCCTAGCCTCGCAGATCTCACCTACCCGGAGCAGATCCTCACCGTTCCGTCGAGTCAGCCAGCGTTTACAGTTTCAGCCCGCTGTTTTCAGTTTTCAGCATCTGCGTTTCCAGCGCATCGTCGTCAAGTCGTCGTCATCGCCATCCTCACCGACACAGTGTCAGAGATCAGCAGAAAGTCAATAGTTTGCAGATTTCAGCAGTTCAATCCTAGCGTTTTCAGTTTTCAGCCCCTCCTAGTCGTCGTCGTCATTGTTGTCGACATCGTCAGCAAGTCCATTGCATCTAGACTATTGTACCAGCTTTGTGCAATCTATAGCATAGACCTCTCTCGCCATAGAGAGGGGGGCCCTTGGAGGAGGGTTTGAGAACCGTCTGATGTTGTATTCTTCTCTCTCTCTTTCTCTCAGACTCAACACCTTCATTCACGGTAGCATTCGCTTTGTTTGTGATCATTGCACTCTCTCACTAAAGGAACGGAAGGCTCTCCCTTCCGCAAGTAAAAGGAACCCTTGAGCACAGTTCGAAGCACTCATCTTGAGCAAGATCAACATTCACTTCCGCTGCACCTTACAGATCGAGATACTAGTTTTTAACTTTTTACTTTTTTGGGCTAGAGCCGACAAGCCGGTAAGAAACTGCCTTTGATTCGCGTGCACGCAAACGAGTCAAAGACAAGTTATCTTGCCGACTTGCCGACAAGGGGAAAAGCACCTCCAAGCCGTATCGTGGCATGTCAACGGGGAATGGAAGCAAGTTTCCCCCTCGGGGGAGTAAAAAATCTATTTATGCCATGTTAGTCGGTCCATGTTCGCTTGTTAGTCACGCCACCCTAAGGTAATGTCGGGATATCACCAAACGAATTCGGTGATGCACTTAAGGACCAAGGCTAAGAGAGAGGTACAAACCCAAGTAACTCATAGACCATGCTGAATCTTGCCCAGGTACTCCGGGATTTTCGCCTAGTAGAAAAAGGCCCCGTCCAACGGATGTCCGGTAGGACTGCCATACCCAAAGTGGGCGTTGGCTCAAAGGAGGCATCCCGATCCGGCCAACCATGGTCACCAAGGCCCGCTCGGAAAGCCCCAGGACCATGTTAGGCGAGACCGCACCGTACGCAATGACTACAAGCCCTACGAGCTTCAAACACCCTCGCGGGCCAGACAATTGTAGTATCGCGGTATGGCCCCGCAGAGGAATGCTGCAACGTTATCCGCATAGGCACTCCTCAGTTGCGATCCACGACGACCATTCTGGGCCCCATGGGGGACAACCCATCCTGGCAAGATGGTCGAGATACTAGTAGTTTGTGCCTTTACCCTCAGTTTCGATGCTTTCTCTTGGAGCAGTCAGCAACAATACCTTCTACAGATACTGGTTGAGCTGAGGAGATTCTTGTTAGAGCTTGGTTATTCTCCAACGAACCGCATTTTACTTGCCAGACGTCTTTTGGGAGTAGTGGTTGGATGGTATACTGGCCAGGTACTATTCAACCTCAGAGTTCTGTTGCGGATATCCTCGACTACGAAGCCCTCACTTTACAATTGCAAATTGCTCGCTCCAGCTCCTTGGGTTGTCTTCCTTTCGTTGTCTTCCTTTCCTTGGGTTGTCTTCCTTTCCAAGAACTCAAAGGGGGTGTTAAAGTTATGGCATCTCTCGAGATTCGTCCAGTCAGTCCTGGTATCTCCCAAGGACATGTAATAGGGAGTGTGACAAATTGATAATGTGGCAGTGCCCGGACACACAGTACAAAAATCCCACTTTTTACGCTGGCAGGCTGACGTGGCACAACTGTACGGATTTTCCGCGTTTTACGATGGCTAACTATACAAATTTTCGTAGCTTACGCTGAGTGCTTTTTACTGGCAGATTTTTAATTTTGGAGCTCAAGGCTTTTGAGTTTAATGCTTTTGGAGGCTCTGCTTTTAGCATCCCTTGTAACCTTTATAATGAACCCAAGGAGCTCACTCTGCAGATCATCTGGACGCAGAATCTGAGAGCAAGCACTCGCGGGCGGTTGTACTTTGCTCAAAGATTAATATAAAAGAAATACCGAAAGGGGCGTTAGTCTTTGGGGCCTATCTCTCTTGGCATGGAACTACGCCGGGCAGTGTCGACTCTCTTAAATTTGTGAAGTGTTTTGAAGTGAATCTCTGTTGTGTCGCGGTAGAATCTTGACTTGGGGTGTCCAAGTTTGTTACAGTGGTATCAGAGCACGGGCGATTTCCCTTCTACCGGGAAATCTAATCCCTTTGCTTGCGACACTTGTGGATTCCGAAAATAATTGTTCGACCTCTTCTGCAACCGCATAGGTGGGAGGAGGCAACGTAGAAGATTCAAACGACTTAACAAAAGATGAATACGGGCCATCTCAGCCTACACAGTATGAACTTCTAGAGATGCAATGTCGACAACAGGTTGATGAGTGCACAAAGCAGATGCTTTAACTTGCTAAAGAGCCCTAGTTTGCAAAATTTTTGACTCAACAGTCCATGGCTGAAGTGCATACTCAATGGCAGAAAGCCACCGAACCACCAATTAAACCGGCAATCAAGAAACCTCCTACTCCGTGGATGTTTACAGAAGAAGAACTTCAAGAGGTGGTTCAGACCCACATCAATCAGCTTTTGGACACGAAGAATCAATCAAAAAAGCAATTGAAGAAGCGCAAGAAGGGGACTGACTACCCCGGTTACTTGGGCCGTCAATCTTCTTTTGCATCTGCAAGAAAGCAGAAGAAGCATGTGCGTTTTGAAGGACTAGCCAGTTCTTCTTCCTCTTCTTCTGACAGTTCTTCTAGTTCTTCCGACTCGAGTGAGGAAGACAGAAAGGGCAAGAAGCGAAGCAAAAAGCAAAGCTTCAGAAAGAACAAGAAAAAGGCAAAGAAACTCAGATTCCAACCAGTTTCTGATAGCTCTATGGAGGAGTCATCCTCTGACAGTTCGGACTCCGACGACCACATGTTTTATGCGAAGAAGAAGCACTTTACAGAGCCAACTACGACTTCCTCGAAGATAAGAGCAAGTAGACAAAGGAATTCAAAGAGGGTGGACGATCAATAAAATTTGAATCCTTTTCTAGATTCCGAGATGCTCTGAGGGCTTTGGCCTTCATCCAGCAGTTTGACATAGCCTTCTGTGGAGTGCATAACTTGGAGCACTCCAAGATCAGGAGGGCTATATCTTTTCTAAAAGGAAATGCTCGAACATGGTGGTCCACTCTTCTTCTGAGGAAAGAAGCCCCAGTCAAGTGGTTGAAATTCAAACGGCTATTTATTTCTTCTTGGCTGATCCGGGAGTAAGAACGGGATGTAAGAACCGCTTGGAACCATCTTTGGATGACCAAGGGAGATTCTTTGGACGCATATTGCAAGAGGTGTTGGGACTCTTTTCTACCGACCTCTTCATTTAAGGAGGTCACCTTTAAGGAACAGATTGAGCGGTTTTGCTGCAAACTCCCTATAGAGATCCGAGATTACTGCCTTGAACAAAAGTCGGATTCTATTCAAGAATTAATGGGTCATGCGAAACGGGGATCCTTGATACATTTAGGGTATTTGACCTACCCCACTGATGAAATCTTGACTCAAAGGACTAGACAGACCTCCAACAATGAAAGTAGAAAGAAAAAGAGTCCCTAGGAAAAGAAAGTTACACGACCTCGACTGACTCTTAGAGAAAGGGCTAACTATCTCAAAGAGGAGAAGTGTTTTGGTTGCAAGGAACAAGGACACATCTCCGCAAAGTGCCCCAAAAAGGCACAGCAAGGACAAACTGAAGACACGCCAGAGAGTTCTAGAGCAGCAAGGGAACGTGGCAGAAAAGGCAAGATGAACGCAGGACTGGTACCGGATTGCATGGAAACCGACCCACGCCAGATAGATGAAAGTACAAAACTTTGCCGAGCTTGGGACAAAGTAAAAGATCAGGAAGCCCTTATCTTTTTCAATGGAGGAGCCAAAGCCAACTTCATTTCACCTGAATTGGCGGCGGGGCTCGAGATTACGCGCGACAGGATGGGGCCACTAGCAGAGGCAGTTCTAGCGGCGCCCGGACGAGATGTAGCCATTACGCTTGTCATTGGCAAACTTCGTTTGCATTGTCAGGGGTATTTAGGGCACGAGGACTTTTACATCATGCATTTGGAAGGGTATGACGTCCTCCTAGGAGTCCCTTGGTACCATAAGAACAACGCCGTGATCGACTATCGGGCCAAGAAAGCGACTTTAACAAATGAAAAGGGCAGAAAAATTGTACTAGATGTAAAATTGAAGGGCGAGTCCGTCCCTATTGTATCGGCTTCGGCCATTTCAAAATTAATGAAATCCAGTATGTTTGTTTACTCAATCTATTAGAAAGAGTTGGATGATGAACATCGCACAAACATGTCTGAACTAGACAAAGAACGCCAAGATTTTCTCCACACGCATACTGATTGTTTCTCTTAAGGCCTGCCAGGCCAGTTACCCCATCTCGTCCTGAGGATCATACTATCGATCTAATTCTTGGAAGCACACCACCAAACCGGCCACCTTACAGTGTTAGCCGAGCCCACAATGAAGAAATCATGAACCAAGTGAAAGATCTTCTTGAAAAGGGTCTTATCCAGCCGAGTACTTCACCCTACTGCTCCCCAGTTTTGTTAGTATTAAAGAAAGACGGATCTTGGAGAATGTGCATTGATTATAGAGCTCTCAATAAAATCACTATCAAGAACAAATTTTCGATTCCAAGGATCGATGATATTCTTGACCGACTTCAAGGATTCTCTTGTTTCAACAAGATTGATTTGAAAAGCAAATAACATCATATGAGAATCCCTCCAAGAGATGTCTACAAGACAACCTTCCGGACAAGCTTTGGTTTATATGAATTTTTGGTGATGCCTTTGGACCTACCAATGCTCCAGCGACTTTCAACCGAATAATGAATAGAATTTCCAAGAGCATCGATCTTTTGTGGGCACTTTCTTTGATAATATTATGATTTTCTCCAAGGATGGAGTAGAACATCGACACCATCTGCTACAGGTCTTGCAAGCATTGCGTGATCACAGATTAGTTATCAATGCCAAAAAGAGTGAATTTTTATTGCCGAAGATACACTTTCTGGGACACATCGCAGTAGTACAGATGGACCTGTCCAAGATTGAAACTATCCGCAATTGGCCAGACTTGAAGTATATTCATGAAGTTAGAAGCTTCTTGGGCTTGTGTTCTTACTAAAGGCGGTTCGACAGAGGCATGGGGACCGCCAGAGGTGACTGCCTTTCAGACACGTAAGGAAAAACTGACTACGGGACCAGTGTTGGCTTTGCCAGACTTGCAAAAGCCATTCGAAGTTTATTGTGATGCTTGTGGTCGTAGTCTGGGAGCGGTCTTAATGCAAGAAAGCCATGTGATTGCTTATGAAAGCAGATTGTTTTCAAGACCATAATTGACAGCACAGATTTATGAGAAAGAGCTATTGGCGGTGATCCATGCTCTGACTCAGTGGCGACATTACCTACTCAGAGTCGATTTCACGATCTTACTAATCGTCAGAGTTTACGCTACTTCTTGTCACAAAAGCAGCTTTCAGAAAAGTAAATGTGGTGTGTTGCTAAATTGGCTTTATCTGACAAAAAAAATAATTCTAAATGAATTATTGGATTTAGAAGTGAGAGGGTTTTCTCGCTTGGAACACCAGGAAAAATAATTTCAAATGAATTTTTGGAATTTTAAGTGAGAGGGTTTTTCTCACTGGAGACATCCGAGTACAGACTATTCCTAGTGAGTCATACAGAGTAATGACAGGAGCATTGTGAAAGGGAATATCTGTAAGGCCACCAGGAACGCGTACTTCTGATGCGTCACATCGGATGGGTGACAAGGAGCATCGGGAAGAAGTATCCGACCATCCGGGAACGGACATCTCTGATGCGTCATAGGATGGGTGACATAGAGCATCGCGAATGAGATTGTACCGTAAGTTCGGTAGGAAAGGACTAGGTGATGGGTATTCCTAATGCATCACAAGGTGGGTGACGGGTGCATCGGAAAGGGGATATCCATAGTCAAGAGGAAATTCCGAACTGTGTTAGAATTGTGCACAAGGAAAAAGCAAGCACAAGAATAAAGATGGGTTCTGAGAAGCTTTTCTTAAAAAGCGGAATATTTTAACGAGTTTTCCGGAAAGAGTAGACTCTTTCCCACAAGGAATCTATGTTCATTGCATTCGTGCATGTGGTTGCATCTAGGGACGCCTGGGAAGTGTTGTGAAAAGCATTGTTTTAAACTTATAAGGTTTTATTGAGTTAAAGAGTGGAGTTTCCATACTGCAAGGAGATTTAGCTATGCAGATACCCCATTTAATTATTTTCTTGTCAACACGCATGCAAGGGGCTGCCAATAATCATAAGCAAAACCCTAGAGCCCAAGACGTGTAAAGGTGCAACCACACACCTCTCCAAGGCTTAAAACGCAAATACAAGGCCTCCTCATCATGTAGAAACAAGACATGGGAGCCTCTATTGATGCTTCACAAAACATGAATGATCCTCCTCGGAAAAGAAAAGGAAGAAGATTCAAGAGACCCCCTCAACGCTGAAAATGCTGCCCTCCAACAGAACATTTTATTATTCACGTTTGCAATGGGCATGATCCTAATTCGTACAAGAGCCTTGAGATCTAATACCATGTCAGAAAGTGTAGTGGAAGGTGGATGAAGGATGCTCAAGAGGAAAACAAGAGAGGAGTAAAAACCGAAAAGACAGAGAGAGAGAGAGAGAGAGAGAGAGAGAGAGAGAGAGAGAGAGAGAGGAAAGTCTGATCAAGAGTGCGTAGATACAAACCATAAAAATATGTGCCACTAAGATAAACTACTAACAACTGACCATAAAAAGGCGGAAAAAATATAGGCACAAGCCCATGATCAGCTGATGAGAGACTAGCCTCAAATGGGCAAGCCACAACCACAAAGAAGCACTCACTCCCTATCTCCCAGTCATGCCTGGGAGATTACTCTCAAAACTCTAACAAGAACAAGAAGCATATTGATCATGGGATACATATACAAGAATGCGGGCAAGGATAATAATTTGGCTGATACGCCCTGACACTTGCAACTCTTGCAAACACACACACACACACACACCCAAACCACCCCCCACCCCAAAAAAAAAAAGAAAAAAAAAAACAGGTTTCCCTAACGACTTGGTTTTGAAGGAGGCATGCTGCCTCACTTTAGAGAACCCCCTCGAGCCTCCTCACTATAGTCCGACCTTGTTTGTTAGCAATTTACAGAATCACGATATATACACACAAATAAATCACCAAGACTGCAAGTGAGCAAGCATCAACTTAAAGCCAAGCTCTTTAAGCTTGATTGAAAACGAGTCACATGGGTTGGAGGTAAATTACACAGCTGAAGCGTCATGCTCGGAAACAGCTCCGTTCACTCAAAAGTGGCTAGCACCAAGTTTAGCTTAGCCATCGCTACTCAAAAAGGTTCCCGAAACAATCTGTAGATTTTAAATCGGTGAACACCAACAACCTTTCAAACTGAAGCGCTTCTACGATCTGAGCCCCTAAACACGGAATATGCAGTAATTGGAACGTGATCTTGAAAAATTACTCAATTTGCACTTCCACTGTGAAAACTGAGATAAAATGCCACCAGAGTTCACGAAAGCGTCTCAAAAAAGAAATAAGATTAGCTATGGCGGAAGATAAGGAGCTCCGAGCAAAAATCAAGCTAACCTGGATCTGCTGCAGAAAAACGAGCGATCGAGCTAGCTCATTCCATGTCTCACTGTTGATCTTCAAACCAGCTCTGAACGTGAAGATTGCTTTCAAGCAACGTAAATTGAGAAGGCTCGATCGCCGCCTGATGAAGCTCAAAAGGCGGCTAAAGCCACACCAAGAAGAGGAGGAAATGCGAGCTCCACCTGAAGAGATTCAAGTCCCTTCGAAGCAGAAAACTCTCTCCAATGAGGCGCAAAACAAAATCGCGGGAAATGTGAAAGGGGGAGGTCTATGGTACAGCAGGGTTCTGGCTGTGGAGATTGGAGTCTATCAACAAGAAAATGGGCGAGGAAGGAAATGGGAGGTAGAGCGATCGATACAGACAGATTTGAAAATCAAAGAGAAGGGAGACAGGCACAACAGAAGAGAGGAGGCCGATTGGAGAGTGTCCGACAGAAAAAAAAGTATCTGAAAAAGTTAGCATAAAGGCAATGCCAAGGTCCCCATAGAGGGGTGGTTACATAGGCACACACACAACACATAATAAGCACCCCCCCTTCTCTTGCCAACCTGGAAGACATCCCCACGGTGCCAACACCCACGAGCACTATTCCAAGAGAAGCCTAGCCATGCCCCACTCCCCTCCCATTTTCTTCACACATCTCCTTCTCACATACTAGTGTTTCAAGCCGGCCTATTACTCATGCACCATACACATGTTCAAAACCCTTGGGCCTAAATCGCCTTTGAGAGAGAGCAAGTCGGCAAAAGATTTGAACAGTACCGGTCCCATCTCACATGCAACCAAAAAAGTTAGTGCAATTAGAGATTGATTATGCAATGACAACCATTCTATCCCCAATTTCCTTGGTTGCACAAAACATATCAACCAACTTCAGAAATGCTCAAAACCAGCCAAATTTTGGCTCAACCTCTCTATAATGATTTCTCCCTATACCTTTACCCACCTTCCAAGCTCCAACACGTCATTTCCTTCTCGCCTTCTCCTCCAGCGTGACAAATTTAGGAGGGACAATTCTTCATCAAGAATGAGAGGTGAGCTTCTCTCTCTCTCTCTCTCTCTCTCTCTCTCTCTCTCTCTCTCACACACACACACACACACACACACACGCACACACAAACTTTGTTTGTGCCAAATACTCACTTGCATCAATAGTTTGCCTCTTGATGGTGAATAACAATGAACAAGCACCTATCAAGTTTTTTGAATCTTTTGTCTCTCATGCATGCGTTTGCACACAAGCACAAAGATATGCATGTCCCAAGCACATACATTTTGAAAGTAATATAGACACTTGGAAGCACAACTGAATAAATATAGTTGATTTAAATGCAGTACTCTTGCTATCTAACTATTGGTAGCTTAGGCAAACACTTGAAATGATGTGTTTAGTACTCTTCCTATCTAGCTATTGGTAGCTTTGGCAAAGACTTGAAATGTGTTTTTTATAGCTTTATGCACCTAACAGAGCGAATGTTGCCTCGCAAGTTCTTGATGTTAATGTAAATGAGCTCGATGTACATCCAAAACTTTTGTTACTTGCATACTTCATGTGATTGTGGGTAGAAGGTGATGAGGTGACAACTTTTTAGTGAAGGATGCATGCATTGGTGTTTTAGATTGCTTTTCCACATCTATGCATTAGTGTCTAGAAGATGTTGATGTACACAAAGGTCTTGCCCTTGATAAGCAACAAGGTGGTGTTATGATGAAGGTGCAAATCTTGACATTCCTTTTTTATATACACCTACCTTTTTGCAAATGCATTTAGACCAATTTGATTATTAGTTTTCTCCCAAAATTGTGGTTACCATGCCATTTGTAATGCCTTCCCATGGGCTTGCCTCGTTCAAAATATGCCCAACATTGTGGCCGTTGGAGAAGCCACATCCGAAGGGCAAGCAAATATCAAGCTATATGTGTTGGCAAGTTCCTCAAAGCCGCACAAGAATGCTTGCAGCAAGCAATCCACAAAAGAGGGCAAGGTGGATGTGGAAGGTAACACGCCAAATAGTAAGGTGAAAGCCAATGTGAAAGAAAAGGATGACGACAGTGCAGACAAAATGATGTTGAAGGATTTTTAACTCGAGCATGCTATACGCGTTAGAGGAGGAATAAATCATGAATTCAACATAATGCTAGAGCAAAACGTTGTGGATGTTGTGGAAGATGCACAACGGGCTTTTAGAGCACAGTGTCAGAATGAGCAAACTTTGTATGATGCATGTATTGTATAGCATGTGGATCATGTTTGATACTTTAATCACAATGCAAACCATCATAATATGTCACATCATGATTTTTCATTTCTCATGATTGTCCCTAACGGGGATACTATCACATGTACAAACAATGCCTCTCATCTAGTAAATGATTTGGTAAGATTGTACTTATTTATAGCATGTGAAAGTTCTTTCACACATGTTGATGCCTAATATAGCATGGGGATCGAGAAGAATCTTTTGCCTGTATTTGTAGCCAAAAGCTTGCTCTTGTAGTCGTGTGACAAATATATTGTTTATGATCTTAGCTTTGACAACACAATTGTGGAATTTAGCACTTTGTTTTGTACAAGCTCACAAGAAATGTGTTGATGATTCAAAAAGTGTGGTCTTTGATTAAAAGGCTATTTTGGATGCACAACTGCATGCACGTTTTGGTCATTTGAATTTTGGATAGTTTGTTGGAAATATGATGTAGCTGCTTCATTGCTTCAAGCAATTTTTATGATGTGTTTGTTGGAAATATGATGTAGCTGCTTCATTGCTTCAAGCAATTTATGCTTTTGGAAACTATATATCTAAAGAGTTCAATGCAATTCTGGTGAATCATGAAATAAAATGCCAATGTGCAATATTGTATACCCCTTAGCGAAATGGTGTGCTAAGAGGAAAAACAAGTCACCTATGGAGATGGCAGAATGTGAGGTCAAAAGCGGCTTGCCACAACTGATTTGGCTTGAGATTGGCATGTGTGCTATGTATGTGCCAGACAAGTTTCCTCATTTGAGCATTGCAAGCCATCACTCTGTTTGAAGCTTTCAATGGCAAGATGCTATCTATTGGTCTCTTATGTGTCTTTGGTTGCTTGGCCTATGTTGCATTGCTTGAGCAACAACACAAAAAAATGGATGATAAGGCTACAAAATGTCCTCCTTTTTGTCATAATTAAGAAAGAAAAGTTACATGTTATTATTTTCAAGCCAAGCATATCTTTATTGGTCAAGAGGTAGTTTACTGGAAGATGTGGTTTAGTCTTTGTTAGAAGATTAAGGAGACATAAGTTAGCTCACAAAATGTTTATGACACATTGTTGCCTCTATTTAATTGTAAAAGTAAGTCTTGAGGCACATGTACAACATATGTAGGTTTCAAAAGATGTTGCATATTAGTCCATTACTTATTCAGATGTACAATATGTAATTAATGAAGATAGGGTTGAAAATAAACGAGATTATGTGGTAGCAAGTTAATTGCAATTTTGCTTGGTCATGCTTTTTAAGGTTCTTAGCACACCTCTTTGTTTGACTCAAATTTTTTAACGAGGTTCATCTCCTTGGCTTGTTCAACAAGGCCATGGAGTCAAAATTTGATTTCAAAAGAAAAGGTTCACGTATTCCTGACTTGGTGTTGTAGGATGCTCTTTGGTCTTAGATGATGGCAATAACTTAAGTTGCTTTGGCTAGCACACAGAAAGGCCACTAGAGCTTAGTGGTTTTTAGGTTGAAACATAAGCTTGTTCTAGTACTGATTACTTTAAGGCTAGACTTGAATGGTAATTTACACGAGGAAGTATATGTAGAGTAGCCATGTGGTTTTGTTTAAAAAGGATAGAAAAAAAGGTGAGTTGACTTCTTGTATGGGTGGAAGCAACCTCCTAATGCTTGGTATGGAAAAACACATTCTTATTTGATTGCAGATGGTTTTAAACTTTGGAGGTAGTGACACTCACAATGAGATTTTTGAAGGGAACAAAGGAGTTAATCTTTTTTTTGGGAAGGCAAATATCCATGTGTATTGAGCTATAAAGACTTAGATTATAAATGTGGAAAAAAGAATGCTATTTGTTTACATTGATTAGAGGTGTAGTTTCATTGCAATCTTGTTTGCAAGATTAAAGATTGCATGCCTTAATCTACAATGAAATCAAAGTAGATTTTTGCATGAGAGGCCATCAAGGAAGCTATATGGCTTACAAATTTAATGGGAGATTCAGGCATTACATGCAAATGTTCTAGTATTACATTGACAAAATCTAGTGTTTTATGCGAAGACAAAGCACATTAATATGAAGCATCACACCATTTTTAGAGTGCTTGAGGACAAGCATGTCAAGCTTGTCAAGGTTCACACATAGGATGCATGTCCATAACTTGTGACACATTGGGTTTAGTGCGAGGTTGTTCGGTTAAAGGCTTATTTGATATGCTTTGTTTCCCACTAACACTAACCTCTTTACAAAGACACAATCTAACAACATTTTTTTTTAGGATCTCTTATGAGATACCTTTTTTTTTAGTTACACAAGTTTTTAGAAGGTGGACATCACACAATCTTTAAATCATCAAACAAAATATACCACCGCATGACCTCGCAGGCTGTGACGATCTTAAATAGGTTCTCACTAAGATCGCTAACCTAAGTAGATAGGAGCTCTCTCTCTCTCTCTCTCTCTCTCTCTCTCTCTCTCTCTCTCTCTCTAAATTGGTGCTATTAGTGCCCTCGATAAACTCTTGTTCCCATGAAATGAGACATTAGAATCCCACACACTGTCAAGGCTCGGTAACATGTGGTGGTTTCTTTCATGCATATTGTCTAAAGGGGAAGGGCTTCTTAAAGCAAATATTCTAGCTTTATTCAAGGCTTCAACATAGCACAAACTTATAATTGTACCTAAGATTTCTTGTGTGAGATTTACATCAGTAAAGGGAGTAGGCATTGCTTGATTCCAATGTAAAGAGATAGAGAAAGACAGAGCTTGAGCTCTTCCAAGAATGAGTGTGTGTGCGTGCACACACACACACACACACACAACCAAGAGTGCACACAATGGAGACACAGGTTGAAAGTTGCTTCCTCTTCTTTGATACATTTAACAAAAAAAAGATATACTGAAAACATAATTAGGGGAGTAAGACATAATGAGATAACTATGTACAACAGTCAATATGAAACCACTAGTAAGTGAGCTAGCAAGATAATTGGCCATCAATTTCAGCAGGTAGACCATGTTAGTAATGTACAAACGGAGTATCATTAGTGATGATCCTCACGTCCGAGTCTGCTACCCAACGACAATGATAATTTAGGCAAGAAATCGTCTAGGTAAACCATGCATTGAGCTTTACTTCTTAACACTCCCCCTCAAGCTCAACGCCATCTCTCCTACTCCAAGCATCGCTCAAAACTGCCTCAGCTTCCTTAGTTCCATGACTTCCATGAAAATATCTACAATCTGCTCATCCATCCCCCATGTATATAAAGGCAATGTCACCATCCAAAATCTTATCCCTAATGAAATGTTAGCGCACCTCAATGTCCTCATGTGGTTCCACGCAAAGTACATGTTGCTAAGGTTGTCAGATTAAATGAAAACTAGCCTCTATGCATGTATGCCCAAATCTCCAAGTCACATATATAGCAATGACACCTCACATGCCACCATTGTAGGACCCCTTTACTAAGCATCTATACTCAGCAAAGCAACTGCTTCTTGTTTCCCCATGTGATAACAACTCTCTTAAGTGAAAATATAAAGCTGTAAGTATAGGACTACCTACCCAAATTGCATATATGTAACCATATAGCTACAACTCCATGCTAGCATTATCAAATATTGTATAAGCCAAGGTATCACTAGCATAGCTCAATGTGTGCCTCATTGCATCCAAACACGGCTTCCTAGGAAGTTGCATAATCTGACTCTATGCCGTGTTTGGATCCAACAAAAGTTTGTACCTCAAAGCATCATAGCTTGCCTAAATTTCCATGCGAATTTGTACTTTGAGAGGATCTTTGCATGCTCAAATTTAGGCTCATGATTGCCTCCAGCAATCAATACATTTACATAGATGCTTACAATCACAAAAAAACCCTCATCCTCCCACACATACAAAGAGTGAATCGCATCAACCATACAAAAAACAATGGTAACCAAATGTCCTGCAATCATTCATGCCAAGATTTAGGTTCTTGCTTAGCGCATAAAGTACTTTTTTTAGCTTACATCTGTTTTTGGGATGACTCGATTTCTCATAATCCAATGGTTGTACCATAAACACCTTGTTGGCAAGTCACTATGCAAGGACGTATTTGTCACATCCATTTGCTGCAAAACCAAACCCTTTGATGTAGCCACTACAATAATGGCATGAATGGTAGCCATAAGAGATCTCAATTGTGTGATGACATGAAATCTAAATTGTTTCTCATAATCCAATGGTTGTACCATAAACACCTCGTTGGCAAGTCACTATGCAAGGACGTATTTGTCACATCCATTTGATGCAAAACCAAACCCTATGATGTAGCCACTACAATAATGGCATGAATGGTAGCCATAAGATATCTCAATTGTGTGATGACATCAATTGGTATCAGAGCTCAGGCAGTCCCGGCATCTCCGCTCCCCTACCCTCGTGCGTACCGACCCCAGACGAGACATGGAAATGGAGCTCTGCAAGGAATCGAGGAGCTTAGCAAGGTCTTGACCTTAGAACCAGCATGTGTAATGAATCCATTTGTGCAAGGAAACTGAAAGTCGAGAGGCTCCAAAGCTTGAATCAAAGAAATCGGGTGCAACAGAGGCAAAAAATTGGGCCAAAGCAAGTGCTTCAACCCAAGCTTGGTCGACAGCACCTTAGCAGCAGGTTTGAGCCGAAAATATGGGGAAATTGAAGAGCTTTTGCAAGGTCAAAAGCACATCCGAAGCCAGGCTCGTGCATGCCAAGCAAACTAGGCCTTGAGAGCAATTCGAGCAGCTCTTGTAATGGAATTGGCCTATTAACTTGAGAGTAGCGGAAATTAATGAGAGTACCTTTGAGAAATTACTTTGAGAGCATAGCGGGTGAACATAATTGATGGTAGCAACATAAACATAGCAAATAGTTAACTTGGCATGAACAATAATTTTGCAATAGAGAGAATTTAGAGAACGTGACAACGATTGAGGACCGGATTTATGTGGAGCCGATCCCCCTTCCAACAGGCATTTGTATTATGATTTCTCCCATTAAGAGAGACTTGTTACAATACAATCGTTGTGTTCCTTGTGACGTAGGTGATGCAATGAAGATAGAAAGCTTCATGCATCACAAGCATAACATAAACTTTGAGGAAAGCTTTAACTATCCCAAGCCTCAGTCCCAAGACGTCAAATACCTTCGAAGGTGGAGAGAGCTAGCAGAGAATGAGGGTAGGGAAGAGGAAGAAGAAACATTTCATAGGAGAAAGAATTATTTCCTCACTTATCATAACTCTTCTTGCTAGCATACATAATAGCATAGTAATGAAGATGGAGAAGACGGCAAGCTTAAACATTGAAGAATGGCTATTGGTTGGATATGCATTGCATAGCCAAGAGTGTTGGTGTAGGCTCTCAACCTCTACTTGCTTGGAGAAGGAGAGGGAGCTCTTGCACTTTGCTCAATGCACAATGAGAGAGTGTGTGGGAGAGTATACCCCCTAAGCAACCCCCTTGCTTGCTTTGGTCGACCCCCCCTTGTAACTCATGCTTGAAGCTCATTGGACCCCCTAGCCAATCACAAGCAAAGGCATTACAAGAAACAAGGGTAGCCTTGGGACAAGTGTCCCCCTTTCCCCTTTGAGAGAGAGGACTTGATAAATGCAAAGACAATTAACTAAATCTCCTAAATTATCATTGGACCCCTTGGGTGGCCAACCAAAGGCTTCAGGCACACCATGAGGGCAACATGACAAGGAACTTGACAAGTGTCCCTTTTGCTTTCTTTGTGCTATGCATGCCTCGTTGAGTGTGTGTGTGTGTGTGTGTTCTCTCTCATCCCCCCTCATGTAGGGCTCGCCCCCCTCCTTGTATGGATTGGATCTTGACATTTTGGCACCTCAAGCCCCTCAAGCTTAGGCCCAATTCCCACCACAAGCTTGGCCCTTAAGCACTTCAAGCTTGGGTTGGGTTCTCACCTCAAGTACAGCCCTAGGATCTCAAGCATGACAAGCACCTCAAGCATCTCAATCATCAAGCACCTCAAGCATCTCAAACACCTCATTCATCAGGCACCTCAAGCACCTTAGTCATCAAGCACGACAAGCACCTCAAGCACCTTAAGCTTGGGCCGGGTTCCCACCTCAAGCTCAACCCTAGCTTACCTAAGGTCAAAGGACTTTTACACTCATTATTGGAGGTCTTCAATGAAGCTAACCCTAAGGTCTTATGCTCCATTGGTTAGCCTTGCTCTTCGATAAACCATCTCTCATTTGGGCCCCTTTACCATTGGCCCCGTGTTGAGATAGATCTATAAGGACATGTCTATATCTTAACCCTTGTTCCCAATTATTCTCCCACATTAAATGATCATTTTAATATGAGAAAATCATTTGGGTTGGTTAGATATTAGATTTTATGACATCACCTCTCTCTTGAAATCATAGTCGTGCTCGACTATGAGGTGGAAGAGATAAAGCCAACCCAAAGGATCCATTTTTACCCTACGACATCTTTCCAACATGGATGACTAATCCATTTGGTGCTTGGGAGAGACAGCTACCGCAAGCATGTCTGCTCTTTAGTCCATTTCATTCTCCCAAAGTAGAGTGACAAATTATACTTGGTGTTTGAGAGACGTCATCATCACAAACATGATGCTAAGCATGCATACTATTTAAATTTGTGCACAATTAAAAAGAGAACTAGTCTTATAAGACAAAAACATGGGTCATTTAAAAGAAATTTGTACATTTGCTTACTCTAATGTAACATTGTAAGCATGGACAAGGTTCATACTATCCTGAGCTGTATTCCTCGCATCCATCTAACATCTTCAGAAAGATAGTTTTTGAACTTAATAAAATACCGTCGGATAATCTTACCATGTTGTAGTACCTTGTCTTCATGCCGAAGGATAGCTTCGGGTTGTAGCACCTCTTCTTGGTCTTCAACTTCGGGAGGGTCTTCAATAATTGGTTCACTTGGTGGCTCTCCTTTGTAGGGCTTGAGTAGGCTCACATGAAAAGCATTGTGTATGAGCCAATGGTTGGGCAACTTGAGTTGGTAGTCCATCTCATTGATAGGTTTCAAAAATTGGAAAGGACCATAGTATCTTTTTGCTAGCTTAGCATAATACTTTTGATGGCCCGTAAATATTTTTGCCTGTGGTTTGCCTCAATTGAGCCTTAAGAAACTTAAGCAAGACCCAATCATTTTCTTTGAATGTTAAGGTCCTTCTGCACTTATCAGCAGCAACTTTTTGCCTTTGCTGAGATATAGTTATAGCCTCCTTAATCTTTTGAAAAGATTTTTTTAGGTCAACTCATCGGTGGCGAAGATCTTCCCATGTACTTTGAGTAGCAAGGGACTTTTAGGTCTTTCCTCAATGATCTCAAAAAGTGCTTTTCTCGTAGAAGTATGTACAATATTATTGTAGGCATACTATACAAGAGGTAATTACTTTTTCCATTGTGACCGTTGATCTACTTTGGTAACATAAGTCTTGAGTAGATTGAGTATTGTAAGATTGACTATCTCACTTTGGCCATGTTTGTTGGTGATAGGCCGAAGAGAAATTCATTCTTGTTCCTAGATTTTCAAAGAGACCTTTCCAGAAATTATTGGTCATTCTAGGATCTCTATCTGACCCGATGGATGTTGGTAATCCATGGTGTTTGAAAATCTGTGATATGAAGAGAGTTGCCATTTGGTGTGCCTTAATAGTCTTTTTGACAAGAATAAAGTGTGCTTGCTTGCTAAACCTGGGACTATTGCCCATATTCCCGTATTCCCATGGATAGACTTGGGTAATCCAAAGATGAAATCCATGGATATACTCTCCCATGGTGAATTTGGGATAGGCAATGGCTGGAGTAATCCAGGTTGCTTCCCTCTATCATACTTGGTCTTTTGGCATACTACACATTTTGAAACATACTCTTGTATGTCCACTTTCATGGTAGGCCAATAGAAATATGTCTCTACTCCTTGAAGAGTAGGTTGAATACCTCTATGCCCCGCATAGGGAGGAGCATGGGATTGATACATAACTTTCTCACGAAGGAAATGGGTAACACATAGCCTATTTCCATGGAGAAGATAACCATCCTGCAAGGTGAATGGTTCCTCTTTCTTCCCCAAAGCAAGGGTTGACATTATGTCTCTAAATTTAGGGTTAGTAGCATACTCATCTATCATGAAAGTGCATCAGCCACTTGATTGTGCTTACCAAAAATGTCAGCAATATGGAAATTAAATTGCGAAAGAAAAATTTTCCACCTCATTTGTTTGTCGAAAATCTTGGTTTGCGTCATGAAATACTTGAGACTTTGGAGGTCGGTTCGTAGAATAAATGGAGTCCCCAATAGGTAGTGCTTCCATGTGTCTAGGGCATGTAGAACAGCTAAAAGCTCTTTCTCATAAATGCCTAAGACTCGCTCATTTGTATTGAGCCTTTGGCTCTCATATGCTATGGCATGCCCTTCTTGAAGCAAAATGCTCCAAGACAATCACCACAAGCATCACATTGTACCTAAAATGACTTTGAGAGATCTGGAAGCATGACTGGCTAGGAGGTAAGCTTCTCCTTGAGCTTATCAAAATCATTTTGCTCCTTAGCCGTCCATACATACTTAACGTTCTTCTTAGTTAAGTCATGTAGTGGTCCTTCTATTTGAGAGAATTTTGCTATGAAGCATCTATAATATGCGCACATACCAATAAAGCTTCTTATCTCATGTAGATTCCTTGAATTAGGCCATCCTTTTATTACCTCTAACTTTGATGGATCCATATGGATACCATCTTGAGAGAAAATATGACCTAGATATTGAATCTCTTGAAGGAAAAATTCACTTTTCTTTTGGTTGAGAAAAAGCTTGTTCTCCCTCAATGCTTAAAAAATCACTTGGAGATGTTGCTTATGTTCCTCCAAAGACTTGGAGTAGATGATGATATCATCAAAGAACACTCCAGTGAATTTACGGTAAGGTCTAAATTTTTTCTCCATTAGACGATTGAATGTAACTAGCGCATTAGACAAGCCAAAAGGCATGACTAGATATTCATAAAGACCAAACGTTGTGCGAAACGCAGTCTTTAGAGTATCTTCATCCACTATCCTTATTTGATGATAGCCACTTTTAAGGTCAATCCTACTGAAGTAGGTAGAGCCTTGTAGCTTATCAAATAGATCTTCTACCCGAGGCACGGGAAATCTATTTTTGATAGTGATATGGTTTAGTGCTCGATATTCCACACACATACGGTATGTATCATCTTTCTTTTGCACTAAAAGGACTGGAGAACAAAAGGGAGAGGAACTAGGCCTCACCATCCCTTTGTCTACCAATTCCTGTACTTGCCTTATGATCTCCTCTTGTTGAGCTTGTGGGACTTGATAAGGAGGCTTGTTAGGCGGCGAGCTTCCTGGAAGGAGCTCAATGCGATGATAATCATCCCCTCGTTTTGGAGGTAAGTCCATAGGGATATCATCGATGAACACATCTTGGAATCCTTTTAGAAAATTAGACAAGTCTAACTCTTCTTGATTCCTACCATTTACATTTGATGAAATATTAGGATCTTTTAAAGACTCTTTGACAAAAATCATGTACGCAAAAACTGAGCTCTTCATTGACTTATCAAAACCAGGAGGATTTACAAGTGGAATAGTGCGACCACGCTCACTAGCATCTATATACATGTTCTTTCCCCTGTAGGTGAAGTAAATTCTCATTTCAGGGAACTTCATATTGGCAACCATGCAATCAAACCATGGTGCCCCTAGGATAGCATCCTCAGGTTGGAGAGGAGAGATGAAAAAGTCTTCTTTGTCGACATAGCTTTGGACATGAATCCTCAACTTGCCAATCAAGGGAGTGACGGAGGCTTTCTGTCCCTTGAAAGTTGTGTCAGCCGTTACCATATCTCCCATCTCGAAAGCTTGAATGCCCAACTTGATGCCAACTCCGTTGATATGAAGTTGTGAGTAAAGCCAGGGTCAAACAAGATGAAGGCATCATGCTCTCTTACCTTTCCCCAAGCGTAGGAAAGTGACGATCCTTTGCAATGAACATCCTCTTTTGGAGCTTCGATGGTGGAATCCCTAGGAGTCTCATTGCAAGCATTCTTCTTGGGGCAAGAATGATAACCATGTCCCTGCTCCCCACACTTGAAACACTTATGGTCATAGCGAAAAGCTTCAAGCTCTTCAGGAGAGAGTTTGTTTTTGCCTTTGTAAACTCCCTTCATTTTGGACCGATTGTTGTTGTTGTTGTTGTTGGAAGTGCCTTGGGAAAAAATTTGAGCATTGGTTTTCCGCTTTGCATCATTTTTGTCTTTGTTTTCCATGGGCTTGACATTCCGTCTAGCCCCTTGATGGAAATTGATGTGTGTGAAGCAACCATGGTGTGATGGATTACTTCAGTGATAAAAACAGGATGTTGAGAGTTGATGTATTCGACCATCTGTTCAGGTAATCCCGTACAGAATTGCTGCTTTTTCTCGGCAAAGTCTATCTTTTGAAAGACAGTAGCCTTGAGATGTAAATCCCAAAACTTGTCTACATACTTGTGGATAGACTCATGAGAGAGAAGCTTCAAGCTGTGCCATTCGGTAAGTGCTTTGTCCTTTGCATTGCTTACAAGGAATTGTTTCATGATGGAAACTTGTAGATTTTTCCATGTCTTTGGGGCTTCACGGTTGCCACAAAGGCTAGCCCATCATTGACGAGCTGATTTTTGGAAGTGCATAGCTAGATGGCATAGCTTGGAGGACTCTGTGAAGGCCTCGTCTCCACAGGCCACATCAAATTGCTGGACGAAGGCCAACACTTTGTCGGTAGCACCAAAGGTGCCATCATAGGTGAGAAAAGAGATACTCATTCCTCCTTCTTTGAACTTCTTTAGCTTTTGTGACCTTCGCCATGCAGGGTAAGATTTGCACTGTCCTCCCCTCTTGTATTCTCTAGGAGAATAGCCATAGCTTTCGTCAGAAGAAGAGGAAGGTGAAGAAGAAGGAGAAGAGGGTGACCTCTTTCTAGCCTTTTCTTCCTTTGTTTCCTCTCTTCCCTTTTGGAATGACAAGGAGAAGGACTATGTGTTGATCTTTTCCTCTTGGGACGAGTGGGCGATTGTCTAGACCGCCGTCTTCGTGGAGCCACATCTTTAGAGGAACTTAAAGTTTCATTGCCTTCTTGCTCTTTGAATTCCTCCTCTCGTATGGGAGAGAGTCTTCTTTTGGGGGTCTCTTCAAGAGGCCTCCTAAGCTCTCTCTCCTCTTGGAGAGGAAGGGAAACTCCATAAGCACAAAGTTGTTGTGAGTAACTTCGGGTTGCAAAGCAGCGTTGCCCATAGCTTGCTGCAACCTAGTAACGAGATAATTCACGAACATAGGGGCATTATCATTAGCACCTTCATGTGCAAAATCAAAGCTATCAATGTTCATTCTACTCTCTTGATTATTGTCAGCCATTTTAACAAAATTTATGTATGTACTTAGTATATGCTTTAGCAATTCAAAACCTTAGTTTCCACTCCTAACATCCGACCCTGACACCAAACGTTCCCGCAATTGAGCATTTTTCCGTGGACGGTTGTGCTTGCCACACGCACGATTGAGGAGCCTCTTCCGCAGAGGTTTGACACCTGGCATTGATACTGAGCACATTTATTGCGCTCTACAGCAGGGTTTCGACTCCGACCACCTTTGGTGGCTATTCGACTAGCGCGTCGAGTGGAAATCGTCACATATCGACACCGACACACATGTTACAGGTTATGGGGGGACTTTTCAGCCCGTTCACACATAGATTCTTGAGGTTTCCAGACGCAATGCTTTCACATGCAATTTAGCATTCTTTTCGACAGCATTTTCTTTGCGGACAGATGCGTTGACAATTGCCAATTTTTTTGTGTGAGCACACTCAGTGCTATTAAGCTCTTTTGAGAGCAGATATCCCCGCAAGGATCACTTTTATTGCATGCAACAGTCCTTGGTGCCTGTTTGAGTGCAATCACTCATGTACGTTGAGTTGTGGACACTGCCTATTGCACTACTTATGGAGCCATTTTTGCCTATTTGGGTAGTTTTCTCGGCCGTTTCTGAGACTCGGACCGAAAGACCCCTTTCTGAGACTGTGGCTAGTCCTTTTGTGTCTGCATTAACCTTTGGAGGGTCGATAGCGTGAGGTTTCCTTTGAGCTAGGGTATTCTCAAATGTTGAGATACCTTCGGTGATATAGGTAGCTAAAATTTCTCTTTACGGTACCCTCGTCATAGGGCATGTATCTGGACGATTTTTTATGCTTTTGATGTTGAGTTGGCGGTCACACAGTAGTGGTTTTGTGTAGTATATTCTCAGTGGTTCTTTTTAAGAGTTTATGCGTTTTTGAGTTGAGTTTTGACTTCTCATACAAAGGAGACTCTGCCGGATTTTCGCACGAGTCCATTTTATGCGTTCTTGCACTTGTAGCTGTTCTTAAACAGTGATTGTACTACATTTTGGTTTGAGTTTTTGCTCCTATTATAGGATAAACTATACCAAAATTATCCCAAGCAATTCGCCATAAAGTTTTTGGCTACATTCTCTTAATCATGGCTGCGAGTAGTGCGTCCGAAAGAGAAGAGTACTACATCAAAAAGTTTGATGCTCAAACTTTGTCATTTGGCGGCAGTGTATGCAAGATGTTTTGATCAACAAAGGCTTGATAGCACCCTTGTGTGCAAGAAGAGAGAATGCGTACACTAATGATGAGTGGGATGACTTGAATGAGCATGCTATGGCGACCATTCGCCTGCACCTTGGTGAATCCATTTACTTGAATGCATACACTAATGATGAGTGTAATGACTTGAATGAGCATGCAATGGCGACCATTCGCCTGCACCTTGGTGAATCCATTTACTTTACCATAATGGATAAGACCAATGCCAAAGATTTGTGGGATGCTCTATGTCTCACTTGAGATGGCAACAACGCCTTGAACAAGGTTTCTTGATGAAGAAATTGATGTGCATGAACATGAAAGAAGGCCCAGTAATGTTAGTTCTCATTTGAGCGAGTTCAACAACTCGTTTTCAGAGCTTACTTCAAAAGGTCTTAATTTTGATGATGAAATGAAGGCCATTTTTGTGCTATGTTCGCTACCATCATCATGGGATACTTTCAACATAGCCATAAGTAATTCTGCACATAATGGCAAGTTAGATTTCAATAGTGTTGCTGGCGGATTGCTCACTGAGGAGATTCGACGTCAATCTCTTGATGCGAGTAGGCATGGTGATGCGTATGTGGCTAGTGGCAATCGTGATAAGAAAAAGCAGCGTGGCCGCGGTCGTTCACAGGATTGTAGGCAAGGTTGTAGCAAGAGTCGCCACCAACAAAGACATGCGAAATGACAAGTGTTACTACTGCCATAAAAAGGGACACTTGAAGAAAGATTTCCACACAATGCAGTGTGATAAGGGCAAAGAGAAAGAGAAGCATGACAAACCTAAAAGAAACGTGAAAATTGAAGAGCTCAATGTGGTTGAGTATCCAGCCATTGAGACAGTTTCTGACGTGCCAAATGATGTGTTGATTTTCACCTTGGATTTGAGTCCTGATGCATTGTTAGCTCATGATGAGTGTTATGCGCAGAATTGGATTGTGGACTCAGGTGCTAGCTTTCATGTGACTCCTCACAAGAGTGGTTTTCTACATACACTACCACACATGGAACGATGAAGCTAGGCAACTCTTATGATTTTGATATATGCAGTGTGAGAAGCGTCAAGTTTTCTATGCGTAATGGCATTGAGTTTATTCTACCTAATATCAGACATGTACCCAATTGACAAAAAGTTTGGTGTCAGTTGGATATCTAGAAGATTTGGGTTACACTACCATATCTGCAATGGTTCTTGGATCATTAAGAAGGGAAATTTGGTCATGCTTAAAGGCCAGAAGTTTGGCTCATTGTACTCGCTTTATGTCTGTTCAGTGAAAGAGCATTCTATTTATGTAGCCGAGCTACCGTCTACAGAGTTGTGGCATAGCCGGCTAGGACATATGAATCAAAAGGGAATGAAAGTCTTGCAGCGTTCTGGTTATATCCCTGTGTTAGATCACTCTAACTTCTCTTTATGTGAGCATTGTATCTATGGCAAACAGACTAGGTTGACATTAGCACCTTTGGACAAGGAGTTAGAGAGTCCTCTAGATCACATTCATAGCGACTTGTGTGGACCTATGCTAGTCAAGTCTCTAGGGGGAGCATTATACTTCCTAACATTCATCGATGACTCGACTAGAAAGGTGTGGGTTTATCCCTTGAAGAAGAAAACCGACGTCTTTAGTGTCTTTCAGAAGTTCTTAGCATTAGTAGAGAACCAATCAGGTAGAAAGCTTAAAGCTTTGCGCAGTGACAATGGAGGCGAGTCCACCTCCTCCGAGTTCAAGGACTTTTGCAGTAAAAGAGGCATTAGAAGACATTTTACCACGCCTTACACACCTATCCAAAACGGTGTGGTTGAGAGAATGAATAGAACCATTCAGGGATGAGTCACTTCTATGTTGTCTACGGCCAACTTACCTCAAAATTATTGGGAAGAAGCTATTACGACGGCTGCTTACTTGATCCATCGGTCACCTAGTACACCACTAAAGTACAAGGTACCGGAGGAGATGTGGACGGGCAAAGAGCCCATTTATTATGACAGATTACGTGTGTTTGGGTGTGAGGCATTTTCACATGTGCCAAAAGCGTTAGACAAAAGTTGGACCCCAAATCACACAAGTGCATCTTCATTGGATATGGTGTAGATGGAGAGATGGAATATCGTCTCTGGCACCTCGAATCTAGAAGGTTATACACAGCTCACAGGTGATATTCAACGACTCTAAGATGCATAAAAAGCCAGTGAAAGACATTGAATATTATAGAGTACGGTTTGAGGATGTCTCCTCACTATCAGTTACACAAAATGTTGGATGTGCTAGTGATGCACCTTCCACTAGTACACACACACACATGTTGCTTCGGAGAGAGAGAAATCCAGCAGTCAAACACTTCGAAGATCTACTCTTACATCTCGTGCACCTGAGGGTTTTGAGCCAGGATTGGGCTATTTACTAGTCAACACTGAGTGACGTGAACCCACTTGCTAAAAAGAGGCCATTTACATAGATGATAGCGTAAAGTGGGAAGAGGCTATGCAATCTGAGTATTACTCAATTTTAGCCAATGAAACTTGGGAATTGACAGAGTTACAATGTGAGTAAACAGGCATTGCCATGCAAATGGGTGTACAAGAAGAAGTATATCACAAATGATCCGAGCCTAAGTATAAGGCTAGATTGGTTGCTAAAGGTTTCAAGCAAACGAAAGGTGGATTTTGATGAAATCTTTTCTCTAGTATTCAAGATGACTACATTTGTTAACTCTCACGGCTCACGGACACCCTATTACCTACGACGGACGTTGTAACCTACGGCGGACATTGTATTATTTATTTGGTAGAGTCAGGTACCGGGCTTGTTGGTCCAATAGGAAAAGGGTAAGAGTGATCGCCGATGAGAGGCGCACTCTAACTGGAACATTCAAGGGATTAGTTGGCTAAGCATGGGCGCCCAAGTGTGAATGGGGCGAGCTCATATAAAAGTCAACTAAACCTAAAATTCACTCATTCTCTCATTTGTGCGATTGAAGAGTGCTCTTGCTCCATCCCCTTCTTCTTCTTCTTCATCTCTTTGTGTGAGTGAGAGAGGGAGAGAGAGGGAGTGTGTGGGCGATCGAGCATTACGAAGGCACGATGGCGGTGAAGCGGTTGAGCCCGGCGTAGCGGCGTCTCCTTCTTCTTCACGGCGAGGAATCCTCCACGAAGCAAGCGTAGAGCGGTGAGTGACACACCATCGCCTTCTTTGAGCTTGCTAGTTAGGCTTGTTGTGTGCTTGTAGCCATTTGTGGCTTGCACACGGTGTATCGGCAAGTTCTTTGCATTGACACGTGCGACATACGCGCACATTTTTGGCGCCGTTGTCGGGAAATGCCGTGCATTAAGCTCGAGTAGCACTCTATGCTTCTCCGTGGTGCAATTTCTATTGTAGGAAAGGTAAGGAAGGAGTGTGTGTGTGTGTGTTGAGAAGAGGGATTTGGTGTTATACTGTGTGTTTTTTTTATTAATGGAGTTTTCAAAGGTTCCGTGTTTATTCTCTGTGTATTAAGGTAGTTAGTTTTCTTTGTTAATAGAGATTTCAAAGGTTCTGTGTTTATTCTCTGTGTATTAAGGTAGTTAGTTTTCTGTGTACAATAAGTAGGAAGTAGATTAGGGAGAGTTAATAGAGTGTGTTAGTGTGTAAGAGTAGGTAGATAGAGAGTGTGTGTGCTCTCGCGTAGGCCACGGCGACCTTATCCTATTATTTTTTTTTTAAAACTAAAAACTATTTTTTTTAAAATAAAAAATAAAAAATTTTAAAGGTAGGACCAGGATCGGGAATATCTCCCAGACCCAAACCCAAGCTCACACTCAGGCCTAGGCCTCAGTCGCCTTTAAAAAAAACGAATTTTAGCTTCACATGTAGCTAAAAATCGATATTTTGAGGACCAACGGAACGTCAGATGCTCGAAAATTATGCTGTAAAGCACACAGCGACCCTCTAAGTGATACGCTCGTTTCGAGCTATCACACACTTTAATAAAAAAAAATTCAAACATTAAAAAAAACATCAAAAACAAGAAAAAATCAAGTAGAAAACGGGGTGCAAAACACCCACAAAACAAAGCAAGTAACCTTTGAGGGTATTTGCCGACACTTGTAGGGCACCCAAAGCACATGTATCTACGCTTTGGTCGTGTGCTAGAGTCCGAACAACTAGCTAGTGCTTCAATTTATGGGGGTACTCACTATCCTTCCACACTACGGTCTACGCCCTCGGCGGGGACCCAAGGTAGTGCAACCCAAGACCCAAATATAGCGGCTGACTACGATATTATGGAAGTGCATCTTACACAAAGCCCCGGGGGAACAAATGAAACCGTACCTAGATGGGCCCAACAACCTGGAACTAGTGTTTTTAGTCGTTTGATGGAAACTTTTAGTAGAGCTACGCGCTCTGAACCTACAGCTAGTGAAGTAAACGAAGGGGGTGGGGAAGTAGAATCACCATTCACCTCTCTTGTAGACCCCACACTCCCTCAAAGTGTCCACGTGGACATTATACCTACCTCATTTAATGAGGGCCTTACCGAGCTACCACCTTCCAAAGTCGCCTCTAAGGTAGCGGTGAAGAAAAGTCAAAACACGGGAAGCAACATTGCATCCACCTCATGGCAACCCTCTAGTACACCAAGTTTGGACGGGGTATTTCTCAATGAAAATTGGGAATATGACCTACACACGGAGACTTTGACCGACCTATACATGGGCTACACATACCATGTGGGTTGGTTAGAAGTTGTACAATCCACATCTAGTGCCACTAGTCTAGAGGAACAACAACACATGATCTGCAATGTCATCCATTGGATTATCCAGTTCGAGAGGCAAAATCGAGGAATAAACATACCTTCGATGGGTCCTATGCGATTTTTAGACACGGGCAAAGGGAAACAACCCACTCCATCACAAATGGAGACTCCCCCAGTGATTCCCATCGATCCCCCATATGTTGTTTCGCCAGGGGTCTCAATGCAATCTGAGCCCACAAGTGATAGCTTTACTTTTCCAAGTCTAGCTCATCTTTCCCTTGATGACACCATGGCTACCATGCCTACCCCAATGATGGGCATGCCGAGAAACAAGCCGTGGACCTCATTTGTTAGTAAAGCACCACTACATGGTAGCTCAATGCCTGCAAACAGTACCTACAAGTGTGTACCAATCGTATGCACCTATGGGTCATCACACTCATGTAGTCCCTACCCCTCCCATTGTTTCAACTACCTATGCTCCACAACCACAATACACAAGTTCTTATTTCCATGGGACTATACCGGCTAGCATTAGCATGTCACATCCGACGTCTGCTATGCCTAGGGCCACTCATATGAACTATGGACCACCACATGGCACAACATCGTACCCAACGTGGAACCCTAGGGCTTCCTATGCGCCAAGCCCAATGCCAATACCTACTCCACATGTAGTCTCTGGAGCACCTTCACCCACGGTGCCTGCTCACTTAGGTGACTTGGCAACATTTGCTCAAGCTATTGGTCGATCTATTGCTGAGAATATGCGTAACGCGCCTGATAGAGAGCCTAGAAGTAAGGCAATACAAATAGCCAAGCTCACACAAAAATTTAGTGGAGACGGGGATGTGAGAAAGCATATTGAAGTGTTTGAACAAATATGCGATTCTCTAGGAGAACACAATGACCTACATAAGAGCAATGCTTTAAGCCTAACCTTAAGTGGAAAGGCTGGGGATTGGTATAGAACCCTAAGGGTGGAAGAAAAAACGATTTACCCTACTCTTAGGAGACTGACTGTTCTTAAAAGAATACATACGAGAGGGAGTGCTTTGGGGTGTAGCCTCTCAGCTTCAGAAAGCCCAACGAGAGGAAGGAGAGTCGGTGAGAGACTTTATAAGTCGCTTGAAGCATTTGAATTCTCGTTGTAATCCAAATGAGAGCTTCAACAATAACCAATTGCTTGATAGATTCATTAGGGGATTACGACATGAGGATATCTACAATGGCCTAGTCATTAGAGGTATCACCACTTGGGAAGCAGTCACCACCAATGCGATCCAATTGGAGGATAATTTAATGATTCAAGGAGAAAGAGTGTTTGTTGAGTCTAAATCTATTAGCTCGCAAGCATCGGGGCATCAGCCAATGACCCTAAAGCCTATTGCTAAGGAGCCAAAGATATCTGAGATGACTTTAGCAGATCTCACCAAGGCTATTCAAGAGAGTCTTAGAGACAATCGTGCTCCGCAAAACAATCATATGTATCCAAGAAGGGATCAACAATGGTGCTTAGTATGCTATGGACCGCATAGTACCAGTGAATTCCCTACTTTTAGAGTAAAATTCAATGGGAACTGCAATGCATGTGGAAGGTATGGTCATCAAGCTAAGGATTGCATAGTATTTAAGCACGCGATGGCCAATAGACCAACCTTAGCATGGACAGACACACCTCGAGTGCGTGCATTGATGCCGGCCCCACCTCTTGAACAAACAACACAACACATGGTCCCTAGGGCCCAAAATGTTGTTCAAACAACACCCTTACACCAACATAGGGACTGGTGATGACCCCGTATATATGAACGACGCTAAAGAAGATTTTGATTCAAGTGAAACCATGGAGACCAAAACGACCACTAACATAGAAACCAACAAGGAAGGTCTTCATGAGCCACAATGGCTAGGATCCAAAAAGAAGATAGGAACTTACCCAAACCCTACAGAGGAGATTGAGCGAGTCAAGCAATTAAGGAGTTTGGTAGAAGATACCCAAAGGGATCTAGAACCAGCACCTAGGAAGATCCAGATTACAGACACCGTGTTCCCTACACAACAACAACCTCACCAAGTCCATAGACCCTTGAACATACCTAGTGTCATCTAAGAAGAAAGTGACTTAAAGTCATGGGAAAGTGGGCTTACTCACTTCTTGATGGAAAGAATGTTTACAGAGGGACTACCCGATCCTATCGAAGAAATGGAGATCCCATCTTCTCCACGTCAAGGGACTCAAGGCCAAAAGGTGCCGTTAAACATTGCCAAACTGATGGATTTCATGTCTTCAGAAGTTAGAACCACCATCATGTCCAAACTATATAAAGACCCCGAGCTAGTCTCAGCTCTTCGAGCCTTCCTCAATGGAGAACTAAAGTTTGGGCTACCACAATTTGCACAAATGGATGGAGCTGGGGAGATGCCAATAGAGGAGGAACACTTAGATCCACAACCCAACGTAGATGAGAACCTTGTTATAGAAATACCTGTTAACAAGTTGGGACAATACTTTGAGGGTGATGAATCCAATGCGACTATACCAATCACTACTAAGGGATTAACTGTGAAGGGAATCCTTGATGGTGGCGCTGGGGTTAGCATTGTGACTAAAAATTGTTGGGAAACTATGGGAAGACCTCACCTTGCGACCACAACCATAGTAGTGAAGATGGCCAATGGGTCTATTGTTAAACCTATTGGGATGCTAGAAGATCTCAAGATCAAGGTCTTTGGACATAAAATAAGGATTACCTTTATTGTTATGGATTTCTCCAAACACACTATGGCATCGGAGATGATCTTAGGACGTCCTTTCATGAGGGAAGCAAAAATGGTGCATGACTAGTCTAAAAACCATGTCTACTTGCAGTTCCAAGATTCTGTCATTCGAGTGGATCTTGTGACGGGTCGAGCACATCCTCTATGAAACAGGTTTATAATTGATCATAGATCTGACACAACAGTTCACTCGGCCCCATTGCAGTATTGTTATACGTGTAAAGCGGACACTGATGTTGGGAAGATTCTCCTTATATGGATGTACTACCTGGGATGACTGAGTCGGACAATGTGGATTGGGTCCACCTAGCAACAACCATAGACACTTGGGGAAATAGGGGGACGACCTGGGTAACACCTGAGGGGGATGAAATGCCCGTACCCTTAAATATGCTACAAGCAATGCATATAGCTTCACACAAGAACCATCCTAATATAACAAAGAAAACATACAAGTGGGTCCCTAAAGCTTCTTTAGTAACCATGGCTGATGCTAAAAAACGGAAGCCTCGTAAGAAACGTCCCCCTCACTCCAAGAAATGTAAAGAAACATTGCGTTGGATTCCTAAACGACTATTAGAAGCCCAAGGATACTATGAAGGAAATGATCAAATCTGGGTGCCCAAACGTAAATTGTACTCTTACCTGTCACCGGGCCCATGTGAGCTCAATCCTGTGGCTCCAAAAAAAATTGAAGATCGTGGAAAGGAAAAAATCACAAAATGCGACACACCTGCTCCAGAGCTAGTTTGGGTACCAAAGAAAGAACGATTTGTTCCACCTAGCTCAGGAACAGGGAAAGCAAATGAAGCTTCTTGCTCTTCATGTAGTTCTTATACGGAAATAGAAGCTTCGATACAACCTCCACCTACCATTGTACATATCCATACAAGCAAGAAAGAGTTTACACCTCCCGTTGTAAGTTCACCACCTACAACGATGTTGCAAATAAAATCATGGGAGAGTACTTTACCACCCTTGCAACTAGATGAAACGCATAGAGCGGTCGTTAACTATTGGTTAAAGCCTTCATCTATAACAACTTGGAACAACTGGTTTCAAAGGGTGACGACATCACTTCAAACGGTATGATCTACCCAAGGAAGGGGGGAGTGTTTGTTGACATCCATCATTCACTTGCTTCCCTCTCAACCTTTCTCCCTGACCTCTTAATCTCCAATCTTAGGGAATGTATATATAAAGCCTTATACTCACAAAAACAAGATAAAAAAGTAAAAGAGCAAGAGCAACTAGCAACGAGAGAGCACCCTATCAGATCCTACATATAAGTCTAAATTCACCATGTCACATCAAGCAACACACAAAAACAACTCATGTTTTAAAGACCTCACCAAATCTATTTGTATTCTCAGAGATGGTTAGTTCACCAGAGGCATGCGCTTCTATTTTTGATGAAAGGTACCCTTTTTCTTTTTCTCAAGTGTTTCACATCTGCTACCCTGTACTTTCTTGCGAATGGGATTTGGTAGAGAGACTTGCACGTGAGCGAAAATTTGAGGAGTTAGAATGGCTAATACGTCTATGGATAACTAGTGATCCCTACCCAGTAATGAATGTTTCTTCGATGGCACATGCTTATTCTTTTGCACAGGATGAGTATCCACGCATCGCGAGGTTCTTGATTAACACGCTTGCGCAAGAGGATGATGAAGAAGAAATAATAGAGACCGAGGAAGACTATGGCCTCACGGAAAATGATTTCGTTTATCTAGATGATAAGGATAGAGGCCTAGCCTTAGGGTGGCCACCCGGTTTATATAATATCCTCTTTCCTTGATTCTAAAAGGGATGACAGATAGGTAGGTTAGGGGTCTGGATTGTGTTTTGAGTTTTTTTTCTAGGAGTTTTAATTTTTTCACACTGACATGCCTCCTAGAGGTATAGTGCTTGTTTTTTGGATGTGTTAGGTAGGACTTATATGGATCTCCATCCACATAGCTGAGGACATCTGCTTCGACAAAATGAGCAACTCCATACCTCCAGGTGTACTACTTTCCATGATTCATGTTGGTGGATATGTATAATTGCTAATAATGATTTTTCATGGTTTGTTTGAGTGCAATAGTTATGTTTGTTATCTGCCATTATAGATGTATAAATTTGTATTTGCTTAAGTTGATGGAACTAGAGTTTAATCTTATGGATGAGCCTTGAGATTAGGAGATCGTGACTTTAGGTTAACTCATTTACTTGACCACTAGGCCTAGCTAATAAAATTATCTGAGTATTTGAGACCTTAGGAATGATTAAGGCATAGAGAAGCTTGCTCACTTAAACAACAAAAACACTAGTGAGAATACAAAGGAAATAGAAGCAAAAAACATAAGTGCCACAAATGAAAATCCTAATGCTGGAAGAGAAATCCTGGCTTGATTTGGTACTTCACTCACATGTATTGTCTATGGTACTAGAGCCCTAGAGGTTCCCAGTGTGGGCGCTTTTCCTTGAGAAGCAAAAAGCCCCGGACATACAAAATAAGCACACACGTCAAATGATTGTGAACCAAAGTAAAAAAGAGAAAAAGAAAAAAATGAATGACATTTAAAAGACTTCCATCGAGCTTACAATTAACATTTCAAGCTTTTGTTTGTAGTTGTGAGAGCTAGTTGGCTAATCAAAGTCAAAAGCACAATTAGGGAATCTTGAATTTAGATAATCTTCTTAGCTTAGCTAGTACTAGAGTAGTTGTTTTAACCTTAGTCATAGCTAACTAATTGATAGACTCACCCATAAGCCCAAAACTCTTGATTAATTAATTTACTCAAAGTGCGATTTATTTGTCCTTAATGGCAGTCTAACATTTCATAAATCTTGCATTTACTCATTTCCAAATGTACTTTACATTCCTCTCATGATTTATGGAAATATAATTCCGCTTGCTGAAACAGTGACTTTGCCTTGCAGATTCAAATCCAGATGCTCTACAACATGGACATAACAAGCTTCAACTCAATAGCTTTCGAGGACGGAATCTACATCAGGAAGGGGGGCATGTTAACCCTCACGGATCACGGACACCCTATTACCTACGACGGACGTTGTAACCTACGGCGGACATTGTATTATTTATTTGGTAGAGTCAGGTACCGGACTTGTCGGTCCAATAGGAAAAGGGTAAGAGTGATCGCCGATGAGAGGCGCACTCTAACTGGAACATTCAAGGGATTAGTTGGCTAAGCATGGGCGCCCAAGTGTGAATGGGGCGAGCTCATATAAAAGTCAACTAAACCTAAAATTCACTCATTCTCTCATTTGTGCAATTGAAGAGTGTTCTTGCTCCATCTCCTTCTTCTTCTTCTTCTTCATCTCTTTGTGTCTGAGAGAGAGAGAGAGAGAGAGAGTGAGAGAGAGGGAGAGAGAGGGAGTGTGTGGGCGATCGAGCATTACGAAGGCACGACGGCGGTGAAGCGGTTGAGCGCCGCATAACGGTGTCTCCTTCTTCTTCGCGGCGAGGAATCCTCCACGAAGCAAGCGTAGAGTGGTGAGTGACACACCATCGCCTTCTTTGAGCTTACTAGTTAGGCTTGTTGTGTGCTTGGAGCCATTTGTGGCTCGCACACGGTGTATCGGCAAGTTCCTTGCATTGACACTTGCGACATACGCGCACAACATTTCATCTTGTGCTTGGTCTAGTAGCCATTAAGGAGTTGGAATTGGTCCAAATGGATGTGACGACAATGTTTCTTCACGGGGATCTTGAAGAGGATGTTTACATGAAACAACTAGAGGGTTTTGTGATAAATCTTGAAAAACCAATAAGGGCAGAGCTTGTGTGTAAACTCAAGAAAGCTTTGTATGGATTTAAGCAAGGCTCACGGCAATGGTACATCAAGTTTGTTAAGAACATTCAGTTCCAAGGTTACGTGCGGAGCCAAGAGGATCATTGCTTGTACACAAAGAGGTTGAACGATGGTTCCCTCATCATTTTGATTTTGTACGTGGATGATATGCTCATAGCCGGGAAGTCAAAAGATGAGATTGCACTTCTCAAGGATGCTTTAAGCAAACTGATTGCTATGAAAGATTTGGGTGATGCAGCTCATTTTATTGGTATGCGTATCAAGAGAGATAGCAAACGTGGTACACTTAAACTTTCATAGGAAGAGTATATTCACAAGATCTTGCAACGTTTTAATCTGCAAAGGGGGAAAGCATTGAGTACCCCTATGGCTGCATACAAAAAACTTAGCAAGCATGATTGTCTGAAATTGGATGCTAAAAAGACAGAGATGGCAAAGGTTCCGTATTCTTTGATAGTTGACAGTTTTATGTTTGTCATGGCTAGCACACAACCAGACATTGCATATGCACTGGGAGTAGTCAACAGGTTTATGGAAAATCCATGCAAAAAGCATTGGAAAGCAGTGAAGCACATCTTGAGATATGTCAAGGGCTCAACTAGAAAGTGCTTACGCTTTGGGTACAGTGATGCATCCATAGTTGGATACACTGATTCAGAACTATGCGGGTTGTGTGGACACTAGTTGATCCACATCTAGCTACATTTTCTTGTTTGCTGGAGCAGCATTTTCTTAGATCATGTATCTAGAATTGCACTTCGTCTTCCACCATCAAGGCAGAGTATGTTGCACTTTCTAGTTCCAATAAGGAAGCTGTGTGGTTATCTCGTCTAGTGGGAGATTTTGGTATACACCAGATTCCGATGCTACATTGTGACAGTCAGATTGCGATTGCGTTAGCAAAGAACCCCGTGTTTCACTCCAAGTCAAAACACATAGAGGTCAGGTCTCATGTGGTATGGGATATTTTGGCTAGCAAACGCATTGTGTTAGTCAAAGTTCACATGGATGAAAACCCAACAGATGCTCTAACCAAGAGCTTAGTCTCATAGCGGTTTGCACATTGCCTATAGATGATGGACGTAGCGTGAAGCTACAGTCTTGCTTCACGGTTTTGTACATTTGTACATAGTAGCCCCTACATTCTTTAGCCACTTGGGCCACGTTGGCCTTCAAGTGGGAGATTGTTGGGTTTCAGGCCCGTGGGTAGGTTGTGACCGGGCGACCGCCCTCTTACATTATTTGTTCATATAGAAAATAAGGAGGAGAGAGTGATGACTCTCACAATCTCCACCAAACAGGTCTGCCTCCTGCATCCCCTTCCCCCTTCTCTCCATTCCTTCCCTTGCACTCACAGCACAACATCCATCACTTCCTAGGAAGCCACACTTGGATGTAATCAGACACACATTGCACTATGTGAGTGATACATTGGATTCTGCACTCTTTTATGAGGCTGGCATAGAGGTGCAATTATATGGTTACATAGATATGGATTGGGCTAGTAATATAATTACAAGAATATTTACCAATGGGCTTATGTTTTTACTTGGGAGTGCTACTATCGCATGGAGCAGCACAAAGAAACTCACAGTTCCTTTGTCAAGTACATAGGTTGAGTACAAGGGTGGTGCGGGGGCAACATGTAAGGTAGCATGGCTTCATATGCTACTCGAAGAGTTGACATATAAGGTTAAAGACTTGTTGTCATCTATTGTGACAATCTCAATAGCATGTAATTGGCATGGAACCCCAATGTTCCATGCAAAGACAAAGCTCACTGAGGTCCACGACAACTTTATCATATGTATGGTCTTGGTTGGCGACATCAACTTCTCGTACATGAGGAGAGATGAGCATGTTGTAGACACCTTCTCAATGACCCTATGGACTGAGAAGCAACAATGATTTTGAGCTATCTTCGAGCATGAGAGATGGTGTTTAGCTTGAGCGAGAGTGTTGAGATATCAAGATCAACACATGATACACATGTAGATGACTTCTCACATATATTTATCACTTGCTGCCTCATCACAAAACTTTGTAGGCGTTATTTCATTTATGCACACATCTAGAGTAGCCAAAATTTGGTTCCATCCGAATGGCTCAAATAAATCCTCAAGAAACAGTTTTGGGATTTATTCTTTGTCCTCTACGAGTCTTTCTAGAATACAATCCTCTTTGGCTAAACTTCCACATTCTGAAGCTCCACACATCCAAAGGTGTGTTTTGGTTTGCAGCCATGCTCTGATTTTTGGTTTGTTTAGGTGTCTTTTGTGAAATCTCTATAGCTATGGTCTTTTATGTTCACCCTTGTGGTTGTCTCTTTATGTCTCAGATAGATATGGTCATAGCCCCAATCTTGAGCTAGTTTAAGTTGTCTCATGAATGGACGTCCCAAAATGATATCAAAATTTTTGTCTTTTTCAAAATCTATTATTGCAAATGTATGTTTGTATTCTATCGCACATTATGTTACAACTGTTTGTTCTATCATACCCATAGGTCTCTCTACATAACCATCTACCAATTGGAGTTTCATTATGGTTTTTCTAAGAGCCGATTTTTCCATTTTTTTCAAATTCATTTGGTGGCTATGACTACTTCAACCCTACTATCAAGTATGGCCATTGTTTTGACTCCTTTGGCTCTAGTGATAAGGTGGTGTTTCCTTCTTCTCCTTCACAATAATCTCCCATCTTGTTTACAGGTACTGGTTTTGCCTTAGGTTTCTCTTATGTCATTCTTTCTTTTCTTTTCTTCTTTTAGGGGTTGTTGGGGGGGGGGGGGGGGGGGGGGGGGGGGGTTCTATATAGTGTACATATGGGCTTCATATTTAAGACATTTTACATATTTTTGTCAGATTTAGTGTATGTTTTGAAGGGCAAGTATGTGGCCACAATTTTCTAAAATTTCTCATTAATAGGAATCTTTGCACAATTCCTTCTTGTGGCCTCACGTAGTCTTTTATAGCAAGCAACACCGACAGTTGAGGGGCAAAAGGGTAAAATTTTTCAAATGGGTAAAACATCCATAAAGAATCAACCACGGTTCAAGGTGTTGAGCACATCTTTATTCAAAAAAAGGGTAAAATATCACAAATGGGTATAACATCCAGCAAGTCCGCCCAATTTTGGTTTTGCCAATATTAAGAGGAATCTGGCGAGATGCCTTTGGCTCGATGGAAGCAAAGAGGGGGGAGATCCAAGTGGCACAAACATCAACTCCTTATTCTTGCCTAAAATATGAAGAATGCCATTTTGATCAATATTTTTTATTTTTTGAACAGTACTCTCTCCAATAGAGAGAGAGTATAATTATATTAATCAACCATACGAAAATGTTTTCTCTCTCCTAATGGCTAACTAGTTGTGCAATCTGCTGTAGGAATCTGTGCCTTCTAACCTTTATAAAAAAACATTTTCCTTCGCATCGCCATACCATCTCCCCTCATTGGTTGCCACGCATTGTCTCTCCACTGCCCATGTGCAACCACTAGTTCCCTTACCCTTTCTTTAATTCCCCAACCGAAAGTACGATTCCCTCTAATAAGGCAACTTCCAGTTAAGCCCACCTCTCTGCTTCTAATAAATGTATACATTTATTTCGGTCAAGGGCTTGTTGAATCTAAGTCAAGAATTTTCTAAATCTAGTAGATGTAAAATCTTGCCTTAAAATTGAGAATTTCCAATACATGAATTGGTTGGCTATACATTTGAACATGCCAATACACTGGCTCACTCTCTCTCTCTCTCTCTCTCTCTCTCTCTCTCTCTCTCTCACACACACACACACACACACACACACACACACACACACACACACACACACACACCAACCCTTCACGTTTGAGTTTCCTCATATTCTATGACTTGTCCATCCTTTATTTTTCATGAACTTGCGCGACCTGCCTACGATAGATCTCGTTCGCACTCACCAAGGATTTCAAATGGTGTGCGCTCCTTGCCGCACTGTCGAAGCAAGGGCCTTGCCTAACACTGTGTGCGAGCCATAGACGGCTCCAAGCACACAACTAGCTTAACTAGTAAGCTCAAAAGAGGGCAATTGTGTGTCACTCACCGGTCTATGCTCCTGCCGTGGAGGATTCCTCGCAGCGAAGAAGAAGGAGACGCCGCTACATCGCGCTCAACCGCTTCACCGCCGTCGTGCCGCCGCAATGCTCGATCGCTCTCTCTCTCTCTCTCTCTCTCTCACACACACACACACACACACACACACACACACACACACAAGGAGGTGAAGAAGAAGAAGATGGAGATGGAGTTGGAGCAAGAGCACTCTTCTATTGCACAAATGAGAGAATGAGTCAATTTTAGGTTTAGTTGGCTTTTATATGAGCTCACCCCATTCACACTTGGGTGCCCATGCTTAGCCAACTAATCCCTTGAATGTCCCAGTTAGAGTGCGCCTCTCATCGGCGATCACTCTTACCCTTTTCCTATTGGTCCGACAAGCCCGGTACCTGACTCTACCAAATACATAATACACGTCCGTCATAGGTGATAGGGTGTCCGTGAGCCGTGAGGGTTAACATGCCCCCCTTCCTGATGTAGATTCCGTCCTCGGAAGCTATTGAGTTGAAGCTCGTTCGTCGAGGTGGAAGAGCATTTGAGATGAATGTCCTTAGCCTTCTTCACTCACTGCAAAATCAAACAACATTGGCACAGTAATTGCATTCTCATAAGTGATTAAAAAGCATATGCAGTTTTAGGTAGACAAATTGATTGGTAAAAAAATTTCAAACAATTTGTCAGGAATGAACATTAAATTTCAATGTAATCAAATGCATAAACAGATGTAAAGGTAAAAAAGTAAACAAGTCGGGGGTCGTTAATTTGACGGTCGAAAGGCACTAGAGATCGAATATTAATACCATGGGTAAGCTTCTTAATTTTCTGTGGTCAATTAAGTTGTTTAATCGCGAGAGCCAAGTATTCATGTTCGAGGGCTGACTAGAGGCTATATCTAGAAGACCTTGTAGTTAAGCTATCATAAAAGGAATTTCTCATGAAATCATCGCCTGACTGATTACTTTTTCTTTGACCCCCCAAATTCTTTTCACAGTGATTCAATTTTGATGTGTGTGCTTATTTTGTATGCCTTGGGTTTTTTGCTTTTCAAGAAAAAGCGCCCATACTGGGAACCTCTAGGGCCCTAGTACCATAGGCAATACATGTGAGTGAAGTACCAAATCAAGCTGAGATTTCTCTTCCAGCTTAAGATTTTACAGTGTGGCACTTTGATTTTTTGTTTGTTCATTTTCAACATTTTAATTTTGTAACTTTGGGGGGTCATATAACACTGATACACCTCCTCAGGCTCATCACACTAGTAAACTCCCTTTATAATACTTAAGCTAAAGGTCAATAGGGTCAAGCCCACTAGAAAGCCCTAGTACATTTCACACAATGCTGCCTAAATCGGATTAAGAACCTAAGTAACCATTGATTATTAGGAAGGCATTCCCCATGGTATTAAGAGAAGATCTCTAACACCTAACTTGGTCAAACTAGCTTAGTCGGACTGCTTGATTTTTAAACCTAGACAAGTGATTATGACAAAAAATTACATTGAATTAAATGTTTGATACTAAGTAAATGCGGTGAATATTAGGCTACAAATCACAATTAAAGCAGACAATCATAGATGCAAAAAAGATAAGGGGCAATGCTAATGGACAAGAAACACCTGTTTGTGTCGATGGTCGCGCTTGATTTGAAGAGTGAGTCGAGATAAAGATTCCATGAAGGTCCAAATCCTATCAATAGCAACACGCTCCTGTACACACTAGGAAACAAAAGGAATACCTCCAGGAGGCACATTAGTGGGAAAAGGTACCAACACTTATTGAACACAACAAAAAACCTAAGTAACCCTAACCTAATTATTTGCACTCCCCCTAGAGAGTCAAGGGAATAGGATATTGTAGAGGTTGGGGGGAAACCCTAAGGCTAAACCCCTATCCTCGTCGTCGAGATAAACAAAGTCATCATCCAAGAGACCATATGTGCCATCCGTGTAGTCCTGTAAATTTTCTTCATCATCATAGGTGCCCATGTTTACTAAGAAGGTCACTAGACGCCTATAGTCATCTTGGTCAAAAGGGTAGGCTTGTGCAATGGGAGAAACGCTCTCTACTAAGTATGGATCAGACGTGGTCAAGAGACGTATCAGCCATTCTAACTCCTCAAAATTCCTCTCACATGCTAGCATACCTACCAAATCCCATTCACATGCAAGCACTGGAAAGACCATGTGAAATATTTGTGAACCCTAACCTAATTATTTGCACTCCCACTAGAGAGTCAAGGGAATAGGATATTGTAGAGGTTGGGGGGAAACCCTAAGGCTAAACCCCTATCCTCGTCGTCGAGATAAACAAAGTCATCATCCATGAGACCATATGTGCCATCCGTGTAGTCCTGTAAATTTTATTCTTCATCATAGGTGCCCATGTTTACTAAGAAGGTCACTAGACGCCTATAGTCATCTTGGTCAAAAGGGTAGGCTTGTGCAATGGGAGAAACGCTCTCTACTAAGTATGGATCAGACGTGGTCAAGAGACGTATCAGCCATTCTAACTCCTCAAAATTCCTCTCACATGCTAGCATACCTATCAAATCCCATTCACATGCAAGCACTGGAAAGACCATGTGAAATATTTGTGAAAAGTAACGAGGGTACCTCTCACCCAAGGCAGGAGTGGATGATTCTAGCGTACTAGCCATATCTGTACACGCAAATAGATGATGGTTAGAGTGCAAATATTACAAGGGTCGTGTTCTTGTGCATAATTTGTTTTTATGATTTGTGTTATGGCTCTTGCTCTTTTACTTTTTAATCTTGTTTTTGTGAGTATAAGGCTTTATATATACATTCCCTAAGATTGGAGATTAAGAGGTCAGGGAGAAAGGTTGAGATGGAAGCAAGTGAATAATGGATGTCCACAAACACTCCCCCCTTCCTTGGGTAGATCATATCGTTTGAAATGATGTCGTCACCCTTTGAAACCATTTGTTCCAGTTGGTAATAGGTGAGGATTTTTGCCAGTAGTTTTCTATTACCCTAGGTGCCTCGTCAAGTTGCAAGGGTGGTAAGGTACTCTCCCAGGATCGAACTTGAAGTGGTTTATCAGGTGATTCTTGAACACTGGGAGGTGTGGATTCTTTTGTAGCTTCATGGAGGTCCACTACTATAGATGGAACCTGTGTAGAAGCTTTTACCTCTATGGATGAATTACATGAGGAGCTAGAAGCTTCAGGGAACTCCCCCCTTCCTGAGCTAGGTGGAATAAATTGGTTTTGCCTTGGAGCCCAAACTAGCTCTGGACTAGGTGTGTAGCATTCTGTGATCTTTCCCTTCCCACGGTCTGCCATTGGCTTTAGCGTTACACTGTTTGACTCATATGGGTTTGTTGTCGATAGGGAAGGACACATTTTACGTTTAGGTACCCAAATTTGCTCATTTCCATCATAGTAGCCTTGGGCTTCTAATAATCATTTTGGAATCCATCGTGATTTGGTCTTGAATCTCCTAGAGCGCGCTTTTGGTTCTCCAGGGAATTTTTTTCTTGAAATGGATGGGAGGGTTGAGGTAGTTGGAAGTAAGGCCTTGGGGACCCATTGATATGTACTCTTAGGTCGTGCAGGTTGAGTACTTGCAATATTACTGCTTGATGCAACTACAAGTGTTGAAGTGCTAGGTTCATGGGTAGCCTGCAAAGACGAGTTAACCACCTTGGCTTGTGAATGTGGGCTATCCTTCAACTTTGCTAGAGTTTGCAACGTAGGTGACTTTGCTTGAATGATAGGGGTAAGAGTCGGTGGTCGCGTCGTGACACTACCGTATCCCAATCAATAGTGCATTTGGTTGCCAACATCCACGTGCGTCCCAGGTTTACGTTGCCTTCCATAGCTCCCGCGGGCATGACTAGAAACCTCTGCACTATGCTTCCATTGTCATAGACAATAGGGGTCTGAAGGACTCCAAGAATAGCAGTTTTCTTTTTATTGATGCCCTTGACTTGCATCGTACTCGGGGATAGGGTCGGTTTCCCTAATTGACACCAAATAACAAATTGTGTTTAGCTCCCGTATCTAATAAGGCATTGTATAGTACTTTCCCATAGGGGCTATTTAGCTCAATTGGGTATCGTAGGGGTGGCTCAGATTCTAATGAGTCGTCATCTGTGTCCTCGAAAAATGCTTGCGTGATTCCCAGATTAGCCTCTCGTTGGCGTCTAAGACGTTGTTGTCGTTCTCGAGTCTCAACTCTTGCTTGGATTTTTTTAAGCTCTGCTTGTTCCTTGGCAGCGTTCTTTTGATGGATGGCTTGCAACTCTTCCTGGCTTAGAGGATCATAATATCTTTTGAATTTACTCCCATTAAGGAATCCAATGGTTTCAACTCCATCTAGAGTCTCCACACGAATGGTACCTTGCGGGGTAATTTCACACACTCGATATGGTCCCTTACCAGCGTATTTCAATTTCTTCTTTTCATTACGTACCCCGTACATAAGAACTTTATCACCAACCTTGATGTCTTTATCCTTTAAATGGCTATCGAACCACTTCTTTCTCCTATCCTTCTCCACTAGAGCATTTCGCACAGCTAGTTGCCTCTCTTCATCTAGCCTTTCCAGGATATATAATCGCTCAACTAAGGGGTTACCATCCCAACCTTCTTGAGAAGCTACTCGAAGACTAGGAATGACAAACTCCCATGGCATAATTGCTTCTTGACCATACACCATCTTAAACGGTGTGCAATTAATAGCAACTTTATACACAGTACGATAATCCCATAAAGCTGATGTAAGCTTTAGGTCCCAATCAATGCGATTAGCCTCAACTGTCTTTGTCAAAATGGAGATGAGAGTTTTGTTGGTACTCTCAGCTTGGCCATTTGCTTGGGGATAATAGGGTGTAGACTTGTGGTGAGATATCATGAAGTTTGATGTGAGTTCTTTTATTACTTCATTTATAAAATGAGTTCCATTGTCACTCACAAGTTCAAAGGGGCATCCAAAACGTGTGATAATGTTCTCAAAGAGGAACTTAGCTGTTGTTTTTGCATCCGCCTTCCGTGTTTCTTTTGCTTCAGCCCATTTGGTTACATAGTCGGTAGCCACAATGATATATCGTGATTGCGTGTTACGTGCAGCCGGACTAATCGGTCCTACAAAGTCTAAGCCCCACTTTTCAAATGGTTGGGTTACCTTGATGGGATGTAGAGGCATCCTATCACTTCTTTGTGGCTTCTTGAAGCGTTCGCATTCATCACATCCCTTTGCAAAAAGTGATGCATCATGAAACAGAGTGGGCCACCAATAGCCTGACTGTAAGATCTTTCGGGCAGTCAACTTTCCTGAAAAGTGACCACTAGCTACGCCCATGTGTGTCTCTTGTAGAATATATAAATACTCATCCTCGCGGGCACAACGTCTAAGAACATCATCTTTTCCTCTCTTATAGAGAGTTCCAGCCAGTAAGCAATAGGGTTCGCATTCCTTGATTAATTTTCGAGCTGTATCTTTTCGCAGCTCTTTGGGTGGAAAACCATTAACTAAGAAGTTAACAATCTTTTCACTCCATTCAGGCATTGTCTCAACAATGAACAAAGGAGTATCAGGCAATTCATCATCAACCCCCGTAGGAGCTTCGCCATTAGGGATACGAGATAAATGATCCGCCATGACATGTTTCCTCTCAGGCCTCACAACAACGGTGAAGTCAAACTCAAGAAGAATTAACAACCATCGTGTAATTCGACCTGTGGAGCACGGCTTGTTTACCAAATATAGCAATGCTTGATGATCAACATAAAACACAAACTTGGTAGCAAGAAGGTAATAGCGAAATTTCTTTACTGCATAAATCATAGCTAGACCTTCGCGCTTTGTAGTAGTGTAGTTCATCTCGGCATCATTTAATTGGCGACTTGCAAAGCTAATAGGGTAGTCCAATTTATGTTCTCCTGGTTGAGTTAGAACACACCCAATAGCAAAATTTGATGCATAAATATGCACATGAAAAGGTACATTCCAATCAGGTGTTCGCAGGATTGGAGCACTTGTTAGGGCCTTCTTTAATAACTCATAAGATTGATGACATTCTTCCGATCAGTGAAACTCGATAAGAAGCTTGTACAATGGACGCGCTATCTCGGCAAAGTTTAAAATAAACCTTCGATAATAACCAACATGGCCCATAAATCTTTGAACTCCTTTATAGTTAGTAGGTGGTGGCAAATCGGCAATGGCTTTAATCTTACTCTCATCTGTGGATATCCCGTTCTTGGACACTATATGCCCTAGAATGACTCCATGCTTAACCCAAAATTGGCATTTGAAAGGGTTCAATGAGATGCGATAAAATCTGCACCTTTCAAATATTTTTCGTAGATATAACAAATGCTTCTCCCAAGAAGAATAAACACAAAGGTCGTCTAGGAAAGCTTCACAAAACTCCCTTAGAAATTCTTTAAACACAGTGTTTATTAATCGTTGGAATGTAGCAGGGGCATTTGTTAAGCCAAAAGCCATAACACGAAATGCAAACACTCCAAACTCTGTGATAAAAGCAATTTTAGCTTGGTCCTCTAATGCAATTGTGATTTGATTGTAACCAGAGTACCCATCTAAAAAGCTATAAGCTTCCTTGCCCGCAACTCTTTCAAGCACATGTTCTAAATATGGCAAGGGATAATGATCTCTCCTAGTAGCTGCATTAACTTTCTTGAGGTCCACGCACACTCTTAGTTTCCCATTCTTTTTTGGCACAATGCTATTGGAGAAACCCATTCTGAGTGCTCAATAGGTTATATGAATCCACATTGGATAAGTTTTTCAATCTCCTCTTGTACAATTTTGGCGTACTTAGGATTCATCGGATAGGGTCGTTGCTGGACGGGTTTAGTAGTGTTGATCATGGGAATTGTATGTTGCACCACAGAAGGTGGAACGCCCTTCATGTCATGATATGTCCAAGCAAAGATATCCTTGTATTCCTTGAGGAGCTCCTTAAGTACAGCCTCTTCAGTTTTGGTAAGGTCTTGAGCAATAAAGACTGGTTTAGACTCCTCACCTGGTTCTGCTAATTCTATCTCTTTAACTACCGCTGTACCATCATAGACTCCACTTCTTCCATTGGTAGGTATTCGTTGGGCTTTGGCATACACAACCTTTCGCTCCCCCATGGTATAAGATTTAAAATGTTCAGGAGCCGTATGTAAGTCAGCAGACTCTTGTCCTGATGGAGACCTTTCTTTTAGTTCTGCCTCCTTTTGTTGTTGTGCTAACTCTCGGTTTTTGACGTCTTCTTATAGTTCGACTCAATTTCGGCTCTGTAACCTCCAATTGAGCGAGGTCAATGGGTCGCGGGCTACACCACATGACACTCTGGAGATGTTCACCCCAATTTTCTACTAGCTTTCGATGAGCATCACATGCCCCTAGATAGCTAAGCCATTCTGCAGTAGATCTTTCCTTGTTTATCCTAGCTCTCACATTTGCTTGATATCGTCGTCTCTTATATGACCTTTGTTTCTTGTTAAGGTTTTGATTTTGGTAAATGTTTGAACTTGACTCGCCTGATAGGTCTTCACTTGTATCTTCTTCACTCTCATATAAATTATCATAGATGGTCGTACTAGGCCTTGAGTGTTCAGTTTCTATACTTGGTTCACTCGATGTTTCCTCAGGTTCTGAATCCATTTCTCCCTGAGATTCCGTTTCTGATGTGTATTGGCCTGAAGCCTTTGAGGAATCATCGGTTTCACTCTCAGGTAGGTGTGCCTCTTTCTTATCATCGGATGTTACGTGCGCTACACCTAACATGTTTACTGGTGCAATGTGTGGTATCTCTTCCCCATCTGGTGTTACCCAGGTTGTTCCTCTAGCTCCCCATGTATCTATAGTTGCCGCTAGGTGCACCCAATCGACATTGTCTGACTCAGCCATTCTGGGTAGGATATCCATATAAGGAGAATTCTCCCCAATATCCGTGTCTTCGTTACACGTGTAACAATACTGTAATGGAGCTGAGTGAATTGTTGTGTCTGATCGATTATCAATGATGAATTTATTTCCTAGAGGATGTGTTCGACCACTTAAAAGATCAACTTGAATGACAGAGTCTTGGAACTGTATGTAGACGTGGTTTTTGGACCAGTCATGCACCATTTTTGCTTCCCTCATGAATGGACGCCCTAAGATCATCTCAAATGACATAGGATGCTTGGAAAAATCCATAACAATGAAAGTCTGCCTTACCTTGTGTCCCAAGACCTTGATCCTGAGATCCTTTAGCATTCCAATAGGCGTAACAATAGATCCATTATCCATTTTTACCACTACGCTTGTGGCTTCAAGGTGAGGTCTCCCCATAGACTCCCAACAACTCTTTGTCACCATGCTGACTCCCGCACCACCGTCAAGGACCCCCTTTACAATTAATCCTTTAGTAGTGATTGGTAGAGTAGCATTAGATTCATCACCTTCAAAGTATTGCCCCAACTTGTTAACGGGTACTTCAATTACAGATTCATGTCCCGCTAGGTCAGGTGGTGGTGCTAAATGTTCCTCATCATTCATTACCGATTCAGGTTTGTTCATATGTGCAAACTATGGTAATCCGCCCTGTAATTCTCCATTGAGGAAGGCTCGAAGAGCTGAGACTAGCTCGGGGTCTTTATATAGTTTGGACATGATGGTGGTTCTAACTTCTGAAGACATGAAATCCATCAATTTGGCAACATTTAATGGCATCTTTTGGGACGTAGGACCCTGACAAGAGAACGGTGAAGATGGAATCTCCACTTCCTCAAGGGGGTCGGGCATTCCCTCACCAAACATTCTCTCTAGTAGGAAAGGTGTGTGTCCACTTTCAGATGTCCTACCCTCACTCTCTTCCGGAATGATACTGGGTATAGCTAACGGCCTGTAGTTCTTGTGAGGTTGAACTTGTGTGGGAAACACTGTGTCCGACATCTGGATATGTTTGGGTTCAGGTTCTAATGTTCGTTGAGTTTCTTCCACCACACCCCTCAGTTGTTGGACTCGTTCAATTTCCACTGTTGGGTTTGGATAGGTTCCAATCTTTCTCTTGCAATCCTCATTTTTTGTCTCTTGTGGCTTATCTTGGGGGTTCGCAACTGGGTGGTTTAACTTTGAATACTCTTTTGGTGTTCGTCGTAATTCCCTCTCGTGATCCTCCTCACTGGCTTTTTCCTTTGTAGTAATAGTTTTGGTCTCCGTGGTCTCTATCGAATCCGAGTCATCCTCAGGGTCATTCATATACACGGGATCCTCTCCTGTCCCTATGTTAGTCTTTGAACTAGGTTTTGAGCTAGAAGCATTAAGGGATTTCTTTCTTCGTGTTTTCTTCTTTCTCGCTCGGCCAATGGATGCAGCATCTCTCTCTTCGAGGATGTAATTTTGCTTTTGGAGCATCGATCGTGTGAGTGCATTCACTGGTGCTATGTTTATAGTTGGTGGTGTCCCATCAACAATCTCTATTATGTTCAATGGTGTGATTTTCGGTGCGTTTGGATTGTTAGGACACTGTGCGATCAAATGATCTATGCCACAACGATTACAAGTGAGTATTGGCATTGCCAATGCACTCCCTTGACTTGTTTGCATTAGTGCAACATTCTTTTGCATTCTAATGGGGCACTCAACTACTCGATGTGGTCCACCACATTCGTAGGACTGAAGAGGTGGTCTCCTGGCAAAACTGTTAATGTTTTGGCCTCTTGTTGCTAGCACAGTAGCTTGATATACCGGTTTGATTTGTCCCCAATGGTTTTCCATATAGTACATGGGACACTCCTCAAGCATGTCGACTCCATAGGTGATACTAGAGTCTATGTCCTCTTCGCAATCTACATAAGTACTAGATGACTTGCAACCTATTTGGTTCATAGGTGTAACTCTTGGATGAGGGGGTTGCGGTCCTAGCACTGGAGGTGGCAACGGTGTGGTTTGGGCCACATTTTGGGTTCTAGGGACCATGTGCTGTAATGGCAATTTTTGCTCCATGGGTGGGGTAGGCATCAATGCAGGAACTCGAGGTGAGTCTGCCGAAGCTATAGGCGGTCTATTTTCCATGATGCGTTTAAGCATTAGGCAATCCTTCGCTTGATGGCCATACCTACCACACGCGTTACAAGTCCCGTTAAACTTTACTCTGAAAGTAGGGCATTCACTCGTAGTATGTGGGCCCAAGAAAATTGAGCACCATTGTTGCTCCCTTCTTGGATACATATGAGTGTTTTGTGGAGCACGATTACCCCTAAGGCTTTCTTGGATGGCCTTGGTGAGATCTGCCAAAGTCATCTCAGATATCGTTTGCTCTTTCACGATTGGCTTTATCTTCATTGGCTCATGCCCTGACGCTTGCGAGCTACTAGACTTCGGCTCGGCGGCACTCTTTCTCCTGCAATCATTAAATTATCCTCCAATTGGATTGCATTCATGGTGACTGCTTCCCAAGTAGTGATACCTCTAATGACTAGGCCATTTTAAATACTTTCATGTCGTAGTCCCCTAATGAATCTATCGAGCAATTGGTTGTTGTTGAATCGCTCGTTTGGATTGCATCGAGAATTCAAATTCTTTAGGCGACTAATAAAGTCTCTCACGAATTCACCTTCTTCTCGTTGGGCTTTCTGGAGCTGAGAGGCTACACCCCAAAGTACTCCCTCTCGTATGTATTCTTTTAAGAACAGCCTCCTAAGAGTAGAGTAGATCGTTTTCTCTTCTACTCTTAAGGTTCTATACCAATCTCTAGCCTTTCCGCTTAGGGTCAAACTCAAAGCCTTACACTTATGTAGCTCATTGTGCTCTTCCAAGGAATGGCACACATGTTCAAAGACTTCCATATGATTTCTAGCATCTCCGTCTCCACTGAATTTCTGTTTGAGCTTAGCTACTTGAAATGCCTTGCTCCTAGGCTCTCTATCAGGTGCACTACACATGTTTTCCGCCATAGAGCGATCGATAGTTTGAGCAAATGCTGCCAAATCTCCTATTTGAGCAAGTATAATGGGTGTATGTGCTCCTGGAACCACATGTGAGATGGGAGTTGGCCTTGGCCTTGGCATACGCACGGCTCTTGGGTCCCATATTTCGTATGGTGGTGTACCAGACGGTGGTCCAAAGTTTATAGGCGTGGCCCCAGGCATAGGGGGTGCCTGATATGGCATGTTATTATTAAATGGCATGGCTCCACTTGTATAAGAGCTTGGATAATTCCATTGTGGATTGTAAGCTCTTGGAATAATCGGAGGTGTAGGAGCTACATGAGGCTGAGGTACGACAGGTGCACATGATTGATAAATACATGTAGGTATAGTTGGGGGCACTGTGCTACTAGGCATCGGCGCAGTGTTAACAAATGAACTCCATGGTGTACTTCTTGTCATGCTCACCACTGGGATATGCATGGTAGCCGTAGTGTCATTAAGAGAAAGATGAGCTAGATCTGGGAAGGTAAAGCTGCCACTTGTGGGCTCAGATTGTACTGAGGCTCCTGGCGAAACAACATATGGAGGATCAATGGGGCTCACTGAGGGAGTCTCCATTTGTGACAGGGTTGGTTGGTTGGCCTTTCCCGTATCCAAGAATCTCATTAGGCCTGTTGAAGGCATGTTGATCCCTGTGTTCTGTCTTTCTAACTCGACAATCCTATGGAGGACATCTTAGACTTTCTGTTGTTGCTCATCTATGCTAGTAGCACCCGATGTGGATTGTAGAACATCTAACCAACCCACATGATAGGTGTGTCCTGTGTACCGATCAGTTAAAGCTTCTGCTTGTAGGTCATACTCCCAATTTTCGTTTAGGAATATCCCATCTAGGCCTGGCGTGCTGGAGGTTTCCCTCGAAGTGGAAGCATTATTGCTCCCCATCGCTTGCCCCTCCATGACTGCTACCTTGGGAGCACTCGGTTGCTCGGCTGGCATGATTGTTGTCATAGGAGCCTTTGCTTTCAGGGCTCGACTTTGTTCTAGCCTTCGTAGGTTCTCAATTTCCCTCTCCCTTGTTGCTTGCATATAGCGTTCGATCTAAAGGATCAAGAGGTGCAGTGGATGGAACATTCACATGCACACTCTCAAGAAGCATAGGGTCTATTTTAGGCATGAATGATGAATTTACTTCCCCACTCCCTTCATTTATTTCATTAACCGCATGTTCGGAGCGAGTAGCTCTACTAAGGGTCTCTTTTAAGGCGGCTAAACACGCTGGACCCGGGCCGTGGGCCCATGGCATGCATGTCTTGACTTGAACTATCAGGGTTTGGTGTAGGATACCCCTCCATGACTTCGTAGTCAGAGGAAGAATCACTAGACGCGATATGAGGATCTTGGGTCGCGCTACCTTGAGTCCCGGCCGAAGGTCCAGAACCTAGGGTGGAGGAATAATGGGTGCCTGCGTAAATGGAGGCACTACAAATATGCTCATGCTCTAACACTCGTCCAGAGCGTAGGTTCATATGACTTGGATCCCCTAGAAGTGTCAGTGAGTGCCCGTGAAGGCTGCTCACCTAGTATTTTTGGGTGTTTTGCAACCCAAGTCTTTTCTTATTTTTTTTATTTTTTGATTTTTTTGGTCTTTTTTTTTTCTGACACAGCTATAGAATAGAACGTATGATAGCTCAAAATGAGCGTCTCGATCAGAGGGACGTGCCGTGCTTTACAGCCCTCCGTTTGGTCACTTTATGCCCTCGGAATCCCTAAAACCGTCAATTTCTAGTAGGGAACTAGGCCCAAATTAGAAAGTCTAAGGGTGCAAGTGGGAAGAGAAGGGAGGAGAGTGGAGGACTTGCCCCACATGCTCTCATTCCCTCTTGAGGGGGTAGGGTATATATATAAGAGTGAGTCTAGTATATATCATAGGACTGAGGCCTGGGCCTGGGCCTGGGCTTGGGCATGGGCTTGGGCTTGGGGAAATGATCCCGATCCCGATCAAAATTTTAGTGTAGCCCCCCAGTCACTCACGCTTAAATATTTTCGGTTTTTTTTATAATCTATATATATATATATTTTTGAGGCGACGACCGCGCGCGATTTAGGTGACCCTTTCTTGGCCACACACGCTTTCAACACCTACCTAACCTCTCAGTCCACAGCTCACAGCTCACAAACAGCTCACTACCTTATCTACTTACTAACAATGCTGCTAACCACTAACTAATCTACTAACTAATCTGTTAACTGCTTATTGACAGTGAGCTAATTGTCCACCTACTTCCTCTCTCACTACCTTACTGTGCAAAGACTGTGTGTAGGCAAACCTTGACAGAAAACTGTGTACAGACTGTGTGCAAACAGAAACTGCTAACTGCCTTCCTACTTATTCATTCACTGCAAACAAGCTAACGACTACTAATTGTGCAAAGACTGTGTGCAAACAGAAAACACAACATTATGCAGAAATCACAGAACTTGCAAACAATACAGAAATCAACAATTTGCAGAAAAACAACTCATTCCTCTTCCTCTTCCTCTTCTTTCCTACTACAAACAACTCATAGGAGAAGCACAAAGTGCCTCTTGGGCTTAGTGCAGGGCGATTCCCCGGCAGCGGCGCCAAAAATGTGCGCTCCTTGCCGCACTGTCGAAGCAAGGGCCTTGCCTAACACTGTGTGCAAGCCATAGACGGCTCCAAGCACACAAATAGCTCAAAGGAGGGCAAGGGTGTGTCACTCACCGCTCTATGCGATTCCTCGCAGCGAAGAAGAAGGAGACGCCGCTACGTCGTGCTCAACCGCTTCACCGTCGTCGTGCCGCCGCAATGCTCGATCGCTCTCTCTCTCTCTCTCTCTCACACACACACACACACACACACACACACAAGGAGGTGAAGAAGAAGAAGATGGAGATGGAGATGGAGCAAGAGCACTCTTCTATTGCACAAATGAGAGAATGAGTGAATTTTAGGTTTAGTTGGCTTTTATATGAGCTCACCCCATTCACACTTGGGCGCCCATGCTTAGCCAACTAATCCCTTGAATGTCCCAGTTAGAGTGCGCCTCTCATCGGCGATCACTCTTACCCTTTTCCTATTGGTCCGACAAGCCCGATACCTGACTCTACCAAATACATAATACACGTCCGTCGTAGGTGATAGGATGTCCGTGAGCCGTGAGGGTTAACAAATGGCAATCCTATACAGTTTCTCGAGCTCACTTATGAGAAAACATATAAACATTCACATTATATCGCTGTCATTTCTCTATTCTCGCTTTTGTATCTTTATGCATGTAAGTATGTATATATGTGTGTACATGCCTATGTGTGTATGCATATGTACATGCATGTGTGTATGTCCACCTTTATACATCCCCTATGACACACATGGTATTTATAATAATGAGTGAAAAAATGGTATTTATAGGGCTTGGATCTAACTTTTTATTGTATAACTCATAGGCACAACTATCATATCAATAGGTTGGGTAGCCGTGTTGCAGGCTCTTTTGGCTCGCCACATGAGGGCGGCAATATCACGTAGCTACTGAAGGAGCGTGGCAGCTCCGACCATACCTAATCGCTTTGCTTGCACTCCCTACCTGTTAGACTTTCCCTCCTAGCTCCTGCCATCTATCTTCAAACTCTCGACTCCTAGCCATTCCTTGCGCAGATGCCATGTGAAAAGATAGAGCATAAAGATACCATTGATCTTAACATATATCTTGGTTGTCGAGGTCAAGGAAATGGCTTTTGTTCCAAGTATAGTGATATGAAATAGTGGGAAAAATCTTATTGGGATAAGAGATTCAAGGGTGCAGATAAATCATCATAGGTGTAAAACAATATTTTGCGTGAACGACGTGTCGGGGATCCAAGGGTTGTTCTTCAACTCAAGCAAGGCCGAAAAGAATCCTTTTGGCCAAGGAGACCATGATCACTCATGTTATAGGCAAAGCTCGCTCACGAAACAAATAGTCGTAATCACTGCTATCACCAAATCCATCGGATCCACCCTCTAATTGTGTGTGTGTGTGTGTGTGTGTGTGTCTGAGTGAGAGAGAGAGAGAGAGAGAGAGAGAGAGAGAGAGAGAGAGAATCAACACCTGCCCATAACCGTCAATGATGGAACCTCTATTCCAAGTGGTCACAATTATTGGCAGCGTAGTTTTAACTTTTTGTTTGACTCTACCTTCTATTTGGTTTGTTCAATTTGCCACCACCATTCAAGAAGAAGGCAGACCCTCCATGTAAGACTTGGGGATGATGACTTTGCTTGCCTTGAATCTACATGTGACAATCCAATAAGGCCCGCCCTGTAGCCTATATCATTTTGGTGTGTTTTCTTTTTTTCCATTATCACAATAGTGAGTACATATGTATATTAGCATAATATGAAAAAAATTACATCACCTCCTTGCTTAAAATGAGCCAGGGATGACATAGGAAGACTTAAAGTGCATATAATTGCAAATATCAATCCATAGAGAGGGTTTTTACACGAAATCCCATAACCAAAACATCTAAATGCACACTAGGATCCAACAATTAGAAACTAAGCATAAAAACATACAAACTTGCTCGATTGAGTTGGGAAGTGGCTGGGATGCCACCATTGCTGAGGGTGCTACCACCACCCACAAAAATGTCCATAGCCACACCACCATACCCAACCGAGGGCACATGCATGCCATACAACCAAGGAGAAACCAACCTCTACATGTAACATTAGAAAGAGTCCCATTTGGGCTAAACAAACCGAGATCGAAGAAGGCAACCAACTCTCAGAAGGAGTAGTACTCCTAGGATGCCGCTAGTTGCCATAGAGGATGATGACCCTGCCACAGTTGACCCCCCTGTCCCTACAAAACCCTCTTGACTATAGGTGCGCACACAAACCGTAATGAGTGACCACCAGTTGTCCCCCTCTAGAGGGGGAGAAGGGCACGCCTCTCTCGACCATCAAGAAATAAGGGACGGGTTGAGGGCACGACGTCCATCGTGGGTAGGGCTGTCGAAGCCTCCCTCCCAAGATGAGCCCAACTCCTCATGTCTCTATCCTTTCCCCACAACTTGAACCCTTCTAGCTCTATCTCCTAGCATATCGCCCTGCCACGCAGATCGCCTTCGAGCCTCTCACTTGTGCGTGCCTCGCAGACAACAGAGGCACAACCTACTTCTCCCCATAACCCTAGGATGATGTGTATCTATCTTAGTCAATCATTTCCTATTTTGGCGATTTTCTAACACACACATCCCTTGGGGATTCACTAGAAGTACAAGGTGAGATGTCACTTGCATGCATCGAAATTGCCTTTTGAATCCCTATATATGTGACCTTCTTTTGTAAAATTTATAATTTTTGCCTTGTAAAACCCCCCTATTGTATACACATATGATACCATACTTTATACCCCTATATACACACACACACACACACACATACAACGCTTGTGCATGCTTTGATTCTAATCACGATTCTCCAGGCAAAGAAAACATGCTAGGTGGGTTTTTTTTTTCTTTTGCAAACCATGAGAATCCTTACAAAGGCCATGAAGAGCCCTTTTCCAAGCACGATCAAGGCTTAGAGTGTTCTAATCGTTTCCTTTGGCTGTTTCCAACTAGTCAAAAAAAGAAATGTATGTAAGGTGCTTTTAAGACAAGGCCAACAAGAAGCTTTGTACCACTGTGTTGAGCAAAAAGCTAGTACTATAACTCTTCTTGTTTCATTTTTAAAAAAAGCTCCATCAAATCATACTTTCACACAAGCATGTGCTGCCCACTCTATGTTCTCTTTTTTTCCATAGCATGAGCATTCTCGTTCGCATGATACAATGAGCGTTTATGAACGTTATCAAAGTCGCTTAGCCGCATTAAAACCCGTGATCCGGGTCACGAAAGACAAATTCTCGACCAACCAAGCTAGCTCCTTTGGACATCTCTACTTGCCCACTCTTTGTTATCTTACTTCTCTCAAGTTTTTCACTTAGGTCATTTGAATCTTTTGCTTAAACCTCACTTTTTCGTTTCCTTCAATTGGCATTTAACTAAAATCCATTAAGGTTTGATGAACTCAAAAGCCATCCTTTCAATTTTATACCTTTTTTTCGAGCCATGCTTGCCTTTCAAGCCAACTCATTAAATTATCACCCTTGTAATTCCCTCAAGGCACTCAAGAGATTTGGAAGATAAATCCTTTGTAAAAAGTAATCCTTTTTGGCATGTAAAAATATGCCTTAGAGGAGCTTAGAGGAGAAGGGAGAGAGAAAGGCGTACAAAATTTTGTTTGTGCCTTTATTTAGTTAGTGAATGGATCCTTTCGTTAAAGACTCCCATTGCCTTCCTTCATAATTTTGTGTTATAAAATACTCGCATAAGACTTCCCCTTGTTATTTGTGGGAACCTCTGTTTGCTAAGCGAATTATCGTAAAATAATTTTTAAAAACATTGATAAACACAAAAAAAAACACTTAAATAAAGCTCTCACATCAAAGTATGAAGACTAGGGAGAATATGCCTGCCAAAGAGGTTAACTAGGAGTGTTCGCAATATTAATAGAAAGGAAAAGAATGTGTGTGTGTGTGTGTGTGTGTGTGTGTGTGAGAGAGAGAGAGAGAGAGAGAGAGAGAGAGATTGAATTATCGTCCACGAAGGTCATATAAGACCTATGGGACCAAAAACAAACAATACAACGGGTGGGTTTTGTGGCAAGTCGCACTGATATATATCCGTTAAGGACTGTGGGTCCATTGGGAAGATGGAAAGAAAATAGGGGGGAAGACAATAACCTAGGGGGGGTCATCTATGGGGGGAGCCGATTTGGGATTTCGAAACTCTTGGATGATAGCTTTACCACCTCGGTAGACTGCTCACTTACCTTGTTTGCGGGCTTCATGTATCTTCTTGAGCTCTTCACTTTTACATTTGAGTTGCAGCGGAGTGAGTTCTTCTGCGATCCAAAACTTGGTACCTTTGAGAAGACGTGATTGTTGGAGAAGCTTGAGCCGACCTTCCTTACTCTCGAATTCCAGGATGGCATGCCCCATGTGGTATAGGCTTGTCAGGGCCTCTCGAGGTGATACAATCTATTGCATTGTAGTCGAGCTTGATTGGCTTGAGAGTCTAGTTGAGGGAATTGATGCCCTCCGAGAAGTCATTCTTGGTTGTTTCCCATGCGTGGAGTAGCCCGCCAATGCGGATCTTGAGGGTATTTTCTTCTTGAAGTTGTTGTTCTCAAAGCTCTACTGTCACACATGTCTTCATTTTTGCAAGTGTTGCCGAGTGGGTTTCGATGGCCTTGGCTTCGACTTCTTTCACTTTGTTGGTTGTAAGATCGGCCATGGACTCAAATCGTGCCTCAAGCTTGCTAAGGGGCGCTTTAAGATTGCGATTCTCTTCCATGACCGGATCGAGATCTGCTTGGAGGCGCTCGGTTCGATCAGATTTGTTCGGTGCCGCTAAGACGATAGCAAAGCTCGATCGTGTTCGCCCAACGGTCTTCGAGGTTTTTTTGCTAGTCGTTGATAGCCGGTTTTTGAAAACCTCGATCGCGGGTACTAACCCCAAAAGGGGAGCATTATAATATAAGTCAAAAAAATATATAAAAAAGATTTTTTTGTTGCAGGTTTCCGCCACCACCCCCCCTCCTTGTCCTTGCGCTCACAGAGGGGCAACCACTCTCTCTCTCTCTCTCCCCTCCATTATAAAAAAAAGCCAACTCTCTCTCTCTCTCTCTCTCTCTCTCTCTCTCTCTCTTGCTTGGATCCACACCTCTCTCTCTCTCTCTCTCTCTCTCTCTCTCTCTCTCTCTCTCTCTCGTTTTGTGTCAGCAATAGGAACAAAAAAATAAACAAAAATATAAAAAAATATATCTCTTTCCATACACACACACACACACTCACCTTAACTCTCTCTCTCTCTCTCTCTCTCTCTCTCTCTCTCTCTCTCGTTCTGTGTCAAAGAAGACGAAAAAATGATCTCTCTCTCTCTCTCTCTCTCTCTCTCTCTCTCTTTCCATACACACACAGACACCCTCATGGACACACACACACACACACACACACGCATGCACGCACATACGAGTAGATAGTGGGATGCGGTAATAAGAAATGCATATGAACATTTCTAGCCTCTCCTTTCTCTCTCACAATGTACATCACTTAGATGTGACCATTGTCCACTTACAAGCCAAGCCAAAGAATTTGATAATTCAAGCAGTTGGTGTTTTCTCTTGAAGTGCAACAGTGGAAGCATTTGAATTCAACCTTTACAATCAATTTGCATTGGTAATTGTGGTGAGCTTTGCCTTTTGCAGATGACTATGTAATGGTCATGCACATAGCAATCCATTGATAGAAGCGAGCAAGACCCGCCATAGGCAGGTCATGCAAGCCCGTCTCTCCAAAAGCACTCCCTAATCAAGCTCCGGGAGTAGACGAAGTGGATGATGCCAAAGGTTTTTGGAGAACATAGGTCACAAAGAATAGTACACTTGCCACATTTATCAAATCTCATGTTCTAATTTTGTACATCTCACCTAAGTGAGCAAAGGCCCCCAAATTTAAACATAAACTTCACTTGCATAATCTGACAAGGAACTTTGATTGTAAATCCATTGTCCCAAAAAAGAGATGCATGTATGCATGACATGTTATGAAACATCCCTCCTGTTTGTGCTTCTTATGTGAGTCTTGCTCATTGTTTGCGAAAAACCAGGGTGTATTGTATTTTAACTGGCTAAAATTGCAAAATTTTGGCTAGATTTTGAGCTTGCCTTGAAAAAAACCGACAAAATATAGCAAGTTTTAGTGTAGTTACTGAAAAATCCTTCAAATTTTGACCTATAACCCGGAGTAGTTTTAAGTCTACCCTTATATTCTTTGGTTAGGAAAAAACTTTGGCAAGCCCTAGTCTTGCTCTAAAGAAAATTTTTTGTTGCTTTTGCACTGACTAGCAAACGTTTTGTTAGTAGAAGAGAATTGCATGCCGACATGCTTTTACAATTCATTGTCAACTCTCATAACTTTGTCAAGAAGCCGTGCACATCCACAAAGATCACCAGCTTCATACTAAGCTGGAACTTAAAAGATATTCAAGTACATCGCTTCCAACACACCTAAATATGCTGTGAAAGCACATCTCATCATCAAAATATGCACCCTTCATGACCTAAAACCGAAGGGGAATTTCCAGTTAATCACTAGAGGTTAAAGAACATATCGTAAGCAATTCAATTCAAAATAAGCCACGTTCGTGGGTTTTTTTTTCAAGTGCTTTGTTGAGCTTGAATTGCCTTAAACTCAAAAAAAATTACAAAGAGCCCTTGTATATCCTTTGGAGAGGGTTTTCTAGGAAAATATACATCGGAGGGGACAACCATCCCAACTAACCTTACTTATTTAACTTGCAGTCCTTACTACAATGTATTTTCCTCTAGTATGTTTCCAAAACAACCTTTGTGATTTGTGACTAAGGGATCACACTTCCCTTGAAACAGAAGCACATTTCTAGACTACCAAATATCTCTCAATATAGTAGCTCTTACTATGCATATTTCAGTCAGAAGATCCAAATCACCGATGAACTTGGAGCCCATAGCAAAGTTGCATCAGTGGATTTCTTGGATCAAAGACCTTACGACCTAGTGAAGTGAATATGTTTGCTATCCCTTCCGGCATTTGTCACAAACACTTCACTTACCAATTATATTCACTTTATTGTTGTGTGTGTGACAACACAAATCTTTCTTTTTTTTTAAAACTTACAATAGTGAGTGCTAGGGTATTAATCAAAACAAAAAATTACATGATAAAAGCCTTGCTCACATCTGGAGCCAGGGCTCCAGCCAATCTAATAAGAATTGCCATAAAAAGATCAAATTTTCAACGAGCATAATCACGGCCCGAACACGGGAGGCCAGCCCAACAAACATCAATGTACAAAGATAGCAACCAAGGACTCATAGCATTTCAAATCACCAATTTAAAATATTTTACCCATATGCAAGTGATGCACCACATCCGCACATCACCCTTCTTCCACATAGAGCTAGTTTTCACTTAGAAGGTTGAAAAGCAATACACACATGCATATGAGACATCCACATCTATCCTTTAAGATTTCATGCATCATATAACATCATCTTGTCAAAGTTGATGATGCAGAAGTGATGAACCAAGGAAGGAGAGAGAGAGAGAGAGAGAGAGAGAGAGAGAGAGAAAGAGAGAGAATTTTGAACCAACCAACCTTAGCAATGAATTGATATAAAATACAATGGGGGCTTGGGGTACTTATATACTACCCTTGGGGGCCATAAGTACCCCCCTAAGCAAATTTCCCTATCTAAGATTTGACAAATAAGTAAAATAATACCTAAAGCCAAAATAAACAATTGGGATCACATTCGTCTATTCAATTGAGATAATATGACTTAATCACCCTCTCTATAGCTCATAGTGGACATAACTAGTGAGACCAAGTCGATGAAGAAGCTACCATGGACACTCTAGCAACAATTGTCATGCTGGAAGATTTGCTATTAATTATCAACGTGTCACATGAGAAGAATTCCATCTTGAGCACCAGTTGCCTCTTAGAAAGTTGAATTGTAGAACATACTACATCCAAGTATCCCCATTTGTGAACTATGAACACATCATGTCCAAACTTTCATAGATGATGAACTTTGAAACACATCCTTTCCATAATCCAACCAACAAAAATGAATTGGTGTCATCCATAGAGTTTTAGATACATCGCATTGGTTCCTTGTTGCTAGATGCATGTGCATTGATCTCCAACCCACGGGTTGAGAACCGATAACTGAACTCCAACACATGGGTCCAAATTATTTGTAGGGAGCTCTGTTTGACTCTCTACCACTTACAAGCCTCTCCCTAGCTAAAGCTAGTGACAGAACGACCACTTGATTAGAAATCTAGCATTGTGGCCACTATGGCTGCCACCACATGTGCCACACCGATCTCCTTAGTCAAATCTTTATCATTGTTATCTCTATCGAGATTTCCTTTGCCTTTGTCCCTTTGTGAGTTCCTGTTGTTGCCTTTGGCTTTGCATTCTCAAGCCAAACAATGCGTCTTCTTGCATTTATAACAATGGCTCTCGAACCTCATGGGTATCAAGGTAGCTAACTGAGAAATGGTACTATCATCCTTGTCAAGCTTGCCTTTGCCTCTGTCCTCTAGCAAACTCGTATATTTGCCTTTGGATTCACATTTCCACGCCAAAAAAATTGATGGATTCCTTGAGAACTCCATCTGTACAGAGGCCACTGATAGGGTTCAACTTTCCATAGCGGATTGTTGGTGTTGGTCTTGTTGTCACTGGTGCTCAAGCAGGGGGGGGGGGGGGGGGGGGGGGGCTGTTAACTCACCTATTGTAGTTTACTCACGTTGTATGTTGAGCCGATCAATAACTCGCGATGCCTAAAGACTATGGATATGATCGTGGGAACTAAGAGTTTATCGAGCATCTAAGAGGGAAAGGTTTGTCCGGAGTGATGCACGCTCACAATGTGAGGAAAGCAAGCTTGAATGTGATCAATAGATGAGCACTCAAGAAGACAATGATGCTTAGACTCTTGAACTTGCAAGGTGCATAGGGTGTGCATACATGAAGGGTCTCTTCCCCAAAGCTCTAATGCTGCATCTTACATCAAAGGAGGTGGAAGCTAAGCCAAATTGCCGCTATATTATGGATTGCAGATGAGGGAATGGACTCAAGTCTGTAATCGTACAAACAATTTTCTCTAGGGACAGGTATGGAGAGAGATTTTGAAGGAAGCTTTTGAGGGAGCTTTTTCATGTTCTTTTACTTGTTAATATTTTCTGGCAAAAAGCTCCCTTCTCTGTTGCTAGAGAGAGCTTTTTGGAGAGAGTTTTCTTTGTCATTTATCAATCCCTCAAAATTTTCAAATTATGGTTGTCTTTGATAAAACTTATGCTACAACCATATTTGAGGACAATATGGTACAATCCACACTTTCAAGACATGTGAGTCACTACACAGATCACATTTTTAGTTTAGTACATATCATCTATTAGCAAAGAAATATGTTATGCACGAAGAGGACGAACTGCAAAACAACTTCAACCCAGCACATAACATATTTAAACAAAGTAGTATGGTAAGGTCCAAGTAGACAACTGCAAGACATTTACTGCCAACCAACAAAGAGACATGTTATGCACAAAGTCGCCGATTCTCCAAAAAATTGAGATGACATCATTTTGAAGATGGAATTCTTATTAAAAGAGTTTCAATAAAAAATCAATCTGCAATTACATAAAAAGTCACAAGCGCTTAGTGGCAATTATATTGCACGTCTACAATTGAACACACGTAGTAGATTTTTATTTGTAAGATTGCTTTGATGGACAAACATATTCTGGTTCAAATACAAGACAAAATAGTGTAGGAAAATGTAGCATATGTGCTAACAGGCCATATATGGTTTAGTTTGTGCTTCTCGATTTGCAAAGTCTCCACATGTACACATCGGACTACTAACAACATGCACTTCGTATCTCTCTCCTCAAACATGAGAAGAAGACGTTTCCACCATGAATTTTTCATGCATGCCTGCCTTTGCAACAATGTGTTGAATAACATGTGATTCCATGGTTATGGCTGATTCCATATTCTTAGAGGCCTGAATTGATACGCTTGGCCGATAGCGCACATTGCTGGTTGTCCTTGCTGCGATCTTATTTACTGTGAAGCCCCCTGTCTCCAAATCCAATAGCTCCAAGGCATTTATGTTTGTTCCCTTCTCCACAGGCCAAGTTGTAGGTACTCTTGTAGGGCTTTGAATGATTGTGTTGCAAATGTTCCATGTGTGATCCACACTATCATTGAAAAACCACATGAATTGTGCCTTTGAAGCACTTCCCTAACTGATATAATCACCTCTTTCCCATGTACGAATCCACCAAAAGGATGCTGCAACCACACCTGCACCAGTGTTCTTTATGTTTTTCTTGCATTTACCAAATCTAGAACCCAACCACCCTTGACATTGAACTCTACTACCCTTTGGTATATGATGTAGTGCCCATATTGTCTTATGAACATCTATCTCTTCTACTACTTGACCACTCTCGTTATCTTCAACCTCCTGAGCTGCCATTGTAAATGTTGTTTGTGTTCCTTGACGATTGCGAGGAACGTTCTGTGTAATATATTCAGGTCAGTGCAACACCTTCTCCTCATCACAATGTATTGTACTAGCATTTTTGCGCCTTCTGGCTACTGTAATATTATCTCCATCCTATGTTGGTCTTTGATATAGGGGTGTACCTCCCAGACCATCTTCAATGTCTTTAGCAATGGCTGTTGGACCTGGTGCTTTTCCTTGTTGTGTGCACCAGCCAAGTTTTTCTGCTGATGGACCTGCTCCATGATATCTACTTTCTATAAAAGCAAGCATCTTCACACTTTGCAACTATGAGTTTGATAGATAAAAAATGCATGCATCGTACAAGCTCAACAATTCTTTGTTTCCCTCCCCAGCTAGCCAGCTGGCATGCTTTGTTTCTGCAAGGTTTGTAGTTGGAATGTGTGACAAATCATCTACTTCCTACAACCCCAAAAAAAATTCTAGTTAATGCATTGAAGTAAATAATTTTACTTGCCACTAATTCATATTCTACATGGTTTAACCCCAACAAAGTGCTTTCTCCAGCGAGAGTAACGCACATGCCACCAACTGAGCCAACAATCCATTTGGGACAAGTTACTCTCGGATACTTTATCAGTTGCCCACAAAGCTCGGATAGTCCTATACAAGCTTGTTGCCTCATCCTCGCTCCTTGCACATCGCCAAAGTTCACCTAGACGCTTGTGCTCGTCCTGGAAATTTTTATGCACGTATTGCATGGTGTGAATCTACAAACTTTGCTCCCAATGAAACAAGAAAGAATGTTCTCTTCCCTCCATAATATTGTCAGGCCCTCCGTTGAATATAGATTGAACGGCTCTCCAATTTGCCCCAGCCTCATCTGCCATGAATCTTGCCCACTTTCCAAAAGCACTACATTTATCATTTCCCAAAACATGGTTTGCGTCTGTGTGTCTTCTTCTTTCATCTCAAATGGCTATTGTTTGCATTTCTTGGATCCTATAGAGTGCAATATTTAATATTTGTTACAAACAAAAGAAAAAGAATAGGGTCATTATGTCAATAGGTCTTACACAGGGTCGTAGACAAGGGCTACCATTGTTGTCCATCCTGGTACTCTACGGACATGATTAAAGGAAACCAAACTTTTCAGAGGTCTCCACTACCGTCTTGCTGCATTCTATTTACAAGCTCAACACCAGATCTTGGGCCATTGACTGACATTTTGAACACATGGCATCTTTTGCTTTGACTGTGGATTGTCCTGGAACAAGAAAACCATGAAAAAACTTGTAGCCGCAACTGCTTTTTTAGCTGAATCAATTGGGACTCTGCACCAACACCAATTCCTGTTGTTGTAGCTTCTCACATCCAATGTTTGAATCTGAGTTACAAACCACGAAGATGCAGGTAAGAACATACAGAGGGAGCACACATGATACATATATTAGACAGGAGAGAGCTTTACTTATGTGTATGAATTAGTGGTCGCCTCTCCTCTAGCATAGATAGCAGCTCATTACTATTCATTTGCTCCCCATTTTCACACACCATTGCTCCCATAACCATCTGCTTTGCAAGATTTAATTACAAGTGCCTAGGTCTTGTCACTGGGATTTTAGACAACACATGTGACACAAGCTCTCTAGTTTTTCTAATTGATGATCACAAAACTCCCTTGGCCACATGATGATAATGCCTTCCGAGATGTATAAATAAACGGGTCCAGTTGTAATCAGCCAGTAAGTAATAGACAATGCATTGGACAATTGCCACAATGAAAGCAACTAAGTGTTCCATTTTTGGAGCTAAACATACCACCATAATTTTAGACAACACATGTGACACAAGCTCTCTAGTTTCTCTAATTGATGATCAGAAAACTCCCTTGGCCACATGATGATTATGCCTTCCGCAATGTATAAATAAACGGGTCCAGTTGTAATCAGCCAGTAAGTAATAGACAGTGCATTGGACAATTGCCACAATGAAAGCAACTAAGTGTTCCATTTTTGGAGCTAAACATACCACCATAAGCAATTGATGTTAGTAATTTTCCATTCCAAGAAGTCTCGTTTGGCAACCCGTTTACTGCATTTATCGAGCATGAGCTATTCTTACAAATGAGGTGCCCACCACATTTACTTCTCTTTATCAACATACTTCTGATCCATTCCCATCATTTTTGGAACGCCATCTGGCACACTGTCTAGCTCATAAACGCAGTCCCCATTATATTTTTGAGGAACTTCATCAACACGTTTCTTGATTGAACATCTAGAGATCATTCGGCTTAATTTGGGGTACTTATGGCCATTCAATGCAATATACTCTAATGTACTCTGTGTTTTTTCCAATTGCTCAAATTTTATTCTTTTTTCTGTCTTTTTGTTATGTTCCTCACTGAAGTTGCCTGCCTTTTCTTCATCACATACATGAAAGGAGCCATCCGTCTTACCAGAGGAAATTTTGGCAGACCCTTCTCCTTGTTCTTTAATGGAACTGTCAGAAAATTCTACAATTGCCACCTTCGGTGTTGAGGATAATTTCACACTATCGTGCGTGACCAATAGAAACCTTGAAGACAAGGTTGAATCCAACAGAAAGTGAAATTGTTGATTTACTTGCACATCATCTGCCACCTGCGTTTGAATGTCTCCATCCGGATTGGTAATGATGGCAAACATCTTACTATCACCACAACCTCCATAGTCCACAAAATTCACCATCAAATATCTTGTTAGGCAATCATTCAACAAGGGGAAATTCCCAACAGTATTGAAAAATAAACTCACCTTGCTCAATGATGATGAAGCCATTGCCCAAAAAATCAAGCAGACAGTTCTGTGCATATATGTGAATTTCCAAGATAACCCCATATCATATATTTATAGGCATCCAAGACACTCTATATATCTATCTCCCTCACTATGTCTATCCTTTTCTTCTACCTCACACTCTAAATATAACTAACACTCATGCTTGTTGAACCCAATATTTTTTGCAAAATGTACTTTGTAATTTATCCTAAAATTTTGATAAAAACACTCTAGAGTTATTTGTAGTGCAACTTCTCACTAAAATGCCCCTTGAATTCGGCACTATTTTGGCATAAGTTCCCAAAATCCATCCCAATTGTCCATAACCTCCAAAGCAACCTTAGAGTGGCTTTCTTTTTTCAAAAAGACAAAAAATTGATTCTTTTGATAAGAAGACAGGATGTCTATCATTAAAAATCTATTTCTCACCACAATCAATGACAAAATATGGGGTTTGCTTTTGAAATTTTTGAAATTTGAGGGGTATTCTTGGAATATCCACAAACTACAGTTGTTTTTTGGTAATTTTCCCTAATTTTTTTTTATCATTTCTTGACATTTGAGTTCCTTTTTTTTGAGAGCCTAGCATGTTATTTGTCACAAATAACCTACCCAAAAAGGAAATCAGTTCTACAAAAAAAGAAGCAATTCATCTCCAAAACCTACATAGACAACTCAAATTCTACCCAAAAAGGCAATCAATTTTACAAACGAAGAAGCAATTCATCTCCAAAACCTACATAGACAGCTCAAATTCTAGTTATAGAATATTGTATTGATAGGCAATCAATCTTTTTCAAAATTTACTCTACAACCAGGGGAACTTTTTGGAATATTTGAAAGGCATAAATTCTTGAGAGAGTCTGTAGTTTGGAAGGTCAAAGGGTATGTGTTTTGTTTATTTTCATTCTATCAAATTGCTGAAACAAGCCTCAGATTGGATTGACACTCATATTGGATGAGGCTTCATTTTCAGCTGCATATCGAACATCCCTTTGCATGATGATACAAATCTAGATTTTGGCCATGGTTTCCTATTCTATCCTCTCAAAATTGTGGATAAATAACCTTAATAAGCATGCCTTCTTGTGATAGAGGAATCAGTGCTTTATAAAGTTTGAATCATGCGACATGTGTACTATAGCAGCTTTTCTATCTAGCGTAGTCATGAAAGCAACATGCTGGCATGTTTATAGCAGAAAGCAGGGAGGGCGGCCAACCAGGTGGATGCCTCGCGTTTGTAGCAGAAAGTACTGGAGGCCTCGTGTTTGATTTTGGGGCGCTAGCGCTCAAGCCAACCAGGTGTTGATGTTAGGTGTTAGCGCTCAGTCCTAGGATTTTTTAGCTTGAAACTCAGGTACACAGCAGCCGTGAGGGCTATTGCATGTTTGGACGAGCATGTCTTGACACTCAGTAGTTGGGAGGGCTCTTATAGAGTATTGCGAGTAGGGCATTTGGAAGGCGCTCTCTACCACATTTGACATTGAGTTGTATTGCCATTTGGCATTAAAAAAAAGTGGAGCATTGACTGAGAGGTGTCTGTCTTGCATGCTGCCCTCTGTCCCTCCTGTGTAGGCTCCAGATGGTTTGTGCTTGAAGGCCGCCAACTCCTCTCTCTCTCTCTCTCTCTCTCTCTCTCTCTCTCTCTCTCTCTCTCTCTCTCTTTGCGTAGGATGACTGCAAACACCCATATGAGCAGCCTTGGCATAAGGCAAAAGGCAAATGGCATGCGGAGGGAGGAGCAGCAAGCAAGCAAGGTGGGTGAGTAGGTGCTAGCGCCCCAGGCCGTGTGTGTGTGTGTGTGTGTGTGTGAGCAAGCAAGGTGGGCAAGTAGGCACCTTCACCCCAGCTCGTTAGGCTTCTGTTTTTTCAAGAAAATAAGGGATGGCCTGGGCTCATCTTGAATCAGATTTGTTGAAGACAAAAGAAGCATTGTAACTCCCTCCAATTGTATGTTGAAATTGTGAAGGTCAAGTCCATTCTTACCATCACTCCCTCCCATTGGCTGTTTCTTGATATTGCTTGCTTGTAAGGTGCACATTTAACTTTGCTCTTTAGTTGAATGATCTTAATATGCATGGAACAGGCTTTTCAATTCACTCTCTCATTTTGACCATGATGTTTTATTGACAATAGACGTCCTTTGATTTGTCACTGACAAAAGTATTGAATAATTTTTTTGAAAAAGTGTTTTTTTGCAAGCTTGCATTCTGACTTGAGAGTAATAATAGCTATTCAGTATTATAAATGAGGGCATGCTGTCGAATTTAATACTATGTGTGAGGACACTCTAAAGACCATATCTTTTATAATAAAGAAAGATGCAACCCTAGAAAGTTAGATAACTCCCTGTTTGAAATCTTTCTTGAGCTTGCATATTTTTATGCATAGAAAGAGAGAATACTGCTTTGAAGTAAACCTGGTGTTCTTCTGGCTGACTTTTATCTTGTTTTTAGGTCGTCAAGATTGCTTGGGTGTTGTTTTTATGCATTTCTTTTATGCCCCAGTTGCATAACCTTTGGTTGTGGATGATACTGTGCAGCTTCAACACAGCCGCTTTCACTCTATCTCCCGCTTTCCCTCTATCTCCCTCATTCAAGACATGTATGGTGAGCACTAGTGCTAAATATACATGTCTTGCATAAGGAAGATAGAGGGAAAGCGAGAAAGAGAGAGGGAGTCAAGGGAGTCTAAAGCTCACCATACATGTCCTGCATGAGTGAGATAGAGGGAAAGCGGGAGAGAGTGAGTGAGTGAAGGGAGTATGTGTGGATTTGATCTTGGGCTAGCAGAATTTTCTATAAATAGGGGATTACCATAAGGTTTTTAAGAGTTGAAAGAGAAAGGTAAAACAAGACTGTTATACTAAGGTAATGATCGATTGCTAGCTTTGAAAGTTTCCCTCCCTCCCTGTCTGACCGGGTTCTCTCTCTTCTCTCTCTCTCTCTCTCTCTCTCTCTCTCTCTCTCTCTCTCTCTCTCTCTCTCTCTCTTAGGGAATAGTGAATCAGGGAATCAAGAAATCATTGATAGCAATTTAGTTTAACAATAGCCATGCCAGGAAGGCCCTAATTATAGACAATGGCTATGGCTTGAAAACAAGCATTGAAAATACGCTTATTGACATGTATGCCATCCGTGGTAGCCTGTAAGATGTAAATATTTTCTTCCATAGATTACTAGCACAAGACCTTATAACTTGGAGTACAATGATCCGAGGCCCTCTTCCTTCCTAAAGCTCTACATTAAGGTTGGGCTTGAGGAAGGAAGACAGTGAGAGAGCCCATCATATACTAGAGATAATCAAGGTCTTTTCTTTTGGTTGAAATTGCAAAGTTGTATATCTTTGCATTACTGTCTAGTATATGCTGATGGCCAAGAAAAGTGATGCCGATACTGTTGTCAAGTTTATTTACAATGGAGAAGCTATTGGAATTGGAAAAATAGACAAGACTTCAAATTTGGCCAAGCTTCATGGCAACATAATGCCAGTTGGATGCATTTTCGTTGCTGTGCTTGATGTGTATGAAGGGAAGGACGCTCCTTGGCCTCATGTCCATTTTGGGAATGAGGAGATAACTACTTTGAAAAGGGAGGATAATAGTTTTATTGCATGGCCTATAAGTGAATTGGTAAGCTTCAATTTCATTTTTCTAAGGCCTTGTCATCAATATACTCTAAGTGGAGAATGTTGTGTGTATATCTGGAATGAGTTAACTTGTTGAATGATCTTAGCTTTGTATTTTATTATATAGTGGGTCATCAAGACTGCAAGGATAGAACCAACACAAATCTCACCATCAGCTACTGTCAGTCACTACACTAGTAGCCAACCGGTTAGTGTTGTCCCATCTCCACCTGTTTCAATGGTGGAAAAAGCTAAGTAGGCTGCAAAGGGTAAGACAAAAGTGCAGGAAGGGACATCTTCTAGGTTTGTGAAAGATGTCAGTTTGGATGAGGATATTGATGACAAGGATGGAGGCTTACATGACAGTAGGGGCCAATGCTGGTGGGGAATTTTCCATTAATGAGGATGCCACTGTACAACAGGATATGTTGTCCAAGCATCTTGGGAATTTGAAGGTGCAGAATTGATCTTTGTATTGAAATTATGCAACGACTAATGCAGAATGAGGTTTTGGACATAATTTGGTCGTTACAAGTAGAGCATGAAACTTCGTTGCCATGGGTCCCTCTTTGCCGATTGCTGAAACTTGAGAAAGCAAGACAAGTAAGCTAGGATTCCAAGCGTCTTCAACCACTAGCAGATACCTTTTTGTTGGAGGGATATTAAGAGCCCAAGGGATCCTTCATATGCTCTATTGATGCACCAGGCCATCCTAGCGGGGATGTTGACGAGGCAATCATTCAAACATGGGATCCATTGTGGTGAATGGTCAATGAAGAGTTTGAGGCTGAAATCAAAGGCACATGTTGGGGTGACCTCTGTGGAAAAATGTTATATACATGGGATGGGAACCATAGGTTGTGCTTGGATGGAAGTTCTTAAGCAGAGTAAGTTTGGTTCTCTATGTGGTTAACTTAAATGCGTGTTTTGGGATTAGTTGGGGAGTAAACTTCCTTGTGATTACAGGCATAGCCTATGAGAAAGATATCGATTTGCATCCAAGGGTTTGTGTCGAGCTTGTGGCGGTAGACTCTACAAATGAGGCTGACATGCTGAGCATAGTGATGCGTATAAACAAGTAACTATCTTGAGGCAAGTTTGCATCAAGTGCTTACTTTATAATCAAATAATACTGTCATCCTATGCTTGTCGATCTAATGTAGATTGAATGAGAAGGGATTCGTGGCAACATTTTACACTGATATGTTATGGATGGTGTGAGCAATGGGGCTTGCCTTGAAGGAGGCAATCATGGAGAAATTTCCATGTGTTGTCTATAGTTGGATGTAGGCAGACATTGACAAGAAAGTAGGGAGAAAATCATGGTATAATCATGTGGCTCTAATGTCGCAACTACTGCATCCCGTGAGTGCCACTGTGGTTTTTTTTCACAAGTTTATGTTAGATATTGCATCTTGAAAAGTTTATTTATCAGTAATGAAATATATGCAGGAAAATTACACTCTTGCATTGAAAAAGATCATTGCCGAGAAGGATAGAATGCTTCCTTCAAAGTTTCAAATCAATTACAAAAAGGCATTCTTTGAAATAGATGCACCGTCCAAAAAAATAACAAAACATGCGTTGGCCATTGTTGATCCAGCGTTGGGAGATGATTGGTGGAGGTCTGTTGTTTTGATATGTCATGCACTAAAGTATGGAATTGTTCCTTGTTGGTCTCAATGCAGGACATTGCAGACAATCGAGTGGACCAACTACCCAAAGTGGCTAACAGAGGAAAGATTGTATGGGCTGGCATGTGGAGATCTTCTACCTGCGAAGAAAACATTCATTGTCCGTGCAATGGCTTCAACAGACCAGGCAAACGTTAAGAGTTTGGACATTCCACAGATAGGTGAACACATTTGAACATCACCTTAACAATCTACCTATTTGGCTTCGCATGGGGTTAAATTGTAATGATAGATGTTTTCACAACCCAGGAGAGTCAAGTGTGTTTAGGGAGTGGTTGCAGATTGAGGTTTTTTGGGCGTCAATTGCAAGAGAAGCAGGGAACATACAAAGCAGCATCCGGAGTATACATTTGAGCTCTATGCTTGGTCTAGACCTGATTCGTTCATCGATGATGCCAAGCTTACTCATAGAGGAACGAGCTTTGCTTATGAGCTGACTCTACTAAAGAAGGGAACTCAATCAGAGGTGGCTAAAGCATTGGCGGATGCAGGAAAAGGAGGCTTTTGCGGGTTAGATCAATTTATTTGACTGCTATTAAAAGAACTTATTGTTAAGTACTTGTGATTTTATAAAATGTATCAGATGGTTGCGAAAGCGTAAGTTCAACATCAGAGGTGTTTCCAGCTTGGAAAAAATGCTGGAGATCAGTAAACAAGAGCACGTGTTCAACCCTTTGCAAGTAGCCCACAACTTCAAGGGAAGAGTTTACTAGACCTGCCTTGGTTCTTAGAGTATGATGAGGATGTTTCCCAATAAACGAGGAAAAAGCGCACAATGATGTAATGTGAGAAAGAGAAGAAAGAGCATGTGCAGATGTAGAAGTGTCCACAGCAACAGAGTCTAGTGTTCAATTGCCTCACGGGGAGGGGTCTGATACGACTTCATAGGTACTATCATTTAGTGATTTGAAAACGATGTATTTATAAGCGCCATCATCGTGGTGGCAGTGCAATTTCACTAAACAATTCAGGTTTGTTATGCAGATAGAACAGTCTGTTCGCTCTTTTGGCTCTCAACGAGAGGCTAGAATGAAAGAAAAATGTGCGTTCTATTGATGTTCGTAAGAATCATAGTCTCGATTGTTCAACTTGTTAATATGGTCTTGTTGTTCAGGAAAAAGAAATGAGATGTCTGCAGAGGAGGTGGTAGATTTTGCCACGAGTCTAGAAACAAAAATATTACAAGTCTTGGACTTGCCATTAGTTACAATACCTTCTACCGATAATTCATTATTTAGGTTACATGGTTGTTCTAGTATGATTCAAGAGCCTGTTGCTAAGTTCATGTTTTGTTTTGCAGCCAGCTGGCGATGGCGATTGTGTTCAGATTCTGCATCTCGGATGGGACAAGACAGAGGATGACGTGAAAAATGCATTGTTAAGCAATGTCAGGCCTCACATGGTGGAGAAGTGTCTGATGCCATTGCAAGATGGGTCATGCGTTGATTCATCAATGAACGCATCTATTCTTTTCCTACCATCAAACCTGCATGTGTATGGGCTTTTTGAAACAGAAGTCCCAGATTGGAACAAGATGGAAGCATGCCATTTTGGACAGCTCGCACGTCTTGCATTGGCAACAGCTGATGACAGAGGTGTTTTCGTGGTTGTTTGTACGTCAGATAATTATGGAATGGTGCATGAAATGGCATCAGCAATTGGATGGCGAGAAGATCACTTGAATGTGGTTGTGTGTAAGATACATGTTTGCAAGACAAAGAATAGAACCGTGCACACATTATTGGTGTCAGCTATGAGAAAAGAGCAGACCTGAACTATAGAGGCCATTGACATTCCCTCAGACAATGCTTGGTACGATTCTCTACAGGAAGATGATTGGACACGAGATGAGGATGGGACACCAATGCGAGGTAACATCTATCTTCTTTTGGCTCTAAGTATAGTTTTCACTTTCATGTTACTAAATCCTTTGACAAAAAATTGTTGTGTAGGGGTATGGAACGTGGGCATTAGTTCCTTTGGCAGTTGCTTGCACAATACACCAATGAGAACGACATTGTTGTTCAATACGGGGGTGATTGTGGTGCATTAGCCTTAATGGGTAGCCAAATGGGCCGCATGATGACAGTGTTTGAGAGCAATGAGGATGTCTCCAACAGAATGAACAATGTATTGGAGATGCAAGCACATTGCCTGAGAGAGATTCAAGAGCGAGATAAGAGAGTAGCAGATGAAGTCAAGCATTCCCTAAAGGCAGCATCTCTTGTGGAGCCGCATCCAAACATTGTAGAACTGAATCCGCCACCCAATCCCATATTGTAGCCTAGCAATAAGATAATTCACATTTTGCAAAAAATGTTGTTTGTGGTCAACCACTGTATTTGCAAGCTTTGAATAGTCTAAGAATTATTAAATGTGTTCTGTTTGCTCAATTACTTGTAAAGAATGCTTTTTCCTTGTTGTCGTAGCACAGATCATGTGAAGTGAAAGAGGGTGTACAAACTTGTCTGTTTTTTTCCTTGGGTATGTGCTGCTGATTTTGACTGTTTTGTGAACATAAATAAATAACTACGGTCGCTCTAAGTAGGTGCTATGTAGAGAAAAATGAGAGCTTTTTCGTCTTTTTGCCGCAACACACTGAGACATTTTGTAGACAGTGTTGTTAGTGGTCAGCCACTCTCTGCACACCTATGAAAAGTCTAAAAATAAATAAATGTGTATTGTTTGCATGTTGTCATAGAACAAACTTATATAGTGAAAGGGGGTGTAGAAACTTGTCTGTTTTTTGTTTCTTGGGTACCAGAGGCCGATTTTGGCTTTTTTGTGAACATAGATAATAACTATGGCTGTCCTAAGTAGGTGCTATGTAGTGCAGAGAGAGAGATTTTTTGTCTTTTTTCCTCGACACGCTAAGACAAGAATAGAGAAAGCTTAAAAAAAAAAATAAAAGCTTCCTCAAAAGCTCCCTCATAAAGCTTCCTCCAATCCCCTACTCATTTTCTCTCTCTCAAAGAACATACTTTTGTAATTTGGATATGGTATAATTGGGGTGTGATGTAATGCAAAAAGTGCGAGCCTCCAATTTTTTCCCATATCGCGATACATTGGCATTGTGAAAAAGCCTTAATCACTATGGGGTACAACGATGCATAATGAAGCAAGTGTGTTGCATCTCGTAGGCCATCTTGCATCCATCATGAGCTCAATATTTTTCTTCTAAAAGTCTTTTGGACTTTGTTACTTCCCTTCCATGGAATTTTCGAAACTCCATGTGGCCAATTTTGATGTAGCTTTACCATGTACTTCACAAAGCCTCTCCATGATCATAAGCTCAATGATAAGTGACCCCAACTCAAACAGGAGGAGTATGTAAGGTGTTTGCACATGGAGACTCTTGAACTCAAACCCTAATAGGTGTGTTAGGGGGGGGGGAATTAACACAAGTTTAGGCAATGGTTTCCATACGGTGCAAATAATTGTATCCAATGGTCCATACCACCTTTTGTGGTGGTCCATCCATCCTTATTTTAATGCTTTATAGGACCTCTCCTTTTGCCACATTGATCCTCCTATTATTAGTCAGATGGAGAAAATTATTGATGCATAGGAGAAAGATCGTATACATAGTCGAGCATCACCGTAGTAAGAGCATGAAGAAAACATATTTGAAACTTCTCCACTTTGGAGAGGAGGATCATGTCATGACTCACAAGAGTAGAGGCTATGATTTTATAACTAGCCACGATGGAGAGGAGGAAAGGGGAACACACCAAGCACACAACACAATGCCTCACTATAGCCCAAGGTATACAAAGTGCCCCAATCCACTAGAATTCACCTTCAAAACTCGACAGTACCTGCAAGCAATTCACCACTTGCACACGACCATATGCACACACGCCTTGCAATGCACCAGAAAGACCCAATCACTCCGCTCTACTCAATTCACTGCTTTCCACACACACACAACCTCTCTCTATCTCTCTTTGCAAGACAAACTTCGGGAGGGCACAAATGCCGAGACACGCCTGAAACACACGCACACAAGGAGAGAAGAGAAGGGGGAATGATGCCGAGAGACAGCAGTGAATAGCCTTCTTGCATATACACCACCATATACAACCAACACACTGCCGACACGAACCTCGGCAAAAATTCCAATAGGCCAAAAAGCCTAATGACAAAAGGCCCCAAGAGCTAGAAGCAACATTGCAAAAAGGCCCCAAAAAATTAACGTTTACCTCCTTTTATAGGGGGAACTAAATCCAATGAAAGAAAAAAAAGCGAGCTCTCTTGCTCGTGCAGTTCTCTTTGAGCTCCTTTTAGAATTTTCCTTGCATTGTTAGCACTTGGCATTGACCACTTTTGGCAACCACTACATGGTGCACACCTCTTGTCCTTTATCTGCTTAACTTGGCCGCCTGGATTCCTTTGCACTTGCCCTTTGGCCTTCTTTGAACTCTCCCTCTCCACTTGCTTTACATGTGATGGACCCTTTGAATTTCTTTGGACTTCTCTCTCTCTCTGGCTCACTATTCGCGGGACCCTCACTTTGTCTTTCCCCTTTAAACCTTTGAACTCTCTCTCTCACCGCTGCGGGACCCCTCCCTAGGCAAGCAATAGCGACATCGCTATTGGGGGGGGGGGGGAACTTTTGTCTTCAAAAAGTGTTGGCCCCAACGGGTGCATGAACCAGCCCCACTGGGCGCATTGCCACGTCAGCAAATTGCCGTGCCGCCTACACATCTCGAGGGCGCGCCCCACTGCAGCCGCACCTCGCCACCAAAACTGCACTGAACAGCCAATGGCTTCGCTAGCGCAGCACCCCAAGGGCACGCCATCGCTGCATGCCAGAGATCTCCTCTCCCTTCACACTCTCTACAATGGCTCACGACCTGGCCTTTATACACCATCTGTCCAAGTCTGCGCCCCCATGTGGGATTTCCTATGCAACACGTGGCGGCTCCCAACTCACCAAGCTTTTGAAAATTTTCAAAAACACTCTTATAAAAACCCCCATGCAACCCCACTTTTTTTCTTTGCTTGTCCTGCTTGCCAATTGGCACCTGGTGATCCATTTGTCGAGCTGCAAAACCCGGCCACAAGTTCACTTTGTTGACTTGAAAATCCCCGGTCCTTTTTGCAATTCGAGATTCTCCAAGACCTCGAACTGAGGCCGCAAAAACGTGAATATTTATCTGAAGCCAATCCTGGACCAATGCACCCAACTTTTCGGCTTCTATATCTTTCTGCTCCGGTCTTCGTTTGACAAGCAATCAACTATTGTTAGCTCCATACATCACATAACACCTTCTCAAACTCTCTTGTGGGCCAAAAATCACCAGATGGCATGATTCCTGTGCGCGTATGTTGCACATGTCAATGCAAGGAACTTGCCGATACACCGTGTGCGAGCCACAAATGGCTCCAAGCACACAACAAGCCTAAACTAGTAAGCTCAAAGATGGCGATGGTGTGTCACTCACCGCTCTATGCTTCTTGTCGTGGAGGATTCCTCGTTGCAAAGAAGAGCTACGCCGCGCTCAACCGCTTCATCGCCGTCGTGCCGCTGCAATGCTCGATCACACACACACTCTCTCTCTCTCTCACGCATACACACACACAAGGAGATGAAGAAGAAGAAGATGGAGATGGAGCAAGAGAACTCTTCAATTGCACAAATGAGAGAATGAGCAATTTTTAAGTTTAGTTGACTTTTATATGAGCTCGCCCCATTCACACTTGGGCGCCCATGCTTAGCCAACTAATCCCTTGAATGTTCCAGTTAGAGTGCGCCTCTCATCGGCGATCACTCTTATCCTTTTTCTATTGGACCGACAAGCCCGGTACCTGACTCTACCAAGTAACTAATACAACGTCCGTCGTAGGTGATAGGGTGTCCGTGATCCGTGAGGGTTAACATGCCCCCCTTCCTGATGTAGATTCCATCCTCGAAAGCTATTGAGTTGAAGCTCATGCATTGAGGTGGAAGATCATTTGAGATGAATGTCCTTAGCCTTCTTTAGTCACTGCAAAATCAAACAACATTGGCACAGTAATTGCATTCTTATATACAATTAAAAAGCATATGCAGTTTTAGGCAGACAAATTGATTGGTAACAGAATTTTAAACCATTTGTCAGCAATAAACATTAAATTGCAATATAATCAAACACATAAACAGCTATAAAGGTAAAAAATTAAACAAGTCTGGGGTCGCTAATTTAACGGTCGAAAGGCACTAAAGATCGACTATTAATACCACGGGTAAGCTTCTCAATTTTCTCTGGTCAATTAAGTTGTTTAATTGCGAGAGCCAAGTATTTCATGTCCGAGGGTTGACTAGAGGCTATACCTAGAAGACTTGTAGTTAAGCTACGATAAAAGGAATTTCTCATGAAATCATCGCCTAACTGATTACTTTTTCTTTGACCCCCCAAAGTCTTTTCACAACGATTCCATTTTGATGTGTGTGCTTTTTTTGTATGCCTTGGGTTTTTTGCTTTTCAAGGAAAAGCACCCACATTGGGAACCTCTAGGGCTCTAGTACCATAGGCGATACATGTGAGTGAAGTACCAAATCAAGCTGAGATTTCTCTTCCACCTTAAGATTTTACATTGTGGCACTTTGATTTATTTATTTTTTGTTCGTTTTCAGCATTTTAATTTTGTAACTTTGGGGGGTCATATAACACTGTTACACCTCCCCAGGCTCATTACACTAGTAAACTCCCTTTATAATACTTAAGTTAAAGGTCAATAGGGTCAAGCCCACTAGAAAGACCTAGTACATTTCATACAATGCTGCCTAAATCGGAGTAAGAACCTAAGTAACCATTGATTATTAGGAAGGCATTCCCCATGGTATTAAGAGAAGATCTGTAACACCTAACTTGGTCAAACTAGCTTAGTCGGATGCATTGCAAGAGGAGCTAGAGGCTTCATGGGACTCCCCCCTTCCTAAGCTAGGTGGAACAAATCGTCTTATCTTCGGTACCCAAATTAGCTCTGGAGCGGGTGTGTAGCATTCTGTGATTTTTTCCTTTCCGCGATTGTCAATTTGTTTTGGAGCTACAGGATTGGGCTCGCATGGGTCAGGTGACAAGTAAAAACACAATCTACATTTTGGCACCCAGATTTGATCATTTCCTTGATAGTAGCCTTGGACTTCTAATAGTCGTTTAGGAATCCAACGCCATGTTCCTTACATTTCTTGGAGCGAGTGGGACGTTTCTTACAAGGCTTCTGTTTTTTAGGACTAGCCATGGTCTAAAGAATCTTTAGGGACCCACTTGTATGTTTTCTTCGTTATATTAGGATGAGTCTTGTCAGAAGCTATATGCATTGCTTGTAGCATATTTAAGGGTACGGGCATTTCATCCCCCTCAGGTGTTACCCAGGTCGTCCCCCTATTTTCCCAAGTGTCTATGGTTGCTGCTAGGTGGAACCAACCCACATTTTCTGACTCAGTCATCCCAAGTAGTACATCCATATAAGGAGAATCTTCCCCAACATCAGTGTCCGCTTTACACGTGTAACAATACTGCAATGGGGCTGAGTGAACTGTGGTGTCAGATCTATGATCAATTATAAACCTATTTCCTAGAGGATGTGCTCGACCAGTCACAAGATCCACTCAAATGACAGAATCTTGGAACTGCAAGTAGACATGGTTTTTAGACCAGTCATGCACCATTTTTGCTTCCCTCATGAAAGGACGTCCTAAGATCATCTCCGATGCCATAGCGTGTTTGGAGAAATCCATAACAATAAAGGTAATCCTTATTTTATGTCCAAAGACCTTGATCTTGAGATCTTCTAGCATCCCAATAGGTTTAACAATAGACCCATTGGCCATCTTCACTACTATAGTTGTGGTCACAAGGTGAGGTCTTCCCATAGTTTCCCAGCAATTTTTAGTCACAATGCTAACCCCAACGCCACCATCAAGGATTCCCTTCACAATTAATCCCTTAGTAGTGATTGGTATGGTCGCATTGGATTCATCACCCTCAAAGTATTGTCCGAACTTGTTAACAGGTATTTCTATAACAAGATTCTCATCTAGGTTGGGTTGTGGATCTAAGTGTTCCTCCTCTATTGGCATCTCCCCAACTCCATCCATCTGTGCAAATTGTGGTAGCCCAAACTTTAGTTCTCCATTGAGGAAGGCTCGAAGAGCTGAGACTAGCTCAGGGTCTTTATATAGTTTGGTCATGATGGTGGTTCTAACTTCTGAAGACATGAAATCCATCAATTTGGCAATGTTTAATGTCACCTTTTGGCCTTGAGTCTCTTGACGTGGGGAAGATGGGATCTCCATTTCTTCGATAGGATAAGTAGTCCCTCTGTAGACGTTCTTTCCATCAAGAAGTGAGTACGCCCACTTTCCCATGACTTTAAGTCACTTTCTTCTTGGATGACACTAGGTATGGTTAAGGGTCTATGGACTTGGTGAGGTTGTTGTTGCATAGGGAACAAGGTGTCTGTAATCTGGATCTGCCTAGGTGCTGGTTCTAGATCCCTTTGGGTATCTTCTACCAAACTCCTTAATTGCTTGACTCGCAATCTCCTCTGTAGGGTTTGGATAAGTTCCTATCTTCTTCTTGGATCCTGGCCATTGTGGCTCATGAAGATCTTCCTTGTTGGTTTCTATCTTAGTGGTCATTCCGGTCTCCATGGTTTCTCTTGAATCAGAATCCTCTTCAGCGTCATTCATATATACGGGGTCGTCACCAGTCCCTATGTTGGTCTTGAATTGGGGTATGACTTCGCTGGTTTTTGCGATCTCTTTCTTCGTGTTTTCTTCTTTTTCTGAGATTGGGAAATTGATGCCGTGTCTCTTTCCTCAAGAATATAATTTTGTTTTTGGAGCATCGATCGTGTGGGTACGTTTACTGGTACCACAGGTGTACTTTGTGATGGCTCCTCGGTAACTTCAATCAAATTTAATGGCGTGATCTTCGGTGCATTTGGATTATTTGGACATTGGGCAATCAAATGATCTATGCCACATCGATTACACATGAGTATCGACATTGTAGATGTGCTCGCTTGACTGGTTTTCATTAGTGGGGCGTTCTTTTGTAGCCTAATAGGACACTCGGCTACACGATGTGGACCTCCACACTCATAGCATTGAAGAGGTGGTCTCTTAGCAGTGTCATTGATATTTTGTCCTCTTGCCGCAAGAGCAGCTACTTGATATACAGGTTTGACTTATCCCCAATAGTCCTCCATGTAGTATTGTGGACTTTCTTCAAGCACATGCATCCCATAGGTAATATTAGGATCTATATCTTCCTCACAGCCTTCCAAACAAGCAATAGATGACTCACAACCCACTTGATTCACAGAAGTGATTCTCGGATGTGGTGGTTGCGGTCCTAGCACTGGAGGTGGTAAGGGTGTTGTTTGAACAACATTTTGGGCCCTAGGGACCATCTGTTGTGACGTTTGTTCAAGAGGTGGGGCCGGCATCAATGCAGGCACTTGAGGTGTGTCTGTCCATGCTAAGGTTGGTCTATTGGCCATGCACGCTTAAATACTATGCAATCCTTAGCTTGATGACCATAGCTCCCACAGGCATTGAAATTCCCATTGAATTTTACTCTAAAAGTAGGGCATTCACTGGTACTATGTGGTCCATAGCATACCGAGCACCATTGTTGCTCCCTTCTTGGATACATATGATTGTTTTGCGGAGCACGATTGTCTCTAAGACTCTCTTGAATAGCCTTGGTGAGATCTGATAAAGTCATCTCTGATATCTTTGGCTACTTAGCAATAGGCTTTATGGTCATTGGTTGATGCCCTGATGCTTGTGAGCTAATAGATTTAGACTCAATAGACACTCTTTCTCCTTGAATCAGTAAATTATCCTCCAATTGGATCGCATTGGTGGTGACTAATTTCCAAGTGGTGATACCTCTCATGACTATGCCATTGTAGATATCCTCATGTCGTAACCCCCTAATGAATCTATCAAGCAATTGGTTATTGTTGAAGCGTATGTTTGGATTACAACAAGAATTCAAATGCTTCAAGCGACTAATAAAGTCTCTCATCGACTCTCCTTCGTCTCGTTGGGCTTTTTGGAGCTGAGAGGCTACACCCCAAAGTACTCCCTCTCGTATGTATTCTTTCAAGGACAGTCTCCTAAGAGTAGGGTAAATCGTTTTTTCTTCCACCCTTAGGGTTCTGTACGAATCCCGTGCCTTCCCACTTAAGGTTAGGCTTAAAGCATTACTCTTATGTAGATCATTGTGTTCTCCTAGAGAATAGCATATTTGTTCAAACACTTCAATATGCTTTCTCACATCCCCATCTGCACTAAATTTTTGTGTGAGCTTGGCTATTTGTACTGCCTTACTTCTAGGCTCTCTATCAGGCGTGTTACGCATATTCTCAGCAATAGATCGACCAATAGCTTGAGCAAATGTTGCCAAGTCACCTAAGTGAGCAGGCACCGTGGATGAAGATGCTCCAAAAACTACATGTGGAGTAGGTATTGGAATTGGTCTTGGCGCATAGGAAGCCCTTGGGTTCCATGTTGGGTACGATGTTGTGCCATGTGGTGGCCCAAAGTTCATATGTGTGGCCCTAGGCATAGCAGACGTCGGATGTGACATGCTAATGCTAGTTGGTATAGTCCAATGGAAATAAGAACTTGGGTATTGTGGTTGTGGAGCATAGGTTGTTGAAACAATGGGAGGGGTAGGGACTACATGAGTGCGATGACCCATAGGTGCATACGATTGGTACACACTTGTAGGTACTGTTGCAGGCATTGAGCTACAATGTAGTGGTGCTTTACTAACAAATGAGGTCCATGGCGTATTTCTCGGCATGCCCATCATTGGGGTAGGCATGGTAGCCGTGGTGTCATCAAGGGAAAGATGAACTAGACTTGGAAAGGTAAAGCTATCACTTGTGGGCTCAGATTGCACCGAGACCCCTAGCGAAACAACATATGGAGGATCCATCGGACTCACTGAGGGAGTTTCCATTTGCGATAAGTTTGGTTGTTTAGCCTTTCCTGTATCCAAGAATCTCATGAGACCCGTTGAAGGCATGTTGATCCCCCATTTCTGTCTCTCTAACTCAATGACCCTATGGATGACCTCACAAACTCTTTGTTGTTGATCCTCCACACTAGTAGCACCCATTGTGGATTGTAGGACATCTAACCAACCCACGTGATAGGTGTGACCTGTGTATAGGTCGACCACAGTTTCCATTTGTAGTCGTACTCCCAGTTCTTATTTAAGAACGCTCCATCTAGGATTGAGGTGCTAGGGGTGTCCTTTGAGCTAGATGCAATGTTGCTTTCTAAGAGTCGGCCCTTAGCGGTTGCTAAGTCAAAAGCATTCGATTGCTCTCTTAGCAAGGATATTGACATAGGGGCTTTCGCTTTTAACTCTCTTCATTCATCTGACTTGCGTAAGCTCTTGATTTCCCTTTCCCTTGCTGCAAGGATATATCGCTCAACCTCTTGCACTTCGGCAAGGCTTCTACCATCGGGTAATATGACCTCGGAGGGAAATAACTCTGAAGAGTCAGGAGGTGTAGTGAATGAAGTATTCACATGCACATTCTCTAATGGTATAGGGTCTACGTTGGTCATGAATGGAGAATTTACTTCCCCACCCCCCTCATTTACATCAATAACTCCATGTTCGGAGCGAGTGGCTCTACTAAAGGTTTTCTTCAAGCGGCTAAGCACGCTCGGCCCGGACTGCGGGCCCATGGCATGCATGTCTTGGCTTGAGCTATCTGGATTAGGCATTGGGAAACCCTCCATGACGTCGTAGTCAGAGGAAGAGTCACTAGCCGCTATGTTCGGGTCTTGGTTTATACTACCTTGGGTCCCCGCCGAGGGCCCGGAACCTAAAGTAGGTGGATATTGAGAACTCGCGTAAGTCAAAATTCTCTCTAGTTGCTCCGTCTCTAGCACACGACTAGAGTGCAGATACATGTGCCTTTGGCACCCTACAAGCGTCGGTGAATAACCTCGAAGGTTAACCGCTTACTTTTTTAAGCGTCTGTTTTCACTCGTTTTCTTATGTTTTTTAATATTTTTGAATGATCGGTTTTTTGATTAAAGTGTGTGATAGCTCAAAATGAGCGTATCACTCAGAGGGTCGCGGTGTGCTTTATAGCACAACGTTCAGTCACCTGAAGCTCCGTTAGTTCTAAAAAAAATCGATTTTTAGCTATGTGTGAAGCTAAAATTTGTAATTTTAAAGGGGCGATAGATGCCTAAGCCTGAGCGTGAGCTTGGGCTTGGGTCTGGGAGATATTCCCAATCCTGATCCTACCTTAAATTTTTTTAAAAAATATTTTTTTATTTTTTTTAAAAATAAATATTTAAGGATAAGGTCACCGTGGCCTGCGTGAGAGTACACACACACTCTACCTACCTACTTCCAACTAATACACCTACTGTTACACACTAACACACTCTATTAGCTCTCAAAGATCTACTTCCTACTTACTGTACATTACATTACACAGAACCAACAACCTTAATACTAACACCTTACACAAAGAAAAAACACAGTACCTTTGAAAACTCCATTAACAAAAAAAATACACAGTAGTAACACAAAATCCTTCTTCTCAATACACACATCCTCCTTCCTTACCTTTCCTACAATTGAAATTGCACCCAAAAGAAGCACATAGTGCCATTCAAGCTTAGTGTATGGCATTCCTCAGTAGCGGCGCCAAAAATGTGTGCGTATGTCGTACGTGTCAATGCAAGGAACTTGCCGATACACCGTGTGCGAGCCACAAATGGCTCCAAGCACACAACAAGCTTAAACTAGTAAGCTCAAAGATGGCGATGGTGTGTCACTCACCGCTCTACGCTTCTTGTCGTGGAGGATTCCTCACCGCAAAGAAGAGGGAGATGCAGCTACGCCGTGCTCAACCGCTTCACTGCCGTTGTGCCGCCGCAATGCTCGATCGCACTCTCTCTCTCTCTCACACACACACATATACACAAACAAGGAGATGAAGAAGAAGAAGATGGAGATGGAGCAAGAGCACTCTTCAATTGCACAAATGAGAGAATGAGTGATTTTTAGGTTTAGTTGACTTTTATATGAGCTGGCCCCATTCACACTTGGGCGCCCATGCTTAGCCAACTAATCCCTTGAATGTTCCAGTTAGAGTTCGCCTCTTATCGGAGATCACTCTTACCCTTTTCCTATTGTACCGACAAGCCCGATACCTGACTCTACCAAGTAACTAATACAACGTCCGTCGTAGGTGATAGGGTGTTCGTGAGCCGTGAGGGTTAACAATTCCCCATGTGGTCAGGTGGGCACCAACCTAGCCCCCAGCAAAACTTCAACTGGCCATAAACTGCAATCCTTAGCTCTGATCTGCAATCTGAAAAGATGGGTAGGCTCCAAAATCGAGCACTACATGCCTATACCCCGACATCCACTTGTACCACCTGTCCCCAGCTACATTGTCCGACAGGAATCTGCAACACACTGAACCTTCAAACTCCAATAACTTGGGCTCCGTAGCTCGATTTGATGAGTCACCTGGACCTGCTCCTTCAGCACTTCAATCTCTACATTCCTAGACCCAAAGACTGCACCTTGAACCTCCTTCACTTGCTCTTCAAATTAGCTCCTGTAGGAGCCTTACTTGGCCTATAAACCACATCAACCATGCATCTCCGTTGCTACATGTCAGCCCATGATCTTCATAGCTGCTCTAGCCCTTTGCCATGCTGCTACTAGCTTGCACATGCCTGCCCATGCCATCTTGTATGGTCGACACACTTTGGCTGCACCATCATTGCCCACCCCCTAGTTGAGCATTTATGCTCAACCAAAAAAGAGCTTTATTCCACTACCAACTGCAAAACTTGGCACACACTAAGAGAAAACCAAAACCATATGTACATAGTTTTATTGCCTATTGCCAAACCTTCAAGTGGGTTTCCCCACCCCATGTATCACATAGCTTCTGCCTGGATCAAACACCTGCCATTGGTGTCTTCCACCCATCTGTAACTGCTCACCATAGTGTCGTTCCCCAGCACATAGCCCATCATGTGAGTAGGCTCTACCCATAGCCTACCTTCAACACTCCATCCATACCTCAGCAAACTGTCTACTCCATACCAAGTAGCTTCAAGCATATCACCATCAAAAAAACATGTACCTGACACCAAGCTTGAACACATGTCTGACCCTCCCTCCCAACCAAGTAAAGTGGAGGCCTCAACCATAGACCCCTGCATCTGCTAAACCATCCACCACCTAGCTGTATCTACCATCATATTCATCAACCATAACTCACATACCTTCACTGGAAGCAAAGCCACTTCTTGGGATTCTCCTTTATTCACCAATGGACATGTCAACTGCATCAGAATCTCCACCATCTTTGGCAACTGTAGCAGGCTACAATGTCACTTTCATAGGACATGCAGTTAGTACAGTTGGTCTGGGCTGGTTTACACTGGACGGACTCTCTGGGCTAGGCAGTGGCACGTGGCAGGGATACAAACGGTGGTCTAGTGGACATCGTGGCCAGGTCACCACCACTCAGTTTAGGGATAGACTTAGACGGCTGACATTTTTTGAGCCGTTGGTGGCTCTTTATGGTTGTACATATGAGGAGTAGCTGTTGGGTCATGATTATCATCTTCTTCATATATGGTCCAACGTCGTCGTCGTCTAGAGTAGCAAGTCTATACACAGCAGGTCTGCACCATCCCTGCACATCTGAGCTTCGACACCCCCATTGTACTTGTGTGAGTTCTGGGTTGGGGCAGAGAGTGCTGCCACGCCAGAGTCTGTATCGGTTCTTTGAGATAGTCAAGTCCTTATGTTTTGGTCTGCTCTCATTTTTGGCATGCTCGGTGGGACCTCAACTGAAGTTTCACTTGTTGGAATTAGGGTTGTAGAGAAACGCACACAGCTTGGAGAAGACGAAGGAAGCTCAAGGCACACAATAGAGAGTGTGTTACTTAGTGTGCAATGGAAAGATAGATAGCCCTAGAGTGATGGGCGTATATACAATGCACGGGGAAAAAACCTCCTAAAGAGGAAAAAAATGCCCCGGCAATCCTAGTGTGTTCACACACATCACTACCACATGTATATGGTAACAAATCCCCCCTGGAGTGATGCGGTGAACGAGAGATGGCACATGAGTAACGGGAAGTGCCATGCCCTGAGGATATGATCAGTCCACGAAGGGGAGCAAGCCCAAAGCCTTGCGGAAAGCTTCTCACTTCTCACGAGACAATGCCTATGTGAAAAGATCTGCAAGGTTGTCCTGTGTTGGCACATAAGCCAAACTGATCTCTCCTACTGAGAGCCTCTCCCTGACATAGTGGTAATGCACCTCAATGTGCTTTGTGAGAGCATGAAAAACTAGGTTCCTCGCAACTGCCAATGCGGTCTGACTGTCAGTGTAGATAGTGTTGGTAGTGTCCTGTCCAACACCCAAATCAGCCATAAGGTGTTTGAGCCATACACACTCAATCGTAGCTGTGAAGACTGCCCTGTACTCAGCCTCACAACTCAAAGTGGCCACAGTAGGTTGCTTCTTTCTCAACCATGATATACACGAACTGCCAAGCATGAAACAAAAACCACTTGTGGACACTCTCGTGTCAAAACAACCAGCCCAATTTGAGTCCAAAAAAGCATGTAAGTCTGGCGGCAATGATCCCCCCTTGGGATAAAACAATACCAAATGTAAAGTGCCACTAAGGTAGCAAAAAATACTCTTGACAGCCTGCCAATGCTTAGACCCTGGGCTATGCATAAATCTGCCGACCTGTGAGATTGCAAACTGCATATTTGGCCTCATGCTGCATACATAAATGAGGCAGCCAACAACAGTTTGGTAAAGAGTGACATGAGCAGGATTGCCAGCATCATGTAGACTCAACTTCAAACTTGTTTCCATGGGAGTTGCAATAGGTTTGCAATCCTCAAGTCCAAACTTACATAGCAATGTCTCTATGTAACTTTTCTGACACAAGGCAATACCACCATCACACTGCTTAAACTGTATGCCCAAATAATTATGCAACAACCCCAAATCTTTCATCTTGAAAGTAGCATTCAAATCAGCCTTAAATTCAGCAATATGTCTCTCATTTGGTCTAGTGATCAACAAATCATCTACATAAAGAACCACAATGAGAAGTACATCACCCTCATGCTTTACATACAATGTGCTTTCTGTTGGACTGTTACGAAAGCCTTGTTTGACCAAATGAGTGTCAGCTTTCTCATACCAAGCACGAGGAGATTGCTTCAACCCATACAAAGCCTTGGTACATTTGCACACTTTGTCCTCTTGTCCTTTCTTGACAAAAATGCGAGGCTGCGTTACATAAACTTCCTCAAATATGTCACCATTCAAGAAAGTAGTAACAATGTCTGATAATTGATTGATGTACATCCCAACCAAAATGAGCTGCCAATGCACATAGAAAACACACAATAGTCATACGACAAGTGGGAGCAAAGGTCTCTTTATAATCTATGCCTTTTTTTTGTGCATAACCCTTTGCAACACGTGGAGCCTTATGGTGATCGATCTCACCATCTGGCTTCTGTTTCAACTTGTAAACCCACTTCGTACCAATGGCCCTTTTGCCAGGAGGCAAATCACATAAAGTCCACGTGTCATTTTCTATAAGTGCATCATATTCTGATGCATGGCAGCCATCCAATTTTTTGAATTCTGTGCTTCATCAAAAGACAGAGGATCCTCAACATCATGTAAGCATAACAATCTGATGCATAAGATGCATGGCGAGAGCCTGAACGAGTACGACTAGACAAAGGTGCATCCAATTTACTATCATGCAAAGTGTGCATCAGCCATTTTAGATATCTCTAGCTTGCTCATTTTCAGCCCTTTTCTCATCAAGTACCTCATGTACATCTGCATCAGTAATAGGCTGATCTGTAACATTTTCAGAAACCCCCATAGACTGTACATTTGCCTCATTGGAACTTACATTCGCATTTCCACTACTAAAAAGAGGCAACAAAGTGTTATAAATGTCCTATGAGCTTATATTACTATCTCTAGTACATGATAGCAAGGGCTGAATAGAATCTTCCACAAACACTACATCCCGAAACCAGAATACAATTTGTCTGTGGATGATACAACCTATAACCTTTGCTGTCAGCACTATAACCAACAAAAATACATTTGACAGCCTTATCATCCAATTTTCTGCGTTGTGTTTGTGGCACCAAAGCATATGCCAAACAACCAAAAACACGCATATGCTCAATAGAAGGCTTTCTATCATGCCATGCTTCATATGGAGTAATAGACTGCAAAGCTTTCGTAGGACACCTGTTTAGTACATAAGTGGCACACATGATGGCCTCAAGCCAAAAAGAATGTGGCAAAGCTTGACTTTTGACCATACATCATGCCATTTCCGTCAGTGACCTATTTTTCCTCTCAGCAACACCATTTTGCTGAGGTGTATAAGGCACTGTACATTGGTGTTTTATCCCACGACTAGCCAGAAATGCATTAAATTCATGAGACATATACTCCCCCCCTCAATCACAACGGAGGGTTGTTTGAAGCACATAAAGACTTTGGACTTTGCTTTAAGCGGAAATACCCATGCATGCCTGGAGTAATCATCAATGAAAGTCACAAAGTAAAGGTAATTGCCCAAGGACGGAGTTTGCACGGGCCCACAAACATCACTATGCACAAGTTGCAACCTACATGTGACTGAACTGAACCATCCTTTGGAAACTTAGAACACTGCATCTTACCCAAAATACAGCCTTCACAAACATGTTTGACAGGTGCTTCAAGAGGCAGCAAAGAAGCAACCATATCAGATTTCCTTGGGTCATAAGTCTCCAAGTAATAGCAAAAGGAATCTGGTAAGGCATCAAGAATAGTCTGCACAAGGGAAGTGTCTGAAATGACTTCACGTCTGCAGAAATAAGTTGCTCATTAATATCCTTGACACTAGCAAGGAAAGTGTCCATATCATCTTCCTCATGCATAATCTTTGACTCCAGCTCTTTACGCAGCAATGAAATTTTAGCCTCATTGCGACTTGCATAAAGACCATCAAAAATATCCCAAGCCTGTTTTGCAGATTTTGCTGAACGGATGCGAGGAAAAATAGTGTGCTTCACAGCCAATACAATCAATGCATGAGCCTTTGCATCCTTTACATCCCAATGAGCTTGTTCTACCGTAGGCAAAACAACTCTAATAGCAGCAATCCTTGCAGCAAGACCTGCAACATCCTCAACATCACTTGCATCCTCAGAACTAGGACGTACATCAATGCCCTACACAATATTCCAGACGCCCTTTGACACAAGAACATGTTGCATCATGTAAGCCCACATAGGGTAATTGTCCCCATCCAACCTGTCCTCAACAGCAAATATCTTGAAGTCATCTGTGTTGTTGTCAGCCATGGTAAATGCTGCACCTGATGTGAAAACTGCCCGAAAATAGGAGAAACAGAGTGGGAACAACACGTGCTATATAGCACAAACCGTAGAAGATTGTAAGGCACCTATTATGCAAAAAACGACACTGATAGAAATTTTGCACAAAATGACAAAATAGCATGTGCAAACCTCCTTGTAGTGGAAACAGAGGCTGGAATGAGCCTGAATAAAAAATATGAGCAGACCAAGCTCTACGAACTTGCCCGAAATTTTTGTGGACCTGCGAACACTTGCCAAAGCTCACTAAAATCGGAGAAAGTGAGCAGGTGTGTGCTGGAGCAGCTGGCGAGTAAGCCCTGGAGGACGCAACCTGCTCTGATACCAATTGTTGGAATTAGGGTTGCAAAGAAATGCACACAGCTTGGAGAAGACAAAGGAAGCTCAAGGCACACAATAGAGAGTGTGTTACTTAGTGTGCAATGGAAAGATAGATAGCCCTAGAGTGATGGGCATATATACAATGCATGGGGGAAAAACCTCCTAAAGAGGGAAAAAATGCCCTGGTGGTCCTAGTGTGTTCACACACATCACTACCACATGTATATGGTAACATCACTCTCTCTCTGTTGAGGTACAAATCGAGGAGCTAGCTGGTTTTTACCTAGCTTTGCCTACTTTGCCTTGCACCGTGTAGCCTGCTGGTCTGGTCCTCTCTTGCCCTGGTCTAGCTAGGGCCTCCTCATCCCTGGTCTAGTCCCATCTCGTCCTTGGTCCAGCTGCGTGGTCTAGTCACTTGCCCTGGTCTAGTAGAGTCTAGACCTGCGTTCAACCAGTTAAGGGTCTTCTTCACAAAGTTTGGTTGGATTTGTGGTCACTGCATAACACATACAAGGTGATCATTTGAGAGTCAAAGTGCACTACTAAGTCCTCTAAAATACTACAACAGAAGGTGTCAACCCTTGGTACCTGGTAGAAGTCCACCAACCTTTTTACCCATACCTCCACATACAACGTGATCCATTCCTCCATCAGGTTCTACATATTCCAGGTCACCTTTCCCAGTGAAGCTCCCCCCATTTTGTTACAACAAGCTATTGAGCAACAGGCTCCTGAGCAAGAGGCCATGGAGGCATTGAGCAGTGTGTTGGTCAAGGTAAACATCAAGTTTCCTACCTTCAAGGGACTCTCCTCTAAAGATGCAGACGACCATGCAAGGAGGTTTGTATCTCTCTGGAGAGGTCCTGGTCTTAACAGGGAAGATGCTTATTTGGTACTCTTTCCATCAACCTTAGATGGCTTAGCAGATAAATGGTACAATCAGTTTGCAGAGAACCATTTTGCAACTTGGGCAGCTTTAAGACAACAATTATGTGCAACATTCAGGCCAGGTGACTACCAGGAAAAGGTGTTGGATGAGTTGGCCAACATGGTGCTCCAGCCAGAGGAGAATTTTGCAAAACTCATGACTAAAACCAAGTCTCTGGTTGCCAAGCTTCCCCAGCAACCCGATGAATTTATGGTTGAGAAGTGGGTGGAGAAGGCTCTTCCCAAAACTTTTCAGCAAAGAGTCTCCGACCCGACGCCACTCTGGAGGAGTTTGTGGTGGCTGCTACTAGGATAGAGGGGGCTAGGAAGCTGTTCACCAACTGCCCTCAGATAGAGACCCCCTCTGTGTTTTCGAAAATCCCTTCTGATCCATTGACTTCTTTACGTAGGGAACTTGAAGCCCTAAAACTACAATGCGTTCTTCAAGAGGAGATATCAATCTCTCTTAGACAGGAGAAACCCCCACATCTAGAGGCTTTGGATGAAATCAAGAGAGAGCTAGAAGAAATTCGGTCTCAGCAGGAGACTAAGGCTATGGTATGGTGCATCTCATGTCGCTCTCCAAGACACCCTCCATAGGATTGTCCCCTTTGGGCTTATTGCCACTTCTGCAAAAAGTCTGGGCATGAAGACAAGGATTGCTATTATATCAAGGGATTGCGAAAAATACAACAAAGTCTAGGTCCTTCTCTCCAACAAGGGCTAGCACCTGCATCCAGCATGGTTTCACCCTATGGCCATCGAAACCCGATGCCACCTCTGCTGACAACACCTCCTATGCAAGCTATACAAGGTATGCACAACAACTTTCAATCCCCGAGCTTTTATCATGCTAATGCTCCTTCAGCTCCCCAAAGCTTCTATACGTCAACATCCGTACGCATGCAGCAAGGGCCAAGACCACCTTGCCCCTCCAATAGGCCAATTTTGTGCTACAGGTGCGGAGAGTATGGAAATTATCAGAGCAAATGTCCGGTGCCAGAAGGGTCCCCCCGTTGCCGACAGTGCCCTGAAGCTAAGGATCACTATAGTAAGGACTTCCCAAAACAACGTGCATCCACATCTGCAAGCACACGCTAGAACCAACATGAGTTTACATTCCCAAAGGTTAACCTCATCACAATAAGCACCATTCCACATGCACCGCCTTCCACTCTTGTAGTTGCCTCTCGTGATGAGTTGAAGCAGGTGGAAGAGCCGACTGTGTACTCACACGGGCACAGAGAGGTGCTCTTGGTCCTAGCCTCCCTAGCGGTCCAACTTTTTCGTCTCCAGTCACACAAATGAGTCAAACTTCCCTAGTAGCTAACAAACCAGCAGGTAGTGCTAAGAGACAACCTACCTCTCTTCTATCACATATTGATGGTGATTTCATGGAAGCATTAGAGGACTTGCAGAAGCTTAAGATACCAGAGCAAGAACTGATCAAAAGAGAGAAGCCTACATCAGAGATTATCTTGAAAAACACCTTTCAACAAGTGTCACTGTAGGACATGCTTCAACTTGATGCAAATATTTTCAAAGTGACACCCTTTTCCATCATCCAGCCTCTATATCCTGGTGGTGCAGGGTCTAGTAGCGGGCACCTACCTGTGTAGCCCTTGGAGTCCTACATGATTCCTACCCAACTAATCCCCTCGCCCCTACCCTCTAATCCCCTTCTCCCCTCTACTTTCACCCCTCACCACCCCTCTTTTGCCCCACCCTCTAATCCCCTGGCCCCTACCCTCTAATTCCCCCCTTGCCCCTACTCACCAATCCCCCCCTCGCCCCTACCCTCTAATCCCCTCACCTCTACCCAACCAATCTCCCCCTCGCCCCTACCCAACTAATCCCCTCGCTTCTACCCTCTAATTTCCCCCTCGCCCCTACTCTCTAATCCCCTTGCCCCTACCCAACCAATCTTCCCCCTCTCCCTTATCTAATCCCCTCGTCCCCTCTCTAGTCCCTCTCGCACCTAACAAAATCTCCCTCGCCCCTCACCACCCAGTACCTCGCCCTTACCCTGCATATCGTGCCTACCCTTACCATGGCCTCGCCCCTCCCTACAGTTTATCCCTAGCCCTCTTCCTCCCCCTACAGGCGATCCCAAATTTTGGCTCCTTCTACATTCTCCATGGACAGATCTCATGCTTTTCAGGCAGAGCTTGTTTCAACAATCTTACGCTTTTCATCTCATGCTTTTCAGGGAGAAACTATTTTAGCCATCTTACGCTTTCAGTTTCTGAGGATATAGCAGACAGTGCGTTCAAAAAACAAAAAAAGAGATCAATTCAAGATGGTTGGTACAAGCAAGAAGGCTCGAAAGAAAGCTTTGTCTCGACAGAGACCCACTGAAACATCTCGAAGTTCTACAAAAGAAGAAGATGTAGAAACCTCCACCCATGGCCTCATTGATCTATCCTTGACTGATCACAGTGATGAGAGATACAAAGCGTTCTGACTCCAGCTCTGCCTTTGCCTCTGACTCTGACTCTGACTCTTCTAGCCAATAGGAAGATGCTGTAAAAGACAAAAAGAAGAAGGCATCACGTAGGTACTGAGCCATCAAATTCCTTGGCCTCCTTCCTCCAAAACTCAAACCAAATTCACTTTGAACTTCCATCTGCAGCAGCCTCATCCGTCTCTTCAAGAAGTTTTATCAAAAGATCAACTACATATGCTAGGTCTGTCAGCATTAGCAGAGGCCGATCTGCCTACTGATATTCCCATGGATATGGTGCATGAGGTTCTCAAGCTTTTTCCCAAAGTAAGAGGGCACCCAATGAGGGCTACACACATTGGCCACGCTTTGGGAATGACAACCTTTCCTGCAGTAAACCGGCTACGAGAACCTATTCACAACTTTCAAAAGATGCGACCATTGGAGCATGCAAAGAGCTACTTAGTACTAGTCATGCTGACTATGCAAGAAATAAAAAGCTCTGGGCCATTTTTAAGTACTACTTTCTGGTCAGAGCTGCTAAAGTAAGCAAGGGTAGATGTGACGTGCCTATTATGTTCTCGCACTGCGATGGCCTATACTGTCTCATAAACACCATCCCATGTGGCTTTCATCAAATTCTATTTACCTCTTTACAGACGCAGGCAAAAAGATTCAGAGCTCAAGTGCAATCTATGCAATCTAGCTTTCAATGCTTTGCAGCTCCCAGGTTGGCCTGGGTCATTAACATACAAGCTAGGCCCATGGATGTGGATGCGGATATGCGGCGTAAAAGCTCTAAGGCAAAAGGGAAAGTTATTGAACAGACAATGGATCTACCTGGGAAACTGAAGAAAAAGAGGGCAAAAGTAGCGAAGGACACAATAGAATCTTTAATATCACTGCCAGTTTCAAAAAGCCAGCAGCTTCGAGTGAAGCAACCTATTTGACGTTCCTCACATACTCCCGCTACTTGTTCAATGGTAAGTTCATGCGCTGCAGATCACTCTATGCATGTCACAGCTGTGGCTTCTATAGTGTGTGTTGCTCTCTCTACTGTTGCTATTTTTACTCCTACCACAGTGACTAGCTCCCAAGCCCCAGTTGGAGTTTCTTCTTCTCCTATGCCTAGTCCTACTGCAACCACTCCAACCATCTCTACTCCACCAGAGAGGCATGCTCTCAGTCCACCACGAGCAGTGCCACTTGCCACCACAGTGCCACTAGCAGTATCACTTGCCAACCCTCCCACCTGGCACCGTTTATAGGATCTTCCACAGTGTCGGACTCTACATCACCTTTTTGCCTATCTGAGGATATACTGCAGGAGTCTAGGCAAGCCATTGCCACCATTGAGCTTGGAGCAGAGCGGTTGGCAGCTACACACGAGTTTCACGTAGCTACTTACACAACTATGGAGGGGTCTCTGCGAGTCACTGAGAGAGCCATCGTTGATCGGGATGCTACTATTTTCGCACTCCAATAGGCCTTGAAGTTAAAGTCTGAAGTGATTAATGACCTTCAAGCTCAGGTACAAGGATTTAGAGGACTGCTCTTACATGAAAATAGGGCAACCCAATCTACGATGATGGGTATGGGGTATGGATGGACTAGAGCAGGTACACCAGTGCAGAATGCAGCAACGGGTCCTTCTCAACAATTTATGGGACTCTACCCATAGACTCCAGTTCAGTACTACAATCAACAGTATCCTCAAGGGTTTCAGTTGTCACCATTGCCTCAGACGCAGAACGTTCCTTGTTGCGATGATATTGCTAGAGCACACTGCCATGAATGTGTTACTCAATGTCCTTAGTACACTATAGGACAGGTGCTACCCACCCTTTGCCCTGCAGAGTAGCAGGTGGTTGGCCCTTCCCAGGCGGCCCAGTTACGGATAGGAGAGTCAACATACAGCAAGGCCCCACCATTGATTTGATGGCTCCACATTCAAAGACTGATGCTTCGGGTGGTGTGGTGACTAATCTTTCTCTTGGGTGACTGCAAGGCAATTTTTCCATAATGACAATGCAGTGCAGTAGTGGTTTTTTCTACGGTCAATTAGCAGTTTCAGTTGTTTCTCTCATCGAGACGGTGAGCGGTCTTGTGGTGGGCAACCTGTAGAAGGCTACAATGTCACTTTCACTAGACACACATTAAATACAGTTGGTCTGAGCTAGTTCACACTGGACGAACTCTCTGGCCTGGGCAGTGACACGAGGTAGGGATACAGACGGTGGTCTAGTGGACATCGTGGCAAGGTCACCACCACTCAATTTAGGGATAGACTTAGATGGTTAACATTTATGAGTCGTTGGTGGCTCTTTATGGTTGTACATATGAGCAATAGCTGTTGGGTCATGATTATCATCTTCTTCATATATGGTCCAAGGTCGTCGTCTAGAGTAGCGAGTCTATACACAGATCCTCCTCTTTGGCCACACACTCAATTCCAGCATCATCTAGCTCTTCCTCATCAACCAGCCCTTCAAGGTCGATCGACACCACCTGTTCATCAGCTTGAATCACCTGCTCTTCAATCACCTCTTTTACTTCTGCATCATGCTCCATCAAGGAAGAGAGAAACTTGTTCTCTACTGCATCTACCTCGACTTCCTCCATAGACACAACTGTTCTATCTCTCTTGGCAAGATTCTGCACCTGTTGCACCACCATGGTACATTCCATCGCCACTTTCACCAGCATGGCCACTAGCATGGCACCACATACCATCTTTACCTGCATATCCTCATCTATTGGCCTAGACCACTCCACTTGGTCTTCATCATGCACATCGTCTTGCTCTGCTCCCTGCTCTTCTTGCACATGGGATACTACCATATCATCAAACACATAAGGAGGCAGCTCTACCTTTACCAGCTCAGGTTCGTCAGACTCTGTCTGCTTGTCATAGGATGTGGACTCATCCATTCTATCCTCCTCACTTGTTTCCCAGCAACTTGAGCTTGTATCTTCATCATCACTGGAATCATATATCGACTCCATATCTGCATGTTCATCCGCTTGTTGCTCCACAAAAGCTTGACCATCTCCATGATTTTGCACACTTACTTCATCAGCTTCTAAACCCTTGATATCTGCAATCCTATTGTATTTTGCTATCTTTTCATGCAAAGTTTCCATAAGAACAGGCTTTACCTCTTTTATATGCTCTGGAACCTCAACATCTACTACCGCTTTTGCCTTCTGGTTCACTTCAACATGGAGCTTCTCCTCGTTGACAAGCTCGTCCACCCTTGGCACATGCACATCACAAACTGGAAATCTCCAAGGAACATAACCAACCATAGGCCTTACCTCAACATGCTCTGTACTTCGAACAACTGGAACCGCCTTTGGTCAAACCAAAGAACACTTTGCTACCTCCAACAGGCACATAATCTGCTGGATTCAACACGCCCAACTTCAGCTTTCACTTTACCTTTTTGCTCTTTATCTTGGTTAGATAGACCATGTCTTCATATGTATCCGCACCGTCTTTGACCTTTTCTCTAATCCTTGGATGCAATCACTCTAACAGCTTTGACAACTTCAAATACTGGTTGCTTTTTACCCCAGTAGCAAGCTCTAACTGCTTCCAACACGCTTCAAACTGCTCAATGAAAATAGAGAAATCCTTACTTACATCCTGGCGTATTGCCTTCAGCCTTGCACCAGCTTCCTCCGCCATAATCACCTTTCAAAACCGCTCCAAAAACTAACTTCGCAATATCTACCATGATCCTCCATCACTGCTCTTTAAAGCATTGAACTACATATTGGCTCGTTCTCGCATCAACAAAAACACCGTCTGTAGCTTTTCTGCATCCATCATATGCATCGACAGCAACCATAACTCAAAATCTGCTAACCAATCCTTGGGACCTTCAACACCCGTAAATATGGGGCCAAAACCTGGCTCTACCATCTTTGTTAGCTTCAAACTCGACCATCGAACACTTTGACCATCAGCCAACTGCTTTGTCGGCTAAAAAACACCGCTTTCAACCTCATATCGGAGCATCAGATAGCTCCTCAGTGGGGGTACCAGAAGATGGAGAGGGGAAAAGGGGAACACACCCATCACACAACACAATGCCTCACTATAGTCCAGGGTATACACAACACCCCAATCCACTAGAGTTCACCTTCAAAACTCGACACTATCCGCAAGCAAACCACCGCTTGCACACAACCATACGCACACACACCTTGCAATGCACCAAACCGCCGACCCAATCAGTCCGCTCTACTCAATTCATATCCTTCCACACACACATAGCCTCTCTCTATCTCTCTTTGCACAACAAACTTCAGGGGGGCACACACGTCGACACACATCCGGAAACACATGCACACAAGCAGACAAGAGAAGGGGGAATGATGCCCAGAGACAGCAATGAATAGCCTTCTCGCATATACACCACCATATACAACCAACACATTGTCGGCACAAACCTCGGCAAAAATTCCAACATGCCAAAAAGCCTAATGACAAAAGGCCCAAAGAGCCAGAAGCAACATTGCAAAAAGGCCCCAAAAAATTAATGTTTAGCTCCTTTTATAGGGGGAACTAAACCCAAAAAAAGTAAAAAAAGTGAGCTCTCTTGCTCGTGCAGTTCTCTTTGAGCTCCTTTTGGAATTTCCCTTTCATTGCTAGCACCTAGCATTGCCCACTTTTGGAAACCACTGCATGGTGCACACCTCTTGTCCTTTATATGCCCAACTCGGCTGCCCGGCTTCCTTTGCACCTGCCCTCTTGGCCTTCTTTGAACTCTCCCTCTCCACTTGCTTCACCATGTGACGGCCCCTTTGAATTTCTTTGGACTTCTCTCTCTCTGGCTCACTGTTCGCGGGACCCTCCCTTTGTCTTGCCCCTTTAAACCTTTGAACTCTCTCTCTCACTGCGCTGAGGGACCCCTCCCCTAGGCAAGCAATAGTGACACCGCTATTGGGGAGGGGCCTTTTGCCTTCAAAAAGTGTTGGCCCCAACGGGTGCATGAACAGCCCCACTGGGCACATTGCCACATCAGCAAACTGCCGCCATCAGTGGCGCGCGCCCCTCGCCACCAAAAACCGCACCGGACAGCCCCCAACTTCTCCAGCGCAGTGCCCCAAGGGCATGCCATTGCTGCATGCCAGAGAGCTCCTCTCCCTTCACACTCTCTACAATGGTTCATGGCCTAGCCTTTATACACTGTCTGTCCAAGTCCTCACCCCCCATGTAGGATTTCCCATGCAACACGTGGCGGCTCCTAACTCACCAAGCCTTTGAAAAATTTCAAAAACACTCTTATAAAAACCCCCATGCAACAACCACTTTTTTCCTTTGCTTGTCCTGCCTGCCAATTGTTGGCGCCTGGTGATCCATTTGTCGAGTCGCAAAACACGGCCATAAGTTTACTTTGTCGACTTGGAAACCCCCGATCCTTTCCACAATTCAAGATTCTCCAAGACCCCGAACCAAGGCCACAAAAACGTGAATATTCATCTGTAGCCAATTCCGGACCAATGCACCCAACTTTTCGGCTTCTATATCTTTTTGCTCCGTTCTCCGTTTGACAAGCAGTCAACTCTTGTTAACTTCATACATTGCATAGAACCTTCTCAACCTCTTTCGCGGTCCAAAAACCACCAGATGGCACGATTCCCCATGTGGTCAGGTAGGCACCAACCTAACCCCCGACAAAACTTCAAACGGCCATAAACTGTAATCCGTAGCTCTAATCTGGAATCTAGTTGGTTGCTTATTGTATTCTAGTTGGTTGCTTATTGGCTCCTCCTAAAATAAAATCCTAAGTTTCTTCTCAAGATTCGTTTGAATCCCTCATAACCACGAGCTCTTGTCCCCTCCTTTCCATGTATGCCCTCCTTTGCCCTTCAAACATTGCCCAACCTCGCCCGATGTTGTTGCATTATTTTCTCTGTCGAATGGCTCCTTTGCCTCAATTGTAGGATAGCCCTCATGACTGCAGTTTGCCACAGGATCCCACAAGAGGGTTGTGTGTCAAAGGCAAAGGTAAGTGTGCAGTTGGACAGGCCGTGTGGTCCCAAGATGAAACTAGTATAGCGGCCAGAGAGAGTTGCGACCACCCACAGGGTTGGCTTGGTTGTAGCAATCTCTTCAAAGTTCCCCCCCCCCCCCTCTAGCGGCCAGAGAGAGTTGCGACCACAGGGTTGGCTTGGTGGTAGCAATCTCTTCAAAGTCCCCCCCCCCCCGCCCAATGCAACCCACCTTTTTCCTTTGCTTGTCCTGCCTGCCAATTGGCGCCTGGTGATCCATTTATCGAGTTGCAAAACCCGGCCATAAGTTTACTTTGTTGACTTGAAAACCCCCGATCCTTTCCACATTCAAGATTATCCAAGACCCCGAACCAAGGCCGCAAAAACATGAATATTCATCTGTAACCAATTCCAGACCAATGCACCCAACTTTTCGGCTTCTATATCTTTTTTCTCCGTTCTCCGTTTGACAAGCAGTCAACTCTTGTTAACTTCATACATTGCATATCACCTTCTCAACCTCTTTTGCGGTCCAAAAACCACCAGATGGCACGATTCCCCATGTGGTCAGGTAGGCACCAACCTAGGCCCCGACAAAACTTCAAACGGCCATAAACTGTAATCCGTAGCTCTGATCTGGATTCTAGTTGGTTGCTTACTGTATTCTAGTTGGTTGCTTATTGGCTCCTCCTAAAATAAAATACTTAGTTTCTTCTCAAGATTCGTTTGAATCCCTCATAACCACGAGCTCTTGTCCCCTCCTTTCCATGTATGCCCTCCTTTGCCCTTCAAACATTGCCCAACCTCGCCCGATGTTGTTGCATTATTTTCTCTGTCGAATGGCTCCTTTGCCTCGATTGTAGGATAGCCCTCATGACTGCACTTTGCCACAGGATCCCACAAGGGGGTTGTGTGTCAAAGGCAAAGGTAAGTGTGCAGTTGGACAGGCAGTGTGGTCCCAAGATGAAACTAGTATAGCGACTAGAGAGTGTTGCGATCACAGGGTTGGCTTGGTGGTAGCAATCTCTTCAAAGTCACCCCCCCCCCCCCCCCCCCCCCCCCTCTGCCGCCGACGGCTATCTACGTGGCAACATTCCTCAACCAGCACACTCTATGTTACAGCTCTTGAGCACCAAATTGTGCACATTAGAGAGGTAATGTCATAAAATCTAATACCTAACTAACCCAAATGATTTTATCATATTAAACTTATCATTTAATGTTAGAGAATAAACGAGAACAAGAGTTAGAATAGACACATGTGCTTCTAGACCTATCTCAGCAGGGGACCAAAAGGAGAGATGGTTGCATCTCAATAGGGGTCCAAAAGGAGACGATCTACCGAAGAGAAATGTGCAATAAGTGCTTCTAGACTTATCTCAACAGGGGACCAAGAGGAGAGATGGCTACATCTCAATACGGGTCCAAAAGCAGGTAGTCTATCAAAGAGCAACATGCATCTAATGGAGCTTAAAAGACCTTAGGGTTATCTTCATTAAAGACCTTCAATAGTTAGTGTTAAAAGTCCTTTGACCTTAGGCAAGCTAGGGCTGAGCTTGAGGTGGGAACCCGACCTAAGCTTGAGGTGCTTGTCGTGCTTAATGACTCAGGTGCTTGAGGTGCTTGTCGTGCTTGATGACTAAGGTACTTGAGGTGCTTGTCATACTTAATGAGGAAGGTGCTTGAGAAGCTTCCCATGCATGAGGGGTAAGGTGCTTGAGTCAAAAAGAGACCCTACAAAGGAGGGGGAAAGTCCCAAAGTTAGAGGAATCTTTGACTTAACCTCCCACTCACCCAAAGGGCACCCCTTTTCTCAAGGGGCACATAGGACACATGTCAGACTCTCCCTATGCTTAGCTACATGGTGTGCTTGAATGCTATTGGCTGGGCTAAAGAGGGGTCCAATGAGCTTCTAGTTCCATTCAACAAATATCTAGATATTTTCAAGATCTCTCTCTCTCTCTAAGGGGTAAGGAGGACACTTGTCCAATGTACTTGAAATGCATGCTGCATGTGATTGGCTAGGGGGAGAGAGGTCCAATGAGCTTGAGGCATGTACAAAAAGTAGAACTTGCCCCAAGCAAGCAAGGGGTGTGCTGGGGGGGGGACACACTCATTTTGTGGATTCATTCTCACTTGGTGAAAGTAGAGGAACTCCACCTCCTTCTCCAAGCTTGTGAGAAGTGAGAGTCTACGCCAACACTCTTGGCTATGGAATGCAAATCCAACCAAGAGCCATGCTTAAGCTTGCCATCTTCTCCATCTTATTTACTATGCTATTATGTATGCTACCAAGAAGAGTGATGATAAGTGAGGAACTATTTCTTTTTCCTATGGAATGTTTCTTCTTCCTCTACCCTACCCTCATTCCCCGCTAGCTCTCTCCACCTTCGAAGGTGTTTGAGGCCTTGGGACTAAGGCTTGGGATAGTTAATGCTTCCTACAAAGTTTATGTTATGTTTGTGATGCATGAAGCTTTCCATCTTCATTGCATCACCTAGGTCACAAGGAACACAAAGTTGTATTGTACCAAGTCTCTCTTGATGGGAGAAACTATAATACAAATGCCTATTGGAGGGGGGACTGGCTCCGTATGAATCCGGTCCTCAACTATTGTCATGCTCTCTAAACTCTCTCTCTTGCAAAAGTATTGTTCATGAAAAGTTAACTAAGTACCATGTTTATGTTGCTACCATCAATTAAGTTCATCCGCTATGTTCACAAAGTAATCTCACAAAAGTGCTTCATCTGATTTCCTAATTTCGCTACTCTCAAAGTTCATAGGCCATTTCCATTACATCTCATGGGCCCTGATTTCATGTCAATTTTTCCCCAACATCCCCTAACTCTCTCTCATAAGGCCACAAACTATGAAGACATGCAACACCTGCAGACTGCTATGCCAAAAGCTCTGCCAAAAGCTCCATGCAGACTCTAGATCAACGCCATACAGACTCACCAAAAAGCATTCACTTTAATTCTTAGTTGACGAGAAGGAATTTCCATTCTTTTGGATATATTTTGTTTTTAAAAATTGGTACAACATACTCTGGAGTCGAACTGGTAGCATTAGCTGCATCAATTTCATTGTGATAACCATGATGCCCTTGGTTGCTCAATGCCCCTTGGATGACGGCAAAAAGATTAAAAAAAGTAGGCCCCATGCTATTGCCCTGCAATGTTTTCCCCCTGCGCGCAGTTGAATTCTACTATAATTGGACCTTGATAAAGCTTATGATATAATAACATGGTCATATATAGAAGCCGTCATGGAAGCTTTGGGTTTTGGGCCTCACCTATGTCACCTTATAAGTACACTAGGGGTTGGTAGCCAGTCAGAGCTCCTATTTAAACAATAGAATAGTGGGATCCTTTGAGGTCAAAAGGTCTATTAAGTAGGGATGCCCTCTGGCTCCCCTACTTTTTGCCATAGGGTCACATCCTTTCATCACGATGCTCAAAGCTAGTGTTGAGCGAGGGAAGTTGCAAGGCCTAGCTTTGTAAGGAAATAGCCAACTACTAGCAAAACTATTTGCAGACAATTCTCTGCTCTTATTGAAGGCATGCCCCCAGGTTGTCAAGAAAGCTCTGGAGATTGTGAAATGTTCTCGGTGGCTTAAGGATTCCAATGTAATATAGAGAAGTCAAGAATGATCTCCCTGTCAAAAAACGACTCCTTTAACCCCTCTGATTGGTCGGGGGACATTGTTACAAAAGGGAATATTTTCAGACATCTGGGGGACCCCCTTGGGGATGGAAGTAACTCACAAACAAAGATTTCAATGGGTCCTCAAAAAAATCAGAACAAAAATGAGTAGGTGGGACTATGCTCTTCTCCCATTCCCAAGTCGGATTAAAGTGATTTATGCATTTATGCTCCCTTATATTGCCTTCACAAGCCCGCTTCGGGGGGCATCTTAGGGGAATTAGAGGAAATGCAACAGAGCGGTGGGAGTCTTAGAGTGGGGAGAAGAAACCAGATACTTCAAGAACTCCATTTTACATTGGTCCCCCTGGCTCTCTAAAGTTGTAGTTCCACCACAAAGTCTTTATGGGATAGAAACAGCCAGGAAACTGAATAATAAGGGACTGAATCGACTTAGGAACTTCTAGGACGGTGACAGAAAGAGATGGAAAACCATTGAGCTTCTGGTAACCCAGTTCCAACTTAATGGCTTGGAGACTTTGCTGGTCAACAAAGTGATAAAAGAGCTTGAAAATGTAGTGATGCCAATCTGTGAATTGGGGTTTGAATGGAATGCCTGGAGATAGCCTAGAAGCAGTCTCTTATGGAAATCCCATTTTAAATGCATATATCATGCAATGATGCACAAGAAGAACTGGTCTAGCCCCCTTAACAAGATGTTGGAAAAACAATGGCCGGAGGAATGGTGGGAGCAAGTAACGGAGAACATCTAGAAGCCAAAGTTTCCGCACCATTGAGTTACATTGGACACAACCATTATGCTTTGTGTGATGACCTTGATGTCGAGGACCATGACAGTAGGGCCAACGTCACAAGAAAATTGAAGAATTGGTTTTTGACACATCAATCATATCGCTTTGGGCCACAATAACAAAACCATCATGGAATGATTATGAGAGGTTTCTTTCTGTTTGACCAATCTCAATAATGTCCATAAGCAACATCCACCTTTTGTAAATGTTATTCCTCTCTCTCTCTCTCTCTCTCTCTCTCTCTCTCTCTCTCTCTCTCTCTCTAACAACTAACCCTAGATCTCTTCCCTCCATGTCTCCCCCTAGGCGAGGGTTGCCCTGTGGGGGGGTGCTAACTCCCAGCCTTGCCCTGTGCAAGCCAACAAACGCCCTGCAAACCCCCCTGCTTGCCTGCCTGTCGGCTATCGACTCATGTAGCCGCCGCCCGTGTTGGCCTATGTAGCCGCTCTCGACACTGTCCTTGCTGTCGGCACTGTCTAGTGCTTAGCCCCCGCTCGAGTAAGTGAATACACACGTCATCATAAAGCCCTACACATAAGTAGGGGTTCCCACAAGAGGTTCCCATAGTTCAACAAAATCTCGGTTTTGTGTGGGCACTCAACGAAAAGAAGCTTTCCTTTGGAAGCATGACGATGACAAGTGCAAGTGCAAAATAGACACCAGCGGCCTCTATGCTAGGATCGTTCACCTAGAACTCGTCACAGGGAGTGAACAGGGGGCACCACCTAGCTTTCAACGGCTAGGATGCGGACATCAATGATTCAAATAACACTAACACAGCACACCACAGGGGGGGAGAGAGAGAGAGAGAGAGAGAGAGAGAGAGAGAGAGAGAGAGAGAGAGAGAGAGAGAGAGAGAGAGAGAGAGAGAGAGGTGGAGGAGATGAAAACCCTTCGGAATGTGAGGGAAAAATTGATTCAAGATGGTATTTACAAAACCCTTGTTTAGGCGAGATGGAAACCGCGCGGGGGGGGGGGGGGGGGGGGGAGAGAGAGAGAGAGAGAGAGAGAGAGAGAGAGAGAGAGAGAGAGAGAGAGAGAGAGAGAGAGAGAGAGAGAGAGAGAGAGAGAGAGAGAGAGAGAGAGAGACGGCCCCTATGTGAGTGCAAGGACAAGGAGGGGGACATGGCAGCAACCTGCAACAAGAAAACATTTTTTTAATATATATTTTTGACTTATATTATAATGCTCCCCTTTTGGGGTTAGTACACACGGCTGAGGTTTTCAAAAACCGGCTACATTAGCCCTCCCCTTCTGGCTAGAGGCATTCATTGCTCTAGTTTTGCTTCCGTTTCTCTAGCAGTGGAGTTGGAGGGTTCTCCCTCCTTTGGAATATCTACCATGAACTCCGGATCAAACCTTAAGAAGTACCTTTTGAGCCTCCATCCATTGACTTTGGTCTTGCTTCACTTTGATGTTATTTGCCATTTTAGCTCGGCAGGGTGGCGGCTACTTACCCCTAGGCCTAGATAGTGCATCATTTTCTCACTCATGACACATATTTGTGCGCCACCATCTATGTAGATGTTTGAGATACATTGCCCCTTGATGTGGGCATCCATGATAGGTAGGATGCCATCTAGATTCCTCCCAACGATATCCCTAGCTATCCTTGGTCTTGACTTTGTAGTACTTCTACCATCTTCGTCCATTGTCTCCTCATTCTTGGTGGAAGATGGAGTAATTGGGGCCATGTTATTTTTGGACCTTGCATCAAAACATCTTGAACTAGGTCATATGGTTTAACATACTCACCCAACGAAAAATCCACGATGCATGCTTGCTATACTCTCCTTTTTCGTTCATCTTTTCCTCCCTTTGAGAGGCCTCTTTGTGCCTAGCACGCTTCACTCCCATGGCATCCACTTCTTCTACTTTTCCTTTTCCTTTCCTGTGTCCTTCTCTTTGACACACTCTTCTACCTTCACCTTTCCCATGGCTTCAAGACTGATGGCACTCATTGTTTGGTTTCCAACAAGTGGTGGAGGTAGAGGTGGAATGAGAGGTTGCGGAGGTAGTGGTGGTTGCACGGGCGGTGAAAGGATTTGGACTCGTGGAATCGGCTCTGGTTGCCTGGGCGGTGGTGGTCTCGCCCTTGGTGGAGAAATCCGATTCTGTCTTACTCCCCTATTGAAGTTCTGCCTTCTTGGATGAGGATAGTAGTACATGCCATGGCCGTCCTCCCCATAGTTGTAATAATGGTAGTCCTGATTCTTTCTTCGCTGCCCTCTTCCTTGCTCTTGATTTCTGGCATGTGCATGCCCTTGCTGCACCAGATGTACTGAAAGATTCTCTAACTGATTGGTGATTCGGTTGGGTAGGTCTTGTTGATCTTCAGCCGATTCCTGTGGCTGATTCCTCTATACGGCTGTTGCAGGTGCGACTAGGTGTGGTTGGGCCCTACCCGGTTCCTCTTCCTCGGTAGTCCTAGCTTGTAGATGAAATTTCTTATCTTTAAGGTGGGCTACTTCAACTGCTACCTCATACATAGCAGGAAACCTTCCCTTCACCTTCTCTTTAAGAATTGGCCATAAACCAGCCACAAACCGGTCTTTCTTTAGGAAATCGGGTGCCTTTTTGCCCTCCCTCAGCGATGCAATCCATCGTCCCCATCAAGTTGTTATTTAGAAAACCCTTCGTTTTGGCGAGATGGAGACCGTGGTGTGTGTGTGTGTGTGTGTGTGTGTGTGTGAGAGAGAGAGAGAGAGAGAGAGAGAGAGAGAGAGAGAGAGAGAGAGAGAGAGAGAGAGAGAGAGAGAGAGAGAGAGAGCCTATAGTGCGTTCTCTAGGAAAATTTCATGTGTACGAAGATCCTACTCCTGTGTATAGTGACCCTTGGAGTCAGTGTATGTGCATGAGACGCCCTTGATAGTGACCTCTCAATGCTCTTTTATAGGTGTAGGGTGCTTAGTTTAGTATAAACTAATTAGGTTTAGGGTCCTAAGCTGGAGAGACAAAGCAGGTAGCCGGGTCCCAGACGGGGTCGATTGATTGGTGCTTTGTTTTGGGAGAAATAAGAAAATGTATTCTCCTAGGTGGGCCTTTGTGACCATCACCTAGAGAGAGGTGTAATATATAAATGGTGTTTTTTTAAAACAAAGTTTTGGCTTGGGAAACAAAAAATGAATTACCCTACGGATGTTACTGAGGAAGTGTGTTGTGGATGAGATGCCGGAGAATCGCAAGTTTCACTGGTGCGTTGGTGTAGCGTGCTTGTCAATTTTGGTGCTGGGTGGGGCATGCCTTCGGAGTCATTGTTTGATTTGCTGTTGCCATCGCGTGTTTTTGGTGTCGTCCTTAAATTCTCAATGGAAGGATGCTAGGCTAGGTGAGGGTGCATGCCCCTATATTTTTCAATGTATTCCATGGACAATCAAATATGCCTCAACATACAACTCACTTACACTTAGGTTGCCCATGAGACCTTTTATATAGTTGTCCTTTAAGATTGTACTAGATAATTTAGCCATCTTCTCAATGATTTTGACTTATCGCACCACACAAATTAAATTAACTTCTATACTATATGTAATGCAACTTACAAATTTCAAGGCCAACAAAGCCCTCCACGTGTTTCATTCTTGTGAAACTTGGACTCTGTGTGAACCTTTTCAACCTTCAACTTTCAACCTTTAAAGTTTAAAAAAAGGGGGGTTTTAAAGACTTAAGTTTCAAAAAGGGGGTTCCATCCAAACAAAGAGTCTATGGACTCTGGATGGAGTCGCCTGAGGAGATGCTCTGATTATGATTTTAAAGCCTTAAGATTCTTGACCTCTTAATTGGGTTGTCTTGCTTCACTCCCTAACCCCTAATGGTTAGTTGTCCCTTAATAAAAAAATTTCACTAAATAAAGCCCCCATCTTACTTCATTTTTGGCAAAATTTGGGCATTTGTTCTAGCACTGCTACTTAGTTTAATGCGCCCCGCCCTCATTTTGAGGCTCTGCAAGTGGACTGTCTCCCTTGTTCCTCTGCACTACGGGTGCATCATAGCTTTAATGGTCTGTGCCTTCAATACCTTTGGAGCTCCGCTTGGTATGGTGACTTTATTCCCCCCTCTGGTTTGGCTAACTAGCATGTTTTTCTATTGTGAATATTAAGAGTCTATAGCTACTAGTGGGTGTCTTTACCTACTTGGTGTGGTGCCCCCCAATACTAACCCTAGTAGCTACATTACTTGTGTCTATTGGCAAGGATTCATTCCTTCCACTAGCTATCTTTCTCTATGTAAAGAAAGGCCCTCATTTGATGTATGCTAAATAGCTAAAACCCTGCCGATACATGAGTTACTACCTACCTCTTCCTCAATTAAAAAGGTGAGGGATTCTACTTCTTCCCTCACTTAGACTTGGTCTAATGGCATGTGAGGATTATTGTAGTGGGTTATACTCCGATGGAATTTCTAAAGTTATGTTGAAGTTTTTTCCTCATTTGGTGGATATTGAACTAGTTGAGAAGGCCTCTACCTCCCAAGTTCTTTGCTCACTAAATCTAACCTTTGTCAAGACTTGGGCTTACATGTTCTAGAAGTTCATTATAAGTGAAAGTGATTTGCTGCTGAAATGTGTGTGTTGTCCTTGAGTGGTGTTGGATACACTTCCATCACAGGGTCTCCACCTTACCAACTGGTTATGGGATATTTTCATTGTCTTGGATCTTTTAGAGTGGTGGTCTCTATGCATGGTTTATGCTTGATGATGCTTTGGAATGTTACTTGCCTCTTGTTAATGATTTGCTATATAAATGTGGTTCTACAAATTTTGCTGGAACAAACTGATTTGTAAGCTGGTGTTTCTGGCAATTATCTAGGATTACTATGGGAATATTTTTAACTCACTTGACTATTAGCTTACCCACCTGGACATTTTACAAGAGCATGAGAAAGAGAAGGGGGGGGAAGGGGAAACAACAATAGATTTGGGCAATAGTGGCTTGATTATGCTTTAAAAGGCATGTATAGAGCTTGCGATGCCATAACCATGGCCATTTTCAAGAAAAAATACAAAGGGATTGGACATGCACACTCTTTTGTTAGAGAGCTCCACTTTGTAGGCTTCCAATGGTGTCGTGCAGCTCTGCTTTCATGATGGGAAAAAGAGCAAAGAAATGCAAGCTAAGCTTCTTTGAAGCCTATACATTTATTGAGCAGTGATCACGGCTTGTTAACAAGCCAAGTTTAATGATTAATGTATGCCAGATGTGGCTTAAAAGGGCCAACAGATGCCTTGATGATGCTATGTCCATCTGATTGCTACCAGTGGCTTTATATTTTGTGTTTCAAGAATATGGAAAACTTGCTTAACTCTGTTAATGCAATGTTGCTTTGCCTCCTCATACTAACTTGGATCTTTTTTCTCTTACTCTTACTAAAAATTGAACTTGAATTTTTTAAATAATGGATCACTCATCATGTGAAGACTTGGATTATGATAGGGCTTGGTTCTTACCTTAGAACACTGATACTTAATTGAGGGATTTTTGACCCTTTTGGCTATTGGACTACATGCTGAATGGTGTTTGTTCAACTGACATTGCTTATTGTTGGAATTGGTAACTGCTAAGTGTACCTAGGTTGTATTATGTTTTTACTAAAAATATGCTGATAACTTCTTCATAATAATACTTGTATGGGTGTCCTTGCCATGACCTAATTATGTGCTAGCCATCTACTTACTTACTATATTTGAATGGACTCACAAAGATTGCTGTTTTTTGGCAATGGCTTGATTGGGATAATTCCTGAGCTGAGTTAAAAGATCGGGTATCACCTTACTTTTGGATGTCATCTTGTTGATGATGGTCATCCTGCTAACAATTGGTTTCCATATTTGGGGGGACTATATCTAGATCCTAGTTACTTTGATAAATGTGAAAATATTGTGCTTTGATAACTTTTGCAACTCTTTTTTGGCGATTCCATACTGTATTTTCTTGGACATATGCTTGAAACACACATCAAGACTACTATAGTATTGATCTTGGATTGTGCTTGGTCTTGGTATGATTTTCTTAGTTTATGACTGGCTCCTTTCTGGTTACTCGGACGAATGTATCTTTAGCTTCAAAAGTTAGGGTTTTGGAATTTTACTACTACAACTTTCTGCCATATGTTGTTGAAATTTGGCTTCTTGATAACCTATAAAGAGCTGGCATGCTCTGCTTGGTGTGATTTGGAAACTGGCTTTGACTAATGCTTCAATATTAACCCCTATTTTAATGAAATCTAGTCCCTCTGGGATTTCTAGTTGATTTTGTACTGGCCATTGAATTCTACTATGGTTAGCTGGATGTACAAAATCTTTTCTTCTTTTTGTAATACGAACATCAGATTTGACAAGCTCATATTTTGGTCTGTGCTTAGCCTTCACATGATTTGTTGAGACCTACTAGCATGGTTCACACTCTCAGGTGGTTACTGATGTTTCTTGAATTTTTTGCAATAGTCCTAGCTCTCAAATAATGAGTGTAGGTTTAGATATTTGGATTCGTGCTCTTACTGGTTTTCTACTGATATTTGGATTTGTACTCTTACTAGTTTTCTACTGATATTTGAATTTGTGCTCTTACTGGTTTTCTACTGATATTGACTCTTATGACCAAGCTTCTTACTGACCTAGATTTTGAAGGGTTACTCTCATCTAGTATTTTGTTGCAGATTAACATTAGCTCTGAGGCCTAACAATTCAATCGAGATGACCTCAACAACTCTACTACTTTTGTATAGAATCATTAAAATGATGGCACATTCTTATTATGTTATAGAAAAATTAATCTAAGACTGAGTCAGTTCTGTACAAAACTTTGTCCAGCTATCTAAATCCAGTTGTCTTTTGAATGCTATGTTCTTTAAAGTACATGCATCTAGTTTAATACAACAACATACACGTCCTACACATGAGGCCCTCCTAGACAACTGGGTGAGCTGGGGACACTGATTTTAGATTCTTCTTTGTCTTTAGGCTTTGATCAACCCTCTATGGGTGGATGCATGAATAGGTGGACCAAAAACCTTGTCCCGGACAGAGGTTTTATAACCGGTACATAAAACCATCTATATTAGTTCAATTTGATATATTCTTTTGAACAGATTTTTAATTAAATATAGAATTTTATTTTTGTTAAATATAGAAGACGGCTCTGTACCTCTTAACTATGCACGTCAACCAGCTCTTTACACCATTACTATTTCCACACCTCTCTTTCAAATATAGAAGACGGCTCTGTAGCTCTTAACTATGCACGTCAGCCAGCTCTTTGTCTTCCCGCTCTCTCGTTTTCTTGTCTCTCTCTAACTCTCTGAGTAGGAGCACAGATTGCTATTTTACTTTGTAGTCCTATCACACATCTATTGCTGTCATATACTGCTCTTGCTCTCTGTAGGCCTATCATCTCGCTCAATCTCTCCCTCTCTAGCATGGAGCAAGAATCTCACAGTATATGTGATTGCTCTCAGCCTCACTATGAACTGTGTGCTAGGTATGCTGTTGATGCGGTCAAGGAATATCATGCTAGGAGAAAGAGGGAGCAGCGTGCTAAGAACAAGCTTGAGCAGGTAGCATGTGAGGAAGATAATGATCAAAATGGTGCTGATGATGCAAAGCGTCAAAGACTTTGCAATGACCTTGTTATGCTCTTCAATTGTCGTACAAAGACCCTCGATGTTGCATCATGCTCAGATATTTTGTGCAAGTTTGTCAATCATCCTTCTCTTAGAGACATTGAAATGCCCACGGCACAAACAACCTTCGTTGAAGCCATACGCAACACAATAGATGCAATCAAATTACCCAAGAGCGGACATGAGCTCTTTCTTAAAAGGTTCATCACCACAATGCTTATGAATGTTGAGTGTACATCTACCTCAAAAGTGAATGTTTCAGTTGCATCTAAATTGCTAAATTTGCACAAGAGGAACTTCATAGCTGCAAAGAATTGGTTGAGGGCAGCAGGTGATGGCAATTTGCCAATCTCTTTGTGTGCTCGATAGCCCATGGATCGTGGTTTCATAACACCTGATGAGAAAGAGTTGATCTTCTCTTTTTGGATGTATAACACTCGTGTTTCACCCAATAAGAAGGATGTGTGCAAAAAGCGTATTGGAAGAAATTCATATGTCAAACATCCTGTGCATCTTCTTGAACAATCTCAGGTAATAACTTGCTTCACTATATCCATTTTTGTTTTCTAATATTTGCATTCATGACCTATATTCACTATAATTGGGTTGATAAGAGTAGATATGAAATCGGATATGAAGGAAGTTATAAATGGAAATAAGGGGAATTTGTATTTGGTCCTAGATTAAGAGTAGATAAATATTGGATGTGAAGGAGAATATAAATGGAAACATAGTTTTTATCATATGCGTATGTTTGCTGAAACATACGTTTGCAGACGCATACTTTCACACGCGTATGATATGTATAAACAAACGGGACTAAAATTAAAAACCCCAAATTTCCTAGCGATTGTACTCTGCGAGTCTGCTCCTGCCTGCATAGCGTTCATAGTATGCCCTTCCTTGCTTCGCAGCCTTGCCTCATCTCTTCCACATGGTAGTTGCTCCCCAATATTGACAGCTCCGAGTCAGCACTAATAGCAAATTCAGTTTGCAAGTTTGTGCTAGGTTCTCTGTACGCAACTGGCTGAACGAATACAGTTTGCAGGTTTGCACTAGGTTCTCTGTATGCAATGGGTCATGAACATTTGTAGTGTGGAAATCGATGCAACAGATCGGAAGGGCTGAGCGAATGCAGTTTACATTTACTAATACACAAGTGGATGAGGTCAAGTATGAAAGTATGGTTGAAGTTTTACCATACTTGAACCATACTTTCATACTCGTATGCATATGCAGTATGGTTGCCGCATGAAAAAACTATGAATGGAAATATTGAATATGTATTTGGTCCTAGTTAAAAGTAGATAAATATCCGATATGGGTTTCCATGACCAGTATAAGCATCTTAAACAACTCTTGATATGGTATGTGAAAGATGTACTTGTTAACCTAACCAGTTATGTAATAACTAATACCGATTTTAAATGAAAAAATTGGTTTACATAGCTAGTAGATTAATTTTAGCTGGTTAACACTTTTTTCCCACTAGTATAGAACTTGGTCAAGTGTATATATGTGGTATGTGAAAGATGTACTAGTTAACTCGACCAATTATGCACTTACTAATACCGGTTTGAAATGAAAAGACCGGTTATATAACGAGTAAATTAATTTCAACTGGTTAACACATTTTCACAGTAGTTTACAGCTCGGTCAAATGTATCTGTGGTATGTAGTAGACATACTACTTAACATAACCAGTTATATAAAAACTAATAGTGGTTTGATATTACAATACCGGTTTACATAACCAGTAAATAGATTTAAAATCGTTTACACATTTTATGCCAGTAAAGATCTTGGTCGAGTGTTCATATGCAATGTTTTTCATACTAGTTAGGTAAAAAATTGGTTTACATAACCAGTGAAAAAATTTTAACACTTATTTCTCATTGGTATACATCGTGGTTAAGTGTTCACACGTACTGGTCGAGTGTTCACATGTACTGTTTGTCATGTCAGATAGGTAAAAAACATATCAGTTTGAAAGGAAAATACTGGTTTACATATCCAATAATTTTTTTTAACACTTATTTCTCACTGGTATACATCGTGGTTAAGTGCTCACATGTACTGGTTAGGTAAATATATACCGGTTTTAAATGAAAAGACTAGTTTACATCAGGAGTAAGAACATTTGAACTGGTTGACACTTATATACCACTGGTACATACCAAGGACATGTGTTCATATGTACTGGTTTGCCTAACCAATTAAGTGCAAAAACATACTGGTTTGAAATAAAAATACTGGTTTATAGTAATGTAATAGCTTTCTTCAAAGATAATAAAATCCTGCAGTTTTCTTCAATGTTCTTTAACCATATATGTTTTTCATTGTAGGTGGAGCTCTTTCTCAACTTCAAAGAACAATACCCTGAAATTGTAATAAGGCAGCGTGCGTTTGAGTACATAAAGCCATATTTTGTGCGGAAATTGAGAGACCGATATACTTGCTGCTGCATTTCACATGTTCAAATGTCCTTCCTAAAGGATGCCATAAATCACATGCGAAGTTCTATATTCGGTCTGCATGGAAAAGCTTGCCAATGTCAATGCAACATATGCAAAGACAATGGTGGATGCAAGGCACCAAAAAACCCTATCAAGAGTGTAACAGCCTTATTGGACTCTATACTATGTCCAAAATCAGATACGTCCACCTTCCATGCCCTTGCCTGCTTGAGTGGTCAATGTAAAAGGTGTGGCCCGGCTAAGTTACATTTTTGGGCTGCAGAGGCTGCATTTATTGCTAAAAAGATTGTGGTGAAGATTTTTGAGGACCTAGAAGTAGGAACTGCGCATGATGGTAAGAAGAAGAAAAGGAAAGTCTTGTCGCATAAGGAAATATCATGCCAGGATCTCTCACTCATGTTCAAAGACCATCTCAAGAAATACATAATGCATAATTTTGTGTATAGATGACAAGCAGAACAATATAAGGAATGTATACAAAGCTTTCCAGAAGATGTTGTTGTGTCAGTAGTTGACTTTGCTGAAAATTCTAGTTTCAAAGAACAAAATGAGATTCAATCCATGCACTGGTATTCAATTCAAGTAACTATTTTTGTGCACATAACATATTTCCGAATTGCAGGTAACGACATCACCCTAGATCCGTTTTTTTTTTTTTGTATTAGCCTTCAATAATTTATGATTTTTATATTATGTAGGTGACATCCACAAGACAATTCACTTCTTCATTTCAGATGACAAGCAATATGACACACATTTTGTTCAACATTGTTTTCTGAAATCAATGTGCTTCTGTGAGTCCACTCTAACCAAGAAAGATGCAACATTGACAACTTGCTTGCCAACCCTCCTACTACCTGCTTCTCTTCCTCCTTCGCCAAAAGATGCACTCTCTGAAAAACCCTAATCAGCCTCTCTCTCTCTCTCTCTCTCTCTCTCTCTCTCTCTCTCTCTCTCTCTCTCTCTCTCTCTCTCTCTGTCCCTCTCCCTCTCTCCTTTTATTTGCAAGATACTTCAAATATAGAATACAACGTATTTCCGTGCAACTTGCTTGTAAATGTATTATACATGAATTCTGTTACATTGATTGACAAAAAGGCCAAGTAATTATCCATTTACATCCATCGACAAAAAAATACATCGACAAAAGTCGCCCACTTCACAGACTTTATGAAGCTTTTGTTTTACAAAAAAAATTTGTTCCTTTGTTTTGGAAAAAGTCAATCCGCCATTTCCAATAAATATGACGCACATAGGCGTCGTCAGGTTGTCCGTCTTCACAAATTACAGTCCTCTTTGTATACTCAATTTTGTCCTTAGAGATCAACCAGTGTGCCAACCAGTTTATGATAGTGGTTGACATAAAACAGGCGCGCACTTCTTTAGACTGCTTTTCTAGCTTGGGAAAAACAAGAAATGACCCCAATGAATTAAACATTAGCTTATATCTAGAATCATCAAAGATAAGTGTGTCAGGTGGTAGGTCAGGAAAATTTTTGAGATTCTTGTGGAACACCGATTTATCTGTCCCACCCATTTTAAAAGGGGCCCTTGTGTAGTGCGCCTGACTTACCACTCTATTGAATATTTTGTGGTGGTCTGGGAACACTGTCGCTAGTGTGCATTTGAGCTTCTCAAACTCGTAGCAGCTCCATATCCACACTTTGAACCATCTGAAACAAAAATTCAGAAACACTTCTGCATCGAGCCTTACCCAAAACTGTGTATCCCCTTCAACAAGATGGCGCATTTTCGGCCAGTAGGGCAATTCTTCACCATATTTTACATCAAATTTCTTGAACAGTAAGCCATTAAGGTCCAAAATGAGAACCCTACGCTGGACGCTCAACGAAGGTGGTGGCCTTGGCCATATCAGTGGGATTCTTTTACACATTCTATACCATAGAGGAAACACGAGCACTAGAGGAGACAACACCCAATTCCATATTGCACGAATGTCAGCCCTGCCATTCTGCTTGTCAACCCTGAACCTATCTGCAAGGCGCCATTCTTCAACTGAAAACATATCTGTAGATGCAAAATTACATAAGACTTAAATTTGAATATGCAATTAGGACATATCTACAGATTGAAATCTTACAATAAAAATACACAATGTTCAAAAATTAGGCACAAGATGAAAGAGACGTCGAATGGGAAAGAAAGTCATATTAATGTTAGAAGTGGTTACATAAAAAGAAACATAGGGGGGGGGGCAAACTATAATCTTTTGCAGGCTCTGGGTTTAGGGTCAGAACTTGTGCCGGTATTCTGCATCTCCTTAGTGTCTTCTATGTCCATCTCCTCTTCTGGCTGCCCCTGGGTCTCTTCCTCTTCCTTGCTTTTTTGCTCCATTTCAGGCTTCTCATCTGCAGTCTTCTCGATTTTATTTTTTTTGCCTTTCTCATATGCTGAGCAAGGGTCTCCTCTGGACTTCCCTCCAGCCTGACATCTACACGACCATCAGCTTTAGAAAGCTTTGCAACAAAGATCACTTATTAGAGCCTTATCAATGAAAAAAATTACTCTTGCCACGTTGGCCTCATTTTCTCGGGATCTTTGATCTTGTCACCCACACGCCAATGTCTAGCAACACATCGTCTTCCTCATTCTGGGTTTCCCCTTCAGCACCAGTCGTACTCTGCTCCTTTACCTCAAAGTTTTGTTCTTCTTCTGTTGTTTCTGAAACAGGTTTCTCAGCATTACCAGGGACACTTTCATCAAGCAAAACCTCCACAGGTGTCTTGTATGCAGGCGTCACTGCATCGTTCCTTGTGTCTTTACCGGCAGTAGTTCTGAAGCATCTTGACTCTGAAAAAACATCAGAGAAGACAAAAATCAACCACCTGATTAAAACAATGGTGTGTTTCTTACCCGTTGAAACAATTTTATCACCTGTTATTGGGCATGGTTCAAGTGGCTTCTTCTTTAGAAGGGATTGGTCTTCTGGAGAAATAACTCCGGGGCGATCCTTAAGCAGGCACTTTCCTTTCTTAGCCAAGTGAGCATAGCAGAATGCATGGTATGCATGTGAACAAGGCAATAGAACAACATGGCTTGAGCGATTGTGATCATGAATTTTTACACCACAAGCATTACACACATCAATGAGAACAACACTATGTCCAGGAGCTGAAACTCGTGCATGCACGACTATGGTTTTAGGTAGCATTGGTTGACTACTCATGTCTGTCACAAACGTGACACAGAGACCAAAGGTTTCCTCATGCTCCAAGCATTTGGATAATTCTTCCTGTAGGCAAGAGATCTCTGTTATCAGACAATGTCAAACAAGTATAAAATCGGTATGAATGCTTGAAGATCGGTATAATAATGTTATCATACCGGTATGATTACATCCTGCCGGTATGATGTTATCCCACCGGTATGATGTTATTATACTCGATAGTATAACATCGTACTGGTAGGATAACATCCGGTAACATCACACCGGTAGGATAACATTATATCGGAAGGATAACATCAAACCAGTTGGATTTTATCATACCGTTAGGGTGTAATCATACCGGTCAGATCTAACCATACCGGTCGGATGTAACCATACTGGTAGGATATAACCATACCGGTAGGATGTAATCATACCAGTAGGATATAATCTAACCGGTATGATAACATCTTACCGGTATTGTCATCTACCCTTATCGAATTGATGTTATTGTCATACTATTATGTTTTTTTATTATTCAGTTTTGTGGTACCACATTCTACCCATCCCGGTATGATAGAGCCATAATACAGGTATTGTAAAACTTATAATACCATTTTCACTATTAGAGTTTCAGTAAAATATGGTTATTATAATCATACCGTTACTTTAATGTTAAACTACTGTTTTGTTTTGTTACTATATCGGTATTATTTTGTTGTTATACCTGTATTATGTTGCTTTCATACCGTTATTGTGATCATTGATAGAACTTATAGTAACATGTTCACCAATAGAATACCAATACCGGTATTGCAACCGTTACTTTGCAGGTATTTTACCATTATTTATAGTAATCAATCTACTTTATAGGTATTATTGTGTAATCATTCCACAACAGTATATAGACTATAGTATATTGTACATCCAAACCAGTACTTTGCAGGTATTATACTACAATCATATGGAGTTAAAAGCATACTTGTGCCTGCTGTAGAGTGGATTTTTCTTGGTCAAATTTTTCTTGGAGGCTGTCAAGCAAGCCTGTTGGTACATTGGCATTGTCAAGGAAGTGAATTTGAATGGTGTCAAGTGCACCCTCGCAACGATCCACATCAGCAACAGATTTGACCACAGAATCCTTAGCCTTCTGACACTCGGCTGATACAGTGTCATGAGATTTTCTAACCTCAACAAGTAGTTCTTGCAAGGAAGTGGATACTTCAACACTAAATGCAGACTGAGTAGTCGCAAAAGCCCACTTTCGGCTGGTGTACTTCCGGATGGGGTATTTACTAACAAGATGGCAGAACCACTTGGGGTTCCTGTGGATACTTGGGAAGTCTCTAACTTCCATTGTTCTCTTTTCCTATCTAAGTGACCTTCATTGGTCACATTCTTTACCACCTCAGATGCAAACTCAACCCACTTTATCGGACTTGTGCATACGAAATAAACATATCCGCGTGCAAACTTGACTCCCAACAGATAGTTTGGTGGTTTGGATTGATACACCTGCATGTAGAGCTGGTAGAGTGCCTTGTAGTGATCCGGCCTTGCTGTTTTTTTCGGCACTTTTTTCTCCTTCACTAGAAGACACGTGAAAAATTTCATCCAATCGGATATGGGCACATCTGCATCTGTCAACTTCCTAACATCTTTCCCCTCAAGACTTAACCCATATTCCCTGTGAAAATCCTCCTTTGTTGTGCAGAATGCCTTTAATGGCACCTCCACATCCTTGGGGTGAACAAAGCGGCTGATTTTGGGAGGAGGCTGTAACTTCTGTCTCAATCCATATTCATTACTCAATATATCCACACCTCAATACTCTACTACACATACAGGTCCGCTGTACACAACACAGAGAGAGACAGAGAGAGGTGACATACCTTCGTGGGAGAATGTCGGGTCTTTGTGGGGGAGACCTGTCGGGTTGCATTCCTTGGGCTCTTTCTTAGGTTGCTATCCATAGCGAAGGATAAGAAGCGTGCATAGGGGGCTGTAGAGTGAGCTGAGAAAGGCGAAGAAGAAGAAAGGCACAGAGATATGGAGAAGTACAGTCATGCAAATATTTGACTGAACATTCGTCTGACGTGGGCTCCACGCAGGTTTTTGAATCCTCCACACGATTATTAAATTCAAACGATTTTGTATCCTCCACACGATTATTTAATTCAAACAATTCTTGCCCATAACACCAGTTTCATACCCCCTAAATTTTAAGCCTCCAAAAGCAACTTTCAACTGGTTAAAACTGGGCCACCTATTCATGCATCCACCCCTATCTATAATTACTTATTAGGTTGATAGGGTTAGGTGGTCTTTCCTTGACTATAAAATGGGTTCTTGATCATGGCTGTTGTAGTCTTTTTGCTTAGCCAATTTCAAGTTGCAGGTTAATCCAAATTTACTCACACATGTTTAATTAAATTTATTTTGATATTTTTAGAAACATGTTTCTTTTTAACAGACTGCACATATGAGGTTTTTTGTGATCCTGAGCAAAAATTATGGAAAACATCCTCTAAAGACAATGAATTGGTAAATACAATTTTTTCTATTTGCCGACAAAGCCTTAAAACTCTTACTGGAGTACAGTCTTCTTTGAAGACATTATCAGATATTGTGTTGATAAGACCTGCTTAACTTTCTACTGGCTAATAAAGCCTTAAAACTTCTACTAGAGTATAGTCTTCTTTAAAGACATTATCATATATTTTGTTGATAAGACCAGCTTTACTTTATTCAAAGGCATTTTGATGTGATACATATCCGCTAAGCTTCATACTCTCATCAACTTGATGAGGTAGTAGGCCCATACTGACTATTTTACTCTCATCAACTTGATGAGGTAGTAGGCCCATACTCAATGGGTCTACTATCTTAGCATTGAGTATGGTGCTTGGATAAGGGTGGGCACGCACGTGGGCGTGCGCACACACACACACACACAGTCACTTCATCTACCTGTGATTGATACATCTAGCTCACACACACACTTACACTTGAATTACTGATGCAGCTGATGGATTTATTGTCTGGTAGATGTTTACCTTGTGGAGTATAGTCTTCTTTGAAGACATTATCAATGTTGGTACGATCGACTTTACTTTCTACTCGCTGACAGAGCCTTAAAACTCCTACTAAAGTATGGTATTCTTTGAAGACATTATCATATATTGTGTTGATAAGACCCACTTTACTTTCTTTAGAGGTATCATAAAATCTAATATCTAACCAACCCAAATGATTTTCTCACATTAAACTGATAATTTATTGTGGGAGAATAAACGGGAACAAGGGTTAAGATATAGACATGTGCTTATAGATCTATCTCAACATAGGGCCAATGGTAAAGGGACCCAAATGAGATATGGTCTATCAAAGAGAAAGGCTAACCAATGGAGCATAAGACCTTAGGGTTAGCTTCATTGAAGACCTCCAATAGTTAGTGTAAATGTCCTTTGACCTTAGGTAAGCTAGGGCTGAGGTTGAGGTGGGAACCCGGACCAACCTTAAGGTGCTTGAGGTGCTTGTCGTGCTTGATGACTAAGGTGCTTGATGATTGAGATGCTTGAGGTGCTTGATGACTAGGATGCGTGAGGTGCTTGTCATACTTGAGATGCTAGGGTTGTTCTTGAGGTGGGAACCCGGACCAAGCTTGAGGGGCTTAAGGGCCAAGCTTGTGGTGGGAACCGGGCCCAAGGTTGAGTGGCTTGAGGTGTACAAAAGTCAACACCATTCCCTACAAGGAGGGGGCGAGCCCTGCAAGAGGGGGGATGAGAGAGAACACCCACACACTTACTCAAGGCAAGCTTGGTACAAAGAAAGCAAAAGGGACACTTGTCAAGTTCCTCCTCATGTTGCCTCATGGTGCACCTGAAGCCTATTGGTTGGCCACCCAAGGGGTCCAATGATAATTTAGAAGATTTAATTAATTATTTTAGCATTTATCAAGTCCTATCTCTCAAAGGGAAAAGGGGGATACTTGTCCCAAGGCTACCCTTGTTACTTGATTTACCTCCTGCTTGTGATTGGCTAGGCATGGCGTGGTGCAAAAAGATTCAAGAAAGCTATAGGGGGTATACTCTCCCACACACACTCACACACACTCTCATTGTGTGAAGTGCAAAGTGCAAGATCTCCCTCTCCTTCTCCAAGCAAGTAGAGAGGTTGAGAGGCTACACCAACACTCTTGGCTATGGAATGCAAATCCAACCAAGAGCCATGCTTCAGTGCTTAAGCTTGCCATCTTCTCCATCTTCATTACTATGCTATTATGTATGCTAGAAAGAAGAGTGATGCTAAGTGAGGAACTAGTTCTTTCTCCTATAAAATGTTTCTTCTTCCTCTTCCCTACCCTCATTCCCTGCTAGCTCTCTCCACCTTCGAAGGTGTTTAAGGTCTTGGGACTGAGGCTTGGGATAGTTAATGCTTTCCATAAAGTTTATGTTATGCTGGTGATGCATGAAGCTTTCCATCTTCATTGCATCACCTAGGTCATAAGGAACACAAAGATTGTATTGTAACAAGTCTCTCTTGATGGGAGAAATTATAATACAAATGTCTATTTGAGGGGGGACCGCCGCCTCCACATAAATCCGGTCCTCATCTGTTGTCATGTTCTCTAAACTCTCTCTCTTGCAAAAGTATTATTCATGCCAAGTTAAATAAATGCTATGTTTATGTTTCTATCTTTAATAATGTTTACCCACTATGCTCACAAAGTAATTTCACAATAGTACTCTCTCTAATTTCCGCTAATCTCAAGTTAATAGGCCAATTCCATCACATTGGTATCAGAGCATTTGGTTTCTCTTTTCTCGCTTAAGAAGAGAGGTCCTTAAGTAGCCTATAAATGGTTGATTTTGTTAATTATATGGGGTAAGTGGAAGTGGGATCTAGTATCGATTTTGTTGAGCCCACTATGTGGGATATGATGCACACCTTGGGATCTTTGGACTTAATAATGGAGTCTTTTTGGACTTGCCTACAAGTTTACCATTATTGAGCCATAAGAAGTCTGAAAGGAGCTAGCCCTCGGCAACTCTGCTATGTTAGATCTATTCCACTACTCTCTATAATTAACCACTTCAAGCCGTGGGTGTAAATACTTAAGAGCCGATTTTTAAAGGCTAAGAGGAGTGGCAACTAAGGTTTTGAATTGCCAAATCATACACTAAGTACATACACAATTTTGTTAGCATGGCTAACAATAACCAAGAGAGTAGAATGAACATTGATAGCTTTGATATTGCACATGAAGGTGCTAATGATGATGCTACCATGTTTGTGAATTATCTCGTAACTAGGTTGCATCAAGCTTTGGACAACCCTGCTTTGCAAGCCGAAGTTACTCAACAACTTCGCGCTTATGGGATCTCCCTTCCTCCCCAAGAGGAGAGAGAGCTTAGGAGGCCTCTTGAAGAGACCCCCAAAAGAAGACTCTTTCCCATACAAGAGGAGGAATCCAAAGAGAAAAAAAGCTATAGAAGTTCAAAGAGGGAGGAAAGAGTATCTCTTTTCTCACCTATGATGGCACCTTCGGTGCTACCGACAAAGTGTTGGCCTTCATCCAACAATTTGATGCGGCCTTTGGAGATGAGGGCTTCACAGAGTTCTCCAAGCTATGCCATGTAACTATGCACTTCCAGAAATGAGCTCATCAATGGTGGGCTAGCCTTCATGGCAACGATGAAGCCCCAAAGACATGGAAAACTCTATGAGTTTCCATCATGAAGAAATTCCTTGCAAGCGATGCAAAGGAAAAAGTGCTTACCGAATGGTGCAACTTAAAGCTTCTCTCTCATGAGTCTATCCACAAGTATGTAGACAAGTTTTGGGATTTACATCTCAAGACTACTATCTTTCAAAAGATAGACTTTGCCAAGCAAAAGCAACAATTTTGTGCGGGATTACCTGAAGAGATGGCCGAATACATCAACTCTCAACGGCCTGGTTCTATCACCGAAGTAATCCATCACACCATGGTTGCTTCACACATCAATTTCCATCAAGGGCTAGATGGAATGTCAAGCCCATGGAAAACAAAGACAAAAATGATGCAAAGGGGAAAACCAATGCTCAAAATTCTTCCCAAGTCATTTTCAACAACAACAACAATAATCGATCCAAGGAGAAGGGAGTTTAGAAAGGCAAAACAAACTCTGTCCTAAAGAGGTTGAAGGTTTTCGCCGGGACCATAAGTGTTTCAAGTGTGGGGAGCAAGGACATGGCTATCATTCTTGCCCCAAGAAGAATGCTTGCAATGAGACTCCTAGGGCTTCCACCATCGAAGCTCCAAAAGAGGATGCTCATTGCAAAGGATCATCACTTTCCTATGCTTGGGGAAAGGTAAGTGAGCATGATGCCTTCATCTTGTTTGACCCTGGCTCTACTCACAACTTCATGTCAATGAAGTTGGCCACCAAGTTGGGCATTCAAGATTTTGAGATGGGAGATATTGTAACGGTGGCGGCTGACACAACTTTCAAGGGACAACAAGCCTCCATTACGCCCTTGATTGGGAAGTTAAGGCTTCTTGTCCAAATCTATGTTGACAAAGAAGACTTTTTCATCTGTCCTCTCTAACATGAGGATGCTATCCTAGGGGCACCATGGTTTGATCGCATGGTTGCCAATACGAAGTTCCTTGAAAGGAAAATCTACTTCACCTACATGGGAAAGAGCATGTATATAGATGCTAGCGAGCATGCTCACACTATTCCACTTGTAAATCCTCCTGCTTTTGATAGATCAATGAAGAGCTCAGTTTTTGTGTACATGATTTTTGTCAAAGAGTCTCTAAAATATCCTAATGTTTCATCAAATGTAAATGATAGGAATCAAGAAGAGGTAGACTTGTCTTATTTTGCTACAAGGATTCCAAGATGTGTTCATCGATGATATCCCTATGGACTTTCCTCCAAAATGAGAGGATGATGACCATCGCATTGAGATCCTTCCAGGAACCTCACCACCTAACAAGCCTCCTTATCAAGTCTCTCAAGCTCAATAAGAGGACATCATGAGGCAAGTACAGGAATTGGTTGACAAAGGGATGGTGAGATCTAGTTCCTCTCCCTTTTGTTCTCTAGTCCTTTTAGTGCAAAAGAAAGATGGTGCATACCGTATGTGTGTGGACTATCGAGCACTAAATCATATCACTATCAAAAACAGATTTCCCGTGCCTCGGGTAGAAGATCTGTTTGATAAGATATAGGTCTCTACCTACTTCAGTAGGATTGACCTTAAAAGTGGCTATCATCAAATAAGGATAGCGGATGAAGATATCCTAAAGACCACGTTTCGCACAACGTTTGGTCTTTATGAATATCTAGTCATGCCTTTTGGCTTGACTAATGCACCAGCTATGTTCAATCACGAATGAAGAAATTTTTTAGACCTTATCGCAAATTCACTGGAGTGTTCTTTGATGATATCATCATCTACTCCAAGTCTTTGGAGGAACATAAGCAACATCTTCAAGTGATTTTTCAAGCATTGAGGGAAAACAAGCTTTTTCTCAACCAAAAAAAAAGTGAAATTTTCCTCCAAGAGATTCAATACCTAGGTTATATTATCTCTCAAGATGGTATCCGTATGGATCCATTGAAGTTAGAGGTAATAAAAGCATGGCCTAATCTAGGGAATCTACATGAGCTAAGAAGCTTTATTGGTATGTGTGAATACTATAGACGCTTCATAGCAAAATTCTCTCAAATAGCAGGACCACTACATGACTTAGCTAAGAAGAAGCTAAGTATGTATGGACTACTAAAGAGAAAAATGCTTTTGACAAGCTCAAGGAGAAGCTTAACTCCCAACTAGTCCTCATGCTTCCAGATCTGTGAAAGCCATTTGAGGTCCAATGTGATGCTTGTGGTGATTGCCTTGGAGCAGTTTTGCTTCAAGAAGGGCATGCCATGGCATATGAGAGCCGAAGGCTCAATATCAATGAGTGAGTCTTGGGCATTTATGAGAAAGAGCTTTTAGCTGTGCTACATGCCCTAGGCACATGGAAGTGCTATTTATTGGGGACTCCATTTATTCTACGAATCGACCACCAAAGTCTCAAGTATTTCATGACGCAAACCAAGCTTTGCGACAAACGAATGAGGTGGGAAAATTTTCTTTCATAATATAATTTCCATATTGCTCACATTGCTGGTAAGCACAATCAAGTGGCTGGTGCACTTTCACGACGACGACCAAAAGTTTATGTGGTGTCTATAGCTACTCACAATGATCTATCCTCTATGATAGATGAGTGTGCTACTGACCTTGACTTTAGAGACATAGTGTCAGCCCTTGATTTGGGGAAGAAAGAGGAACCATTCACCTTGCAGGATGGTTATCTTCTCCACGACAATAGGCTATGTGTTACCCATTCCCTTCCTGAGAAAGTTATGTATGAATCCCATTCTCCTCCCTATGCAGGACATAGAGGTATTCAACCTACTCTTCGAGGAGTAGAGACTTATTTCTATTGGCCTACCATGAAAGTGGACATACAAGAGTATGTTTCAAAATTTGTAGTATGACAAAAAGACCAAGTATGATAGAGGGAATCAACCTAGATTACTCCAGCCATTGCCTATCAAAAATTCACCATGGGAGAGTATTATATCCATGGATTTCATCTTTGGATTACCCAAGTCTATCCATGGGAATAGCAGGCACATTTTATTCCCCTCAAAAAGACTATTAAGGCACACCAAATGGCAACTCTCTTTATATCTTAGATTTTCAAACACCATGGATTACCAACATCCATCGTGTCAGATAGAGATCCTAGAATGACCAGTAATTTTTGGAAAGGTTTCTTTGAAAATCTAGGAACAAGATTGAATTTCTCTTCGGCCTATCACCCACAAATGGCTTGATTAAGGCAAACGACGAGCAAAAATCCTACGGGCCATCAAAAGTATTATGCTAAGCTAGAAAAAAGATACTATGGTCCTTTCTAGATCTTGAAGCCTATCAATGAGACGACTTACCAACTCAAGTTTCCCAACCATTAGCTGATACACAATGCTTTTCATGTGAGCCTACACAAGCCCTACAAAGGAGAGCCACCAAGTGAATCAATTATTGAAGACCCTCCCGAAGTTGAAGACCAAGAAGAGGTGCTACAATTTGAAGCTATCCTTCGGAATGAAGACAAGGTACTACGACATGGTAAGATTATCCGACGGTATCTTATTAAGTTCAAAAGTTATCCTTTTGAAGATGCTAGATGGATGCAAGGAATACATCTTAAGGATAGTATGAACCTTGTCAATGCTTACAATGCTATATTAGAGTAAGAAAATGTACAAATTTCTTTTAAATGAACCATGTTTTTGTCTTATAAGACTATTTCTCTTTTTAATCGTGCACAAATTCTAATAGTATGCATGCTTAGAATCATGTTTGTGATGACGACGTCTCTCAAACACCAAGTAGAATTTGTCACTCAACTTTGGGAAAATGAAATGGACTAAAGAGCAGACATGCTTGCGGTAACTATGTCTCTCAAACACCAAATGGATTGGTCATGCATCTTGGAAGGGATCCTCTACCCGCCAAGTAAGATTGACTAATGACTAAGGCTTTATCTCTTCCACCTCATAGTCCAGGACGACTATGATTTCATGAGAGAGTAATGTCATAAAAATCTAATATCTAACCAAACCAAATGATTTTCTCATATTAAATTGATTATTTAATGTGGGAGAATAAACAACAAGGGTTAAGATATAGACATGTACTTATAGATCTATCTCAATACGGGGCCAATGGTAAAGGGGCACAAATGAGATATGGTCTATCAAATAGCAAGGCTAACCAATGGAGCACAAGACCTTAGGGTTAGCTTCATTGAAGACCTCCAATAGTTAAGGTAAAAGTCCTTTGACCTTAGGTAAGCTAGGGCTAAGCTTGAGGTGGGAACCCGACCCAAGCTTAAGGTGCTTGTCGTGCTTGATGACTAAGGTTGTGAGGTGCTTGATGATTGAGATGCTTGAGGTGCTTGATGATTGGGATGATTGAGGTGCTTGTCATGCTTGAGATGCTAGGGTTGTACTTGAGGTGGGAACCCGGCCCAAGCTTGAGGGGCTTAAGGGCCAAGCTTGTGGTGGGAGCCGGACCCAAGGTTGAGTGGCTCGAGGTGTACAAACATCAACACCATTCCCTACAAGGAGGGGGCAAGCCCTACAAGAGGGGGGATGAGAGAGAACACCCACACACTTACTCAAGGAAAGCTTGGTACAAAGAAAGCAAAAGGGACACTTGTCAAGTTCCTCCTCATGTTTCCATCATGGTGTGCCTGAAGCCTATTGGTTGGCCACCCAAGGGGTCCAATGATAGTTTTGAATATTTAATTAATTGTTTTAACATTTATCAAGTCCTATCTCTCAAAGGGCAAAGGGGGTCACTTGTCCCAAGGCTACCCTTGTTACTTGATTTACCTCCTGCTTGTGATTGGCTAGGCCTATAGGGGTCCAATGAGCTTCAAGCATGAGCTACAAGGGGGGGTCAACCAAGGAAGCTAAGGGCTTGATTAGGGGGTATACTCTCCCATACACACTCACACACTCATTGTGTGAAGTGCAAAGTGCAAGATCTCCCCCTCCTTCTCCAAGCAAGTAGAGAGGTTGAGGGGCTACACCAACACTCTTACCTATGGAATGCAAATCCAACCAAGAGCCATGCTTCAATGCTGAAGCTTGCCATCTTCTCCATCTTCATTACTATGCTATTATGTGTGCTAGCAAGAAGAGTGATGATAAGTGAGAAACTAGTTCTTTCTCCTATGAAATGTTTCTTCTTCCTCTTCCCTACCCTCATTCCCTACTAGCTCTCTCCACCTTCGAAGGTGTTTGGGGTCTTGGGACTGAGGCTTGGGATAGTTGATTCTTTCCACAAAGTTTATGTTATGCTGGTGATGCATGAAGATTTCCATCTTCATTGCATCACCTACGTCACAAGGAACACAAAGATTGTATTGTAACAAGTGTCTCTTCATGGGAGAAACTATAATACAAATGGCTATTGGAGGGGGGACCGACTTCACATAAATCCGGTCCTCAACTATTCTCGTGTTCTCTAAACTCTCTCTCTTGAAAAAGTATTGTTCATGCCAAGTTAAGTAAATGCTATGTTTATGTTGCTACCTTTAATAATGTTCACCCGCTATTCTCACAAAGTAATTTCACAAAAGTAATCTCTCTAATTTCTGCTACTCTCAAGTTAATAGATCAATTCCAATACAAGAGGCACTTTGATGTGATACATATCCGCTAAGATTCATACTTGACTATTTTACTCTCATCAACTTGATGAGGTAGGAGGCCCATACTCAATGGGCCTACTATCTTAGCATTGAGTATGGTGCCTGAGTAAGGGTGGGCACGCGCGCGCGCACACACGCACACACACACACACACACACACACACACACACACACACACACACACACACACACACACACACACACACACACACACACACAGAGTTGGTCACTTCATCTACCTATGATTGATACATCTAGCTACACTCACCCACTTACACTTGAACTACTGATGCTGCTGGGCTTTATTGTTTGGTAGATAATTACCTTGTGTAGTTACTTTGCACTTCCTCAATGAGTGGTCCTAGCTCATGAATGCATAATGAAGCTGATGAGTATAATGTCTTGGGATGTTCACCATGTTCCTTTACCTTCTATTCTCCTCTTTGGATAAAATGCTTGGTGATTATAATAAGTCTCTACCTCTAGATGTAGTGGCCCTAATATTCTTTGATCATGATTTTAAAGCTTTAAGATTCTTGACCTCTTAAGTGGGTCGTCTTCCTTCACTCTCTAACCCCTAAGGGTTGCTTGTCCTGTGGGATTAGGCCCTTAATCAAAATATTTCACTAAATCAAGCCCCCAAATTACTTCTTTCCTGAAAAAATCAAACATCAGTTTTGACACTACTACTTAGTTTAATGCACCCCTCCCTCATTGCAAGGCTCTGCAACCTAATTGTCTCCCTTGTTCCTCTGCACTATGGCCACATCACAACTTTAATGACGAGTGCCTTCATTATCGTTGGAGCTCCCCCTGGTATGGTGACTTTACTCCCCCCTTTGGTTTGACTAATTGGCACGTTTTTCCATTGTGAGTATTGAGAGTCTATACCTACTGTTTGTTGTCTTTAAGTGCTTAGTGTTGTGCCTCCCAATACTAACCCTGATAGCTACATTACTTGTGTATATTGGCAAGGATTCATTCCTTCCTACTGGCTATCTTTCTCTTTGTAAAGATATGACCTCGTTTGATGTATGATGAACATCCTAAAATCTTCTGATACATGAGCTACTCCCTACCTCTTCCTCCATTAAAAAGGTGAGGGATTTTACTTCTTCCCTCACTTAGACTTGGCATAATGGCATTTGAGTATTATTGTGGTGGGTTATACTCGTGTGGAATTTTTGAAGTTATGTTGAAAATTTCTCCTCATTTGGTGGATATGGAACTAGTTGACAGGGCCTTGACATCCTACATTTCTTTGCTCACTAAATCTATCCTTTGGATAGACTTGAGATTACATGTTCTACAAGTTCATTATAAGTGAAGGTGATTTTCTGTTGAAATGTGTGTGCTGTCCTTGAGTAGTGTTGGATACACCATCACAAGGTCTCCACCTTACTAGCTAGTTGTGGGATATTTTCACTGTCTTGGATCTTTTAGGATGGTGGTCTCTATGTGTGGTTTATGCTTGATGATGCTTTGGAAGGCTCTCTCTAACCCTAATCCTAACACCATAGTTAAGCTAAGACTTCACCCTCCATATCCTAATTCTAATCATTGGTGATTAGAAAGTATGCTTCCACATTGACTAACCCATCCTAAATCCCCCTTATCACCATCCTACACCAAGGCTTTGCCATAGGTTTCCCTCATCGGAGTCCCTACTCAGTTGCAAACATCAAGGGCCCCATGCCATTGCCTTCCAATGCTTGGATTTTCTAAGCTACCCATGTCATCACATTCATTGGCTCCCTGGGCAAAGCATTATAGTATCCTTCTCATGCCTCAACACCATCAATTATCTACTGCACAAGCTTACTAGCTGCCAGACAAAATCGATGTCGATTCCTCATCCCACACCTGCTCATTGTCACATCGGGGCCCCGGATTGCCTCTTCCTTCCTGTTGCCAGTGCGCATAATCTTCCTCATCAGCAACATGTGGCCGTGCAACCCATTGAATTTATTCTCAAGGGCATCGTTCCCACAGACACGAGCTCCACCCACACAATTTGACCTCATAGCACTATTTTTATTGGTACTAATTTGACACAAAGGCCGTTGCTCTATAACACAAAGTAGAAACAAAGATGTTAAAGCACTTCAAGGATTTCAAGTAGGAACATCAATCAAAGATTCAAGCATTAAATGGGCTGTAACAAAGGAATTTTTTGAGGGTATCCGTAAATGGTGGAAATAGCCTCCAAACAAAGATTCAAATGGGCAACTGAATTGGCTAGACTAGTAATTACCAAGGCTAGTTACTACGACAACTGATACAGTGCATAATCGATCAAAGGCCCAATCCGAGGGTAATAATAGGTCTCAGGTGTCTTGAGCTAATTGAATTTTGACAAAAAAATTATCTCCCAATTGGTGTTAGAGCTAGTTGTAATCGATCATGCCGCCCAGACGAGTTTGCTATGACAGAAGACTAGCTACTAGACTCATGGATGATCCAGATCACGTCAGCGTATCCACAAAGTGTTAAAGACAGGCTCTGATACTGAGAGAGAACCTGGGAAACAGATGTTCCTCCAAGACCAAGAATAGCTAATAAATCAAGGATTCTTAGAATTCAATTTATTCCAAGAGAAGACATACAAAGAGAGCAGAGCGACGTATCGGATCTCATGGATTTCAATGGAGCAAGAAACTTATCGAGGAAAGTGAGGGCAACAAGCAACTTCATCGATCAGAAACACATAAACCAACTAAGAAGATTGAAGAACACACAATGAGTGAGACTAAAGACAACAATGATTGGGAAGCTGATACATGTTACTACTATAAAAGAAGACCCAAAAATAAAAAACCAGCTCACAAAACCAAAGCCAGTACCCATGAACATTCTATTGACCTAAAAATCTCATTTCTAATCTTCAAAGTGGGCAAGAAAGACAATCCAGATGTGCATATCCAGAGTGGGTTTTGAACAGTATGTTGAGCTCAATGATATAGATGAGGATGAATAGGGAGAATAATTTCCTCAAACATTGAAGGAGGTAGCCAAGAAATGGTACTACCATTATCCAACCTGTCAACTTAGATCATACAACAAGTTGAACAAATCATTTTTCATGGAGTAATTTGATAAGAGAGGATATGAAGACATAGTGTGCAAGATGGATAAGGTAAAGCAAGGCAAGTTGTCAGTCAAAAGTTATGTAGAGAAGATTAAGAACCTCCATTAAAGAAGAGGATGAGAGCTTGGTTCCTTAATGACTTTAAAAGTAGGAAGTTAAGAGAATAGGAGGTTCCAGCCCCCACGAAGAGATTCAATGATCCGATTCAGAGAGCACTGAAACTAGAACAACAAGCTAAAAAGGAAAAGATCCATAAGAAGAGGAATTCCAGTGGTGGCAGTGAGATCGATTGAAGGGTCAGAGTCCAGTACAACTTTCAGCTCATCTGATAGTTAGTCAGATTAAAAAGGGAAAAGGCAAGAAGAAGGGCCGTGGATCAAAAAGCTGGAAGAAATGTTGAAACAAATTGCCAAAATTGGGGGTACTGAACTGGTGAAGGATCAATTATAGAGTCCATCACAGGGTCAAGCAACTACTAGATAAGGGAAGTTAGTCCAATAAAATTGCAAAGACAGTCAAGTGGAGGAGAAAAATTCCACTTCAGACTATAGCTCTTATAAGGAATAAGAAAAAATATATGTGAAGGCCTATGAAAGAATTCAAAAGATGATTGTAGAGTTGGATGATATCAGATGCACATTTTTTAAAGCTGCGTCATTCATTAGACAAAAAAGAAAGGCAGAGGCTGAAGCAAGAGTAGTGGACCTGGTAGCCATCAGAGATGACAAGGTTCTAGTCATTCAAGTCGATTACAAGCTAAGGAAGTAGTGGGAACCATTATCTGAAGTGATACTGGATGGAGGAGTTGGTGTCAACATCCTTGGAGAGAAGATGCACATTTTCAAAAGCTACGAAGTTCATTAGATAGAAAAGAAAGGCAGAGGTTGAAGTAAGAGCAGTGCGCCTAGCAGCCATCAGAAATGACAAGGTTCCAGTCATTCAAGTCAATTACAAGCTAAGGAGGTATGGAAACCATTCTCTCGCGTAATATTAGATGGAGCTGGTGTCAACATCCTTGGAGAGCATCTGAGGCAGAAATTGGGTATTCGCAATTTGAAACTAGCACCATTCAAAGTGAGAATGGCTGACCATAGGGTATTCATGCCACAAAATCAATTGAGAACATGTAAATCAAAAGTAGGAAAGGAAAAATTCAAAACCAGTTTCTTAGTTCTAGATGTACAAGGAGCATATGGAATGCTTTTAGGTAGGCCATGGCTCATAACTACTGGTGCAAATACATGATTATGCTAATAAAAAATTGACAATTCAAGGGTCCAACAAGAGAATTCAAATCAACACAGATAATACAAGAACCTGAAAAAAGGCTCTAAGACCAGAAGATCTTTGCAAGAAATATGGAGGATGTTAGCCTCAATGAAGATTTTTTCTTACTTGACTGCTGTTTTGATGGACAAAGGATGAGAGGTAGAAAAATGAGTACCTAGATCAGTTCACAGAGTCAAACATTAGGGAGAGGACAATTTAGCTGGACGGACAGATACCAGAATAGCTAGACCAATTAAAGCATGATAAGTTTAATTTCAGACCACCAACTAAACCCAGTTAGATGAATGCAGAAGGATCAGGTTAAACATTTGAAGGAATAGAGATGGAGCCTGGATTGGTAGAACTACGCAACCCATTCAATAAATATGCAGCAAGAATTTGTACAAAAAAGAGGCAAAATCAATGGCCAAGAGGAAGGGAGGGGGCTAGTTAGCGGGTCGCCGCGATGGACGCCTGCAACATAGCTTTCCGGCACTAACATAATGTCAATACTCAGGGCAAGTGACTCGGATGGGGCACGGAGACTCTATGAGATCGTCAATCTCATGAAGTGAACCTTAACAAGCAAACACACTAGCTCAACAAGCAAACCAACACTCAATGATCAGGGAAATTTGCCTATGTCCTTTCTCACAGCTCTAGGTCATCACGCCATTTTCTCACTTGAACGGACTTGAAATGCAACGAAACTTTAAGAGGAGGTCTACGACACCTAGGGGCACTATCCTAGCAAGTCTGGTCGCAATCCGACAAGGTACCAAAATCACGATCCACCATGAAAAAGGTCCTAAAAATTGCAACAGATCAGTCCAAGAAGGTCGCCCTATGGTCTAAGAACACTCTCCTATGGTCAAAACGACTAAAAACAATGATTTAAGTACTCAAATATGCAATTATAGCTCACAGACGCGTAGTCGCGAACCACATCAAAACTAACAATGCTTACACTTAATTTAAAGAGCGAAGAGAGAGGAACACAATGCAAGTTTCAAATTTGAAAACGGATTACCCAATCATTAGAAAAGTCGATTACAAGTTGGAGCAGCTCGTAGCTTGAGCGTACGTGCAGCATAGCTCTTTTTTCCTCTAAAAATAAGCCTTCTTTCACATTAAGGTTATTGAACTTTATACCTAGGGCATTCTAAAATGGCTAGTGGTCGGCTCACGCGGACCTTTACAATTATCATGACATCATTACAACTCCGGGAATTGACGTGTTACTCTAAAATTAGGATTTACATAGAGTATCACTACACTAGCTCGGACAATTAATAGAGTACAAATGTGGTGTCCGGCTACGTGTCCGACCAGGTGGGCACTCCTTTGATCTGTCCTCAAACATTCCCCCCTTCCTAATTCGTATCGTCCCTTAATACGACCTTGTGCAGTCTTGTCATAGGGTTGTCTTCAGCTTTGTCTTCAAGGTTGGACTTCAGCTTAAGAAGTGCTTTGTTGTTTATGACGCTCCCCCCTTCCTTGAGTGATTCATATCTGTCATGTTGATACGTGATTTGATCTTTGATTTTTGAGGCAACCTTTCCTCTTGTTGTGCATTCGCCTCTTTGTTGTCAATCTTAGCCCCCGTAAAGGTGGATGTTGATGTGTTTGAGTTTGTAGAATTGATCCTCTTTGGCACGTGGACTTTATGATGGATTTGCTTTCAAGGTCCACTGCAATTTGAGTTGTCTACAATAGGTCACCAATGTTGAAGCACTATGTGAGCTACGTATGGTTGCTATGGATAGCTCGCTTGCTGAATTTTTCATTTCTTGTTGTTGTAGGCCATTCTTTGACTTGCCATTGTTTGATGGATCTTTGTTGTCATCCTTGAAGATAAAAGATGTTCTTGATAAGCATATGGAGACCTGCTGTGTTTGCTCCAAGTCGTTGTCGATTGATTTGGGTAGCTACTTCCTTATTGTTGATGTAGAAGGAATATATACAAGAAGTTGATGATGAGGGTTTCTAGATTAGGGTCTTATAACCTGGATGACCAAAGGGAAAAAAAACCCAGTGGGAAAAAAGTGCCTTTGGTATACGCTCTTATTGAAGTTGAGCATTTGGACTTGAAGTACCTGTCATGCAAGGTGAGTGCTTGGGAGAAACAAAGGAAGAGTGCCTAATGCAAGAGCCAATTATGGGACACTCTATATGCATATGAAAATTTGTCAAACAAAAGCATGTAGTGTAAGAGATGGAGTTGATGGGTGCTTCAAGGAACAAATGTAGCACATGTGACATCAAAGGATGTCTCAATAGCTTCCATGTTTCCAAGAAGGGTTTTTGATGTAGAAGCTTCTCCACTCATTCCTCACCGTGCTGAGTGCGTGAGTGTCTTTTGGACTTCCTCCTTCACTTACCACCATACTACAATGACTTCGACTCTTATGCTCACCTATACCAGCATGAGCGACACAACGTAATTATACTCAACTCTCTGGCAGCTTGAGCAGTACCTAGAATAGCTAAGACGCTTAGACCACAGAGAATATTACACGAAGCTTTGGGACTAATGCCTAGCTCATTTAGTGGCTTAGCTGCTCGACGCTGAATTTTATGCCATGTATCTTTAATGGCGACTTGGACTTACCTATTCAATGCCAGAAACCCATTCCATAAGTTCTGGAAATTTAGGCCTCTTCCATTGTGTTGGTCTTTGGATGCCACCATTTTGTCGAGTAGGTTGGCATATTTTGGCTCCTCTTGACTTGCTTGTCATATGTTCACACTGCTTTGTGGAACAAGTCCTTCAACTCTGATAGGGCTTGATGTAGACTTTGCGTTATCTTGCATGAGAAGCGGTTGTCGAGATGTGTGGGTTTTTTATGATTGAGTTTCTACTGGCAATTTTGGAACCCACCTTGTGTTTGGTCCTTGTGTGACCGTCTTTGGCATTTTCCTCTTTTTCTCGATAACTTGATGGACACTAGATTTTGGTAGCCAGATTTGATGATTTCTATTGTAGAAGCCTTGATTTTGGAGTTGATGACGAGGTATCCATCTAGACATTGTAGGAACCTTGGTTTCATTTGGCTTCTTTTGGTTGTTGGTGATCATTGCTTGCCGTGGGGTAGAAGCTTGTTCTGCATGATTTTTCTTGGTTGTTCCAGATTGAGCTACACTTTTTGGTAACCATATTTGAGTGTTACCTGTATAGAATCCTTGTGCTTCGAGTAGCTTAATCGGAATCATCCGGTGATTCACCTATTTGTGTTGGGTATCTTCGTTGAAGTCTGATTTCGGTACCCAAACTTTTCACGTTGCCCGTTTGGAAGGTCTTTTCGTTTGCCTTTTGTTGGTATTCTTTCTCCTGGTTGAGTTGTTTTTCTTCTCTTGATAGCACATCTTGTTCTTTGTAGAACTCATTGGTTGAGGTGGGTAGGTCCAAGCTATTACTTTAGGATTTTTGTCCCAAACATTAGCGTTTTCTTGAAAGTAGCCCTGAGCAGTGATTGACTCATTATTTGCTACCCACCCTATCACCTTTTGTTGATGTTGAACTTGTGCTTAATGTATCCAAATTGGGTCTTTGACTTGGATGTGCTCTTTGGATACTAGCACTTGGTTGACATTCTTTGGTTTCTTTTGTATTCTTTATTGTGATGGAAACTTTGGTTGATAGACTTTTTGCTTTGATTTCCATTGCATTGTTGGTGATGTGGCTCTTGATGTAGAGGCTTCGTGAGAAATTTGATGGAAGCTCGTTGAAGGTAAAGTCGTCTGGCAAGGTTGATATACTTCAGTGTTTACCTTTGCGTTACCTTTTTCCGCGATGGTTGGTTGCTCATTTTTTGCATTGACTTGAGGTGCTTTTGGGGCTTTTGATGGTGTTGTTGTTGCGGCTTTTGATTGTTGTCGAAAGAAGACATTCCTCCAGCTTTTTGTCAAGACCAAACTCTCTTTGATGTGATGGGAGTTGATTATGTGGAACGTATCCTTATACTCCCCGATACTCAACTTGAGTATAGCTTCTACCACTCCGAAGCTAGGAATCGGCATTTTTGAACTTGTGTACACTGTTCCTTCTAGCTCATTGATTGGTGGCTTTCCCATCATGATCCACGTTCCATAAGTCATTAGATTCTTTGTCGCTTTTGGATTATCATAGCTGAACATGTGATTTTGAGTCGTGTTTCTCTGCATATGATAAATTTGATCATTGTAGGAGACAATAGATCTTCTTCCTTGTCCCTGCTCTTCTTTTGATCTTGCATTTTTTGAACATTTGACGTTGAATTTGGAAACTTTTTCCTTCATCTGCTTTCATTTGCACTTTTTTTGGAGTCGGCTTCTTTGAAACAGCTTTTGTCAATTCTTTAGGTATGTCAATGATGACATATTCTTGTGGTTGCTCTGCTTCCTTCGTTTTCACCTTGGAACCATGCTCCATGATGTAGCAATCTGTCTCAACTTTTCTGCTTTCACACTCACAAACTTCATTAGCTTCCTTCAACACCTTTATCATAAATAAGGGAGTTATATCATACCCATATTCATCGAAAAATTTAGTCAGGGTCGCCTCATTCACACACAAATCAAGAGTTGCCAGTATTTGATTCCATCCAAAGGGTTCAAATAATTCCTTTGGAAAAGATGCAGGTACATATGCCTCATCTTCTACTGAATGCTCTAGGATGCAATCTTGCTTTCTAAGACTTTCACTCTCAGGAGATCCGTACATCCAAATATGCTCTTTGCTTTTCAAATCAGTTGTGGAGTTTAAATCTTCCCCCGGGGTTCGCACTACATCTCTATAACTATGATCTTTGACACTGATTTTCGTTGTGACCTCTTTGTGTCTCAAGTAGATATAGTCATAGCTCCAGTCTTGTACCATTTTGAGCTGACGCATGAATGGTCTGCCCAATCTGATGTCAAAGTTGCTGCTCTTGTCAAAATTCATTATGGTAAAGGTGTGCTCATACTCTATGCCACACGAGGATACAATGATTTGTTCTAATATTCCAATCGGTTTCTCCGTGTATCCATCTGCTAATTGCAGTTTCATTTGAGTTTTCGTAAGAGCAAGCTTTTCCCATTTTTTCCATATCTCTTTGGTTGCAATGGTAATTCCTGCTCCACTATCTAATATAGCAACCGTATTTACTCCTTTGTACTCAAGTGGTAAGGTGGTGTTTCCTTCATCTCCTTCACAGTAGTTACCCACCTTGTTTACTGGTACTGGCTTTGTTTGTGGATTCTTAGGCATGGTGTCATCCATGTTTTCATATGCAAGTTGGTCATGTAAAAGGATTTTCAGCCCCATGTTTTCCAAGTGTTTGCCCATTTGGCCCCATAGATGCTGTTTAATTTTTAGTAGCTCTGAGAGATAAAGTGTGCATTATATAGGAGAAGACATCAATTCATGCAAGCTCTTGGTATCCATCATTTTTGGTGTGGATTTCCATTGAGAAGGTACCATTTTAACCTCATTTTGTTTCAAGTTCTCCTATGAAATATGGCAAAGTCTGTAGAGAGCGTGGTTTACTCTCTTCAGATGCGGCAGACCCGACAAACCCGTATAGAGATCGTATATCTCTTGGGAAAGATTCATGATCCATGTTTAACTCAGGAATAGGTGCTGATTGTAAGGTAGCACTACCACCTTTTCGGTTTTTGATTGATTTCCACAAGGATTGTGGCCACGGTTCTTATACCTCCGGAATAGGCATCACTGCTTGTGAGCCCACCCCATCTGTGGTATTGGCTACTTCCCTTGTATCTAAAGATGCCTCAACTCCCGGATATTCCTGGTCTCTGTTTAAAATACCCTAGCTCTCCAATTCTTGGAGTTTATCGCGGATTAGCACCTCGGTTTTTGGAGCATCTGGAACATGTGGTTCCATAAGAGCTTGGGCCTTCTGGATGAGCTCCTTGCACATTTGCAACCTCTCTTTTTCATACCGTGGATGAGGGTATGTTAGCCATCTATCCTCTTGGATTTGGTTGGGTTTTAGCTTAGCTTCATAAGCTTTCAAGATCACATCCAAAGGTTCAAACACTTTGTCGACCCAGACTGAACCTCCCGAGTTAGACTTTGACTCTTTAGGTCCCTTTGCATTTTTCTTCCTTTCTTGCTCTTGTCTAAGCTGCTCTCTTGTTTGATTCAATTTAGTTTCCAAAGCCGCTTTCTCCTTCAGCCTCTTCAATTTCATTTTGTCTCGTCTGCCTTTGCATGATCTTCTTCCGAAGGTTCTCACCGATTTGTTCTCAAATTCTGTTTGAACAGGCAATGTGGGTTTTTCAGTTGGTTTGTTTTTGGCAGCTTCTTGAGCTTGAGCTCGAGTCATCACATTTAAAGGAATGGTGGGTTCTACCTCAGACCCGTTTGAAGAAGGCATCACGCCTACAACATTCATTGTTGCTTTTCCTTTGTAGTATGGATTTTTAGCACAGTGTTGGCGTAGATGGTCTATACTGTTGGAATTAGGGTTGCAGAGAAACACACACAGCTTGGAGAAGACGAAGGAAGCTCAAGGCACACAATAGAGAGTGTGTTACTTAGTGTGCAATGGAAAGATGGATAGCCCTAGATTGATGGGCGTATATACAATGCACAGGGGAAAAAACCTCCTAAAGAGGGAAAAAATGCCCCGGTGGTCCTATTGTGTTCACACACATCACTACCACATGTATATGGTAACAAATCCCCCCTGGAGTGATGTGGTGAACGAGAGCTGGCACATGAGTAAAGGGAAGTGCCATGCCCTGAGGACAGGATCAGTCCACAAAGGGGAGTAAGCCCAAAGCTTTGCTGAAAGCTTCAAGCTTCTCACGAGACAATGCCTTTGTGAAAAGATCTGCAAGGTTGTCCTGTGTTGGCACATAAGCCAAGCTGATCTCTCCTGCTGAGAGCCTCTCCCTGACATAGTGGTAATGCACCTCAATGTGATTTGTGCGAGCTTGAAAAAGTGTGTTCCTCGCAACTGCCAATGCGCTCTGACTGTTAGTGTAGATAGTGTTGGCAGTGTCCTGTCCAACACCCAAATCAACCATAAGGCGTCTGAGCCATACACACTCAACCGTAGCTGTGAAGACTGCCTTGTACTCAGCCTCACAACTCGAAGTGGCCACGGTAGGTTGCTTCTTGCTCAACCATGATATACATGAACTGCCAAGCACGAAACAAAAACCACTTGTGGACACTCGCGTGTCAAAACAACCAACCCAATCTGAGTCCGAAAAAGCATGTAAGTCTGGCGGCAATGATCCCCCCCTTGGGATAAAACAAGCCAAGATGTAAAGTGCCACTAAGGTAGCGGAAAATCCTCTTAACAGTCTGCCAATGCTTAGACCCTGGCCTATGCAGAAATCTGCTGACCTGTGAGACTGCAAACTGAATATCTGGCCTCGTGTTGCATACATAAATGAGGCAGCCAACAGCAGTTTGGTAAAGAGTGACATGAGCAGGATCACCAGCATCATGTAGACTCAACTTCAAACCTGTTTCCATGGGAGTGGCAATAGGTTTGCAATCCTCAAGTCCAAACTTACATAGCAATGTCTCTATGTAACTTTTCTGACACAAGGCAATACCACCATCACACTACTTAAACTGTATACCCAAATAATGATGCAACAGCCCCAAATCTTTCATCTTGAAAGTAGCATTCAAATCAGCCTTAAATTCAGCAATATGTCTCTCATTTGGTCCAGTGATCAAAAAATCATCAACATAAAGAACCACAATGAGAAGTACATCACCCTCACGCTTTACATACAATGTGCTTTCTGTTGGACTGTTACGAAAGCCTTGTTTGACCAAATGAGTGTCAGCTTTCTCATACCAAGCACGGGGAGATTGCTTCAACCCATACAAAGCCTTGTTACATTTGCACACTTTGTCCTCTTGTCCTTTTATGACAAAACCGCGAGGCTGCATTACATAAACTTCCTCAAATATGTCACCATTCAAGAAAGCAGTAACAATGTCTGATTGATGTACATCCCAACCAAAATGAGCTGCCAATGCACATAGAAAACGCACAGTAGTCATACGACAATGGGAGCAAAAGTCTCTTCATAATCTATGCCTTTTTGTTGTGCATAACCCTTTGCAACAAGTCGAGCCTTATGGCGATCGATCTCACCATCCGGCTTGCGTTTCAACTTGTAAACCCACTTCGTACCAATGGCCTTTTTGCCAGGAGGCAAATCACATAAAGTCCATGTGTCATTTTCTATAAGTGCATCATATTCTGATTGCATGGCAGCCATCCATTTTCTGAATTCTGTGCTTCATCAAAAGACAGAGGCTCCTCAACATCATGTAAACTAGACACAGCCAAAGCATAACAATCTGATGCATAAGATGCATGGCGAGAGCCTGAACGAGTACGACTAGACAAAGGTGCATCCAATTTACTGTCACGCAAAGTGTGCACCAGCCATTTTGGCATACCTCTAGCCTGCTCATTTTCAGCCCTTTCCTCATCAAGTACATCATGTACATCTGCATCAGTAATAGGCTGATCTAAAACATTTTCAGAAACCCCCATAGGCTGTACATTTGCCTCATTGGAACTTACATTCGTATTTCCACCACTGAAAAGAGGCAACAAAGTGTCATAAATGTCCTGTGAGCTTACATTACTGTCTCTAGTACATGACAGCAAGGGCTGAACAAAATCTTCCACAAACACTACATCCTATGAAACCAGAATACGTTTTGTTTGCGGATGATACAACCTGTAACCTTTGCTTTCAGCACTATAACCAACAAAAATACAGTTGATAGCCTTATCATCCAATTTTCTGCGCTGCACTTGTGGCACCAAAGCATATGCCAAACAGCCAAAAACACGCATGTGCTCAATAGAAGGCTTTCTATCATGCCATGCTTCATATGGAGTAATAGACTGCAAAGATTTCTTAGGACACCTGTTAAGTACATAAGTGGCACACATAATGGCCTCAAGCCAAAAAGAATGCGGCAAAGCTTGACTTTTGACCATACATCGTTCCATTTCCGTCAGTGACTTGCTTTTCCTCTCAGCAACACCATTTTGCTGAGGTGTATAAGGCACTGTACATTGGTGTTTTATCCCACGACTAGCCAGAAATGCATTAAATTCATGAGACATATACTCCCCCCCTCGATCAGAACGGAGGGTGCCCATAGTACATTTCGAGACATTTTTAGCCATAGCCAGAAATTGTTTGAAGCACATAAAAACTTCGGACTTCGCTTTAAGCGGAAATACCCATGCATGCCTGGAGTAATCATCAATGAAAGTCACGAAGTATAGGTAATTTCCCAAGGACGGAGTTTGCATGGGCCCACAAACATCACTATGCACAAGCTGCAACCTGCATGTGGCCCGAACTGAACCATCCTTTGGAAACTTAGAACGCTGCATCTTACCCAAAATACAGCCTTCACAAACATGTTTGACAGGTGCTTCAAGAGGTGGCAAAGAAGCAACCATATCAGATTTTTGCAAACGCAGCAAACTGGCAAAATTCAGATGACCAAAACGTGCATGCCAAAGTTTTGCATCTAAAATAGCCCTTGAATCTGCAACAGAATTTGCAAAATTTTGTCCACACTTGTCATACAAAGTGAGCTTATACAACCCACGACACAAAAGCCCAGATGCAACAATTTCATCACCAAAACTGAGATCATGAACTGTACATCTGTCATCCACAAATTTGACTACAAGTCCAAGTCTAGCAAGTGCGGATACAGACAAGAGATTCTTCTTGATCCCAAGTACATAAAGTGCATCAACAAGTGTGAAGGAACTGCCATTAGCAGTAGTGAGCACAATCTTTTCAACTCCCTGAACTGGATAAGAGGCGTTGTTGGCACAAGTGACTGAATTCCCATGAGGGACAGACTCAAGAGAGGTAAACAATTCATGATGTGAGGTAATGTGCTTTGTAGCACCACTGTCGAAATACCACACATGTGAATCTGCAGCAACTGACAAGCATGCATCATGGACAGCAGGATTGTAAGTGCACTCTGCGCTAAAAGCCCATTCTGCATCGACATCAGCAACACAGCTCCTTTCATAGAAGACTCAACAATGGCTGCATTTGTAGTGGAACCAGCATTTGCAGTGGAACCACCCTCTTTCTTCTTAGCCTCTTTGGCCTTCAACTTAGGACACGACTTGATCAAGTGATCATTGGCTTTACAATAATGGCAACACATCTTCTTTTTGCCCTTATCACCAGAATTTCCAGACTAAGTACTGCCAGCAGAAGCATTAGGAACAGAATTTTTGCCACTCGCAGTAGAACCATAAGAAGTGGCTGCATTGTTGTAACCACCCTTTCTTTGAGAAGCAATAAAAGCCTATTCAACTGCACGCTGCCTAGTCCTGTTTTTTCTAGAAAGTGACTCTTGCAACAGCAATGTGTATAATGCATCAAACTTGACAACTTCAGGATTTCCTTGGGTCATCAGTCTCCAAGTACTAGCAAAAGTCTGGTAGGAATCTATTAAGGCATCAAGAACAGTCTGCACAAGGGAACTGTCTGAAATGACTTCACCTGCAGAAATAAGCTGCTCATTGATATCCTTGACACTAGCAAGGAAAGTGTCCATATCATCTTCCTCATGCATAATCTTCGACTCTAGCTCTTTACGCAGCAAAGCAATTTTAGCCTCATTGCGGCTTGCATAAAGACCTGCTAAAATATCCCAAGCCTGTTTTGCAGATTTTGCTGAACGGATGTGAGGAACAATGGTGCGCTTCACAGACAATGCAATCAATGCATGAGCCTGCGCATCCTTAACATCCTAATGAGCCAATTCTGTCGTAGGCAAAACAACTCTAACAGCTGCAATCCTTGCAGCAAGACCTGCAACATCCTCAACATCGCCTACATCCTCAGAACCAGGACGTACATCAATGCCCTGCACAATGTTCCAGACACCCTTTGACACAAGAACATGTTGCATCATATAAGCCCACATAGGGTAGTTGTCCCCATCCAACCTGTCCTCAGCAACAAACATCTTGAACACATCTGTGTTGTTGTTGTCAGCCATGGTAAATGCTACACCTGATGTGAAAGCTGCCCAAAAAGGAGAAACGGAGCGGAAACAACCTATGCTATATAGCACAAATCGTAGAAGACTATAAGGAACCTGTTATGCAAAAAACGGCACTGACAAAAATTCTGCACAAAATGACGAAATAGCCTATGCAGTACTGCCTGTAGTGGAAACGGAGGCCGAAATGAGCCCAAATCAAAATTCTGAGTAGACCAGGCTCTTCGAGCTTCCCCAAAGTTTTTGGTCGACCTGCGAACGCTCGCCAAAGCTCACTGAAATCGGAGAAAGTGAGCAGGCGTGTGCTGGAGCAGCTGGCGACTAAGCCCGGGAGGACGTGACCTGCTCTGATACCAATTGTTGGAATTAGGGTTGCAGAGAAACACACACAGCTTGGAGAAGATGAAGGAAGCTCAAGCCACACAATAGAGAGTGTGTTACTTAGTGTGCAATGGAAAGATAGATAGCCCTAGAGTGATGGGCGTATATACAATGCACGGGGGAAAAAACCTCCTAAAGAGGGAAAAAATGCCCCGGAAGTCCTAGTGTGTTCACACACATCACTACCACATGTATATGGTAACATATACCACAATGTTCACATAATATAAATAATTCAATTTGTGGACCCTTGTTTGGACAACTTCGTGCACAATGGTCACCTCCACACTCATAGCATGGACCTTCTTGTTTTACAGTTGGTGATCCAGCTAATGGTTGTTCTTGCCTTGTGAGGATGTTCTTTGAACCATACTCCTGTGAATGATTGGCTATGAACATGAGCGTATTCGCATCCATGGAGTACTGGTTTCTCATGGGTTGTGGCATATGCATTGGTTGAGCATAGTTGACTATCACTCTACCATCATTCAAAACAGGTGGTTGTTGCCCTAGCACACATTGTGTCTTTGGCTGAGTACTACACCATGGAGTGGGATGATCCCCTCCACAAGTATTATGTATCCTCAATTGAGGCTGTCGTACATCTAGGTTTTGCTTGTAGCCTTGGTTTATTCTTCTACTCACCCCCTCGACCACTTGATCAATGATGGGTTCCCAAGGAGTTTGAACATCTCTATTTTTTGTTGATTTGCTCTTCGGAGATGATGCACTACTAGTCGTGTTGTCTGTATCTTCACTCACCTCTCCGTAGGCCTTGCAATAGTCAACGAGATATAGAGCTTCTCTAGTGACTTGCTCAAATAATGTGCATCCTTTTAGATGTAGTTCCTTTTTGAGAGTTTCATTCCTCAAGCCCTCTATGAAGAGAACTGATAATCTCTCATCTTACGGTAACTCTCTCACAGGACATCTATCAATGTATTGTTTGAAGCGAAGCAAAGCTTCCTTCACTCTTTCATCCCTTTTTTGTTTGAAAGCATAGATTTGGGACACTGTGTTGTGTTTAATTCCCCTTTTCAAGAATTCCTCTACAAACTCTTGTAAGAGTTGTGCTATGTTGGGAAAATCATCTGTATTTAGTGGCTGGAACCAACTCAAAGTTGTTCCTTCCAATGTCAATCCAAATCCCTCATACTGAGTATGGAAATCCGCAATCTGTTCAGCTCTCAAAACTTGTTTGAAGAGTGAGACATGAGCATAATGATCCCCTAACCCATTGTACTTTGTCTTGACACATTGAGCCACTTGATATGGTCTCAATAGTTGTGGTTCAATCACCAGTCTAACCAATTTGTGGTCTCTTGGAAAGATGTCTCTCACTCTCTCCTCTCGTCTTGGAGAGAATCCCGATGGAATCCTCTCAAATATGTGCTATGGCATCGTTTTTGGCTGAAAGTAAGTAGAGATCAGAGTACCCTTGTACGTATATATCTCTAGGTCAATTGGATCAACAAGTGTGTACTCATGTCCATACTTATCTACCATCAAAACTTGCACTCCATTGGCATCTGTATACGTGAATGCATAGAGATTCTTATGGGTGATCAACTCTCTAGCATTGGGCTCTACACACCTGTAGAATAAGTATGGATCCCCGTTTGTGAATCTATGTAAGCCGTCATGAGTGTAATCTGTAAGCACTCTCCTGGATTCATTGGCTTTGATGAATCTCACGTAGGATGCCCCTCATCTATGTATTCTCTCAATCCCTCTGTTGAAGGCATTGCAGCGCTTCTTGCATTTTTCATGTCTCCGAGTGGAGTAGAGAACCATGGTGGTGAATGATTTATCATGATTAAGGATCACTCAAATCTCTCAAGATAGTCCTTGACAAGCTCACTTTGGCTTAGTGCCGCTTATCTCTTTTTGCCTCTGATCAGGTCTCTTAAAAGTCAGGAATTTATGACTTTTTGGTCTCTGGAAACTGGTCTTGGGAAAGCCTAAAAGTTTGGATTTAGGAAACCTTGTAAAATTTAGCTAGCTTTCTTCCTAGCTATACCTGACTCAATTTGGAGTTGTCTATCAAAAGTTAGAGCAATTTTAGTGAACTATACTTGAAACAACACTCAAAACAGTCTCAGGACCAGAACACATGAACTTTGGCTTGTATCTTGGCCTCCCGAAGGTATTTTTAGCTCAAACTTGAGATTTGGGATGTCCTTAAGTATGTCTACAAGATCACCAAGTCAGATACCCCCACTATGCTGAGAGGTACATGGATCGCGATCCATGTTCCCTGTCAAAAAAATTTTCTCCAAATTTTTACTGTGTGTAGACAAGGTCATGTGCATGCATGCTATATACCAATTTTCATCAAATTCTGAGGTGGAGGTACATGGATTGCGATCCATGTTCAACCACATCTGGACTTGTCCTCTTAGGGGTTTGTTCCTGACTATGTCCACAAGCTAAATCTCAAATATTTTTGGATTTGGACTTGTTTTGACAGGCCAAATTCTCAATACAAGGTCTGCATTGCGGTTTTCAGTCTGTCACCTGTTTCGTTCCCTTTTGACCCAAACTTGCTCAAATTTTTTCCCAAAATTGGACTTGGGGATACGTTTTCTTGTGTGAGCACTACTGATCTAGAAAGTTTCAGGTCAAGCTGTCACTATGGGTACATGGATCGCGATCCATGTTTGGAGCCCAAAATTGACTTCTCTTGCTATCATTAGATTCACCATGCTTAGGAGACCCTATGGTGTGAATGTTTTTGAAAATTGACCTCTAGATTGAAAGTTAGGTCAATTCTGGCACTTTGTCAGAATGCTTGACAGTTCTGTGCTTTTGGACAGGTTTTTGATATCCAAATTTAGTTTTGAGAAGAACACTAGATTCCTTGTGATGTCCTCTAGCTACGATGCAAGTTTGGTATCAGTCTGTGACAAAGGAACATGGATCGTGATCCATGTACCTATGTGTCAGATTGCATTGAAAGTTGGCACACAGCTTCCCCTAGGTCTCCTGATCATTGCTATGTGGTTTTTGTGTGATTTGGACTTGTTTAGGCCAAGCAAAAGTCAATCCTTAGGTCTGTTTTAGGGTTTTTCTTTTTGCAGTGTTTTTGGCTCTTTTCATCCACTTTTTGAACTTTTTTGACAAAAATTCTTTGGGGACTTTTGTTCACAATCATCTTTGCTACAGGCTTGAAATTTTTTTTTCCAAAAATTTCTCAGAGGTACATGGATCGCGATCCATGTTTCACCACTTCTGGATCTAAATTTTTTGTGTGCTGACAGCTTGTAATGTTTGTAGCCTGCTGGCAATTTTTTTGGAATTTGGATCAGTTTTACCCAACCAAAACTGACTTCTACAGTCTGCTGTGACAGTTTAGAGAATGTTATGTTTTTGCCTCTTTTGACCACTTTTTACAACTTTTTTGCATATGGTTCTTTTGGGAAAAGTGTTTGTCTATGTCTCAGCTACCCACTACTCAAATCTCAGCCAAAAAAATTTCAAAAGTTTTTCATGAGGTACATAGATCACGATCCATGTTTGACCACATGTTGACATGAAACTTGGTCAGCTTGTAGTCCATGTTATGGTGATACTCTTCCCCAAATCTTTTTGGATTTGGCCAACTTTTTTCTAATCAAAAGTGAGTTTTTCTGTCTACCCTGCTGTTTTTGACTAGTTTCTGTATTTGGCTATTTTGACCAACTTTTTTCAATTTTTTGACATGGTCCCTTTTGGCAATTTGTTCCAAATGATATCAGGAATGTACTTGTCAAATATTAGCCCCAAATACCAAAAAGGTACATGGATCGCGATCCATGTTTGACAACATTTTTTCATGAATTTTGTTATGTTGTTTTTTATGCCTTATAAAAGCCAAATCTCACCCCTTTTTTAATTTGGATCCCAAAATCTCACGATTTGTCCAATTTTGTGTCTGAAATGCCTGTTTTGCTGTTTTCGCGCTAACAGCCAATTTTGATGTGATTTTTGAGTTTTTCTTTCAAGCAAACTTGATCAGAGCAGTTTCCCAATGATGTACACTGTAACTGGTCACTTTTCACCAAAAATGGTTTTTTGGAGTACATGGATCACGATCCATGTTCCTCCACAGATTCTTGCCAAACTTTCCAGATTGCTTCTAGACAATATGTTGATGCCTTTGATCCACAAATTTTTGAATTTGGATCACTTTTGAGGTCTCTACCATCAAATTTTCATAATTTCAGAGTTATGATCATTTTGGCCAAAATATGGTTTCACCCTTTTTACCCTCAATCTTTTAGCCCAAATTTGATGGTTGTAGTTTCTACTTACCCTACTCATAAGTACTGAAATGAAACATGAATTAGAAACAAACGGAACGGTACAAAATAAAGTCGAAACGGAAAACGGAACAACACTCTTAAAGTAATGAGAGAATCGAAGAATGAAATGCTTTTTGCTATCTCAGTCACAACCCTCTTTACTTCTCAAGAATAGATCTAGCAAGTCCTCGACTTCTAGACTCTATCAAGCACTAAACCCCGTGTCTAGCTGCTTCACTACTAAGGTGTAAATGGGATGGAGAGACAAATCTTAGAAAAAGAACGCTCTAAAAACGTACTAGGTCACTCACCATCTAAGGATCATGTCCCCGGCAACGGCGCCAATGTTAGAGGGTCGCCGCAACGATGGACGTCTGCAGCATAGCTTTCTGGCACTAACATAATGTCAATACTCAGGGAAAGTGACTCGGATGGGATACAGAGACTCTGTGAGATCGTCAATCTCACGAAGTGAACCTTAACAAGGAAACACACTAGCTCAACAAGCAAACCAACACTCAATGATCAGGGAAATCTATCTATGTCCTTTCTCATAGCTCTAGGTCATCACGCCATTTCCGCACTCGAACGGACTCGAAATGCAACGAAACTTTAGGAGGAGGTCTACAACACCTAGGGGCACTATCCTAGTAAGTCTGGTCGCAATCCGACAAGGTACCAAAATCACGATCCATCATAAAAAAAGGTCTTGAAAAATGCAACAAATCAGTCCAGAAAGGCCACCCTATGGTCTAAGAACACTCTCCTATGGTCAAAACGACTAAAAACAATGATTTAAGCACTCAAATCTGCAATTATAGCTCACAAACGCGTAGTCGTGAATCAGAGCAAAACTGACAATGCTTACACTTAATTTAAAGAGCAAAGAGAGAGGAACACAATGCAAGTTCAGATTTGAAAACGGATCACCCAATCATTTTAGAAAAGTCGATTACAAGTTGGAGCAGCTTGTAGCTTGAGCGTACGTGCAGTAGAGCTCTTTTTTCCTCTAAAAATAAGCCTTCTTTCACATTAAGGTTATTGACCTTTTTACCTAGGGCATTCTAAATGGCTAGTGGCTGGCTCACACGGACCTTTACAATTATCATGACATCATTACAACTCAAGGAATTGACCTGTAACTCTAGAATTAGGATTTACATAGAGTATCACTACACTAGCTCGGATAATTAATAGAGTACAAAATGTGGTGTCCGGCTATGTGTCCGGCCAGGTGGGCGCCCGTTTGATCTATCCTCAAACAGGGCCCAAGTTGGTTTCTTTCAAATGATCAATAAGTGGAGGGATGGAATCTTGGCACATATGAAAACCCTAATATTGTCAAGATTAACAAGCATCTAAAGCTAGAATTAAGGAAAAGGCTAGAGCTCTATTTGAGAAATACAAGAATGTGTTTACATGGGAACACACTGACCTAAAAGTCATTGATCGTGAAGTATGGAATCATAATATACAACTGAAGCCTAATGCCAGGCTAGTCAGACTATGCAGATATAGAACGAGTCCCAACTATCCCAAGAAGGTCAAGGAGGAGATTGACAACCTTCTGAAGGCAGGGTTAATCATTGAGATTGCAAGTAGTGGTTTGCGCTTCCCTATTGTAGTGGTTCCTAAGAAGAATGGGAAGTTAAGGGTACGCGTGGGCTATAGGAAGCTAAATGCCCAAACCATTAAAGATCCTTTTCCACTCCCATTTATAGATATGCTACTTGATGAGATTGCAGGCCACAAGATGTATAGCTTTATGGATGGCTATAGTGGCTATATTCAGTTGAAGATTGCACTTGATGCTAGTGATATAACAACATTTATCATTGAATGGGGAGCATTCATGTACCTAGTCATGCCATTTGGACTCTGTAATGCTCCAGCTACATTCCAAAGGTGTGTGTTGTAGATATTCAATGAATTTTTGCATAAATTTTTTGCAATCTTTAGGGATGATTTCACTATCTTCTCTAGTGAGAAAAGGCATCTGCCCTTCTTGGAGATGATCTTTGAGCAATGCAAAGAGAAGAGGATTTGCTTGAATCCATTTAACTCAATATTCATGGTATGGAAGGGTCAGGTTCTGGGATATATTGTATCCAAAAATGGTATTGAGATGGCCAATGATAAGATTAAGTGTGTTTAGCAAAGCTAGAACACCAACAAATATATCTGAACTAAGTTCTTTCACTGGATATGTGAATTTCCTTCGAAGGTTTATCCACATGTTTGCAGCTAAAGCACTTCCCTTATATGAGTTAACCAAGAAAGGAAATGAATTCATTTGGACCCAGGAATGTGAAAAAACTTTCTAGTGCTTAAAGAAAGTGATCAATAGGAAGCCAGTTCTTCCTCAACAAGACTATAATGTAATATTTCATGCACATGTGGATGCATTTGGAATGGCGATGGGAGCTATACTGGCCCAACCTGATGGGAAGTTAGACTATCTAGTCTACTTTGTCAGTTGTTGCCGGTTATTTCAGCTGAACAAGTGTGTTCTACCACTGAGAGGAAAGCACTAGGAATGGTGTTCATTGCCACAAAGTTCAATTTATGTCGATCATCAGGCACTCCTATTTATAATTAGCACAGTGATTATTCAAGGCATGTTGATTAGATGGATAATGTTTTTGATGGAATTTGAGTTCAAAATCTTCCATAAGAAAAAAAAAATCCATTGTGGTGCTTATTTTCTTTCAAGATGCATAGAGGGAAATCTAGAAACATCATTAAGAGATGAACCCGTCGATGCTAAACTCTTTCAAAATATATCTATAGAAGGACCAGATCTTGAATGGCAAGATGTGTATGACTTCCTTCAATTGGGACGATTTAGGATTGGTCCCATGCAAAGAAAAAGGCATTGATGTGTATGACTTCCTTCAGTTGGGAGGATTTCCATAGGATTGGTCCCATGAAAACAAAAAGGCACTGATCATAAAGAGTTTGAAGTGTACCATTATTAGAGGAACTCTTTACAAATTGTGTGTTTATGATCTACTTCAAAGATGCGTGCATATGCAAGGGAGGATGCAAGTAATCACATCATAGTGGAGATGCAGGTGGACAATTTTCTACTGTCATCGCTTTTAAGAAAATCGTGCAAGTAGGTCTTTGGTGGTAGAGTATGATGGTGGATGTCAGAGAATTTTGCAAAACTTGTGACATTTGTCAGTGAATGGGAAGACCAACAAAAGATGACATGACATTTTTGATTCCACCAATACAACCACTGGGAGTATTCATGAAGTGGGGTTTGGACTTCATGGGTCCATTCAAGAATATTACTCCTAGGAAAAACAAGTACATCATAATGGTTGCGTGCTATGTGAGTAAGTGGATTAAAGCCAAAGCACTGCCAGATAACACTTCTAGATCAATAGAAGCATTCTTTTATGAGAATATTATTTGTAGATATGGATGTCCTATTGAGATTGTCTCAAATCAGGGTACACAATTCATGAATGAAACAATTCAAATATTGACTGAGATATTTTTAGTTAAGCACCAAAAATCCACACCATATCATCCGAGGTGAAATGGTTAGATAGAGAGAAGTAACAAGACAGTAAAGACCATGTTGACTAAGATAGTATAGAAAGAGCCATTTTAGTGGGATGCAAAACTCCAAACAACGTTATGTGCTTATAGCACTACCTACAAGATCATTACTGGAATGAAACCCTTCATTGATCTTGTAGGTAGTGCTTATAGCACTACCTACAAGATCATTACTGGAATGAAACCCTTCAAAATTGTATATGGCACAGAGTTTGCCATACCAAGCCTCAGGTTAGCACTGGAACATGGAATGAGTTTCAAAAATAATCTGAAACAAATCTTGAATGAATCACTGCATCTAGATGAGATTAGGCAATGTGCTATGTTGGAATAGGAGATCAAAGAAATCAAATTTGAAGATTGCATGGTCTGGACCTTATGAGGTTGACTGGATATTCTCTAATGGCACAATAAGGTTAAAAGATCTATTAGGATTGTTGCTACCTCAAGTTGTATTACCCCAAATCACATGATATTCTAGCAATAGCAGTGCCACACACCAATTAAAAATCAGAGAAAGAACCCCTTGATTTGTTTTATATCAGACCAGTTTAGGAGGCTAGGAATTGCTAGAACCAGTGGTTGGTGGATGGTTTGGATATAATCCAAAAGTTCAAACTCGCATGAATATATGCCACATGGCAGGTGGCAATCCTAGAACCAATGGTGCAAGCAAGTGGAGAATTCATGGCATGAATAAGGATAACTATGCTTACAATATGCCATCTTGCACTTTACCCTCAGCTTGCACGCCTTGCACCTTTTTGTGTAGATATTTTTGCATCCTTACCTTCTACATGACCCCCAGAGTCTTTCATATCCTCGCCTTCTCCTTCTACTTCCATAGTCTTTGCATCTAAACCTAACACTCCTAGGGTTTCTTCCATCTTGTTGTCAACAACCATAAATGAGTCTTCTTTCTCATAGGACTATTCAAAAGATTTAAAAAATGGGCAAAACCAAGAAGCTGTTAGAGCAGATGCATGAAAACTTTCATCAGGCTAGCGAGCAAATGGAAGAGCAACTCATTTAGGCTCAGCAAGCATGTTTGATACCACATAACAATATCAAAAAATATGTTCTCCATCTAAATGGATGAGCATTGTTGAAGCTCTAGACTTGGAAGTGGTATAGGAAGCTACTAGGATGGACTTTGATGCAAGGATTATCCAGCAGGTTGTCAACACCTTTGATCCAAACACTGGTCACTACAAGAGGTACTTCACATTAGTGACGCTCGTAGTGCAATGCTCAAAAGTGAAAATCCACGGCGCCGCTATGGGCGTCGCTATTTTATTTGTATATAGCAACGCCTATAGCGACGCCCATAGTGACGCTCATAACGACGCCGACAGGGGTAAAAAATAAATCGAGAGCGCCCGAAAACTCAGATCTCAGATCTGAGTTTTCTCAAATCTGAGTTTTTGGCGCTCAAGCAAAGAGGTAACTCGCGCTCTCCCTCTCTCTCTCTCTTTCTATGAACTATCATGAATTCATCTAGAAGATTTTCAATAACTTCATTAATAAATTGTGTGCCACACTTACTGACAAGTTCTATGGGTAGACCATATCTACCAAAGACGTGTTCATAGAGAAATTGTGCAGTTGTCATTGCATCCACTTTCTCTGTGGCTTTCGCTTCAACCCATTTAATGAGATAGTCTGTGGCCATGATGATATATTGGGCATGAGTTCTATAAGCAAGGGTGAAATCACACTTACAAAGTCTATACCCCACTTAGCAAAAGCTCTGGCTCCCATCATTGGCCTTAAAGGAATCTCATCCCTTTCTATTGGCACTTTGGTACATTGACACGCTCTTAACATATTCTTTAACATTCATGTGTAATGTAGGCCACCATATTCCAATGGTTAAGAAAATTTTTATTGTCTTATCCCCTGAGAAATGGCCTCCACTTATGCCTCCATGTGCTTGCTCTAAGATCGACAAATACATGCTTTTCGTAGCACATATCCTGAGTTCCTCTCTTTTGAAGTTGATTTTCAAGCAATGTGAAGTCTTGAACCTCTATTTCTATGGCACTTTGACGTGCTCTAGAAGTATTTTTTGAAAATGTTCTCGTTGCTAAGTAGTCAATTAGATATTGACTCCATTCTAGTGCACTTGTTACCTAAAACAACATTACATGTTTCATTGGTGGTTTAGACTTGATGTTGTGAAATTAGTAATGTACTCATGAACATCAGTGTGCATAGTTGGCCAATAAACTCCTAATTGTTTCAAGTGCTGGCATGTTTTTGTTTGTGAGCAATGAAAGGTTAAGTCCTAACCATGTGCTTCCAAAATATAGCAATCGTACTGTTTTGGACTTATGCATAATCGTAAAATGTTATGTGATCCCAAATGATACAAACATCCACCAAGTAACTGGAAATACCTTGATTATCGAACCGTTTGTCATTTATACTCTTGCTCCATTATATCAAACTCACCTCTATAGGATAGTAAATTGACTATCTCTTGAGACCATTTTGGTATCATTTCAACGTTAAAATATATGTGTCAGGGATGTCATCGTCTACCCCTTTTGGAACTTCTTCATTTGGCAATGTAGAAAGATGATCTGCTCAAAGATGCATCTGCTCTTTTTTAACCACTACCATAAAATCAAACTCTAGCAATATGATAAACCATTGCACAATTCTCCTAGTATTGCATGATTTTTTTACAAGGTACAAAAGAGCTTGAAATCCCTAGCCCTTTCTCTCAGTGGTAGTGTAGTTCTTCTCAGCACTGCTAAGCTGTCTGCTTGCATAGCAAACTGGGGAGGCATTAACAAAATCTCAAGAACGACATAAGAAGGCAGCATATTGACATCGATGAGATTTGAAATTAAAGGAAAGCAGGATTTGTTAGAATGTGCTAGTGTTGAAATGTGCAGGTTTTTGTTAGATCTGCTAAGTTCTGTAATGTGCAAGTAGTAGTAGGATTGTTAGTTAGTGTAGATTTGTGTTGAGCCAGCAGAGGATCACACCCACATTTTTGCTCACACCCATCATTTTGTAACCATTGATTGTAATAAATGTCTTTCCGACATTAATTTTGATTTGAGCCATTCATTAAGTAACGGGACTCAATTGAGTTTCCAGCTTGTAATCCCGAAGTAATTTCACCTGTTAATGTAAATAATTAGAGATGTTCTCACCTCCAAGGCTGAGGTATATAAGCCAAAGTTTTGTAACCTAGGGGGGATTCAATTATTAATCAAAGTGAGTTTTTGAGCGCCGTGACTGTGCCTGAGAGAGAGAGAGAGAGAGAGAGAGAGAGAGAGAGAGAGAGAGAGAGAGAGAGAGAGAGAGAGAGAGAGAGAGAGAGAGAGTCTTATCTCCTTGCTACGCGAGCTACGGGACCGCCATTGGAGAAGCGACACCGCCATTGTGTTAGCAACGGTGAGAGCTACGCACAGATACCAAGAGTGCGCGCTATCGGCTTCTACGTGTGGTAAGTTCCTACGAGCTTCGGTGTGAGTTTTCTTCCAACTCGTGTGTCGGAATAGAGCGTGCAGCATATCTATAGAACCACAACGAGTAGAGCTACACATTAGTACCATCGGGGTCAAGTTTCGGTCACCTGTATTTTTCGGCCTGTCTTCATACGCGTTTACCGCACGGAGTGATTATAGGTTGATTTTACAGTTCAAGTCTTTAGGGTGTTGTTCTTACCTAGTGCATAGACTTCCCCATGAGTTTGAGATCGATTCAATGATTCTAGATCCTGTTTCGTATAGCATTCGTTCGTAGTACGGATTTCAGTCACTTGCGTGTTTTAGAACTTAGATTTGATTTCCTTAGTAGTGATTGTCATTAGAAGGTCGAGTAGGTGATTTGACACCCACCTAGTTGTTTCCATGCGCCTGCGGGTCAAGCTTCGTCCTCGTCTGACAAATTCTGTTGTTGGTTGAGTTCTCGCTATTTAGCTTCCGCTAGCGGCGTAACCGCCTTAACATTTGGCGCCGCTGCCGAGGACGAGAACCCTAAGTAAGTGACCTTAGACTAATCCTACGAGGTGAGTCGTATAAACTACTTTGTATACTTTAGTTAGAAAAGATCTAGGAGTGGTGGACTCCGAAGGTCTCGAGAGATACTAGGAAGTGGGGTATTCCTGGGTCTTCCGCGTTGACAGTATTTTTAGTTTAGCTTAGATTAGATTGTTTTTTATGGTGTTTAAGTGGTTGTTGACATAAAAAGCATTTGCTACTCCTTGTGTGGTAGTAAATCTCTTTATATTTTCAATTGCAAAAAAATCCATTTTATGATTAGAAGTAGCTTAGGTAGGGCCTGATTTGATCCTGATCTAGAGCTATCAATTGGTGTTCTATTCGCTTGATGTGTTTGATTGCATGTTAGATCACTGAAAAAGTCTCTTTGGTAGTGAAATATGCAATAAACAAAGTTCAGAAAAATTTTCTGTGTAATTGATTGTTGCTGAGCACTTAAAAGAGCTATTGGAAGAGTTCTGTGCTGAAAAACTGGAAATCTGCAACTTTAGACATCATACGCGTATGATGTCTTAGGACCTAAACAGAGACTAAAATTGAAAATTTGACATTGCCAGAGTGTTTAGAAGGGGGGTTTTACCCTAAGATCAACTTAAAACAAGAACATTAACACTCAAAGAAACCCAAAAAAGACAAGTCGGAGTCCAAGAAACGCAAAGAATAGGAAATTTTGGATTCAAATCTTGTTTTTACATTCAAACCTGACAAAAACACTTGAAACTCAATTATAAACATTGGAGAAGGCTTAAAACCAAAAATAGTCAAAATCTGGGACAAAAGACATCATACGCGTATAATGTCTTTTGGCACATCCACTACTTATTTTTGAAATCTGACCTGACAAGATTGTTACAAACACTGTTGGAAGCATAAATATCAAGTTTGGACCCAAATTGATGAAAAAGACATCATACGCGTATGATGTCTTTGACCTAATTTTGGACATATTTTGATACTTTGCTAACACAGATCCATTGTAATAGCTGTCTAGAGGTTATATTTCAAGTTTCATCCCATTTGGATCACAATTGACCCAAAAAACAAGTCAAAAGCGGAAAATTGCCAAGAAAAGCCTGAACTAGCCATAACTTGCTCAAACAGAGTTCAAACTGAATTTTGTGAGTGAACAGAGCATAAAGAGGCCACTGAGAGTGAGCATAACCAAAATAGTCAAAATCTGTGAAAAAAGACATCATACGCGTATAATGTCTTTTTCAGCATAACTGCAACAAAATTCTCACTTGATGAAACAGAAGTTGTCCGACTGACAAGATTAAACAATTGACCAAGTATCAATCAGTTTGGATCAATTCTGACCACAAAAACTTGGGGAAAACAAATTGCCGAGACGGAAAAGTTACAGTCCTTTAGGGGAATTGATGAATTTGAGATCGGGCAGGAATCTCCGGAATAATCAACCAAAACAAGGGGAACCAGCAAGTGTCATATCAACCGAGGGAAGTGTAAACCAAAGTTGGGTGCAACCATTAGAGCCGATCTTTGAAGGAAGTGTCTCTGATTACTTCTTCGGAGAGATCTTACGAGATTTTCACCGAAAACTTGGAACACTTGAACCTGAACAATAGAGAAAATATGGCAGCAGGATCGTCAAACCCTTCCGCCACCATGAAGCTATTGTTCATAAAATACCAGTACGACAATGAGCAAGGTGCCAAGATCTACAAAGATGGAATGGACCGCTATTGTGTAAAGATAGAAGATAGACCTAGTGAGTTCAAGGACTTAGTGCCTGTGAGCTATAGCGGAGATAGATATCTAGATGACGAGGGTACCATGTACTTGGTAGTCCTAAATCCTAACATTGTGGACAAGTGGGGATTGATGGGCACCAAAGCCAAAATAGATGAAGAACTCGAGGAGAAAGCACCAATAATGAACTTCCCTAATGCGAGGTTAAGAAGAGAGAATGAAACTACAAGGATCAACACTGATAACATCTATGTGGGGCTATACAAATATAATAATGGGGAGCAAGATCTCTATTATAGATGTGAAGAACCCTACACCGGAGAGTTGACAGACCAAAAAAGACTTTATGTCTTTACCTACACAGAGGGATCGGAAGTGAAAATTGCCGCTTACGATAAGTACGGCAGGCAATACTCAACAATGGGCAAGAAAGAATTAGAAGGATATACATACTTTGGGGGACCACTACATCAGTATTATGTTACTTCTAGCTCACATAGACCAGCACCAACAAATGGAGTGCAAAACTCAATGACAACAGGAGGACAAAGAACTCAGGTTGCTGACTCTTTCAGTCAACCTTGGGACTCGAAGCTCGGACCAATGGGATCATTACATTCCAGAGAGTCAATGGAGACGAATCGAGGTAGTGCAGTTCCAATCCCCACCTATACCAAGCCAGGTCCAAGGTTTGAAGCGGAACCATCGCATTTACCTCCTAGTAGTAGATTCAGGGCAGGGGAACCGACAAGGGTAACCCATGAAGTCCATGATGCTAGAGAAAGCTTTAGCCGAGACACAGGAGCAATGAGATTGGTAGCAGATCATAGACGTATGAGACCATCTCAAGTAGCCAAGTGTATGCCAAAGAAGTATGGTGGTTCAAGAGATCCGTATGCACATGTGTCACTCTTTAAGCAAGTCTTAAGAGCTGAGCAGATAACAGATTTCCATACACAATACGAGGGATTTGGTCTTACTCTAGAAGGTACTGCATTGACATGGTTTCAACCAATGAACATAGGGGGATTCCATGACATTGACCATTTGCTAAGAGAGTTTGCTGAGGAATTCTCAAAACGAGGGATTAAGCACAATACGGTCTCACAAATATATGCTTTTAAACAGAGAGAACACGAAAAAGTGAAGGAAGCTTCACTTCGCTTCAAACAATACATTGAGAGATGTCCAGTACGTGAACGACCACAAGATGACAGACTATCCGTTCTCTTTATTGAGGGACTGAGGAACGACACTCTCAAGAAGGACTTGCACTTGAAAGCTTGTACAAGTTTCGAGCAAGTAACGAGAGAGGCATTGTACTTAGTGGATAACTGTACGGTTTATGGAGAGGTGTCAGCGGATACAGATTGTGCATCCAGTAGCTCCTCCTCCGTAGCGAGCGAGACTACCACTAAAAAGAATGTTCAAACAACAACCATGCCAAATGTAGAGCAAATGATAGAAGATGCTCTAAAAAGGATGGCACCATACCAAAAACCATTGCCAAAACCACTGAAATGGTGTGCTATTGAACAAAAATGGACAAATCATCCAACAGAGGAGTGTTATTACAACAAAGGGTATGTAAGGGAGCGCCAGTATGCACCTCCTGCTCAATTAGCACCACCTCAGATACATCCAGTACCTCGATACCCAACGGGAAATGTACCTGGACCTATGGGGATAGAAAGACCGCAACCGGTATTGGGACAACAACCACCTTTACCAGGAGCAAGACCAGTGGGCATTAGATATGCACCAACCTTAGAGAATCAGGAAGAACAAGCCTTAGTGCCTGTTCAAGCCTATTACGAAGAATCGGGTGCACACATGTCTCCGACAGTTTATTACCCACCAGAAGAACCAAAACAACCAGAACCATGGGGCATGATGGGGAATGTTGGAATACCAACAATTACAAGTGCTTCTGATGAAGAGAGATACAATATGGACGCAAGAACCTTGATGTTCATAGCTCATGGAGGGTTAACAGGACAAAGACCATCCTACCCACAAAGGACGAATCAAGCGGGACCAAGACCAGCACTAGGACCCTGTTACAAGTGTGGAGGTGACCATCTGATGAATGTTTGCCCACATACGGAAATCATTCAAATTAACGCTTATTGCACTGAGTGTGGGGTTACTCACTTCATTGAGGATTGTTCAAAGAATCCAAACAAAGTGCAAAAGACGACATTGAATATGCTAGAAACTATTCCTACCAGCAGTGGGTCTGAAAATGAAACTCTGATACCAACGCAAGTTGTTACTAGAGCTCAAGCTAAGAAAACCACTAGAGAACCTGAGAATGGAAAGTTAGCGACTGACGTAGTTAGTCAAGGACCGCGGAGTCAGAAAAATACATGGAAAGCTAGAAAAGCACGCATGAAGTTGAGAAAAGAACGTGAAGACGGTATTCTAGCTGAGGAACTAAAGCTAGATTAGAAAAACTTGAGAGTCAAAACGGGAAACGAGAGATGAGCCCGGAAAGAACGAAACGAAAGAGTATCAAAGAAACAACGAGCTTAAGCTCCGGGGGATCAGTGCTAGTCGACAAGGTACACGAACCATTGGACGCACTGATGAGAGCTTACGAAGCTAGGTTAAAGAACAACCAAACACAAGAACAGAGGTGGATGACATACCCAAACGCGGAATTGGAAAAGCAGAGACTTGAAATGTGCCAGAGAATGATCGAGACTGCACAAGCCTTATTAGAACCACCAAAAGAAACAATGAATTGTGGAAAGGAAAACCCAATTCAGCAAGGGACTATCGTTTCACGGGTAGCTGAAAAGACTCCTAGTGCACAAAAGCCTGAAGATACACAAAAGGATGACCGCATAGTATTGAACACAACCGATCAGGAGATAGAGAGTTTTCATCCAGTCATACAGAGGATTTACGGAAAAGATGAGGATTACAATGAATTTTGGAAACAAGTGAGAGAGGCAAACTTTGCAAACGAGCTAAGTTGCCAAGCTAATCAGACAAATTGGGAAAAGGACATCAGGAATCCTCCCATAGTGGAATTTGAGGCAGGATCTCAAGTGGACTTGGATCTGCAATCTTACTGGGGAGATGGGGGCTCTGTTAGAACAATGGAGAGCAAACCTCATTCACTGAAAACCTTACCTTCATACTTAGGAGAGTATGAAGCAAAATCCGAGATTAGAGCACTTCCCTCACGAAAAATCTCATCAGAAAAAGTCATGGACTCGCAAGGATTGATAGAGATTTTGTCAACACCAGTGACATGCACTATCACTCTAGCTGAGCTTTTGAGGCTAAGACCACATATGTGGACCACTGTAGGAAAATGCTTGGAGAAATTCGGGATAAAAGATCCAACATCGAGATTGCAAGAGAGCATTGAGGAGCTGAGCAAGCCACAAAAGAACGGTAAGCTTGTACCCTTAAACAAGGTCGGAGAGTATTGCGAAGGTGAAGAGGGGAATACAACCTTACCAGTTGAATTCCAAGGAGTGCACACAATGGCAATACTAGACAGCGGAGCTGGGGTAGCCATAGCTACAAAGGAAATCTGGAAAAAATGGGGGAAACCAGCAATAAGGAAGACTAGGTTGAAACTCCAATTAGCAGATGGACACATGGAGAAACCTATGGGGTTATTAGAGAAAGTTGTAGTGACTTCTTGCGGCATTGAATACGAACATACTTTTGCTATTGTCGATTTTGGCAAGGAGAATAACTATGATATCATACTGGGAAGACCATTTATGAGACAGTTGAAAATGGTCCAGGATTGGGGCTACGATCACATATATCTGAGAAATATGGAAACCACTACACGTGTGAACCTGAAAGACCATAGCTACAAAGATGTGAACCGAACACCGGTAGAGGAGTTTGATTCAGCTACTTTGGCGGGATCCGAATTTCCAGCTTGGTTAGGTAAACCCAAGGAGTTATGGATGTGTGGAGCTTCGAAATGTGGAAGTCTGAAACGAGAAGAATGTGTTTTAGAAAGGGCTATCGAAGACGAAACTTATGTAGGAGAACCCTTTCCAGAGGACACGTTTGAACCATTAGAATGGACACACATTCTAGCAACCCTAGATGTTTGCGCAATTCCGGATGGTCCCACAACGAAATTTTGCGACAAGGACGGGTACGACGTGGTTCCGTATTTCATGTTGAGAACTGTGCTCCAAAAAGAAACTGAAAAGAACGATACACTGGAAAAGAAGGATGAAGAAGAGGTGTTTCACGACATTCCCAATCATCCAGAGTGGGGAAATGAAGCAGACAACGAGTCAACGGACAATTCAAGCGAAAACGAAGAAACTATAACGGATGTCCGATTTTATGATTTTCCGAACCAAACTAAACAACGCCAGAAACACTATAGAGCAAAGAAAAAAACAAAAGGGGTTAGAACCAATCCGATGCCTAGAATAAGAGGAAAAAATCAATTCCTAATGCTAGTAAAGGCCGAAGATTGTGTTAAGGATAAGATTTCTGGAAGAATGAGAGGCAGTGATCAAAAGAGCTTACGAAAAGACAAAAGAGGCTCAAGAAATCAAGTTCAAAATAATGGAACGAAAACTGAAACAGAAAAATCAGAAAAGAACAAGCGCAACAGAGAATACACGGAGTCCAAGTTAGAACGTAGAAACAAATACAGAGAGCTCAAGAAAACTCTGAAAGAAGTTTGGACTACAGAAATTGAAAGTGGAGAGGACGAAAACGCCAAAATCAAGGAAAACATGGATGTTCCCTCTCACCATAGGAAATTCACAATAGAGGATAGGAAGGTGATATTAACCCCACCTATTCGAGAGAGGAAGGAGAACGAATCTTATGACGGACCGGAGGATGCAAAAAAAGTTGATTTAGCAGCTCCAGGTGAGACGCCTAGACCGGTGTACATAGCCACAGATTTGTCTCCAAGCGAGGAAGAGAGACTTTTGAGTCTTCTCAGAGAGTATAGGGATGTGTTTGCATGGTCTTATAAGGACTTAAAGGGAGTTGACCCATCGATATGCCAACACTCAATCCCACTGAAACAAGACGCAAAGCCTAGCAGACAGAGACCATACACATATAATGATACTTTTGCTAAGCGAATCAAAGAAGAGATAGATAAGCTAATGGAAGCTGAATTCATATACGAGATTGAACACACTGATTGGGTATCTCCGATTGTGGTAGTACCTAAGAAGAACGGAAAACTCCGAGTGTGTGTCAACTTAAAGAAAGTGAATGCTGCAACAATCAGGGACAATTATCCCCTGCCGATAACTGATCATGTTCTAGAGCGTGTATCAGGGAAAACAGCATACTCCTTTCTTGATGGTTTTTCAGGATATAACCAGCTAGCCATAGCACTGGAAGATCAACATAAAACAGCTTTTGCAACGGAGTGGGGAATTTATGCTTATCGAGTTATGCCTTTTGGTCTAACCAATGCTCCCGCAACCTTCCAGAGGCTGATGACGCATGCTTTCAAAGAATACTTAAGGCTGTTTCTCGAAATATACATGGATGACTTATGTGTACATTCTCTACTGAGAGATGAGCATCTAGAACACCTAAGAAAAGTATTTGAGAAATGTAGGACATATCGCATTTGTCTCAATCCTGAGAAATGTGTGTTTATGGTCCGACAGGGCAGAATTCTGGGACATATTGTCTCACAAAACGGAATATCCACGGATTTAGAGAAGATAAAAGTTATAGTGGATATGCCTAGACCAACCAATGCGAAACAAGTACAGAGCTTTATGGGACATTGCGGATATTATAGACGATTCATTTACATGTACGCTATAATAGGCCAACCACTTTACAGGCTAATAGTGAACTTTGAATGGACAGAGGAGTGTGAGGAATCATTCAAGAAATTGAAAGAGGCACTCATTACTGCTCCAGTCTTGAAATCACCAGATTGGGAGAAGATATTCCATGTGCACATAGATGCTTCTGCATATGCAATAGGATGCATTCTGGCTCAGCCAGAAGAAGGAAACATGGATTTTCCTATCTGTTACGCCAGTCGACAGCTCAACCATGCAGAGAAGAATTACACCACAACAGAGCGAGAGGGATTAGGAATGATATATGCTGTGAAGAAATTTCGGCATTATCTTCTAGCCAACAAGTTTGTGTTTTTTACGGATCACCAAGCCTTGCTCTACCTAGTGAATAAACCATGCAATACCGGGAGAATAGTGAGATGGTTCATTATCTTACTGGAATTCGACTTCACGGTAGTAGTAAAGAAAGGAAAAACACATCTTAGAGCTGATCATCTTTCGCGATTGACGAATGGAGAAGACCCTATAGGAGTAGATGACGACATGCCAGACGCGTACTTGTTCAACATAGAAATGATACCTAAGTGGTCTCAAAATGTCGTTGACCTATTAACCTATGGAGGAGAGTTCGATAGAAGAGAATACAACCTGAAACATATTGCTATTCAGCAATCCAAGAATCTTCAATTGATTGCAGGAAGGTTGTATCAATTGGGAAATGATCATGTTTTACGACTATGCATCAATCCTGAGGAATATAATATATATCTGTGCGAAGCACATGTTCAGGAATGTGCATTTCATTGTTCAAGAAGGAACACATATAGGAATTTGTTACAATTGGGAGTCTATTGGCCAGGAATGAAAGAAAGCGTACATGAATATGTCACTGTATGTATTGTATGTTCATCAAAACCGCCAGCCGAGTATTCAACATTATATCAGATAATGATCGCTCCAGAATGGAGTCAGTATATTGTTGAATATCTCACAAATAGAACTTTCCCAGAAGGAACGTCAAAAGCTCGTCAGAAATCTGTAGAGACAGAAGCTAGAGATTACGCTTTAATAGGAGATCAACTCTATAAGAGAGGTAAAGACAACCAGCTTAGGATTTGCGCATCAGAGTCTGAGTATGTGATAATCCTAGAGCAAGCTCATGGAGGAGTAGGTGGAGGCCATTTCTCAGGTGATAAGACAGCAAAACTTGTCTTAGCCGCAGGAATATGGTGGCCAACATTACATATGGACGCTGAGGAATACGTTAAACGGTGTGATGACTGTCAGCGGACCAAAGTACCACTTAAAAGAGATGATATGCCGCTTAGACCAATGATGGGGGCAAGAGCTTTTGCAAAATGGGGGATTGATTATGTCGGACCCATTTCACCTCCTGCATATAAGACTCATGCACAATACATCATTGTGGCTACAGACTATCTAACAAAGTGGGTCGAAGCAAAGGCAACTCAAAAAGCAGATGCCAGGACCACGGCACAATTTCTATATGAATACGTCTTTGTACGATATGGATTGCCAATAGAAATTGTGAGTGATCGAGGCACACATTTCATAAATGAAGTGATAGAGATCCTTCTAGATGAATTCATGGTAATCCATAGGAAATCAGCCCCGTATCATCCACAAGCAAACGGACAAGCTGAAGCAACAAACAAAACCATATGCACGGTCCTTACGAAGATTGTATCTAAGTCGAGAACTGACTGGGACCAGAAGTTGCATTCAACATTATGGGCATATAGGGTAGCATATAAAACATCAATAGGAACGACCCCATATAACATGGTTTTTGGGCTAAATGCTATCTTACCAATAGAATTCTTGATTTCAACCTTAAGGGTGGCTAAGGATCTAGAGTGGACAGGGCACGAGCTCTCTGATAGAATAGATGACCTGGAAAAGCTAGATGAGCTTCGCCTAAAAGCAGTAGCTTCCATCTACGCTCAAAAAAGGCGACAAAAGGATTTTTTGATAAGCATGTGCGGACTAAAGAGTTTAAAGTTGGGGACTATGTCCTAGTTTACACTCTGAAACAGCATGCTAAAAAGCTTAAAAAGCGAGGGATGGGACCTCTGGTGATTAAAGATCTATCACCAAGTGGAGCCGTCAAGCTTGCTACATTAGACGGAGAAGAAATGCCCAATTGGATTAGTGGATGCAGAGTGAAAAAGTATCTTTTGCCGCTAACCCAAGACATGCTTCTCAAAATACATCAAGAAAAGCTGCGTGTCCAAAAAAAGAAAAAGATTGTAGAGGAAGCGCAAGCCGAGGCGAAGGAAAGAATGGAGAAAAGAAGACTACTGCGTCAGAAACAGCGCAATGAAGGAGCAATACGAATAAACGCAGTTAGTATAACAGAAATGGGGAATGACAAAGAAGAACCCATCATTGAATGCAAAGTAGGGACCAACCAAATCAAAGCCAGAGCACTATTGGATTCAGGAGCTCAAGCTAACCTACTTTCACTCAGTTTGTATAGACAATTGACAAATGACACTAAATTACAAACTGCCAAGCAAGAGTTAAAAAGTTACTCTGAGAATTCAATCAAAACTGTCGGATGCACAGTTTTACATATACAGATTAACCAATATGTGTATCCTCATATGTTTTACGTGGTTGAAGACCAAGCTACACAACATCCATTATTGCTAGGACAACCATGGCAGAAGCAATACAATGCAATGATTGACTGGAGTTCTAAATCAGTGCTTATCAAATACGAAGGTGAAAGTCAATCAGTTAAGTTCACCAAAGGAGCAGAGCCAACTCCAAAGGAAGAATCCACGGACAAGGTCAAACAACAAACAGAGAAAAAGAAGAAGCAATGGCAACCAAAAGTTTCTACACAACTGGATTGCTCGTCGACGAGGAACTCTCAACATTGGATAAGGAAGACAAGCAATAATATAACAGCTCAACCTTGGGATAAAACGGAGTCAACATTGGTATGGAGACCAAAAAAGGTGGTGCCAGAAAAAACAAACAGAGTCTTCAATACCAGACAACAGAGTGATCCCCGACAATCAAGGACAGTGAAACAGATCTGGATTCCAAAGAAGTTCATGACGGCACAAAGCTATAGCAAGCAAATTTGGATCCCAAAGATTTGTAAACAGGAACTCCCTTCAATACAATCAACGGAAACTCCTAGGTATTTCAAGCCAAGGAAATCAACACACAGAACAAAGCAGGTTTGGGTCGCAAAGAGTTTGTGGCAAGCACAAGCAAAGCGGAAGCCGATTTGGATTGTGAAAAAAGACAACAAGGTAACGAAGAATCCATCTACTGATTCTACTACCAAATTGCCAAAACCAACCCAAAACCCGACCACCAATCCATCAATCAAACAAAGAGCAGCTTTATTGGAAAGACTGTTGTATCATCGCTCTACAATTGCATTGGGAACTTATGACCAAAACAACTACAATGCTTCACCCACAGACACTTCATAGTCGTCCGGGAGGACTCAGACTAGGAGGGGGGGAGGTATACAGGAGCTACAAAGCAGCTACAAGCGGAAAAAACAAAGAAAAACAAAAATTATATTACAAGGGCAGTGTCTTACATGATTTTGCAATTTTTTATGTTTGATTGCGGATATTGATAATATTTATGCCCTTATATACCTTGTTTTGCAACAAGAAGAGATCAAATGATGAATTTGGGTCTCTAGATGTGTAAATATCACTAAATAAGAGTGTTTTTGGAGCTAAAAAGTGGTAATCCAAGTCCAAAAATCACAAAGAAGTGTATATTCATATACACAGGGTTACCAGCTATTTATCGTGTATGTTTGGAATTTTTTGGCTTCAATTTGCTATTTTCCTTTATTTTTTATGATTTTCTTAATAAAAGTAAAAGAAAAATAAAAAAGCAGGTGAAATGAGATCGGAAAAAAGAAAAGAATAGACGGTGATGATCCTAATGACAAGGGCAACCCATGGTAAAAATGGGGTACAATTCTGAAAAAGTTGCGGAAAGCCCGAAATGACAGAATTTTGGCAAAGTGGACAGATTTCTCAGAAACAGGTCAAACGGAGTCCAAATTGAGAAATTTCAAATCCTAAAGTGCATTTCACGACGAGATAGGAGCACATGTCAAATTTGGTAACAAGTGATCCGGGAAGCCCGAAGTTAAGTATTTTTCACTTCACTATCAAGCTCATTTCCACTATTACCTTCTTGGAGAGAGCAAAGAGCACACAGGAGCATCCGACCTTCTACCGCCTTCTACGACTGCTACGAGAGCTCAGAGGACACCAGACATGAGAGGTAGACTCGTTGCCATAAGCTTTTGATGCTTATCGTTAACTTTTGTCGCGAAAACTCACCAAAACCAAGAAACAAGAGCAGACGGGGAATGGGGAAGAACGCTAGGTAGGGGCACAACCGCCTAACCAAACCTTGCAAGAACTTAGAGGTGGGTTACCCTAACATAGAAGATGAGTTTCTAGCACTCAAAGCTCGAGAAAGAACGACTGGAAAAACCCTAGGTCAACAGAGCCTGCAAGAGGCAAACAGAAAAAAGTTGTCGGAACGACACAAAACTTCTCAGGAAGCTTAACAACATCGAGGGCAATGCAACCATGGAGTATCTCCGGGTTTGGATCACCAAAAGTAGGTCGGAACAACCGATTCGGCTGCGGACACACAAAGCGTCATTTTGGCATAACGGCTAAAATTGACGACCAAATGACATGAAACTTCACGAGCAGTTTCAACTATACATGGATGACTTATGTTTGCAAGCAAAACCCAAAAGAAAGCTGATTCACTTACCGATGGTGAAAAAGACGCTTTCGAGCAACCAAATGGATAAAGATGGAGAACGGGGAGCCAAAGTCAAGTCCAACCAACTGGATGGCTTCACAACATATCCAATGAGCTGGAAATGCAACTCTCAAGAAGAAAAGTTGAAGAAATTCAACTCCAAGGCAAAAAGACGACTTCGGAGACTGAAATGCCTATAAGAGGGCTTTTTAGCTAAACTGATGACTTTTTAAGTTGAAAACTAGTTAGCAGGGCTTAGGGCACTAGCACAAAGCATTCTTTGCACAAAAAGACCAACATTTCAAGAAAAGACATCATACGCGTATGATGTCTCACAGCATGATTTTCACATCCATTTCAACATTTGAGTGCATAGCCTCATTCCACATGTTAATCACATCCTATGAACCAAGTATCATGAGAATTGGAGTTAGAAAACCCAAGAAAACCAAAAAGACGCAAAGTAGGCCATAAAATTGATTTTTGGTCCTAATTTTGTCAAAATAACTCCAAACTCATTGAAACTTTGTAGGATTGTTGATTAACATATCTACAAGCTATCTGGAACCAAAAAGCACCATTTTGACACAAAAGACATCATACGTGTATGATGTCTATTTGCACTTACAGAGCCAAAAATGCTCATTTGTCATCATACATCCATTATATATATCTAATACATGCTACATATGAAGTTTGGAACCATTTGGTCAAGTGGATCACCCCATTAGCCCAATTAAGAGAAAATCCTTCATACAAAGCCTATTTTTGTCCCAAATCCAACATATTCAAGTCCAAACCAAGATTTGAGTATAAACAGTCCTTCACTAGCACATGGAGAGTCCACAGAACCAATCCCATGAAAAATTGATGAAAAAGACATCATACGCGTATGATGTCTCCAGAGCCATTTTTAGTCCAAATTCTATCCAAACTTGATAAATCCACTGAATAAGCCTATCTAAAGCCAAAACCAAGCTTATACAGAAAATTGGTCCAAAAATGCACTAAAAGACATCATACGCGTATGATGTCTCACTATGTGATTTTGGCATCTAAGGGCTTCAACCACCAAACAGAAGTGTTCTACATGCCATTTGAAAGTAATCCACCAAGTTTTATCCAATTTGGATCATAAAATCCATCTCCCTTTCAAAATTTTGCCAAGAGCCTGAATTGGACTAAACTGGCCAAAACTTGACCAAATGGGATCCAAACTCAAATCCAAGCATATGACACTCATGTATACACTATCAGCTACAAGCACAACCAATATGAAGTCATTCTGACACAAAAGACATCATACGCGTATGATGTCTCAAGCATGTTTTTGAGCCCAATTTGCATATTTTTTTACCTACATTGCATCCTTAGGCCCTGAATAGCTTATGTTTCAATTTTCAAGTCATTTGAATAGTTAAAAGCTTCATTTCGGCTTTCAGTACTAAAAAGACACTAACTTCTGAAATTGGAGTTACAGGATCCATGGATTCTGCTAAGTCATCGGCAACTAAGAGAAAAAGACCAACCATCAAGGATGCTCTTGCAGAAGCAGAACCTTTTGATATTCCAACAGAAACCCTCAAGCCAACCAAGACTTGGGTGGAGGAAGCAGTACTAGAAAAAGAGGGAATAAAGATCTACCAGGGGACTTTCAGAGATCCTCAAGGGCAATCGGTCGATGTGCCTATGATCCCACGAGAATTAGTGGATTATAGCAGATCAAAGAACATCAGCAGATACCTGGAAAAGGCTGACTTACACAGGTTCTTCACCTCGAGACCATCAGGTGTAGACACAAGAAGAGTGTATGAGTTGGCAACATCCATTCAGAAGGATGGGAAAGCCACATTGACAGCCATGGATGGAGAAACAGTTGAAGTACAGATCACTCCACAGCTCATTGCAGATGCATTGAAGCTGCACAACAAAGGGAGTTCTGTCAGAGAAAGAAGGGAGGCCATAGAGGTCTATGGATCAAAGAAACAAAATACAACCTACGGAGATATGGCAGATCAACGAGCGGCAACCCTTTGCCGATTATACAACCAGTTTTTCCATGTGTGCAGTAAAAGACCGCAGAAGTATACTACACCACCCCATGCCATTGCGACTACCATCACATGGGCACTGAAGAGCAACGTGCCAAAGGAGGTGAATTATGCTCAATACATCCACGAGCAAGTAATCGCCATGCACAACCAGAAACCAAAGTACATAGGAGGAGGAGAAATCCTAACAAGAATAGCTTATGAAGCTATTGGAGCCAGAGATCAAGGGCCACGGGTTCCCTCCCAGAATGAGTGGCTTAGAGAAGCCGATGAGGAGGAAGAACAACAAGAAGTATCCAAGAGGGCGTCCACAAGAGCACGCCGAAAACTAGAAATAGTTTCAGAACCTGAAGAGGCCTTGGACGAGCCGCTCAAGAAGAAAGTGAAGAAGAAGGCCGATCCCAAGCAAACCAAAAGTCAAAAAGCCGCAAGAATGGAAAGGCTGGTGGAGCAGTTTAGAGCGGAAAGAGCTCTAAAGGGGGACTTTGAAGAAATGTGGGTGCCAGACCCCAGTAAAGTCGGAACCAGCTCAGCCAGGCCACATGTTGATCAATATGATCAATATATTAGAGCTTATGAGGAGTCGGAGGCCATACTGGAGCAGCAACCTGTCGAGCCTTATACTGAAGAGGAAGTACAGCTTTTAAAAGCTGAGCTGCAAAAGGACGACAAGGGGAAGAAGAAAGTGGATGAGTCTACTGAACCTCAAGAGAAAGACGAGCAAGCAAACAAAGGGAAAGCCAAGATGACTGAGGAAAATCAGCCCTCTTTTACTGTTGTACCAAGCCCGAAGAAGATGGAAATTATTGTGGAGGAGACCACAATAGAAATAGAAACAGAAATTATGGAAAAGCCGGAGGCCGGGACCAAGGAAAAGGAGATAGATCCAGTTCAGCAAAAGAAAGATGATTATGAGGATCTGGTAGCTATCGGATACAATGAAGAAGAGGCCCTGGAGGCAGTTTATGGGATATCCCTACGGAAACAAGATGATCGGAAAGGGACGAAGGAAAAGACAAAGGGTACAATGGAGAGTAAAGAGAAAATGGACGAGCCGAAGCTATTGGAGGTGGTGGCAGAAAGAGTTGTCAAGTTGACAGATGAAGATGAAAAAGACATGCACATGGTGCATGAACTGCTCAGCAAGATTAAAGAAAGATCCAGAGCAAAGGAAGTAGCACTTGAGACAGCAAAACAAAAGGAAGCAGAGTTGCAGAAGAAGTTAGAGAATGCTATGACTGAATCTGAAAGTCATAAAGCATCACTCTACGACGCAAAAAACGAGAGAGACGGCTTGATACTCCAACTAGCCGAAGCTTCAAGAGAGGTAACAAGTTCACAGGAAGCAAAGGAGAGAATAGAAGATGAGCTGGAGGCAGCCAAGGATGAGCTCATTGAGCTAAGGGAAAGAGTCGAACTTCAAGAAAGGACAATCACGAGACTCAGGACCACCCCTAGAGCTAGCAGAGCAGGAACAGAACAAGAGGGAGCCCTCGTACCAGCTCTGGAAGAGCAGGTCAGAAGTTTGCAAAGAGAGCTAAGGTTAGAGCAAGTGCAAAGATTTCACATGGCGGAGGGATCATTGGCTGCAGAGGAGAGGCTCACATCAGAAAACCAAACACTAAGGACAGAAAATGAGGCCCTCCGCAAACAGCTCCAAGACCTCCAAGAGCAACAAAGAAGAGAAACAGAGCCACCACAAGAAGAAGCAGGGGGAGCAGCCATAGAGCTACCTGAAACTGGAGAGGCAACCACAATTGAAGATCCAGCCCCAGTTCAAGAAGTGGCCTCGACTTCAGGAATCTCTGAAGAAGAAGAACAAAGGCTCCAGGACCAAATAGAAAAGTCAACAGAGGAAAGTGCCAAGGCGGAAATGGAATGGGAAAGGAGACTCCTCATCTCCATTAGACTTCAAGGTTTAGACACAAAAGTGCTCCATGAAGAGTGGATGCAACCCAGCCTGCCTTTCCCTCTGATGAAATTTGAAGTGATAAAGACGAAAAAGAGAATAGAGGAGGAGCAGTATGTCGCTCTTTACGAAGGCGACATCACAAAGGATGAACAATCAAAGAAGATTGTAGATTCTCAACCTAGATGGAGGAAAGGTTGGCTAAACAAATACCCAGCCTACCTCATCTACTTGGTAGAGGCTCCAAAGGAGATTCGGGAGGATGCAACCTTCTGCCCGGTGCCAAGAGTCAGAAGCTGGAAAGAGCATGGCAGGATTGCAGAAAAGAAGCCAAATTGGCTTAATTACCCAAGGATGCCAGGACCAAAGGAAGGAGAGAGAATAGGTAAAGCCTACATGGTGAAAACCCTAACGGGCACCATCAAACTCTTTACTGGCTCTCCTGACCTTTCGTGTCAGATGCTAAAGAAAATCTGCAGGACTCTCTTAGCATGCATTGAAGTGTTCGCGCCAGATAAAGCCACGACCTCGAGTCTACTATCGACGGCCGACACAGTGACGGATATGATGTATGATCTTTCATTGCAGCCATCACCAAAGGTATTACATCTCTTATACCAAAGAATTATGTTTTTGCCTAGCTTCCACATGCAAACATTCGAAGAAGCTTTCTACACCGGCTTTTTCACTCACGAAAGCAAAATATTCGGCCCAACCTTGACCATCGGCAACCTACGCTACGAATCACATTTGCAGATGCTCAAGACGACAGGACTCTATTGACCAAGCCTAAAAGTCATGTCAGGGACGACATGAACGCGGAGGGGGGGGAGTGTTGAGCCAGCAGAGGATCACACCCACATTTTTGCTCACACCCATCATTTTGTAACCATTGATTGTAATAAATGTCTTTCCGACATTAATTTTGATTTGAGCCATTCATTAAGTAACGGGACTCAATTGAGTTTCCAGCTTGTAATCCCGAAGTAATTTCACCTGTTAATGTAAATAATTAGAGATGTTCTCACCTCCAAGGCTGAGGTATATAAGCCAAAGTTTTGTAACCTAGGGGGGATTCAATTATTAATCAAAGTGAGTTTTTGAGCGCCGTGACTGTGCCTGAGAGAGAAAGAGAGAGAGAGAGAGAGAGAGAGAGAGAGAGAGAGAGAGAGAGAGAGAGAGAGTCTTATCTCCTTGCTACGCGAGCTACGGGACCGCCATTGGAGAAGCGACACCGCCATTGTGTTAGCAACGGTGAGAGCTACGCACAGATACCAAGAGTGCGCGCTATCGGCTTCTACGTGTGGTAAGTTCCTACGAGCTTCGGTGTGAGTTTTCTTCCAACTCGTGTGTCGGAATAGAGCGTGCAGCATATCTATAGAACCACAACGAGTAGAGCTACACATTAGTACCATCGGGGTCAAGTTTCGGTCACCTGTATTTTTCGGCCTGTCTTCATACGCGTTTACCGCACGGAGTGATTATAGGTTGATTTTACAGTTCAAGTCTTTAGGGTGTTGTTCTTACCTAGTGCATAGACTTCCCCATGAGTTTGAGATCGATTCAATGATTCTAGATCCTGTTTTGTATAGCATTCGTTCGTAGTACGGATTTCAGTCACTTGCGTGTTTTAGAACTTAGATTTGATTTCCTTAGTAGTCATTGTCATTAGAAGGTCGAGTAGGTGATTTGACACCCACCTAGTTGTTTCCATGCGCCTGCGGGTCAAGCTTCGTCCTCATCTGACAAATTCTGTTGTTGGTTGAGTTCTCGCTATTTAGCTTCCGCTAGCGGCGTAACCGCCTTAACAATTTGTAATGTGCGGTAGACAGTGAGTAGATTGAGTAGTCTATGAGTGACAAGTATGTTGTGTTTGGAAGTGTAGACAGTGTGTAGTTTACTATGTTAGACAGTGTTTGTGCAAGCCCAAGCACAAGCCAAAAGCCCAGGCCCAGGCCTTAGTCCTCAGTCTTCTGATATAGTATAGACACTAATATATATATAAAGACTAGAACCTCAAGTGAAGGGAGGGCATGTGGGACAAGTTACTCAAGTCCTCCACCATTCCCTTCACACCACTCACCCTTTGGACTTACTAATTCTAGCGTTCTTCCCGACTAGGAAAAGACTGTTTTAGGATTCTGAGGGCTTTACGTAACCACATTGGGGATTGTAAAGCACGGCACATCCTCCAACCAAGACGCTCATTTTTTGAGCTATCACACACCATATTCCATCGTTTGGTTAGGAAAAAGGACCATAAAAATAAAAATTTGAGGGTAAATTTGGGTTGCAAACACCCAAAAAACTAGGTGAACAACCTTCACGGGCAGTCACCAACACTTCTAGAGTGTTGAGGTCACGTGCACCTATGCTATGGTCGTGTGCTAGAGGACAATCACATAGAGAGTGTCTCCGTTTACACGGGCACTCATTATTCCTCTACATTAGGCTCTACGCCCTCAGCGGGAACCCAAGGTTGCACCACTCAGGACCCACATATTGTATCTAGTGATTCTTCCTCTGACTACAACGTCATGGAAGGTTACCCGATGCTAATACCAATAGTTCAAGCCAAGACATGCATGCCATGGGCCCACGGTCCGGGCCAAGCATGCTGAGCCACTTGAAGGAGACTTTGAGTAGAGCCACTCGCTTCGAACATGGAGCTAGTGATGTAAATGAAGGCGGTGGGGATGTAAATTCACCATTCATGACCAACATAGACCCCATGCTCCTAGAGAATGTGCCTGTGAATACTCCATTCACTGCACCCCTTGACTCTTTAGAGATATTCCCCTTTGAGATTATATTACTTGATGGTAGAAGCCTAAGTGCAAGAGGTTAAGTGATATATCCTTGCAGCGAGGGAAAAGGAAATCAAAATTTTACACAAGGCAGAGCAATGGAGAGAGTTAAAGGCGAGGATCCCTATGTCATCATCCATGCTAGTCGAGCAATTGAGTGCTCCTGAATTAGCAACCACCAAGGGTCAACCCATAGAGAGCCACATTGCATCTAGTTCAAAGGACGCCCCTAGCACCTCTATCCTAGATGGAGCATTTTTGAATGAGAATTGGGAGTATGAACTACAAAGGGAGACTTTAATCGACCTATACACAGGTCACACCTATCACGTGGGTTGGTTAGATGTCCAACAATCCACAATGGGTGCTACTAGCATAGAGGATCAACAACAAAGAGTTTTTGATGTCATCTATACGGTTATTGAGCGGGAAAGGCAGAACAAAGGGATCCACATACCTTCAACGGGTCTCATGAGATTCTTGGATACAGGGAAGGCTAAGCAATCAAACTTATCACAAATTGAGACTCCCTCAGTAAGCCCGATGGATCCTCCATATGTTGTTTTGCTAGGGGTCTCAGTACAATCTGAGCCCACAACTGATAGCTTTACCTTTCCAAGTTTAGCTCATCTTTCTCTTGATGGCACCATGGCTACCATGCCTACGCCAGTGATGGGCATGACAAAAAAATACACCATGAACCTCATTTGTTAGTAAAGCACCACTACATGCTCAATGCCTGCAACAGTACCTACAAGTGTGTATTGAGAGCGGATTTTTTGAGATGGGGCTCAACTCAAGGCTCCCACCAAACAACCACTCCGTGAGACCCTACACACGCATATTTCTTAGGGGCACCACCCTCTTTTATGGAGAAAGAAGGAAACCAAAACAAACCATATACAACACACACACACACACACTCACACACACACTCACACCTTCCTTATGTGCTTCAACACAAAATGCCCTTCAACCATTCAACACACACTCCTTAAGCAATCCATTTGAACACTGCACAAACTCACATGCAAAGATTGACCTTCACCATATTAGTGCTCATATACTTCTAAGAAAAGCAAGCACAAAACCTCAAAACTCAAAACACCATAATGCACAAATACTTGACAACTCCTTTCCTTTCCCAAAAGAAGAGACTACTTACACACATAAGGCGGCATGCATAGAGAGCTCTTCTCCATCTATGCAGCCCCAAGACTTACTTACACACAACATAAGGAGAGAAGCCAAGCAAATAGACACCATGGTGCACAAAAAAAATTTCTCAACAAACAAGCAACCCAATGAGCACAAAATATGAGAAGCTGCCAAGATAGGCTTACCAATTTTACATGCGTTTAGAGCAAAAGTGTGACGACGACACCCCAATTGCAACAATTTGTTGATCAAACCATGAGATAGATCATTGAACTTGATATCCTTGCTCTCATATAGAATCTACAATCCTTATTTAGGGATGAGTATGATAAGAGAAATGTTTGCAAGAGAATGGTAGCAATAGCATATTGATGCTCTCTCTATGGTGCCGCTTATGATAGCGAGCTTAGGAAATGGATAGGGAGACAAGAGGAGAGAGAGATTAGGGCTTCCCTAACCTTAGAGGAGCTTATTTGCAGCAATGGAGTAGGTGTGTGTGTTTTTGTGCTTGCCAAAGGGCCTTTTTATAGTTGTACAAGACCTTGGGTTAGGTTAAACTTGACTAGGGTAGGTAATTAACCATAGTTAGGTTCCCTTTTGACCACTCCTTCAATTATGCAAATAAGGGACTTATTTTTTCATTAAAAATAGCCTTTTAAGTCATGGAGGCTCCATAAGGGTTGATAATGTATGTGGGCCCCACCATGATGTCCCTCCAGTGGCTCCTGTAGAGTGTCCCCACCCTGTTTGTTGTGTCTCTGGAAGCATCTTGAGCCGACCCCTCCACATGCAAGTGGTTTTTAACTCCCCATTGGTATTTTAGAATGTTGGAGAAGTCAAGAAAACTTTTCACCTTTGTGGTTTACCTGATTGTAACTTTGACCTGCAGTAACAGTGTCCGCAGCACCTTGTTTTCACCATAACTTTCAGCCTGTAACTCAGAATTGGGTGTTGTAAAAGGCAAAGTTGACCTTCTCAAAGTGTTTAAGCTGATTTTGGAGTGTTACTCAAGTATACCCACGAGCTAAGGCGTTCAAGATGCATCCAAAACACCTTTTGAACCAAGTCTCCTTGTAGGGGGCCCTTTAGCATGCATCCAAGGTGTAGCATGCTTTTTCAAAAGAGAATCCACCTTAAACAAATGAGGTAGGCTCCAATAAAGTTTGATTTATTGGGGATATACATTATATTTAAGATTTGTTGACCAACACAAGTAAATGATCCAAGAGTTGGGTCACATAGTGGTGGGGAAGGGAAGGCCTACAAGGTTAACCCTACCCTTGAGAGAAGATGGGTAAGATAAGTGCCCATAAATTATTTATTTACAAATTATGGGATGTAGATAGCTATTTAAATTAGTAAAGGTAATTAGTTAAAAGAATATGCAGTAAAAAAACTAGGAGAGTAGAATTAAGTTTACTATTTACATTTAGCATGAAGAGAGAAATATGATGTAAATGCATAAAGATCTAAGAAGGTAAGGTGTTTGTATGGAAAAAAGCTATTACGGAAAGAGAGAATGAACACTAGGTTAAAACTTTGATAAAAAATATATACATTTGAGTAGAAATGTAGTTCAAATGCAAGGTTACCATTTAACACTACTCAGTATCAATCATATGCACGTATGGGTCCTCATGCTCATGTAGCCCCTACCCCTCCGATTGTTTCAACAACTTATGCTCCACAACCACAACATCCAAGCTCTTATTTCAATAAGACCATACCGGCTAGCATTAGCATGTCACATCCCACGTCTGCTATGCCCAGGGCCACACATATGAACTTTGGGCCACCACATGGCACAACATCGTACCCAACTTGGAACCCAAGGGCTACCTATACACCAAGCCTGATGCCAACCCCCATTCCACATGCAGTCTTGAGAGCACCTATCCCCATCGTACCTGCTCACTTAGGTGACTTGGTAACATTTGCTCATGCTATCGGTCAATCTGTTGCTGAATATATGCGTAACACGCCAAATAGATAGCCTAGAAGTAAGGAATTACAAATAGCCAAGCTCACACAAAAATTCTAGTGGAGACGGGGATGTGACAAAGCATATCAAAGTATTTGAACAAATATGCGATTTCCTAGGAGAACACAATGACCTGCATAAGAGTAATGCTTTAAGCCTAACCTTGAGTGGGAAGGCTGGGGATTGGTATAGAACCCTAAGGGTGGAAGAAAAAACAATTCACCCTACTCTTAGGAGATTGTTCTTGAAAGAATACATACAAGAGGGAGTACTTTGGGGTGTAGCATCTCAGCTCCATAAAGCCCAACGAGAAGGAGGGGAGTCCGTGAGAGACTTTATTAGTCACTTGAAGCATTTGAATTCTCGTTGTAATCCCAATGAGCACTTAAATAATAATCAGATGCTTGATAGATTCATTAGGGGACTACGACATGAGGATATCTACAATGGCCTAGTCATTAGAGGTATCACCACTTGGAAAGCATTCATCACCAATGCGATCCAATTGGAGGACAACTTAATGATTCAAGGAGAAAGAGTGTTTGTTGAGCCTAAATCTACTAGCTCGCAAGCATTGGGGCATGAGACAATGACCATGAAGCCTATTGCTAAAGAGCCAAAGATATTTGAGATGACTTTAGCAGATCTCACCAAGGCATTCAGGAAAGTCTTAGAGACAGTCGCTCTCCACAAAACAATCATATGTATCCAAGAAGGGAGCAACAATGGTGCTCAGTTTGCTATGGTCCACATAGTACCAGTCAATTCCCTACTTTTAGAGTATAATTTACTAGAAATTTCAATGTCTGTGAGAGGTATGGTCATCAAGCTAAGGATTGCATAGTATTTAAATGCACGATAGCAAATAGACCAACCTTAGCATGGACGGACACACCTTAAGTGCCTGCATTGATGTTGGCCCCACCTCTTGAACAACCATCACAACACATGGTCCCTAGGGCCCAAAATGTTGTTCAAACGACACCCTTACCACCTCCAGTGCTAGGACCGCAACCCCCACATCCGAGAATCACTTCTGGGAATCAAGTGGGTTGTGAGTCATCTATGGCTTGTTTGGAAGGCTGTGACAAAGATATACACCCTAATATAGCCTATGGGATTGATGCACTTGAAGAAAGTTCACAATACTATATGGAAGACTATTGGGGATAAGTCAAAGCTGTCTATCAAGTATCTGCTCTTGCGGCGAGAGGCCAAATTATCACTTTCACTGCCAAGAGACCACCTCTTCAATGCTATGAGTGTGGGGATCCACATCCTGTAGCCGAGTGTCCTATTAGATTACAGAAGAATTCCACACTAATGCAAACCAATCAAGCAAGCACATCCACAATGCCAATACTCATGGCTAATCGATGTGGCATAGATCATTTGATTTCCCACTGTCCGAATAATCCAAATGCACCAAAGAGTCGTGCCATTGAATTTAATTGAGATTACCGAGGAGCCCTCACAAAGTACTTATGTGGTACCAGTAAATGTACTTACACGATCAATGCTCCAAAACCAAATGTATATTCTTGAAGAAAGAGACACAACATCAATTGCCCAATCTCAAAAGAAGAAGAAAACACGAAGGAAAAGATTGCAGCGAAGTCAGACCCCAGTTCGAAGACCAACATAGGGACTAGTGACGACCCCGTATATATGAATGATGCTGAAGAGGATTCTGATTCGGGTGAGACCATGGAGACTAAAAAAACCATTAGAAAAGAAAGAACAAGGAAAATCTTCATGAGCCACAATGGCCAGGGCCCAAGAAAAAGATAGAAGCTTACCCAAACCCTACAGAGGAGATCGAGCAAGTCAAGAAATTAATGGGTTTGGTGGAAGAGACCCAAAGGGATCTAGAGCTAGCACCTAGGCAGATCCAGATCACATACACAATGTTCCCTATGCAAAAGCAACCTCACAAAGTCCATAGACCACTAGCCATACCAAGGGTCATCCAAGAAGAAAGTAACCTTAAGTCATGGGAAAGTTGAGGTACTCCCTTCTTGTTGGAGAGAATGTTTACGAAGGGATTACCTAACCTTATCGAAGAAATGGAGATCCCATCTTCCCCATGTCAAGGGATTGAAGCCCAAAACTGCCATTAAATATTGCCACATTGATGGATTTCATGGCTTCAAAAATTAGATCCACCATCATGTCCAAACTATATGGAGACCCCAAGCTATTCTTAGCTCTTTGATCTTTCCTCAATGGAGAACTAAAAGTCGGGCTACCACAATTTGCACAGATGGATGGAGCTAGGGAGGTGCCAATAGAAGAATAACACTTATATCCACAACCCAACCTAGATGAGAACTTTGTTATTGAAATACCTGTTAACAAGTTGGGGCAATACTTTGAAGGAAATGAATCCAATGCAACCATACCAACCAAGGGGTTAACTGTGAAAGGAATCCTTGATGGTGGTGTTGGGGTTAGCATTGTAACTGAAAATTGATGGGAAACTATGGGAAGACCTCACCTTGAGACTACAAACATAGTGGTAAAGATGGCCAATGGGAATATTGTTAAGCCTATTGGGATGCTAGAAGATCTCAAGATCAAGGTCTTTGGACACAAAATAAGGCATACCTTCATTTTATGGATTTTTCCAACCACATTATGTCATTTGAGATGATCTTAGGATGTCCTTTCATGAGGGAAGCAAAATTGGTGCATGACTGGTCTAAAAACCATATCTACCTGCAGTTCCAAGACTCTGTCATTCGACTTGATCTTGTAACTGGTCGAGCACATCCTCTAGGAAACAGATTTATAATTGATCATAGATCTGATACCATAATTCACTCAGTCCCGTTGTAGTATTGTTACACATGTAAAATGGACACTAATGTTGGGGAAGATTCTCCTTATATGGTTGTTCTACCTGGGATGATTGAGTCTGACAATGTGGATTGGGTCCACCTAGTAGCAACCATAGACACTTGGGGAAATAGGGGGATGACCTGGGTAACACCTGAGGGGGATGAAATGCCACAACTTGTACCTTTAATTATGATAGGATCAATGCATATAGCTTCTGATGACCTCCCAGATGAAGGCTTGACTCACATTGGAACCAGTAGTGTCTCAAAAGTCAATAGCCCATACAATTTGGAGTCAAAATCATCAATTGAAATTGACTCTGAGGACAAATAATCTGAGTTAAATCTTGGTGCAAATGTGGGCATGAACCATACGAAGCCCAGTCATACTCTAGATGACAATCTATTTGGGAGAGGAAAAGCCACAAGTAGCGATTCATCTAGTGACTCTTCAGTGGAAATCGGCCATAATTTAATATTAGACAAGAGGAGTAAGAGATATAAGAGGCAACAATATCAAGTCAATGTACGTGCTAGGATAAATGAAAAGAAATCTACCGCAGAATGGCTCAGTTATATGGGGGCATGTGATGCTCATCGTAAGTTGGTAGATAATTTAAGCCAAGAGGAGCTACATGCCCAACCACGGCACAAGCAAAATTGAAAAAGATACAAGCTCAAGCTGAGGCTAAAGAGTGAGAACAACGTATTAGACGCCAACGAGAGGCTAACCTTGGAGTTACACATGCATTTCACATTGAAACAAAGGATGATTGGTTGGACTCTTACTCACCTCTACGATACCCTATTGAGTTAAATAGCACCTATGGGAAAGGGCTATATAACACCTTATTGGACACGTGTGCTAAATATAATCTGCTATCATATGGAGTGTGACGTCATTTAGGAAAGCCATCTCTATCTGAGAGTACCATCCAAGTCAAGGGTAATCAACAAGAAAAAAACTACCGTTTTTGGAATTTGGCACACTGCTGTCAATTATGAAAATGGGGTTATAGCTCAATACTTTTTGGTCATGCCTGCTGGGACTATGGAAGGCAATATAAACCTAGGATTCACGTGGATGATAGGGACCAAATGCACTATTGATTGGGGGACAGGGAGTGTCACAACATAGAAACCAACTCTTAGCTCTGCCACTCAAGCGATAGTCCCTGAGATATCACCTCCCGAGAAAATACAACCCAAAACAGTACATGCCCAAGAGGTTGAATCATCTGTAACTATAGCCCAACATTCTAGAGCTTCAACTTCTATAGCTGGAACAAAGCGTGAGACACACAAGAATCATCATAATATAACAAAGAAAACATACAAATGGGTCCCTAAAGCTTCTTTAGTAACCATTGTTGATGCTAAAAAATAGGAGCCTTGTAAGAGACGACGTTTCCTTGGATTCCTAAATGACTATTGGAAGCCCAAGGCTACTATGAAGGAAATGATCAAATCTGGGTCCCAAAACGTAAATTGTGTTCTTACCTATCACCTGACAAATGTGAGTCAAATCCTGTAACAATAAATCCAATTGAAGATCGTGGGAAGGGAACGATCCCAGAACACCATACACTTGTTCCGGAGCTAGTTTGGGTACCCAAGAGAGAAAGGCTTGTTTCGCTCAACTCAAACATAGAAAAAACAAATAAAGCTTCTTGCTCTTCATGTAGTTCATATACAGAAATACAAGCTTTGACACAACCTCCACCTACCATTGTATATATCCATACAAACAAGGGAGAGTACCTTACCACCCTTGTAGCTAGATAAAGAGCCTAAGCGGTCAAAAACTATTGGTCAAAGTCTTCACCCATAACAACTTGGAACAATTGGTTTCAAAAGGTGATGACATTGTTCCAAAAGGTATGATCTACCTAAGGAAGGGGGAAGTGTTTCCTGACATCCATCATTCACTTGCTTCCCTCTTACCCTTCCTCCCTGACCTCTCAATCTCCCAACCTTAAGAAATATATATATAGTCCAATACTCAAGAAAAATAAAAACAAAAAAGTAAAAGAGCAAGAGCCACCAAACAAAAAGCTAGAAACCTATAAATTCTAGTACATGACCCAAAAATCATAATAACACATTATGCACAAGGACATGACCTTTTGAAATGACCCTCATAATATTTGCACATTAACCAAAATCTATCTGTGTGTACAAATATGGCTAGTACAATAGAGTCATCCACTCCTACCTTGGGTGAGAGGTATCCTCTTTACTTTTCACATAGTCTACCTAGTGCTTACCTGTGAATGGGATTTGGTAGATACGCTAGCGTGTGAGAAAAATTTTAAGGAATTAGAATGGTTGATATGTCTCTTGACCATGACTGATCCCTACTTAGTAGAGAACGTATCTCCGATTGCACAAGCTTACCCTTTTGACCAAGATGAGTATAGAAGTCTAGTGACATTCTTAGTGAAGATATGTGCATCTAATGCTGAGAAAGAGTTACATGATTACACGGATGGCACGTATGGTCTCACGAATGATGACTTTTTTTTTCTCGACGATGACGAGGATAGGGGTTTAGACCTAGGGCTACCCGCCCATCTATTCACTATCATGTTCCTTTGACTCTCTAGGGGGGTGCAAATAATTAAGTTAGGGTTCCTTATGTTGTCTGATTGTGTTCAATAAAGGTTGGTGCCTCTTCCTACTGATGTGCCTCCTAGAGGTATTCCTTGTGTTTTCTAGTGTGTAAAGAACGCATTGTTGTTGTTGGGATTTTGAATCTTTGTCTAATTTACTCTTCAAATCTAGCACGATCATCAACATAAACAGATGTTTCTTGTCCGTTTACATTGCTTCTTGTCTTTTTTAGCATCCATGTTTGCCTGCTTTAACTATGATTGATAGCACAATATTCATCCCATTATTTAGTATTAAAACATTGAATTCAATATAAGTTTGTCTCATAATTCCTTCTCTAGGTTTAAGAATCAAGTAGTCTGACCAATGCAGAGTGGGTGCTTGAAAAAATCAAAACAAAAATGAGTAGGTGGGAGTATGCTCTTCTCCCATTCCCAAGTCGGATAAAAGTGATGAATGACTTTATGATTCCTTATATTGCCTTCACTAGCCTGCTTCTCAAGATGGCTAAGTGTAACCGGAAAGAGTTCTTGAAACCAGTAAAAAGTTTTTTATGGAAAAATAACACGAAATCTTCCAGGCCATGGCAATGGGCCCGTTGGGAATCAATTGCTCGGCCGGGGAATCAAGGAGGCCTCGGAATTCTCAATCCGATGACCCATGTAGAAGCTTGTTGCACAAAATTTGTTGTTTCCTTGGCTAAACAGGATCAAGTTTGGACTGTCATGATCACAGATATGATAGAAGCAGCTAAACTTGGCTCGAAGGGTGGAAAGTGGAGAGGGGTGGAGGTTCATGACAAACTGCTAGCCCCGGTGTGGTCTACCTTAAAAGTGGGGGGCAACTCAGCAAAATTGGTAAGAAAATAGAGCAGCAGGAGTCTTAAAGTGGGGGGAAGAAGCTAGATACTTCAAGAACTCCATTTTGCATTGGTCCCCCTCACTTTCCAAACTTGTAGATCCGCCACAAACTCCCTATTGAATTGAGACAGCCAGGAAGCTGAATAATAAGGGTTTGAAGCGACTTGGGGACTTCTGGGACAGTGGCAACAAGAGTTGGAAAACCATTGACCTTATGGTTACCCAGTACCAACTTAAGAGCTTGGAGGTCTTGCTTGTCCACAAAGTGATGAAAGACCTTGACAATATAGTGATGCCAATCTGTGATTCGGAGTTGGGACTGGAATGCTTGGAAATGGCCCGGAAGCAGTCTCTTATGGAAACCCCATACTTAAAGCATTTATGGAGGTCTTGCTTGTCCACAAAGTGATGAAAGAGCTTGACAATCTAGTGATGCCAAAGGTTCCGCAGCACATGAAGGTTTTCTTATGGAAGGTTATGTGGGGTGCTCTACCGACGGGGGCGAAGATTCAGGAGAGAGGGATTGGGTCAGATCGATGCTTAGGGTGCAGGTTGGCTAGTGAAGATCTGGCCCACCTATTCATGGACTGCCCAACTATCAAAGGCCTCGCATAGAAAATATGCAAGTGGGTCCAAAGAACATGGAAAATTAGTTTTTTCAAGACTGGCCTATTCCTTGGAGGTAAGATTCAGGTAGTCCTGCACTCCTCGTCAGCACTCAGATCATCAGATACTTCTTCTTACATAATGTATGACAACAAGGAACCGCCGTGTGTTTGAAGGAGGTTTTGAGGTGGCAAGCTTCGCAAAAATTATACAAGAAAGAAAAGTGCTAATATGGACACTCAGGCGCAAGCAACACTTCGAGGATTGGTCTAGGACTACTTGTGCCTTGTTGTCAGCAGATGGAATGCCTAGGATGGGGAAAAATCTTGGTCATCGTTAAATAAAAGATCTTAGAATGACAAGATTATGGACCTTGTGTATCAAGGAGGAGGGGCCGGGTTGGTAGGGGTGGCTGCTTCCCTGATAGCCGATGTAAGTATGGTCCCTGAATGATGTCATGGCTTAACAAGAGCATGACAAGACCTTGTAATTTTTTGGGTTGCTCAATATAATTCACTCACAATTGTGAGTTTTGAAAAAAAAAAAGGAATCAAGTAGTCTGACTAAGCTAGTTTGATCAACTTAGGCGTTAGAGATCTTCTCTTGATACCATGGGGAATACCATCCTAATAATCAAAGTTACTTTAGGTTCTTAATCCGATTTAGGCAGTATTGTGTGCAATGTACTAGGGCTTTCTAGTGGGCTTACTCTCTATTGACCTTTACCTTAAGTATTATAAAGGAAATTTACTAGTGTGATGAGTCTGGGGAGGGTAACAATTTCATATGACCCCCCAAAGTTACAAAATTGAAAGGTAATGAAAAACAAACAAACAAACAAAAGTGCCAAGAATGTAAAATCTTAATTTGGTACTTCACTCACATGTATTTCCTATGGTACCAGAGCCCTAGAGGTTCCCAGTATGAGCGCTTTTCCTTGAAAAGCAAAAAGCCCAAGGCATACAAAATAAGCACACACATCAAAAATTGAATCAATGTGAAAAAAAATTGGGGGGTCAAAGAAAAGGGAATAATTCAGGTGATGATTTCATGAGCAATTCCTTTTATTGTAGCTTAACTACAAGGTCTTCTACGTATAGCCTCTAGTCAGTCCTCAGACATGAAATACTTTGCTCTCACGATTAAACAACTTAATTGATCAGAAAAAATTGAGAAGCTCACCCATGGTATTAATAGTTGACCTCTAGTGCGCCTTGATTGTTAAATTAGTGACCCTAGATTTGTTTATTTTTTACCTTTACAAGTGCTTATGCATTTGATTATATTACAATTTAATGTTTACTGTTGAAAAATTGTTTAAAATTTTGTTACCAATCAATCTGTGTGCCTACTCACTGCATACACTTTTTAATTTTTATTGTATATAAAAATGCAATTACTGTGTGATTTTTGGTTGATTTTCTAGTGTTTGAAGAAAGCTCAAGACTACAAACTCATATGCTCTTCCACCTCGACGAACTGGCTTCATCTCAATAGATTTCGAGGATGGAACCTACATCAGGAAGGGGGACATGTTAACCCTTATGGACACCCTATCACCTTCGACGGACGCATTGTCATTATTTGATCGAGTCATGGACCGGGCTTGTCAGGCCAATAGGTGTGTAGGCGATCGTTGATGAGAGACGCACCACTTGTCTTATTTTTACAGTATTTTTGCAACGACCGACCACTATGAGTGCCCACGTGTGAATGGATCAGACTCTTATAAAAGGTCCATTTGATCTAAAATCCTCATTCTTTGAGGTGCAAGCTAAGAAGTGCTCTTGCTCTACCTCTATCTTCTCCTCCTTCGTGTGCTCACGTGTGTGTGTGTGTGTGTGTGTGTGTGTGTGTGTGTGTGTGTGTGCGCGCGCGCTTCACACACACACACACACACACACACACACACACACACACACACACACACACACACACACAGAGTATTGCAGAGGCATCGGTGGCGGTGAGGCAGCGGGAAACGGCTCCTTCTTCTTCATAGAGCAGGATCCTTCTTCACAACACAAGCATTGAGTGGTGAATGACACACCATTGCCCCTTTGAGCTTGCTAGGACTCTTTAGTTGTGTGCTTGCAGCCATTCCTGGCTCACACATGGTGTTTTGGAAAGTTCCCAGCCTTCCACACGTGCGGCAAAATGCACAGTAAAAGAACTATGAACGCGCATTGTGGGGATTGCTACTACATGACCTCTAGGAACCCAAACCTTTCTATGTCCCTCATAAAATCCTTGTGCCGCTAGTGACCATCTCGAAGCTAGCCATCCTTGTGATGCACCATCATATGCTCTATGGCTTGCTATCCGCACAAGTGTGTCATCACCAAACAAACACCTATCATGAAGCTCTCCGGGAACATAAACATGTCTAGTCCTATGGCAAGATCTATGAGTCAAGCACTATGGCTAGAATCCCTTATGTGCCCTGTTAAAGTAGCACCATAGTGTGGTGTAGAGGCCAAACTAGGCTCTAACGGCTCTCATATTTGTGGTTTGGTCTTTGTTGTGGTCTCATCAACATGTTCTATAGGAACTTGATGTGACAGTGTCTCCCAAGTTGTAACTACTCGCTCTATGATCAAGGAATGTGGTCGTGTCTTTGCAAGTACAAATGGCTTTGTGGGATCATCTATATGATGTGGTTGCTCTGTAGGAAAATCACTCAATAATTTGTTGCTCTCCTGCATATCAAGATGGTGAGGAACACATGTAAGCTCTATGTCGTCAATCTCATAACGATCGAAGCTATGAAGCTTGCTCTGTGGTAGGCTAAGCTCTGAAGCTACATCCGGGGGTGGCATAGTCCTAGGAATCTCTTGTGGAGGATCACAATCACTCATGGGTCTAGGAGGTGATCTATGACCTGATTGGATTGGAGCTATCATAGGTAGTCTAGCTCTATAACATGCTCGATTGATCAATGGTCTAGATGTGTAACTGAATCCGATAGTTAGCACATAGATGGCATCCTTAGTGCCCCTAGATACTCTCTCTGGAGGATATCGATCAAATATAAGCATGACGGTCACACTCAGAGGTAACTGGCCAAATGTGCTAGACGCTTTTGTGTACCTACATCCACAATTGTCAACATACGTATGTCTCTCCTCAAGTCAATACAACTCTACCAATGTTGGATGAGTATGCATATCTAGGGACTCGTCATAATATAAAGGCTCTCTGGTGCATAAGTCAATCATAATTATCGGCAAGTACAACACATCATACTTGTCTCTAAAGAATCTTGGCATGCCTGGGATAGCTATGGCTCACGCTAGCTGATGTCTGGAGGACCGGCTCAAATCATGAAATGTGCACAATCCCATTCTCTCACCACATAAGACTAGCATGTGACTATCTCTCTGTAGAGTAGTGGCTAGCAAGTGTAGCTCATCTCCCATCGCAAGGCTCGTGTAACTCATCGAAACTATAGCCTCATGTGACACAACTCTGTCATGGGCATGTGTGTCCACAGTCTCCTCAAATTTAGGCTTTGTGGGACATCTACCTCTATGATAGGTTCATTGGAATCAACAATAAGTGTATAACTTGGCACACTATCCATCCCTACTGGCTCAGGCTTCATCTCTGGTGTAGGAGCAATCTCACTAGGCTATATGTCGTCGATATCTGCGTCCACAATCATCAACATAGGTCAATGTTTGCTCCAATCTATGTAACTGCACTATCTTTGGATGTACTTGGGTGTCTAAGCAATTATCCGGATTTTCTCTATCTATAGCATTGTATGGGCTGATCGGAATGGACATGTATCTACCCTTGAGCTCATCAATAAAGAACTCAGTCGAACCAAGGTGACGTCTCTGAACTTTAACTACTTGTCGTATTGAAGGGTCAATGTCATTCAAAAGGGTGCCTCTATAGGAATGTCCATCAAGGTCAACAAACCAAGGCATGAATCCTCTGTAGCTTAAGAAATGTAGCACAAGCTCGGTATGGTGCTCTCTGGTAGTCGTGGCAACACTATCCTCAAGTGGTGCCTATGTGGTGTCTCTCAGTGGTGATACATGTCTTGTCATCATATTTGATGACGATACATGCATCATATCTGATCACATGCATCATATTTGACGCATGTGATCTATTAAGCTCAATGGACGGTGTGCTTGTGGTCTATGGTGCAGTCTCTACAGCCTCTCTAGCATGTGTACTAGTCATATTGGCAATCAAAATCTGTGATGTGACTGTGTTTATGCATGGTAACTCTGGTTGTGTAGTGGTAAGGCTCTGGCTCCTGCACTCCATACTTTTTCATGCTCTCAACAGATGTATGTCTACTAGACGGTTTAGATAATGTGAATCCTAGAGGAGATCTAAGTCGTCTCCACTATAGGCTCGATTGTACTACACGGAGAACAAAAATAGAGTCGTCCACATAGCAATGTATATGTAGCCCCATCATAAATGCTCCTTTAGATGCCTCGGAAGAAACTTGGTGGGATAACATTGACTGTATCGAAGGTAGGGTACTCTCGAAATATGGCTCTAGTACTCATGTACATCCTCCGATGCTCATCAACATAAAGGAACTTGGTGGGATAACATTGAGTGTATCGGAGGTAGGGCACTCTCCAAATATGGGTCTATTACTCATGTACATCCTCCGATGCTCATTAGCATAAAAGTACAAAGATACACTTTGTGGTAGCTCAAGGGTGTCTAGGCAATCCTCACGAAGAGCTAGCATGAAACTCGTTGGAATATCCTCCAGCATAGGTCTATATGATCATGTACCAAAACCATCAAGAATGTGTTCTAGTAAGGTTGAGTATGCTCGAGCTCTAAGCACCTGGAAACTAGGTGTCTTGAGAGTCTGTGGGATGAAGTTGGATATAGCTCCTCTATGTTTCTACATGTATATATATGGGCAATTTGTCTACCTCACCATAAATCCATAATAAACTATGGGTCCATGATCGCCAAAGTCGACCAATGTCGATCAATAAGCAAGCGCACAAGCTACGATGCAAAAATCTGGGAATCAAAGCCTAGCCAAGCACTAATATGGGATTGTTGTGTGTGAACAAGCTAAAATCCTCTCTCGGTCCAAGTCTTGGTCAAAAATCAATCAACGGATCAAACCGGGCTCTAATTGTGTGCAAGCGTGTGACCAACATCTAAAATCAGGCCAAGTCGAGATCTCACGTGTGAATTGGCTCTAGCTGGCATAATCTAGTCAATATCAAGTCCACAAATGAATCTCTAGCAAATCGGGGTCAAACGTGATCAAGCGCGGATTCTGCTGTCAAATCTAGCCAAAATGGAATAATGCGCATGAACAATCTCTAAAGTTCATCAGTTGGCCAAATGTAGACCAAATTCAAAATCCGTGTAAGAACAGGATCTATGCGTGCAATCTGGCTCAAATCTAGTTAAATCGGGTGTAATCGGGCAAAATTTAACTCCTCGGGTGTATCTAGTCTAAATCTGCCTAACCTTGCGTAAGCGGGTGTGTTCGAAGCCTATACAAGATGTTAGGTAAGACTTGCATATTCTCTAAAAAGTTATATTACCATAATTTATTGTTACCATAATCATTTGGTTTGTGTTAGTATTGAAATGTGGTTCAAGAAAACACCAATCTATGATGGGCGTGAGTATGCATTGAAGGGGGAAATCTCCCAATATGTGGCAAGGTTGATCTTTGCAGACTTCCCTACGTCCGTGTTAGTTTATGGTATTCACAATCACACTACAGGTGAACTTTTTTTATGTCATTTGGGAGGCTTCGTGTTTGTTATAGAATGCATATATGTTATGATGTAATTTTTCATTTTAACTTGAGGGTGTAGGTAATGTAAAAGTTGATCCTGAGTGGAACCACTTTTCCACTGCCTTGTCTTCTCTGAGTGTTTAGAGAAGAAAGTTTGTGGTCCTCCTAAGGAGAAAAACTACTAGATAGTCACTTCCATTGGTGGACAATTATTTTTGTGACGACTCTATGTATTGTTTGAGATAGTATTTTTTTTAATGCAACAACGAGGAACATATGGAGATTGTGGGTTTTTCCCTTGTCCCCACAAGGGCTTTCTCACCCACAGTCATGGTACCTTGATTGGGATGATGTTTCATATCTCAAATCGAGGCTCAATCTATATCTTGTTCAAATATGGGAAAACGTTGTGTTTCTTATGTCATTATCTTGTTCTTGTTATTCTTATTGGGGTTTAGGGTAATGCAAGAAAATGCCTACTCAATAATCATCATGTGGGGGGTCTCTCTTAATGCTCTAGACTTGCATCTCTCTCTCTCTCTCTCTCTCTCTCTCTCTCTCACACACACACACACACATTCTCTCTAATTGCTTATAGAATGAACAAGATAAAGACTCATTACTAGAGTGGACTTCAATTTGCCTCATACCAAAAATTCAAATATTTCACTTTGTACTCTCTCTCTCTCTCTCTCTCTCTCTCTCTCTCTCTCTCTCTCTCTCATTCTCATTGCTTGTAGAGCAAACAAGATAAAGACTTGTTGCCAAGGTAGACTTCAACTTATCCCATGCAAAAAAATTAAATATTGCACTCTGTTCTATCTCTCTCTCTATCTATCTATCTAATTAAATATTGCACTCTGCTCTCTCTCTCTCTCTCTCTCTCTCTCTCTCTCTCTCTCTCTCTCTATATATATATATATATATATATATCTAATTGGCTTATGATGCAAACAAGATAAAAACTCATTTGCTAGAGTAGACTTCAACTTACCTCATACCAAAAATTCAAATATTTTACTTCGTACTAAAATTCTTGTGGATCATAAACATAGACTTTGTGATGATCTTTCTTATAAGTACTACATATATGACATTGCAGTATCAATATATTGATATTGATATGGTTAGGTTTTTTTTTAATCAAATCCATGTTGTATTACTATGGCCCTTAATTGTGTCACAAACATGTAGAGCAATTTTTTTTTAATATGCACTTTATCCTAGTTCAAAAGCTATATACCTTAATATGCGCAAAAGGTTACATCTAATTTTGCTACCCAGAAAAAGCTCTAACTTTGTAAAGAAATCTCTAAATGAAAAGCTCCTATATTTAATGTCCCCAATCAACCACAAGAAGAAGCTAATGGATGGGAATGTGAACACCATTCTCACAAGACTTTCCAAGATCGAGACAAAAAGAGAACGATGGCACCAAGTGAAGGAAGGATCAGAATGAGGCCATGATGGTCTTGAAGGGCAAGATGCAAGAGGAAGGAGAAGTAGCCTCTCTTTGCGATCAAATCATGCATGAAGAAGGAAAGATTACCATCGAAAGCAAAGACGCTCTCAAGGAAGAGCTTACCAAAGCACTCACCGAGGGCATTAATGGGAAGCTAGAAGCCCACGGTGCCTCAACATACGTGTGACGGGCATTGAGGAGGAGAAGAATTTTACTCCCAAAATGGATGGAAAGGGGTTCTGCATAAAAAGATCGGATTTAAAAAAGAAGAGCTTCCAACCTTTGTAATCACCCAGGCTATTCCCAGAGTGATCCATTGGAGTTATTGACTTCACTATGTATCTTTGTAGGTGGGCTAACATGTGTCCCATAGGCCCTAAATCACTAATATGGGAGAACCATCAATGATGAACAATCCATCTTTATAGAAGGCCTTTTTTTTCTCTTTGCGTGCTTGGATAGCCACCTATGCTCAATTTTCATCTTGGTAAGGTCATCAAAGTAGATAGGGGACTCGTGAGCTCTTGTACGATCATCTGCTTGCTGATGAAGGTGGTTCTAGTCTTTTTTGTGGCAAATTATAGTATTAGAGCCCTCTTCTTAGTAAGATCTTTCCAGCTCTCAAAACCTTGGAGCATGTATCCTAGTATTCATAGAGACAGGCTACCAATAGGAGAGCTACACGTCAGAATATTTCGACAGTGGGATCTCCAAGGGCATCTTAAGAGTGGTAGCTTGGGCGTATCATTTCTCCTTGAGCAGAAATAGCATCGTTTCTTGAGCTTCAAAGAGGCACGAACCCTGACACCTATGATGGACACATACTTGGCACATATAAGCCAAGGGCTTGTACCAGGCGTTCTAATTTCTTTACCATCAAGTGGGTAAAGAAGCTCATGGTGATGGTCGAGGTTGCGGTGGTTGTGGAATGGGTGGTTCTTGGGGACCAAGGCTTTAAGAGACCTATACTTCTAGAGAGGTTTTTCTAGCGCCTACAATCATCAAGCATACCGTCATGTATGACGTGGGGCTTTTGCGCATTGAACGAGTGAGAATTTGGGAGAGTTCGATGACCATTTCTAGCACTATTAACAATGGCCACTTTCTACGATACTATTCGGATTATACATAGACGAGGTAGCCGACTTCATTATGTGTGGTGGTGGAGTAGGTACTCCAATCCACATTATTTTGTATAATAATGACATTATATTCGTTTCTAAGTCACTGAGAGGCCTGCAAAAGCACTTCCGTGCATTATGCGATTTTTGTATTGTGGGAAGACCAAGGTCACGATCTTCCACACCTCGAGACATGGCCAAAGCTAGGCTACATCCGACTACCTTGTATGGGGTGAGGGGGTGGTGGTCACTTCATATACATTGGGGTTACTTTTTCTGCTACCAACACATGATTCACCATGGAATCATCAGGTAGAGCTACCTTGAACGTGCTAGAGAGACGATGCCACCATGCATATTTTCACGAGCCCCAAACAAAGGGGTCCATTTTCAACACTCAAGTCATGGCAGCACTGATGTATGAAGGCACGATATGGGCACAAAGCCTAGATAGAGACCACATATACTCATGATAGCATGTTTGATGCATTGAAACGCTTTGCACTCCATGACATTCTATGAGCCGAGTTTGCTCCACCACGCACAATGGTGGAGGCCGCATTGCATACCATATGCCTTTCAAACAGATTCAAAGCGATGTCACAAGACCCCTTGTCACATGACAGCTTATCATATACAATGTTTGAAGCTTCTAAACATTTCAAATAGAGGATCTTTATATCCCCAAGTCACTCGATGTTTCTCATAGCAAGGACTAGAGATGGAGTGCATATCATACTTGTATACCCTTTGTATGTAGAATACATTCTCATCCCCTAGCAGCTCCATCCTCCCTATTCATCACGGTCACCACTTATTGTTCACCCCATATCTCACCAGCTTATCAGTTAGCTTTAACTACATTACTTAATTTCAGTTCATATTTTCCTTTTTTGGGATGACACGGGATATATCCCATATGAACATTGATTTTACTCATGGGCCAAGTTCAGCCTTACGATAGAATCTCTTTCTCTCTCTCTCTCTCTCTCTCTCTCTCTCTCTCTCTCTTACTTATCCAATTGCGCCGCCCCGCCCCGCCCCGCCCCGCCATTTCCTGCTCGCGCCCCGCTGCATGCCCCTACGCCCCTTTCCTTGCTCATGTCACACTGCCAGCTCTCACCCGCCACGCCAAATAGCTCGCTACACCCCAACCCATCAAACCCCCCCCCCCCCCCCCCAAAATTCTTCAGTCCCGCTGCCCCCGGCCCATCCCCCCAATCCCAGCCACACTCACCCACACACCTCAACACGCATACACATCCACCAAATTTTCAGTTTTACAGATTCTTAGAGATTCGCAATATTCTGAAACTTCAAAAATTTGCAAAATATTCAGATTGCAGAAATTGTAGAAATCCAAGACCTACCGCAATTATGTTTAATCGTGCCATGTGTGAGGGCCTGCCTGATACTTGGGGACGATCTACTATTGTATCTATCTTCAAGTCAAGAGACCTTATGGAGCTTGGGAATTACCGCACTATCATGATCGGACACACATTGGCACGGATGTACGCATCCATCCTTCAACAACAACTGAGTAGATGGGCAAAGGAGGGGATACGTACAACCAAGCAAACAAGGTTCAAGAGAGGTTTTTCTACTCTTGACCATATCCCGACACTCATAGCCATTATTGAGGAGGGCAGATAACATAGGAGACGAATCTATTGTAGCTTTGTGGACTTCCGCGAAGCATTTAACACAGTACTCAGAGCCAGATTGATGCGCAAACTACACAAGATGGGAGTACCCACAAAGCTCATCTGGGGGATCATGGCATTATATAGGTCAGTAGTGGGGCATGTACGCACCTCAGAGGGTCTATCTACACCAATTCACTCCACTATTGGGGTATATATGTGGATGAGGCTTTTGACTATATTGAGAGAGATGGTGATAGAGGTGCACAACTGGCAGGGACATGGATTCCACTATTGTTATATGCTGATGATATTGTGTTGATCTCGGACTCGTCGGAGGGGATACAAGGTCACTTGGATGCTTTGCATTGGTTTACCCATGAAAGTGGTTTGTTTGTCACCCCTGGTAAACCAAGGTTATGGTGTTTAATATCACTCCACAGTGGGTCAGGAGGTCAGCACCCGCATTTACATACGACCAAGAGACGATGGAGAATACAGATGCTTACACTTACCTTGCAGTGGTCTTTAGTGGACCAGCATTTTCATTGAGGAGAGCAACAGAGACTAGACTGACCAAAGTCCATGCAACATTGGGTAGATTGGAGAGGATGTGTTCACAAGTTCATTGGGTAGATTGGACAGGATGTGTTCACAGGTTCAGTTTCAAGAGCCTTAACAAAGCTCCGGCTCTTTGACAATCTAGTGGCTTATACATTGCTCTATCGAGCTGAGATATGGGGACCTTCATTGGATCATCAAGGGAGGTCGGGTCGCACTGATGGATTGGGGGATATGGAGAAGCCTCTAGTATCTATGATCTCGCGGCCCATTAGAGCCAAGGCTTCAATACCATGTGACATTATCCGAGCAGAGCTAGCTACCCCCCCTCTAGTGGTTGAGGCACTCACAAGATCAATCTCCTTCATACACCACATGTGGGAACTTCCCAGGGACAGATATGCCCGCCTTGCACTTGAGTCCTCTCAACAATTAGCCAAACAGGGAGATACGGCATGCTGGTATGGGAAAATGACATCATGGTTTCAAGCACATGGATTCACCATAGACAGATTGCCCTCCTTCCAACACTCATTAAATGCACCCTCTCTAACTCTTGCACAATCCGAGATCACCATGCTGATCCGCCAAGACCTAATCCAGCTAGACACCAAGAGGACATGGATACAGCCAACACAAGAGCTGAGCACGAATATGGCCTTCTACAAAGAGCATCTTCTCCAACTTGCAAAGGACGGTTTTGTGACGCAACCCATACACGGATAACCACTTGTCTCATGGGATGCGATGAGCTATTGGCCAGATACGCACATCTTCGCACCAACTACGGGTAGAGACTGGGAGATACAGTGGAGTACAAGTAGAGGCCAGGACATGCCCCTTGTATGACAAAGCCTGAGACAGATTTGCACTACACATGCCAATACCCAGTCTACTATGAGATACGAGGCTGCTTCCACTGCTTGTTCAGAGAGGGCTTTGGACCTCTCTCCAAGTCATGGGGTACGAGGACCAAAATGCCTGGGTTTGTTTTTGCTCGAGCTGCCCAGACATAGAGAGAGCCTGATGAGAGGAGAGGCTAGCCAGTCCCAAGAACAGATCACAACTTTCTTCAGAGCAAACACTGAACACCTGGAGGAGCTACTACCACAACCGAGCCCACATTCGCCTCGCACTAGAGGCACGTTGATCGATCGAGCGACTAAGCTGGGGAGATCCAAACGCCCATAATTGCGAAGGACTGCACACTATCGACGGAGGCTACATCAGAGAATTCGGATCACTTTGGCCCGACATGCACGACACCCACCCAGACTACTGACCATGGAGGAGATTGATGCGATCCGCCAACGACCGATGTTGGATCTCTTGTGATTTAGCTAACCCAGCTAGCTGCTTTGTTCACATCTAGCAGCTTAGGATTCCATAATATTCTTATTTTCGTTACTCAAACTTTGCATCAGATCCACCACATTGTAACTTTCTGATCTCATAGGTCATTTTGGGCTTTTACAGACGTTAATATAACATTTCATTTCATTTTTCTCTCCCCCCAAAGAAAAAAAAAAAGCAGCACACACAAGGGCAGACATGTAGGTGGGTACACTTAAGGGTGAAACTGCCTAATTTAAACCTTGAAATTTCCCTAAAAACATGAAATGTGGGGTGAATTTTGGTATGGGTGACATAGACAAATTGAGAACAAATGATGAGGACCATTTACATCTCTGCAAACTTTGGTAAAAAAAAGTAATCAGCAAGCTCAAGACATGATGTATACAGAAAATTGATGAGAATGTAGAAGTCCGAGACATATCTATACAAATTTGTGGTGAAACTCTCTACAAAGTGCTAAAAATTAAAGAAATGCTATACCCAATAATGCATGTGGTAGGACTTGATATTGGAGCCATGAGACCTTGCACCATCCCTGATCCTATACATCACTAATAATCTGGAAAATGACATGCTTTGATACATACAAAAGCTCTTCCTTCCAGAGAAATTTAGGCACAAATCATTGATCATCTAAAACTGAGCCTAAGTTTCTGATACACTGAATGCAGGCACCAATTCTACAACCCCCTTTTTGCCCCATATTACATTTTTATCAGGGCGCATCGAAGCCGCAGCGGGCTTTACCCCATGCCACAAGCATCTTCACAAAAATCATGTTTTGTAAGCAAAAATCCATGGAAACTTGCTCCAGCTGCCAATCGGAACATCCTTCAACTTTTACAAATTCTTACTGTACAAAAGACGGGAAACGTGCCCTTCAACAAGACCAGCCAAATGTGCTGAATTTGGTTGTCGAAGCATTCGTACTATTTGCGGATGCTGGACTTCCACCTCTTAAAATCCAAACCTGCTAGAAGAACACCCAGCTCTCTGGGGAGATACATACCCACCCAAGTCCATTCCAAATTCAAAGGTTTCAAGGTTTCAACACCTTGAGAAGTGCAGTCTCCTGTTCCCAAGTAGGGAAGCTTCATCATGCAATCTTGCCATCACAATTTCTATCCTTTTGAGACTGATGAGGGTGTAATAGGTTTTTGCAAGGGTTTCAATGTGTTTATTATCTCTGCAAAGGATGGGCGTAACGTGGGATCACTGCAAGAAGTACCCAATCAGCCAGTGTTAGAGGCCGTTCCAAAAGAGGAACCAGAAAAAGTAAGACATTGACACAATGCTAGCAGAGCACAGTTCTGTAAATTGAAGATTAAGACCATACAGAAGGTGATAATCTGACAGTAGTGCTTGCACCTTAATGATTGCTTGGTTCTGAGTACAACTAGCCTACAATTGCTAAAGCTTAAAAAGGGGAATCGTGTTCACATGCTGCCACTGTGCTGCCAGGACTCCTTGTCCTTAACATGCATAATGCAAGAGGAGGATCTCTTCCTGTTCCAAGCACAATTCCTGGTGTCCACTGTAGCAATGATCTCCACATGGGATGGCCACATGTGGCCCATGGCACTTGCATTACCAGTATATATATATATATATATATATATATATATATATATATATATATATATATATATATATATATATATATATATATATAGTGTGTGTGTGTGTGTGTGTACCTAGATGGACCCAGGAAGAGCCCAAATTCACCTCCGAAGGTAAGTGCAACTATAGTGAACCCATGCCCGAGGAATATCTAGATGAATCTGAACAGACAAATAAAGGGAATGGGCACAATTAGGGGTCAAAGAAAGGAAGGGTTGGGAACAGGAGTAAGAAAGGGGGGGTAAAACATATCCCAAAGAGAGCCGCTTTGCCGGTTCTACCCTCTTCAGCATTTCCACCAGCCCATCAAACCCCACCATGGAGGCAGGCCCCAACCTCTTGCTCACCAAAACTGACTCAATACCAATAGGTGCCAAAGCAACTGCAACCGAAGATCCCAACTTTACCAACCAAGCAGGCTATTCTTAGTAGTGAGCAGCAATGTCCAAGTACCAATTCCCTGGTAATTGTACAGCCCTAACTTAAGATAGGCCATGTGTGAGCAGCTATAAACATCACCTCACATCATCATGTTATGGGTCCAAAATCCTACCTATTTGACTCGAGTAATTAAGGAAACCACATCCTGACAGAGTGGCTTTCCAATAACAAGAAGCTGTTCCTAAAAGCTTACTTCCTAAACTAACCCACCAAATTTGACTAAATTAATCAAGTTACAAGCCCATTGTGTAACATTGTGTCTACATTGTTACAAAAGAAGACTTCCATTAGCAGACTCATAGTCAAGCACAATCAACAGATGACTCCATTTAGCGAACTCATAGTCAATGCTGCTATTTTCCCTTAACAAAAAGGATGCTTATATAAACCACTTTACCTCTGCCAGCATTGACGTATAACATTAACAACGATTGGATCCAGATTGTCGGGGATATCCAAGGTTCTGTGTTGGAAACCAACAGCTCCAACAACCTGCATCGGATTCATGCTAGCCCAAGGCTGTTGCAATGTAGCCAACTCCCACAATATCACGCCGAAGCTGTACACATCTGACCTGTGAAGCACCCAGAAACGCACATTTGATCAGACTCGATCTCAAGGTTTATGTTAGCAGCCCTTCAAACCATGCATATACATTCCCATGCTGCCAACTCCTATAGGTCAACATTAAGTCCCTCTCTTTTGATCCCTAATACATGGCTTATAATACTAAAACATGGTCCAACAATGCTTAAAGTCCACCAAAATTACGGAACATAGTGGCTCATCTCACAACTCTGATGCTTCTTAGCAGAAAACTAATGCCTTGATATCTGTTCTTAATTAAGATGGGGCTTGTACTAATGTCTAGAAACCTTTTTGAGGTACAATCTGTACCCAGTATATCTGAGGAACACCCCCTCCAACAAAAAGAAATTGTAAATAGGCATGCATGCACATCACTTTTCTCTCCTTGTTGTTTGTTCCGTGCCCATAATCCCTATTGACTTCAAACAACCACAATTGCACGACTGCAATGCAAGCAGACAAATGCACATACATACAAGCCTGCACACAACACGGCTTACTTTTCATTGGATGGCTCGTTTCTGAGAACTTCAGGTGCCATCCATTCAGGCTGAATCAGACACAAAAGAAACTTTAGTAGCTATTCAATCTAACAACTGGAAGATCCATGTCCTCTCAGCCTGGGATCTCAGACACACACATTCTACAGCAGTTACACTACTGCTGTTTAAACTGACAAACCATAATTAAGAAATGAAAAGAGACCACATGGTTACCGTTCCGGCTGTAGACTTGGAAGAAAGAAACGTATTCGGCTTCATGCGCGAGAGACCAAAGTCACAAACCTGCAAAGAGCACGTCACACAGTTTGGTATAACCAAAAAGGTCTAGATTAAGTCATATCAAAGCACGGACTTAGAAAGTACAAAGGTACTGCAGTAATGAAATAGGGTACCTTAACCACCCAGTTTTTATCAACTAGCAGATTGGGCGACTTGAGATCACGATGTACAATGACTGGAGAGGAGTTATGCAGGTAATTCATGCCTCTTGCCTGGAGATAGACACGCCACATGCAAAAAAGGGGGTGGTGAGATCATATGCAAAGTAGATTAGCTAAGGACCTTGACACCCATACCAAGCATACTCCTATCAAAACTCACAACATCCAGTGCCATACGCATCCGCCTCCTTTCATCAATCTGGCTGTTTGATCGATGAATCAATCGGTAGAGGCTTCCCCTGTAAAAAGAGCATCTCATATTCTAAGACATTGAAAATAGTCTGTAGGTAGACAAATACAAATGTGTGTCTCTGTCTTTTGTAACTCACCTTGGAAGAAACTCAGTGACTATGGACAAATTTGGTGGGTGCATGACAGCTCCCATGAAAAGAACCACATTAGGATGGCGCATACGTTGCATCAATTCTACCTGAAAGGTGATTAAGAGATCACATGAGAAAGGTTAGAATGCATAAGCATGTGGTTCTTTACACAAGATTCCCAATGATGCGCCAAAAACTAAGCTTGTGAATGCTTAGAAGCTAGCAATTACACAGCACTTTCCCTATATCAAAACGGCCTCACACATCACCGAAAGCCAAAAACAAGAGTCCTTGTCTAGCAGAACAATCTGTGTAATGACCAGGTTTCACTCGTTCATGAATGAAGAACAAAATGTTGCCAGTTAGTAGATTGACGGCAAAAAATGCTGATCTACACTCCCAATGGCATAACACAATTGATGCAAGATCAACCAACTCTGATGCGGCTCAGCACGTTTAAGAATTGCAGAGCGAAAAAAACCACTAAAAAAGTTGAACCCAAAACCAAACATTGATTGGAGGTTCAAAGCAAACACACTATAGACACTAGATTACAGCCTTTCAAAAACAAAGGACTTGTAGAGTAATCAGGCAGACACAATACAGAAGCATAACACTGTGCAATAAACGAAAAGTACCTCACTTCCAAACTCCAGAAGAGCATCTCCTGAAATATCTTGATTAAGGAATTTTTTAACAGCGACCTCCTGCCACCAAAAAACCAAATAAGTTTATTTTACTTCCCTTAGCACACAGCATGAGAGACGCCACAATTGACAGAGTAGAGTCTAGACCCAAGATTAAATGCACAGATCCAGGTTCCAACATTCAGCTCTCAATGTGTGTGTGCGTGCGCACGTGCACGTGTGTGTGTGTATGCGTGCGTATGCATGTTTATCAAAAAATTTAATTTACCAAAAAAAAGTGTAATCGTGTGTGAGCGCGCATGTGCACGCATATACATATACATAGATGTGTGAATCTCCTCTATGAGAGAGAGAGAGAGAGAGAGAGAGAGAGAGAGAGAGAGAGAGAGATGAAATAAAATGATATATTAACGTCTTCAAAGGCCAAAATGACCTATGAGACCAATCCGTTATAAACTGATGAATCTGGTACCATGTCTGAGTACAAAAGAAGAGATACTAAAATCAATCTAGAAGTGCTACTAGCTAGAACCGGCCCGTAGGGAGGTAGACTTAGCTTTCACCCCATTCTTACTTCACAAACTTTACTTGAACTTTACAACACAGAGAAACTTCACGAATAAGCTTGTGACTGGAAATTACACTTCAAACAAAATACGGCCTAGGAGCTAGAGTGCTTCCAAGAAGACAGCAACACCCTGGAGGCCCCAAAGACTGGCGCCCCTTTCAGTATTTCTTTATTCTTATTAGACTTAGGAGAAAACCTGCAAATCCCTACGAGCTGTCCCGCTTTTACCGGGCTGAAGATGACCTACTCTAGCCCGACTTTGGCAACATAACCGCAGTAGGAGGCTTCACAGACAAAATCCCCTACAAAAGGTGACTTTTCTAGCGCATTCGAGCACTTTCCCAAACCTAGCGAGAATCTGCAGCACGCTGAATTCTCTGTTTCTGCACCAAAAAATGCACCAGAACACCTGTACAGTGATCCCCTTCCCCGAAGCTTCTAAGGGTATTAGGGATCAATTAGGGTCAAAACCCTAAACCTGCTAAAATACACAGCAGGCTGTAATTTTCTGTTTCGGGCTCCGTTTCTATCGTCAAATCTCTCCGAGTTCACCTGGGCATGAACGCACACAATTGTACATCCACATGAAAAGCCCTCGAGCGGGACATCACGTTTCTGTATTCAAAAGAGGTGCACCAGAGCAGAATCATTGTGCTACATAAGACAATGGAGAAGGTAAGCTTTCCATTTTCCATTAAAGTTGTGATCACATGCACCCACTACTCACACACACAGAAAGTGGTCTCTTTGTTAAGAAAATCAGCCGCCTCTCTCAATTTGGACGCCCCCTCTTCATACAAACCTAGCAAAGCCCTCTTAGACCGCCAAGTGTCCCCTTTGCCTTATTTGAGTTAATTTCCTAGTACCAACCAGCTTATAAGTGTCACATGGGGCTAAATGACTTTGAATTGAGCCTAGACAGCCTTTTACTGCTCCGATTTCAGTGCCGATTGGCCCGACCATCTCGTGGCAACCTGCCCTTCACAGCTACGGGTAAAACTCTAGGCCGTCGACTGTTTCACACTGGTCACACAATGTCTGGCCATTTGTGACTTCAAAAAGAGGGTCACAAAAATTCAAATAAAAATCAAGGGAAAGAAACAAACAACTAAGGTTAGTGGTTGCCACAGCCTCGTGATAGAAGATGCTCTCTATGGAAAGCCATCTTCGTACCCAACTCATGTGTAGGATGTATCCATGTCCTCTTCGTATCCAACTGAGTCCCATTTCAGTCCTCTTTGCATGCACCATCCATCTCCCTCACTCGGACATAGATTCCTAGGCTCATGACACAGGACTTGGGTAGTCTGTCCATACTAAAACCATGTAGCTGAAACCAAGATGCCATCTGGATTCTATGCATACCAACATGATCTATCTCCCTGCGATGCCATTTGTCGTCAAGACTCCAAGGCTAATTGAGTGTATCTATCTTTGGGGAGAGTCCAAGTGCTATGCATAAAGGAGACTCCTCAAGTGAGCGCCTCCACTACCAAGGGAGGGGCAGCAAGCTCCACCCTAACAATCTCATGTGGTACTGAGGCCTTAGCCCTAATCATCCAAGAGATTATAGAAACCAAAGGCCTCTCCATACATCTCCGGCCATCAGCACTACCAGCTCTGCTGTGATGGTCCACTTAGGGTCCCATATCTCCACTCTGTATAGCATGGCAGAAGTGATGAGAGTGTTAAAGAGCCAGAGCTTTGTTCGAGGTTCCAGGAATTGAACCTGCAAGCACATCCTCTCCAATCTCCCTAATGCTATGTGAGCTCTCATCATGATCCAGAGGAGGGGAAACGAATGATCAATGCTCTCCTTTGAGGTCTCCCATTTCCTTCTTCCTTCTCCCCCACCCTCGATGCCTTTGTGTGACTAGCCTCACTACCCATCATGAAGAGAAGTTCCTTGACTTCCCACTCCACATCATCATGGTCTTTTAGACTGGTCACTCGTACATGTAAAGCTCTAGTCTTCTTCTTCTGAGGTCATGTTGATGATTGTGGGAGAGGGGATGGTTGTTGTTTCTTTCCCTTTCCCTTTCTTGGCCGCTAGTTGTAATCTGAGGTCATGTTGATGATTGTGGGAGAGGGGATGGTTGTTGTTTCTTTTCCTTTCCCTTTCTTGGCCGCTAGTTGTAATTTGATTCCTAGTCCAAGAAGGACCACTATCCACCTGTACAATATAACATGCCGGTCTAAGGATAAGGGAAGTAGGTGTGTCTTGAATGGTATAGCCTCCAAGAATCAATCTCGAAGACGAGGCATAGGAACTACTCCTCGGATGCATTGGGAAAAGCAACCGTCACACAACAAATCCAAAAGACGAGGCAACCACTGAAATGGCTAAGGAAAAACATCCGCCAAGATACTAACTGCATTGTGGGCTAAAGCAACCCACAAGAAATGGGCAAGGCAAAGGATTGGAAGCCACCATGCATGGTACTCTGCTAAATGGAGAATCAGAATTCAACTAAAGATATAACATGGAAGCCCCCTCTGAAAGAGAAGTATCCTCAAACTTAGGTAACAAGTGTCTCAACCCCTCGTCCGAACAGAGCAACCACTGTTACTGAAATCTCTAGAGCTGAAGCTGAGAACTCTCACGTGCGCACTCACTAGCGCTACGTGGACATGCTTCTGCTACAGTCTAGCGTCAGTCTTAGCTTAGGACCTAGCCTGGCACCCTTGTGAGCCTCTAGCAAGACGTGCATGTCCAGGCTAGTCATAGTTGCATACCCTCACTTGCACAATTAGGTCATTTAAACATATAGGCATATGAACAATCACTCAAGTCATTCATTAATAAGTGACTTTGACATGACATTTATTAAAAGTAGGTAGGGAAAATGGCTAAAGGACCTATAAAAGAAGCCCTTTGGGCACCAGTAGAGGATAAGAGAAGCAGAGCCTCTCAAGGACCAGCAGTACCAGCGTTTTTGCAGCCTTGCATCGGCGTTTTTCAGCCAGCATTCAACCCTAGCCTCACCGTCGATTTCAGCCCTTCACTTCATTACCGATTCAGTCCTCTGCCATTAGCAGCACCAACGATTTTCAGCTTCAGCCATTGCCACTCTCGGTGATAGCAAATCAACCCACAGCCTCGTCATCGTCGTCATCGACCCCGCCGTACCAAGTACCAAGAACCCGCAGTACCCTTCAATATCTCAAGAGTACCAAGCATCCACATCAAGTACCCATCAACATCTCAGCATCTACACATTGTATCAGCATTCTGCAAGTAATAAAGCAAGTACTTGCTCTAGAAACAGAGCAAAGGGCCCTTGAGGGTGGTTGGGACCCGACATGCAGTGTCGTTTCTGTTTTCTCTCTCTCGTGTCTCTCTCTTTCATTCAATTCAGTTCAATTCTTCAAGTGAAGTGAAGTGTCCCTTGTGTTTGTGCGAAGTACTAGATCCGAGCTAAACCCTTAAAACACTTCCGTTGCACCTGACATTGGTATCAGAGTTGTGTGAGTGCTTCGGCTTCGCAAACTCAAGGGAAGAACCACTAACCCAAGCAAAACCAAGAACCCAAAGAACCTCTCTCAGTTTTTTTCTCAAAGAATCTTCGTGTCCCAATCCCGGACTTTTTAGCCACTCCCACCATTAGTCCATCCTGCATCGGGCCCGCTCCCGTCTTCATCGCTATGTCTTTGAACGAATATCGACATCGGATCCACAAAAATCCAGATCTTGAATACCAAGTTTTGCTAGCCTCGTATGTGGACATGGAAGGAGTTGGTGGAAGGATCCCTAACCCTCTTCTGCATTTGCATTCGCATGTAGCGTGCATCGACTTCCGTCGACAAGAAACCCTCGAAAACCTCCGAGCACCCTTGCCGTTCATCTTCACCCGCAATGTTTTCATGAAAGGACTATTCGAGTGGTCGTACTTGCTCGCAGGACAAAGTCAGCACCAGCCTGGTATTTTGCGACAGTAGTAAGGCTGCCTAGCAACTTGTATGATCGGTGTTTACATCGCAACAACACCTACATCCGTAGTATCTCTCACAAAATTATGACATGGCATGACCTAATGACAAAGACCAGATGCTATAAGTTGTTCCAACTTATGGGCACATGCCGACAGGGCCCCAAGGGACACTACGAAATGAAAAGAAGGATGGCAGACAAGCTGTACGGACCCACCGCAAATCGCGCTTACTCGCTGTACGGACAGCCGAAAATCGAGTTGACAGTGTGGCACCGTACGACATCTTGTAATTTGCGCTGGCTGAAAATGCTGCCAGCTTTTGGGGCAAATTGCTTTTGAGTTTGAACAGTTTTATGTGGCTGCTTTCCATGGCCAAGGACCTTTAAATAAGACCCAAGGGCCACTCTCTGGCTCAGTTTTTCTGACGAGCTTACGAGCAGAGAGGACCTGCGGCCATTGTAACTTTGCTCAAGCATTAATAAAAAATTAAATACCAAAGGGGCGCCAGTCTTTGGGGCCAATCTCTCTAGGCACGAACTACGCCGAGCCGTGTCGACTCAATTGAGCTATGATTCAAGTGTGAAGTATTTTTAAGTGATTCTCTTGTGCGTCGTGCCAGATTCTCGACTTGGGGTGCCCAAGTGTGTTACAGTATCCACAAGTTTGGAGGAGTTTTCATCAACCACATTCAACATCAGAAGCATTCAACATCAAAAGTATAGGTAGAAGTTCGGCAGTTGTGCCTCACCTTTAACAGGGGGGATGTCACGTACGCACTTCACTTGCGCTACGTGGACATGCTTCTGCTACAGTCTGGCGTGAGTCTTCGCTTAGAACCTAGCCTGGCACCCTTGTGAGCCTCTAGCAAGACGTGCATGTCCAAAAAAATCATAGTTGCATACCCTCACTTGCACAGTTAGGTCACTTACACATATTGGCATATAAACAGTCACTTAACTCATTCATTATGTCACAACATGATGACGTGGCTACCGGCAGCAAAAAACCTAATTTTTGCCAGAAAACCCTAATTTCCTGCAAACCCTAAAATCTGCCAGAAACCCTAATTTTCAGCAAACCCTAATTCTTGGAAACCCTAACCCTAGGGCAGCAGGAGAGAATGCACTGGCCTGCTAACGTGACAGTACGGCAATCCCGAAATATGCGCTGGCTTTTTTTGCTTTTCTCTACACTGGGCCGAGAGAGAGAGAGAGAGAGAGAGAGAGAGAGAGAGAGAGAGAGAGAGAGAGAGAGAGAGAGAGAGAGAGAGAGAGAAAGTTGATTGCTTTTATTTTTACTCTCATTGAGAGCGAGAGAGAAAAATTGCTTTAGCTTTCAAGCTTTTGGGGCTCTGCTTTTGGGCATCCCTTGTAACTTTAAATAAGTGGTTTGGGCATTCACTTCTCAGAGAATTTGGACGTAGAGTCTGAGAGTGAATCCCGACCCACTCTCTTGTACTTTGAACTGATTAATACAAAAAGAAATACTGAAAGGGGCGCAGTCTTTGGGGCCAATACCTCTAGGCACGGAACTCCGCCGGGCCAGTGCAAATCTATTGTGATCTGTGAATTATTTGAAGTGGTTATTTGGTGCTATCGCGATTGATTCTTGACTTGGAGTGTCCAAGTCTCTTACAGTGGTATCAGAGCACGGCCGATTTCTCTTCTGCGGGAAGTCCGATCCCCAATTTTTTTTCCGCGGCACCTATGGCTTCACGCAAGGATCAGTCGACTCCCTCTGCATCTGGAGATGGGGGTAGGGATCACAACGAAGATTCAGACAAAGAGTATGGCCCACCTCGGCCTACACAGGCGGAGCAAAGAGCGATGAAGCGTCGTCAATTGATTGGCGATGCAACAAAGATGATGCTCAGTTTTGCGAAGGATCCGAAATTGGCAAAATATATGAGCGAGACTGCTTTTCATGAAGTGCATGCACAGTGGCAAAAAACCACTACACCACCCCTGAAACCCGCTCTCAAGAAACCTTCTGATCACAAACAGTACTCAGAGAAGAAATTACAAGAGGTGGTTGATGCACGGATTGCATAGCTTTTTGACGCGCAAGAATATGAACAAGATATACGAGCTGCTTGGAACCATCTTCGGAAGACCAAGAAAGATACAATCAATTGTTATTGTGAAAGATACTGGAGCTCTTTTCTACCCGCCTCTTCATTCAAAAAGATCTCGTTCAGAGAACAGATTGAGCGGTTTAGCTTGGGTCTACCTACAGAGATCCGAGATCACTGCTTGGAACAGAAGTCAACTTCTATTCAGGAGTTGACAAGTCATGCAAAGCAGGGCTTTGCCATTCACTGTAGCAGTCTGACCTACCCCACAGATGAGGCCATGACACAACAAGCAGAACAGACTTCTGGGAATGAAAGTAGAAAGAAAATGGCAATCTAGAGAAAAAGGATGCACGACCCCAGCTTACTCTTGAGGAGAGAGCTTGCTTCATCAGAGAGGGGAAGTGCTTTGGATGCACGGAACATGGACATATCTCCGCAAAGTGCCCTAAAAAGGCACAGAAAGAACAAAATGATAAAGACGATGATAAGCCCGAGAGTTTCACAGCCCCTGAGGAACGTGGCAGAAAGGCACATAGAGAAGCAGAACTGGTACCACATGGCGTAGGACCTGCACCGAATCTAATGAATGAAAGTACAAACTTTGCCCCTTTTGGGGCAAAGTGAAGGATCAGGAAGCTCTTTTGAAGGAGCCAAGGCCAACTTCTTTTCACTGGGAATTGGCGGCTCGATTTGGAATTACGCACGACAGACTGACGCCACAGGCGGAGGTAGTTCGACTGGGACCAGGATAGGATGTTGCCATTACACCGAGCATTGGCAAACTTCGTTTGCAATGACAAGGGTGTTCAAGGCACGCGAGTGACATTCTACTTAGGATACCTTGGTACCACAAGAACTACGGCGTGGTTGACTATCGGGCCGAGAAAGCCACTTTGATAAATGAAGGTCTCAGAGAATTGTACTTGAACTTCAGTTTCTTTACTCATTCTTCTGGGAGAGAACTGAACGATGGATAAAGGTTGAATATGTTTTCACGTGATCAAAAGAATGCCGATTGCTTTTGAGAGGGCTTGAAGATCAGACCATTGACTTGATACCTGTAAGCACGCCACCGAACCGGCCACCTTAATGTGTGAGCCCAGTACAGAATGAGAAGATTATGAACCCAATGAAAGACCTCTTGGAAAAGGGTCTTGTCCAACATAGTACTTCACCGTATTGCTCTCCACTGTTGTTGGATTTGAAGAAAGACGGATCTTGGAGAATGTGCATCGATTATAGAAGCTCTCAACAAAATCACCATCAAAACAGATTTCCGATTCCTAGGATCGATGATATACTCGACAGGTTACAGGGATCCTCGTGCTTTAGCAGGATTGAACTGAAGAGTGGATATCATCAGATCCGAATCGCAACGGGAGACGTCTACAAGACAGCCTTCCGGACTACCTTTTGGATTATTTGGACAGCCTTCAAGACTACCTTTTGGATTATTTGAGTTTTTGGTGATGCCTTTTGGCTTAACCAATGCTTATGGACAGGATTTTTCGAGAGTACATGCTATTTGTTGGCACTTTCTTTGATGATATCATTGTTTTCTCCAAGAATGAAGCAGAACACAGAGATCATATGCTTCAGAGATACTTTTTTTTTGGGACACTTTGTCTCAGCAAATAGGAGTGCAAATGGATCCGACCAAGATAGACATTATCCGTGATTGGCCCGATTCGAAGAAAGTCCATGAAGTTGGAAGCTTCTAGGGACTATGTTCGTACTACAGACAATTCATTCGAAAGTTTGCAGAGGTTGCTTCCCCTTTGCATATCTTGATACAGAAAGGAGTCCCTTTTCTCGTGGGATCCACAGAGGAGACTGCCTTTCAAACTTTGAAAGAGAAATTGACTACGAGACCAGTTTTGACTTTGTCGGACTTGCAGAAGTCATTCGAAGTATATTGTGATGCTTGTGGTCGTAGTCTGGGTGCGGTCTTGATGCAAGAAGGCCATGTCATTGCTTACAAGAGCCCATTGTTCTCTAGGCCGGAGATGGCAGCACAAATTTATGAGAAAGAGCTTTTGACGGTTATCCATGCTCTTACTCAGTGGCGGCATTCCCTACTCGAAGCGGATTTTACTGTCTTTACAGACCATCAGAGTTTGCGCTACTTCTTGTCACAGAAGCAGCTTTCGGAAAAGCAGATGCGGTGGGCGAACATCTTGTCACAGTTTCACTTCCAGATTGTCCATGTACACGGACAGAAGAATGTGGTGGCAGATGCTTTGTCTCGGAAGCCGTTGGTTCCGGCTATTTCCGCGATACATCACAAGAGCTTCGAGGATATGGTCGATCAGTATGCCACACATACAGATTTTGCAGATATTTCACACGCATACGGGATGGGGAGACAGTAGCTGGATACTCCCTTCAGGAAGGCTACTTGATCAGAAAGACTATGTTGTGCTTTACACAGCCGTTGATGGAAAAAGTTATGTTGAATGCCACTGTCCACCTTTTACGGGTCACCGCGGCATTGCTACCACCATGAAAGGGGTAGAGAGATAAATTTTTTTGGTCGAGACTCAAAAAAGATGTGGAAGAGTTCGTGCGCAGTATGCCAGAAGGTAAAGTTTGACAGGCATAAAGCACAGGGATTGTTACAGCCTTTACCCATACCCACCCGCCCCTGGGAAAGGATTGCAATGGATTTCATTTCTGATCTCCCAAGAACACAGAATGATCACGATGATTTTCTGATTACATGGCACATCTGAGACGATTGTCTCCGACAGAGACCCCAGATTTATGAGTTTGTTTTGGAAGGCACTTTGGGAGAACATTGGCACGCGGTTGCAGTTCTCGTCATCGTTCCACTTGCAGACTGACGGGCAGTCTGAGATTGCCAATTCAATGGTTTTAGATTTATAAAAGTCTAGTATCTCGGATCACAAGACTCAATGGGAAAAGAACTTACCTTTGGTGGAATTTGCCTACAATAACAAGATACACTCTTCGACAAGGAAGACGCCATTTGAGATTGTTGAAAGTGCTACGAAGGTTCCATCCTTCCTGAGCACGAAAGATTAGATATTTGAAGCGGATGAATATTCGCGAGATTTGGATACGGCTTTTACCAAGGTTCGCGAGACTTTGCAAAAGTCTCAAGAACGACAGAAAAAGGCTGCGGATCGCCATCGTCACGACTTGAAATTGAAGGAGGAAGATTGGGGGCTCTTACGTTTTCAGAAGGCACGCCTAAGAAAGAAAAAGGCAAAGGAGAGGCTTTTTCCAAAGCTTAGTATGCGATACTACGGACCTTTCCAGATTACTGAAAAGATAAATGATGTCTCCTTCCGATTGAAACTGCCAGATACTTGGAGGATTCACAATGCATTCCATGTGGGTCTCTTGAAACCTTTTAAGGGTGATGTGCCTGATGATGGGAAGCCTGATGAGCAACCCCGAAGTGGAAGAAAACGAGGAAACCCTTGTTTCTGAACAGATTTTGGCACATAGGGATACGAAGAAAGGTAAAGTCCGAAGGCGGTTCTTGGTTAAGTTCGAGAACTTTCCTGCATTTGATGCGAAGTGGATGGAGGAGGAGGACCTAGCAGATACTCCTCGGATTGTGAAACTTTACCTCAATGCTTTTGGATTAGCATAGTCTACTCCAAACAGAACCCGGAAATTCAGCTTAGCCGAAGATCTGGTGCAGCGAGATACACAAGAGGGGAGTTACTCCGCTCCTTTGTCAACAGATGCCTTGATTTTGATACTAAAGTCACTGATGTCTCTTTGAGCTTCAGGGATACTGAGAGCTGACAGTATTCTGCTGGATGACTTCATGAAATGGAAAAGTCAAATAGAATTGTTGATTATGATACTGATTTGTTCTTGACTTCTTTTAAGTGCAGGAACTGATAGACGAAATGATTGCAGCATTTTGGTCTGATTGATCTCGAATAGACATGGTTGCAATAGGGGTTAGTTAATCGGACATCGATGAGGTCTCGATTGGACCTAGATGTGATTGCTAGCTACATTGCCGATAAATCATGCTCTAAGATCCGAATGAATGTTGAATGTCATGTGATGTCTGGTGATGTCGTGTGATGTGACTATCGATTTGGTACATGTGCTAGATGTGTGTTCCTAGTACGTAGGTACTAACAGTCAGTGTCTGCTAAGATGGTTTATGGCTTTTGTCGGTTTTGCGAGCGTAATCGCGGTCGATTACAATGCTTTCAAGAGGGGGGTATGTCACAAAATGATGACGTGGCTACCGGCAGCAGAAACCCTAATTTTTGCCCCAAAAAACCCTAATCTCCTACAAACCCTAAAATCTGCCAAAAACCCTAATTTTTAGCAAACCCTAATTCTTGGAAACCCTACCCCTAGGGCAGCAGGAGAGAATTCCGGAAAATGCGCTGGCCTGCTGACGTGACAGTATGGCAGTCTCGAAAATTGCGCTGGCTGTTTTTGCTTTTCTCTACGCTGGGCCGAGAGAGAGAGAGAGAGAGAGAGAGAGAGAGAGAGAGAGAGAGAGAGAGAGAGAGAGAGAGAGAGAAAGTTGATTGCTTTTATTTTTACTCTCAGTGAGAGAGAGAGAGAGAGAGAAAAATTGCTTTTGCTTTCACGCTTTTGGGGCTCTGCTTTTGGGAATCCCTTGTAACTTTAAATAAGTGGTTTGGGCATTCACTTCTCAGAGCATCTGGACGCAGAGTCTGAGAGTGAATCCCAACCCACTCTCTTGTACTTTGAACTGATTAATACAAAAAGAAATACCGAAAGGGGTGCCAGTCTTTTGGGGCCAATACCTCTAGGCACAGAACTCCGTCGGGCTAGTGCAAATCTATTGTGATCTGTGAATTGTTTGAAGTGGTTATTTGGTGTTGTCGCATTTGATTCTTGACTTGGAGTGTCCAAGTCTGTTACACATTAATAAGTTACTTTGACATGACATTTATTAGGAATAGGTAGGGCAAATGGCTAAAGGACCTATAACATTGTTTGTCGGTAACCAACAAGGGCATTTTCTGCTGACGTGTCAAGCCACTAAAGACTAGAGTCAACCTGCAGATCTCGGCCGAGGGGCCTAAACCCTAAGAAGCAACAGCACAAGAAGTTTTTACCAACTTATAGAACCCCATTCCATGGGACCTATAATGAAGCTAAGCAAGACCCAAAAAGACCTGGCGTAAACAATTGATGACGTGGCATGCATTGTACGAACTGCCGCAATTCGCGTTCACATGCTGATGTGACAGGTATACAGACGCCCGTATTTTACGGTGATGAAGTGGCAGCTGTATGGATTCCATGAAACGCGCTAGCAACTTTGGGCGTCAGCTTTTGGAACCAGATGCTTTTAGAACTTAAATCTTCTTTTAGAGGCCAAGGGCCTTTAAATCATAGTTACCAGGAACGGGAAATCAGAAGGGGAACGAGGAACGGGAACGCAGAACAAAATGCCATTCCTTGTTCCGGGTACTCACATTTGAAACACAGAACGGGGATTCGGAACAGGAACTTGGAATGGGAACGGGGAACGGAGACCTGAAAAAGGTCATTCCCTGTTACTATGCTTTAAATATCACCCATGGGCTCTCACTCTAGCAGTCTATCCGTAGGAGATGTAGAGCAGAGCCATGGCAATTGTACCATGCATAGCAACTAAAATACGCGTATTTTATTTAGAATACACGACATCCCGTATTGAAACGTACAATACGTCTCATAACGTTTTCTATTCTAACGTTTTTTTCCTCAAAATGTATCTCTTTTCCTAGTTGATCGATTGTATTTTAGAACTTCATGGTGCTTGTTTATATATGTGATGGTTAAATATTGAAGAGTCATTGAAGAGGTCCATGAACCGCTTCATTTGTCCTTATTAAAGTATCATTTCTAAAAAACGTTGACGTATTTTATTTTTCATTCTCAAAAATACGTCTTTGTATACCGCGTATTAAACGTCTCGTCCCGTACCGTAGCTGCTATGGTACCATGTTGAAGCAATATAAAGAAATACCGAAAGGGGCACCAAGGTTTGGGGCCAATGCTCTCTCTTGGGGTGGAACTTCGCCACTCCCGTCTCGTGTGTCGTGCATCTCTTTCAATTCAGTTGTTATTGAAGTGCTTAAAGTTGTTCAATCTGGACTCTATTCTTTTTCGTTGGCACGCGGTGCCCGTCCCGTTACGTCCTTCGGAGTTGGCCATTCTACAAAAGCTTTTACTTTGATAGGATCCATATCTTTACTTCTACTCAAATCCATATCCATATCTTTTACTTTGATAGGATCCATATCTTGTGGCCAAGATACTTTATTTCTTGCAAAAAGAATTCACTCTTCTTTGGGTTGACATAAAGCTTGTGAGTCCGCAATTCTTGAAACACAATTGCCAAATGTTTCTTATGCTCTTCTTCATTGGATGAGAAGATGATAATGTCATCAAAGAAAGTTTCTATGATGACGAAACAATGTGATCCATCAAACGGTTGAAAGTAGTTGGTGCTCTTGGCTACTATGGGTACATTATGTCTTGCTGGATTTTTTCGAGCTCCTGCATTAGCCAGCTAGAGAGAGTGATCAAGAACTTTCTGTGGTCAAGGGGAGATACACACTTGGCTCGAACCAAACTTTTCCGGTAGGTTATTACTTTACCTTGCTCTAAGGGAGGGTTGGGGATCATCGACCCAGCACGTCGAAGTAGAGCCCTGCTTGGGAAGCTTGTGATCAGAGGTCTTCTTCCAGTGGAGGAGCCCTTGAAGGAGCTATTGTTACGTCGGATTCGTGCCCCAGTCGCTCAAATGAGCGGCCCATGGAATCCTTCCATACGATGGATTTTCACAGAGATGCGCAGAGTGCACCTCAATAGGAGCTAGGGAGACTGCTTTGCAACAATCCTGCTTAGGGCCTGTGAGCAGCTACGGAGTGGCCTTGAGCAGCATTATCCCACATGCACTGAGGAATGCTTCAGACAACCACTTGTTTGGAATCATATAGTCAGCGAGGCCACATGGTTGATAGCAAACCTCATGTTTCTTAGCGTCCCATGGCAAAGGGGCCAGCCCGTTCTCTTGGCGATTGGCTACAGCTTACACGACTTTATGAGAAGATCCAAAGCATCCAGCTGCGGGGCATGAGGGGGACACAGAGCATGTGTCAAGATATTGCAGAGGCTATACAAGCGGAGTGGTTCGCCCCTCTAGAGCCAACAACTCCCCTTTGGATGGGGACCTTTCACACGACTGGAGGCATGCCTAGCATTACATCGCAACCTTGATTAGGACCTTTGTCTTCATTAGTGAGGCCAATCAATCTGGCTGCTACCTCAGAGATGAAGTTACGAGGTTATTCAAAGTCAATCATAATTACAACAGGTAAACCTCTCAAGCTTTCCATGCTTGCCTTACTACATTCAAGAGCTTGGACGTCTCTAATGGTAGCAAACTTAGGTTTAGTTGGCTCCTCTGTCCTTTTCTTCCTACCATTCTTTTTCTTGTACTCGAATGCCATGTGTCCTTTGCCACCGCATTTGAAACGCCTTCCTTCCTTGAGTCGTCTCTTCATTTCTTCCTTTGACAGCTTGGTGTAGGTTGAGCTTTCTTGCTTTGACTAATCTTTAGAACTTGATGGTGTAGAAGGTGCTAAAGGCTTCTTCCCTTGATTCTCATCAATCTTCGCTCTCTTTGATGACCCTTCATTTGTTGAAGAATTTTTTCTCTTCAACATTCACTTTATATTACGAGCTTCTGCATTCAAAGTTGATTCCATGAAATCCTTCAAAGTTTTCTTTTTTGAGACATGCATAAGAGGCTTCAAAAGTGGATGTAGGCCGCCTTCAAACTTGCAGATAACTTCGTCATCGCTTACATTGATATATTGGGCAGCCTTGAGGTATGTATCCCAAAAGCGGTAAATATACCCTTGCACATTATCCTCTTTTTGATCCAGCTTATCCCAAACGGAGCACACGTCCTTCTTGAAATTCGTAGGCAGAAATTGAGATATAAACATCTCTTTAAATTCCTCCCAAGTTTTAGGATCTGTGTTCCTGGTTACATGTGTTAGATACCAATTACTAGCAACTTCTTTAAGAAGAATAGAATCTTCAGAGAAGTTAAGATTCTTGAAGACTAAATCAAATTCTCTGATGAAGGCAAGCGTTTTTGCAATGTCCATACCCTTTCCATCGAAGTAAGAAAGTTTTACTCTCTTGTCTCCAAGCTTGCATGTTTCTTTCTTATTTTTCTCATTTTCCGATTCAAATATCTTATTCTCCTTTGTACGTAGCTCCGTTGATGAATCATGAGAAGAGGATATAGCATCGAGCTCCAAGAAAATAGCATTTCCAAAGGAATCCGGACAGATGATGCCCACCTTTAATAGATATTCCTTGGCAACCACGATTGGGTCTTCATAATCAGAACTTTTTTAATAAAATCTTCAAAGTGAGATACCTTTGAATTTGTGATTGCCTTCCTAGCGACCACCAATTGCACATCAAGACCTGTCAAAAGTCTCCATCTCTTTCATAAGTTCAAGAAGCTTCTTTTCAAGCTTTGTCAATCCATCTTCTATATAGATGTGAGCATGAGATCATGATGGAGTCTTTTCTCTATGTCAACTCGTTCATTTCCCATGGCTACTGCTCTTGAAGAACGATTCTCTTTTGGAGGAAGAGGAATCTTTTGAACGACTGTAATGTGCGGTTGACCTCCACCTCTCTCTATGGCTTGAAATCCTTTCAACAGCAAAAGTCTTTTATGGTGAACCTCTTGATCACTCCAAGAGAGAGAGGGCTCAGGAGACACCAAAGAGTATTTCTCCGTGAAGCCTTCTCCAGAGTCCACTCTGATACCAATAAACCTCGCCCTTGATACACCGCAGGCTTATTACTACCAATTAACACTTTGCACATACGATAAATACCAATCTTTGGTTAGTTCTTGAGTGAGAGAGAGAGAGAGAGAGAGAGAGAGAGAGAGAGAGAGAGAGAGAGAGAGAGAGAGAGAGAGAGACATATATGTATGTAGAGATATAGCATAATAAGTGTGTAGAGATATGGATAACTTGAAAGAATGAGAGAGACAGATTAGATACTGAAATAACATTGATAGAAACACACCACTGACCCGGAACAACCAGACCCCTTCACAAGAATTTGTTTATTCATCCAAAAAATTACAAGTGCATAGGCTGAAAATTTAGCATGAAATCCCCGTGAGTTCTCCTTCATGCAATAATTGCGGCCACACCTCCTCCAATGTCTTCCTTCCTCACATAAGCTTGAGAGAGAGAGAGAGAGAGAGAGAGAGAGAGAGAGAGAGAGAGAGAGCATGTAGGGCTTATAGGAGACAAAAGTAGCATATAGCCGGCAATAGGCTGAAAATTTAGCATGAAATCCCCGAGGGTTCTCTTTCATGCGATAATTGCAGCCACACCTCCTCCAATGTCTTCCTCTCACATAAGCTTGAGAGAGAGAGAGAGAGAGAGAGAGAGAGAGAGAGAGAGAGCGCATGTAGGGCTTATAGGAGAGAAAAGTAGCATATAGAGGGCAATGGCCATGCTATTGTAGAGGCTTCTTGAGCTGAGATTTAGAGAGTAATTTCAATAACGAGGTGATCTCAAAAATGAGAGAAAGGGCTGCTTTTATAGATGAATTTGCCTCTTGAATAAGGAGGTTGTAACAAACTGCTGACGTGTCAAAGCCTAAAGAATGGAGTCAACTTACAGATGTGGCCGAGGGGCCTCAACCCTAATTTCTGCCAGAAACCCTAACCCTAAAACCTGCAAACCCTAATTCTGGAAACCCTAACTCTAAAACTGCAGAAACCCTAACCCTAACCCTAAGGGCAGCAGGCAGATTTCCGCGTTTTGCGCTAGCTGATGTCGTGGCAGCTATACGGATTTCGGTGATTTACGCTGGTAGCTTTTTGGCTTTGCTTTTGAACCAGATGCTTTTAAGTTTGAAGGCTTTTCACTGTAATTGCTTTTTAGGCCGAGGGCCTTTAAATATGAGGTTAGGGCTCATTCTCTGGCATGCTTCCTAGCGAAGGTGCAGAGTCTGAAGTACCGGCTTGTACTGTGTTGATGCAATATAAAGAAATATTGAAAGGGGTGCCAAGGTTTGGGGCCAATACTCTCTCGGGTGGAATTCCACCACTCCGTGTCGCGTGTCGTCTCTCTCTATTTCAATTAAAGTTGTTATTGAAGTCTGTTCAGTCTGTTCTTTTCTATTGGCACGTGGTGCCCGTCTTGTGACAGTGGTATTAGAGCATGACGCGTGTGCTTTTCTGAAAGCATACCGGTCCTACAAAAGAGCAGAGAGAGCTTTTGGAATTTTATTTGAGGTATTTTCACCCTCCACTCTAGCCCGGACTTATCAACCATTCCCACCCTTACTTCATCGCGCATCGGGCGCGCTCCCGTCTTCACCGCAGTGTCTTACAAGGCATAAGCCAATTAAGAACCCATTACTTGGAATTCATGGATTCAGCAAAATATTTGCAGTTTCTTCTCAATGAGCTTCACGACATTCTTTCGCGGCATCCTGAGAAGAATCTTCCGATGCTGCAAAGTTTTCAACAATTTTTGAACTACATGTTACCCCCTCTCATGCCCCAGGTGGTACCTCCTCCTCCGGCACAAAAAAGTACGAGAGCTTCCGACCAGCAACCTTCTCAACCATCTGTTCCGATCGGGGGAGTCTTCAGGAATATGGTGCAACCATCTGACCCTGATCCAGTGCAACCGCCTTTGCCACCGCCATTGCCCCCACCACCACCGCCACCGCCACCAGGCTACAATGTTTGGAGCCCATATGGATACCCTTATTATCCATACCCGGGACATGCGCCTAACCAACCCAAAGATTTCAAACATGGTGGCACGACAGTCAATTTTTTCACTTTTTCCGAGGTGAAAGGTCGCAAGAAAGCATTGCAATTCCTACAGCAATTCGACAACATCTATGCTTTGGGGAACTATACAGAAGAATCCAAGATTTCTCGAGCAACGGGATTTCTTAAAGATAATGCTATGCACTGGTGGAGTTCAATCGCGACACAACCGCATGCTCCAAGGACCTGGCAAGCTTTCAAGATGGTTTTTGCACGTAGTTACATGACTTCAATGTTTTGAAGTCCGGATTTTGGTAGAGTGGAGCAACTTGAAAATGCTTGCCACCGAAACCATGGACGACTATAACCAAAGGTTTCTCGACGTGTACCTTCCGGTGTCCTTCTTTAAGTTCATTCCCCTGGAGGACCACTGCGAGCGCTACACCATTGGACTACCATCACCATTGCAGGAATATTGTCTATCCAAGCAAGTCTCTACCATGCAAGACCTTATGGACCATGCCGCGGTCGGCTACAAGCTCATGAAAGGAAAGTTGGAGTTTACCACAGAAGAACCTCCGGCCACTAACCAGAACTCCCGACAACCAGGGTAGTTTTCGTTCGACGTACGGGACGTCTAGTACCGTTCGGTCGGACCCGTTCCATTCAATACGTTTAGTACGTTCCGTTCGGTCGAAATATGTAGCCTTTTATGACCGTTGGCCGCAGTTTTGAACGGTGACAGTGAACGTTAGTGGGCATTTAGGGAGCAGTTTTGGAGCATGTTTGCAACCATGTGGCATGTACCAATGCCCATTGCCATGCTCTCCCTCTCACATGCATAATGCCCCATGCTCTCCCTCTCCCATGCTCTTCCTCTTCCTATAATCTATTTAAGCAACTCCTCCACCTTGTTCTCAACACAACTTACAAGCTACAAGCTCTAGCCTCTCAATGCTCTCATCATCCATGTGCTCCCATTGAAGCTCTCAAGTGACAAGGCTCAAGCTCTCCATCTTCTCTCCCTTGGGTCTCTCCCCCTCAAGCTCCCATTGAAGCTCTCGAGTCTCAAGTGACAAGCTCTCCATCTTCTCTCCCTTGGGTCTCTCCCTCTCAAGCTCTCATAATTGTAATCTGTACAAATGTCAAGTTTCTTTAAGGCCTAAGCCTTAGGCTTAAGTATTATTTGTTTTTTTTATTTTGAACGTACATAACGTCATCGTACATCATAAATTTTTTTAGTTCGTTTAGTACCGCATATCATCGTACGTGTACAAAACGTACAGGACCGTACGAGACCACCCTGCCGGCAACAACGAACAAATTCTCGGGAATCCCATGAAAACCAACCTCAATGGCCTCGTTTGACACAACGTCAACGAGACGCCTTGTTACAAGAAGGCCGATGCTCGAATGTTTCCAAACAGCGCATACGTTCAATACATGTCCTGAGCGAGCCTCGACGTCCTCACTGCAACCTTCTGCTCCCACGACAGACAGATCCCCGCAGCCACCTCCGGCCAAGAAGGCTAGGCCTGCTATTGGGCTAGTACCCGATATTTATGTTATACACCTCGAGAGTTTTAATGAATTATGCAAAGCTTATGGAAAACTCAACAGCTTGAAAGCCCTTATTTTCTTTGACCCCGGAGCTATGGAGAACTTCATCCATGCAGAATTCTTGAAGCAGATGCACTTAAAAAATGATGCAGAGGGTGGAGAAATTGAAGTTGAGCTAGCCACGGGGCAAACTCAGAAAGTGATACCGCTCATTGGTGCACTTCCAGTGACTATACAAGATTATCATGGAAAAGCCGATTTCCACATTATGTATGAAGTTGGGCAATTGGGACGTTCTCTTGGGCATGCCCTGGCACGACAAGAATGATGCAACTCTCCAGGTCCAGAACCGAACCATCACCGTGATGCAGAAGGGCAAGCCCATTGTTCTCAAAGTTCGATTGTCCGAACAAAACCCTGAATGACCTCTCTAGTTGTTTTCTAGTTAGATACTTTTGAACATTGTTTGAGAAAGTATTGTTTGAACTTTGTTTAAAATGGATAATATCTGTTTTAAACATGTCTTGGTGCCGGTTTGAAATGTTACTCTGGTTTCAATACTGGTTTCATTGATTGGTTGTTTTGCTCCTGGGAGGAGAGTGAGAAATACTGTTTTGGTATTGTTTGAACCTGGGAACGACGCAGGCCGATGCCTGGGGAGCGTTTCGTTGTATGCTAGAAAACCTCGGAACGACGTAGGCCGATGCCTAGGGAGCGTTTGGTTGTATGCTTGAACCTCCGAGCGACGCAGACTGCGGTCTGGGGAGCGTTTGGTTGTACAGTCTTCTGAGCTCATGGCCCGGACCTATTTAGGTTATTTGCGGGGGAAGTGACGAGGTAGTCGTTGAGTAGCTTCATACCGCCGACCGTTTGTCTCGGGGGAGTGCTAAGCGGCGCTGTTTGTTGTGTCTTGTAACATGCATATGTAAGCATTTGTGTTGCATTGTGATGTGTCAATTACTCAATATTCCTAATTGGATGAGATTGCCTGGGTATGTAATTTTAGTGCATCAAGACACCCGTGGAAGATCAGTACAGCCTGGGTGTGATGGCTAATTTTACTACGCCGGAATATCAAGAGTTCCGATCTGGACGAAAGGAGAAGCTAACTCCTTGATCAAAACAGCCGAGAGGAGAAGCTAACTCCTTGATCAAAAGAGCATAAAAGAGAAGCTAACTCCTTGATCAAAACAGCCGAAAGGAGAAGCTAACTCCTTAATAAAAAGAGCAAATTGATTGTCCCTCAGAATGTCCCTCGGAATGACCCTCGGAAATTTTTGAGCTAACTTGAATTGTTTAGCAGATATGATGTAATCGCGGACAATTACTCTCTTTCAAGAACGGGAGATGTAACAAACTGCTGAAGTGTCAAAGCCTAAAGAATGGAGTCAACTTACAGATGTGGCCAAGGGTCCTAAACCCTAATTTCTGCCAGAAACCCTAACTGCTGAAACCCTAATTCTGAAAACCCTAACCCTAAACCCTGACAACCCTAATTCTGAAACCCTAACCCTAAAACTGCAAAAACACTAACCCTAACCCTAAGGATAGCAAGCAGATTTGCGTGTTTTGTGCTAGCTGAACACGTGGCAGCTGTACGGATTTCTGTGATTTACGATGGCAGCTTCTTGGCTTTGCTTTTGGACCAGATGCTTTTAAGTTTAAAGGCTTTTCACTGCAATTGCTTTTTAGGCCGAGGGCCTTTAAATATGAGGTTAGGGATCATTCTCTGGCATGCTTCCTAGCGAAGGTGCAGAGTCTGGAGTACCGACTTGTACTGTCTTGATGCAATATAAAGAAATACCGAAAGGGGCGCCAAGGTTTGGGGCCAATACTCTCTAGGGTGGAATTCCTCCACTCCGTGTCGCATGTCGTCTCTCTCTATTTCAGTTAAAGTCGTTATTGAAGTGCTAAAAGTCTGTTCAGTCTGTTCTTGTCTATTGGCACGTGGTGCCCATCTTGTGACAGAGGTTGTGTGTTAGCATTAGCACAAGTGTCTTGCCGCTTGTTTAAAAAGATAAATTTTCTTTGACAAGTGTCCTTACATGTCTCAAGTGTCTTGGCAGAACTGTTTTGCCTTTTGAAAAAAAGAAAAAGTGAATTGTCTTTTGTCTTTGGCTATTGTCCTTACACATGTAACAAGTGTCTTGACACTTGTTTTTCTTGTGAATTTCTCCTTTTAGATTCTTCTAGCCCTTGACTAGAAGCTTCTAGAACATTCCAGAATCGGCAGAAAACTGAAACAAAATAAATATGGGAATCAAATGAGAGCTCTTTTTGAGTAGAATACATGATGCTCAAGCATTTTCAAAACAGCAGTAAATGGAAGTCATCATGCATGTTTTAGTTTCTGTGTGTGCCTAAGTTAGCTTCCATCCGTTCCATACACTTGTATCCATCTATATCTCTCTTCCCAAAAAGGTAAGAGGATATAGTCCTTCATGCTTTTTAAGCATGTCAATGGCCATTCATACTTCCCCACTTACGGATAGAAGTATGTCTAATCAATCATGGTTTTGTAAACACAAGAACACATGTCCAGTTATCTAATCTTTCAATCAGAAAGACAACATATGTAATCTTTCATAAGTTTCTTTGATTCGTATACAAAAGCTGATGACAGCCATAAGATAGACTCACACTTTGAGGCCTCCAGGAAGATTTCACAGTCACATGAGCAGGGTTCTTGATACTCGCAGGTGAGAGAGTGGTTTGGACTTTGGAGCACATGGACTAGACATGGATAGCTTACCACCCTTCTAATACCACCTTGACTCACCCTTCATTCAGTTCTCACATAGTGAGAGGAACACAGTACTCAGAGAGGATCTTTGGCAGCTCTACATCAAAGAGACATGGATTGCACCTAGACAGTCTCTTCTTCCCCCAAAGATGATTACAGTGAACACTTCTTGACCATACTAGATGAGGGGTTCATTCAAAGACACCGCTACATGGACACATACATGCCACCATATATCTCACGAGGGCGATTGGTCAGCTCCGGATATCATTCACACTGGCTAGAAATAGAGACAGGACTCATACCCCCTCCCCGGTGAGAGATTTTCTAGCTTTGCACAATGAGGGTGATTGAGGACGAGGAGCACAGATGTAGATCTTGATGCACTTCATACTTGAACATTCCTGAGCATATAGATGTGCACACATACCCCCTAGTGATAGAGCTCCCCCCCCCCCCCCCCCCCCCCCCCCCCCCCCCCCCCCCCCCCTCCTCGTATACCATATATCTTGTATCCTGGCATCCCATAAATCACCCACTTCCCCCCTACCACCGGACCACATTTTTTTTGTACTTTTGTCCTTTCCTGATAGATGGAGGACACGCACATGTATATTTGATTTGTCTCATAGGCTGACTTCGGGCCTCTAATAGACGTAAAAAGATCTCTTTTTCACCAGAGAGAGAGAGAGAGAGAGAGAGAGAGAGAGAGAGAGAGAGAGAGAGAGAGAGAGAGAGAGAGAGCATCTATTTTAACCGGATGGATCAAAGAAAAAATTCACCTTCAGACGAACGTGTTAAGTTACACACACATACTAGACACACATATAATTAAAATATATCTACATAGGTATATACATGTGTGTTGTCTACATATAGACGTGCACACACATACATACATTGTGGGTGTACATGGGGTGGGGTGTGGGTGTGGGTCTATTTTTATGTGTGTGTTTGTGTGTCGATATACACATACAAAACACGTGCACACGCAAACACTTTCATACATAACTGAAGCCAGGAAAACAAAAGGCACCAATAATAGGCAGTTCAAGTTATAGCCTCATGGTCATCCACCAAACAATATAAGCATTATTTCCATCATGGTAGTATTGGCTACATGCGGTTTTGTTTTTGAGCCAAAAGGTGGAAAAACAACCTTTTACTTGGTGCGTAAAAGGTTGACTAATGCTTTTAATCTTGGCACTTCCATAAGAGGGTCTAAGGACAGAATATTTTGAAGATACCACGTAGGTCTAATTTTCAATCATAAAGCCAAATATTCTTTTCAAATTTACTATGCATTGTAATGCTCACTCAAAAAATGTGACAGCTAAACAATTATTGTTATTCACGATGTTGAAAGACCTCCACAAAGAAAGGAGAGAGAGCATCAAGAAAGTACCGTTCCATGCCAGTCTCCATGATAAACCTCTCCATAAGAACCTGTTCTAAAAGAATGCATATATAAGCTAATGAATAACAAATAAAAGCTCCCCTCTACAAAAAGTTGTTTGCTTAATAACGGTAATCTGAAAGGCACCTTACTGGATTGATAATCAATACATTATGATACAGCATGTAGAATGCAAAAGCCTTGAGTGTAAATAAACACACAATCCTAGACAAGGTCACATTCATTTTCACTGGAGCTGTGACATTGTGCTTGAAATAGAGAGAAACATATGCAGCAAAGGCAGCTGCAATATTCAAGACATGAGGTAAAATAGGTGACTTGATTTGAAATTTCACACTGAGAGCTGCACGTAAGGGGGAAACAAATAATGCGTTTCAGCTACCTACCCATCACATGATTTGAAGGTGTAACATCAATTTTTAGGGAGCACATAATTGTGATAAGATATCCTAACAAACCTTTGACACAACAATCCACTTACTTTAAACCTTTGACACAACAATCCACTTGCTTAATTGACTTACCCAGCCCAATCCGTTCTCCAATAACCAATTCATCCCAGTGAATTTCACATTTGGCCACTTCATGAAGAAGCCGATCAGACCTGGCACTGACAGACTCAGTAGACTTATCTGACACTCTTTCCTCTTCAGTGTTCTTATCTGCACCACCACTGCCTCTCCCTTCTGATACACTATGTTGTGAGTTTCGTCCTTGGTAATCAGTACCTTCATCATGCTTCTGCTCAAGCGATTCGCGGACACCCTTTCCTGAAGCTTCCTCCTTTATAGGCTCAGAAATGGGGAGTTCCATGCGCCTGCCAACAACTGCAGTGGTGGCTGCGACTACAGCAGCTGTTGCTGTTGCTGCCACTGCGACAGGAACATCCAAGGCTGGATCTGAAACGCGTTCAGATTTTGTAGCAGCAACCAGCATGGAGGAGGCCACAACAGCTGCTGTTGCTGCGGCAGCGGCCACAGGGCCCTTGATCAGTTCAGAAGGAAGAGTCTCATGGGCAAGGCTCAATGCACCTGCTGGAAGCACTGGACTTGTGGATTGCACAACAGCTGCCCCTGAAGATGCTGATGAATTTGGCGACGAACTGGGAGAGACATTTAAGAATGAAAAATCTAAAGGACGTCGATCTCCGAGGCCTTCTACAGAATTTAATCTCCGCAACCTCTCTTTGCAACTCTCCTCTGAGCTTGAGCTGTACGATTGTGCTGCAGAAGCAGGTCTTCCAGGCCCCACACTGCTCTTCTGTTTCCGTCGAATTGCACCTCCTCTTGATGCCTTTACTTTCTCACTTTCATCATCAACCTTCCATTCTTCACTCATCTGGTCTTGCAACTGCTTTCGTGACTTTTCAGTGAATAAGTCAGGAGGAGCCTGAACACCACTCTCAATCAAAACATCGTGTAGTCTCTGCGCAAGAGTGGGATTATCTTTCGCAGCATTGATCATATATTCAGAAACATCCTTTACTTTCGTGTCTCTTGCACCTGGTAGCCCAACACCCTCCGTCCATGATGGTGATCTCCGGAGCATTGTGGATTTATTCGGAGGTCGAGCAGGTATTGCATGCACTTCCTTCAGTTGCTGCCTGCTTACCTGGAAAACTTTAGTTGTCGGAGGTAATTCCTGGAACTCCTTCCCACCAACTCCTTCAGCAGAAAGCTCCTTTGCTGCCTTGTTAGGACTTTGTTGCAGGGAACCAAAATCTTTTCCAGCCATGTTTGTGCTTGGAATCAATGATGGATCATAAGGAAGAAGTGACCCAGGGACTGCCATCAAATCAATTATGAACTCCCTGCAAACCAAAAGTGTCTCTCTCTCTCTCTCTCTCTCTCTCTCTCTCTCTCTCTCTCTCTCTCTCTCTCTCTCTCTCTCTCTCTGTGTGGGGAGACTTCCAAGGAGAGAGCTTTAATCATGCGTTTCCCATCCATGGAGGTAAAGAAGGACTTCTTGAAGAGGCGTCCTACACTTAAGAAAACGGGCATATTCCTTGGAGATGACCTCACTCTCACACAACTTGCGCATATGAGAGAGGTAATGCCAGAGATTCAAGCGGCAAGAGAGAAGGGAAAGACGACCTTCTACAAAGATGGTCGGGTGGTGATTGTAGAGCGGCGCTCCACATGACAGTGCAAGACCTATGGGACCACACTCAAAGTTGCCACTTGGAATTGTAATGGATCTATGCGCCTTGATGTGGGTGCTTTTGAGGATAGTTTTATGGATAGAGACATCGTCTTCTACTCTGAGACACATCAGGCCCCTGGGCAGTCTATGCCTCACATTAGTGGATATAGATGGGAGACAGCTTGTAGACAGAAGACACGATCAGAGCACAGAGGGCGGGGTTCAAGAGGAGTGGCAATATCACCCACATGTACCTAGCTTGCTCATCCCTGCGAGCTATATGTATCAATGGTTGCAACTCCTCCCTGAATGGCCTACAGAGATTTCCCGCTGCGTGGGGTTTTACATGCTTTCCACACAGACATGGAGCCAGCACAGTGGATTATATCATGGCACAGCCGAGCCTCATCTCTCATATCCAGGATCTCACGGTTGGACCCAGACCTCTGGGTGTGGCAGTAGATCATGCTCTTGTGTCGTTTACCATCTCTTTTCAGTTTAGTGTAGCACACAGGTCACGGGCAACAGCCAACACTTGCTACGCCTTCACGCGGGAGACGGACTCTATATACATAGATGGGATCTACAAACGCCTGTGCATAGAGGAGCCAGGGCGATCTCTGGAGGAGCTTACTACTATACTGACACAGACACTACATGATGCAGCAGCAGAGGCATACCCACATACCCAGCCTGAGCAGAGACGCCGTTCGGGGAGCATGCCCCAAAATAGCTGGTATGATGAGGAATGCCGGGACACTAGAGCCAGACTTCAGAGGGAGGTACTTTTGGGGGACATCACTCACAGACAGTCACAGATTGACTTCCGCCCCCTAGTGCGGCAGAAGAAGAGAGCATTCTTGGCTCGCCTAGAGCAAGATCTATACAAGCTATTCTTGAGTCAGGACTCGCGTGAGGCATGGCGACTCTTTCATGAGCAATCCCCCCCCCCCTTTGCCATTACTTCTACAGAGGCCTGGGGCCAATACGCATCATCTCTGTACACAGTTCCTGAGCAACCCTCCCTTCCCGACCCCCCCCCGATCCATGCCCACACACGTGCTTTTTCCACCGCTGAGATGATGAGGAAGGCCATTGACAGGATGAGGATTGGGAGAGCATATGATCATGATGGCTTAGTGGCTGAGCATTTCACGCATGCCAGAGATCTACTAGCACAGCTTCTAGCAGTTATGTTTAACCGTGCCATGTCTGAGGGCTTGCCTGATACTTGGAGCCTATCTACTATTGTACCTATCTTCACGTCGGGAGACCCTATGGAGCCTGGGAATTATCGCACTATCATGATTGGACACACATTGGCACGATTGTACGCATCTATTCTTGAGCAGTAGTTGAGTAGATGGGTAGAGAGGGAGGGGATCCGCGCAGCCGAGCGAGCAGGGTTCAGGAGGGGTTTTTCTACTCTTGACCATATCTTGACACTCAGAGCCATCATTGACGAGGGCAGATCACATGGGAGACGGATCTATTGTAGCTTTGTGGATTTCCGCAAAGCATTTGACACAGTACCCAGAGCTAGATTGATGCGCAGATTACAACAGATGAGAATACCCACAGAGCTCATTTGGGGGGTCATGGCATTATACAGGTCAGTAGTGGGGCATGTACGCACCTCAGAGGGTCTATCCACGCCGGTTCACTCCACTATTGGGGTGAAGCAGGGTTGCCCGCTCTCTCCTACTCTATTTGGTATGTGGATGAGGTTTCTGACTACATTCAGAGAGATGGTGATAGAGGTGCACAGCTGGTAGGGACATGGATTCCACTATTGTTATACGCTGATGATATTGTGTTGATCTCCGACTCTCCGGAGGGGATGCAACGTCACTTGGATGCTTTGCATAGGTTTGCCCAAGAAAGTGGTTTGTCCGTCAACCTTGGTAAAACCAAGGTCATGGAATTTAATACCACCCCACAGTGGATTAGGAGGTCAGCGCCCGCATTCACATACGACCAGGAGACAGTGGAGTATACAGATGCTTACACTTACCTTGGAGTGGTTTTTAGTGGGCCAGTATTTTCACTAAGGAGGGCAGCAGAGACTAGATTGACCAGAGCCCAAGCAACATTGGGTAGATTGGAAAGGATGTGTTCACAGGTTCAGTTTCAGGAGCCTCGGACGAAGCTCTTGCTCTTTGACACTTTGGTGGCTTCTGCATTGCTTTATGGAGCTGAGAATTGGGGACCTTCATTGGATCATCACGGGAGGACAGGCCGCATTGATGGATGGGGGGACATGGAGAAGCCTCTTGTCTCTATGATCTCGCGGCTCATTAGAGCCAAGGCTTCAGTAGCACGTGCCATTGTCCGAGCAGAGCTAGCTGCCCCCCCACTAGTGGTTGAGGCACTCACCAGATCTGTCTCCTTCATACACCGTATGTGGGAACTTCCCAGAGACAAATATGCCCGCCTTGCACTTGAGTCCTCTCGACAGTTAGCCATGCAGGGAGATACAGCATGCTGGTATGGAGAGATGACATCATGGTTTCAGGCACATGGGTTCAACATAGACAGATTGCCTCCCTTCCAGTACTCACTGGATGCACCCTCTCTGACTCTTACACAGTCAGACATCACTAGGCTCATCCGCCAGGACCTGACTCAGCTAGACACCAGGAGGACATGGATACAGCCAACACAGGAGCTAGGCACGAAGATGGCTTTCTACAAAGAGCATCTTCTCCAGCTTACGGAGGACAGTTTTGTGACGAGGCCCAGGTACATGGACACCCACTTGTCTCATGGGGTACGATGTGCTATTGGCCAGATACGCACATCTTCACACCAGCTGCGGATCGAGACTGGGAGATACAGTGGAGTACCAACAGAGGCCAGGACATGCCCCCTGTGTGACATAGAGCCTGAGACACAGTTGCACTACACATGCCACTGCCCCGTCTACTACGAGATACGAGACCACTTCCACTGCTTGTTCAGAGAGGGCTTTGGACCACTCTCCAGAGTCATGCGATACGAGGATCAGAGATGCTTGGGTTTGTTTTTGCTCGAGCTGCGCAGACACAGAGAGAGAGCCTGATGAGAGGAGAGGCTAGCTAGTCTCAAAGACAGATCACAGACTTCTTTAGAGTAGACATTGCACACCTGGAGGAGTTACTACCACAGCAGAGCTCGTCGCCTCACGCCAGAGGCACACTGATCGACCGGGCGACCGAGCTGGGGAGATCCAGACGCTCGCGACTACGGAGGACTACACAACACCGACGGAGGCTGCATCAGAGGATTCGGATCACTTTGGCCCAACATGCACGACGCCCGGTCAGACTACTAACCATGGAGGAGATTGATGAGACCCAACAACGACTGATGCTAGATCTCTTGTGATTTTAGCTATCCCAGCTAGCTGATTAGTTCACACCTTGAAGTTTAGGATTCCATGGTAGTCATTTAGTCATTTTGTCATATTGTCATATAATTTCATTTTGTTACTCGGACTTTGTATTAGATCCACCACATTGTAACTTTCAGGTCTCATAGGTCACTTTGGCCTTTTGAAGACATTAATATAACATTTCATTTCATTCCACCACATTGTAACTTTCAGGTCTCATAGGTCACTTTGGCCTTTTGAAGACGTTAATATAACATTTCATTTCATTCCTCTCTCTCTCTCTCTCTCTCTCTCTCTCTCTCTCTCTCTCTCTCTCTCTCTCTCTCTCTCTCTCTCTCTCTCTCTCTCTCTCTCTCTCTCTCTCTCTCTCTCTCTCTCTGTGTGTGTGTGTGTGTGTGTGCGCGCGCGCGCACGCACGCGCAAGAACAAGAGGCTAATTCTATTACTTGAAAATCTCCCAGAACGCAACTAGGCACATGGCCAAACGGAAAAGATTGAAGGCCAAGGTCAAAAACATCTCCTATAGAGAGTAAAAAGTGTCGTGGCAAGCTAAATGGAGAGAGGATGGCACTAGCCTCTGAAAGATAGGCACTTCGACCAAAACCCCATTCAGCAACTGTAAATCAACAACCAGAGCCACCAAAAGCCACCAGCGATGAAGATGACAATGAGCTCTCTCTCTCATTTCCCTCCTAGTACGTCAATATATGCATCACCTAGAGGACAGTCCCCCTTCTCTATTTTAGATGATGAGATATGGGAGTTTTCCAGAGATGGCGACATTATTATCTTGGGGGATTTCAATGCTAGGACTGCCCATCACCAGACAATTTTCTATGATACCTCAAAGGAGTTGATGCGGGAGCTTGATATTACAAAAATGGGCATGTCTAGATTATGACAGGATGGGGAGCACACTAAGTATGGCAGATACTTGATTGATATGGGGACTGCACATGGATTGGCCATTTTGAATGGCCTACAGAGATTCCCTGCAGCAGCTGGTGGTTTTACATGCTTTCCACATCGGTATGGCGCTAGTACAGTGGATTATGATATGGCTCCGCCAGGACTCATTCCTTCCTTTCAGGATTTCGTGGTGGGAACTAGGCCGGTTGGGGTAGCAATCGATCATGCTATCTTGTCTTTCACTCTATCATTCCAGTTCAACACAGCTCCATTGGGAGAGGCCTCCTCACATACTCGGTATACTTTCACGAGGGAGACGGATCACGTGTACACTAATGAGATATACATGCAGCTATGCACTTAGGAGCCAGGACGACCACTAGATGAGCTCACCCAAATTCTGACAAAGACACTACATGATGCAGCATCAGAGGCATATCCCCACAGCCAGCCTACACACATACGATCTGGGAGCATGCCTCAGAACAATTGGTATGATGAGGAGTGTAGAGAGACGAGGATCAGATTACAAAGAGAGGTGCTCATGGGTACTACTACACATAGACAGTCACGGATTATCTTTCGCCGCCTAGTGTGACGAAAGAAGAGGGCTTACTTATCTCAATTAGAGTGTGATCTGTATCAGCTATTTATGAGTCAGGACTTAAGTGAGGCATGGAGGCTTTTCAATGAGCACTCTCCACTGCCAGCCATCACTTCCACAAAGACATGGGGGGAATATGCTACATCTCTCTATACAGCATCGGGGCAGCCACCTTTGCCTGACCCTCTAGAGGCATGCCCAGAAACATGTACTTTCTTTACTGCGACAGGGTAAGAAAAGCCATTGACAAGATGAAGACAGGAAGAGCACAGGATCATGACGGTCTGGTAGCAGAGCACTTTATCCATGCCAGGGATATGCTTGCAGAGCCCCTTGTTATGATGTTTAATAGAGCCATGTATGAGGGGTTCCCTGAGACTTGGAGTATGTCCACTATTGTGCCTATCTTCAAGTCGGGAGATCCTATGCTTCTCAGGAATTACCGAACCATCATGGTTGGTCACACTCTGGCTAGGCTATATGCATCAATTCTTGAGCATGAGTTGAATGGATGGGCAGAGAGAGAGGGCACACAGGCTGCAGGACAGGCAGGGTTCAGAAGAGGTTTCTCCACTCTTGACCAAATGTTGACATTAATAGCCATTATTGAGGGTAGACACCATGGCAGGAGGATATATTGTAGCTTTGTGGATTTCCGCAAAGCCTTTGATACAGTGCCACGAGCCAGACTCATACGCCGATTGCAAGATATGGGGATGCCCATAGAGCTGATATGGGGGATCTTAGCTTTATACAGGACAATGGTAGGACAGGTACGCACTACTCAGGGCATGTGTGACATGGTTCACTCCACCATTGGGGTGAAGCAGGGTTGTCCCCTATCTCTGACTCTCTTTGGGATATATGTAGATGAGTTTTCAGATTATGTACATACAGAGGGTGATAGAGGTGCTCAGCTTGCAGGGACATGGATTCGGTTGCTATTATATGTTGATGATATTGTGCTGATCTCCGACTCTCCAGAGGGAATGCAACGTCATTTGGATGCATTGCATGTATTTGCATGGGAGAGTGGATTGTCTGTGAGCCTTGGTAAGACCAAGGTGATGGTGTTTAACACCACGGCACAGTGGGTAAGGAGGTCCGCTTTACATATGGTCAAGAGACTGTGGAGTATGTAGATACATAAACTTATCTTGGGGCGGTTTTCAGTGGTCCAGTATTTTCCCTGAGGCATGCAGCAGATACGCGATTGACCAAAGCCTATGCAGCATTGGGGAGACTTGAGAGGATAAGTTCAAGTTCAGTTCCAGGAACCTCGGACAAAGCTTTCGCTCTTCGACACTTTGGTCACTTCGGCCATGCTGTACGGAGTGGAGATATGGGGCCCCTCAGTTGATCATAATAGCAAAGCTGGGAGTACTGATGGATGGAGATGTATGGAGAAGCCCTTGGTGTCTATGATTTCTCGGATGATTAGGGCTAAGGCCTCCGTACCACATGACATTGTTAGGGTGGAGCTCACTGCTCCTCCATTGGTAGTGGAGGCACTCACTCGATCAGTTTCATTTATGCATAGCACTTGGGCTCTCCCTAGAGACAGATATGCTCGATTAGCACTAGAATCTTCGCGACAGCTAGCATTGCAGGGAGATAGATCATGTTGGTATGCAGAGATGGCATCTTGGTTTCAGCTACATGGCTTTAGTATGGACCGGCTACCCCCATTTCAATACTCTATAGATGCACCCTCCATCTCCCTCACTAGGGCAGAGATTATCAGGCTCATCAGACAGGACTTGATTCAGTTGGATACGAAGAGGACATGGATACAACCTACACATGAGCTAGGTACAAAGATGACTTTCTATAGAGAGCATCTTCTCCAACTCACAGAGGATGGTTTTGTGATCAGACAAGGATACATGGATACTCATCTATCCCACGGGATACGATGTGTTATTGATCAAATACGCACATCCTCACATCAGCTAGAGATCGAGACAAGCAGATTTAGAGTACCCGCTGAGTCCAGGATTTGTCAGGTGTGCCAAATAGAGACAAAGTATACTATGATATACAAGGCCGCTTTCACTATCTATTCAGAGAGGGTTTTGGGCCACTTTCTAGAGTCACGAGATACCAGGATCAGAGATGCCTCGGATTATACTTACTGGAGATTCGCAAACACAAAGAGGACTCTTGAAGAGGGGCACAATGAGAGAGATCGAGCGACAGCGGAAGATTACAGATTTCTTTCAGTCACAGACAGAGGAGTTCGAGCAGCCTCCACAACATAACAACACCAGAGGCACCAGAGGCATACTGCTTGATCGAGCGATAGAGTTGGGGCGGTCCCGTCGCCCACGGATGAGAGGGCCCTCTTGATTTTGACACAAATTGCGATAGAGAATCCATACCATATTGGCGCGACATAGGAGTCGTCCCGGATACTGATGTATATGTATATGATGCCTCGACTGTCAGAGAGCTCCATTGCATTGTATCAACTCACCCTTAGTATTTCCTACTCCCTTTGTATCAGCTTTCACCCAACCCTACCCACTATTTTCTTTTCCGTTCTTTGTACTTTTTGTACCCAGACGTGGTTTTAGATTCACCACATGTAACCTTTTGGTCTCATAGGTCATTTTGGCCTTTTGAAGACGTTAATATTACATTTCTCCCTCTCTCTCTCTCCCTCTCTCTCTCTCTCTCGCGCGGACCTGCTGCACCAGCGCCCTCCTCCTGCTGCACCAGCGCGCGGACCTGCTGCTGTGCTGCCCCAGGCACATTACTACTGTGCTGCGCGCTGCTGTGTCACCCCGGTGCGCAGCGCGCCCACCCCACCTGCACAGCACCCCCGGTATCCGCCTGTTGCTGACGCTGTTATACCTGCTGCTGCTGCTGAACTGCCTTGCTGCACACGTACTCCCTCTCTTCCCCTCGCGCAGCCCCCCTCCAGCTTCCCCCTCACTCAGCCCCTACCCGCTCCCATCACGCAGCCATCTCTCTCTCTCTCTCTCTCTCTCTCTCTCTCTCTCTCTCTCTCTCTCTCTCTCTCTCTCTCTCTCTCTCTCTCTCTCTCTCTCTCTCTCACACACACACACACACGGATACATACCCACACACATAATACACGCATATACGCATACACACACGTACTCCCTCTCTTCCCCTTCTCCCCTCTTCTTCACAATATGAAGAGAGGGTAGCTTCGAAGACAACCATGTCTTCCCCCACCATCAAGACGCCGACACCGACAATGAAGACAACCTTCATGCTCACGAACAAGAGGCTTGCACAATTGGAGAAGGACATGAAAGAATGGTGGATGGAGAGAGAGATATGGAGGGAGGAGAAAGCCACCTTCATCAAGCTATGGAACGAAGAGAAGGAGGACATGAGAGCGGAAATCGAAAACCTCAAAGAGGAGAAGGAGAGAAGGGAACGGGAGAACGAGAAGGAGAGGGAGAGATGCAGGAAAGAGCAAGAAGAGATGAAGGCACAAATCGATCTCCTTCATGCTTCCATCACATCCCTCACCCCCGAGGAAGGAGAGATTAAAGAGGAGGCTAAGGAAGCCCTCAAGGAGGAGATCACCAAAGCCCTCACCGCAAGCATTGAGGACAAATTAGAGGCCACCAAAGAAGGATGGGTCGAAGTGGTCAAAAAGAATATCAAGAAGGTAGCAAGAGAGGAAGCCCAAAAAGATGAGGTACTCATAGTACACACAACCATCGAGGAGGAGAAGATGCGACAAACTCGCCGTCTCAATGTGCGAGTGACCGGCATCAAAGAAGAAGAAGGGTCTACACCCGAGAGCGATGGGAAAGCTTTATGCAAGAAAGTGGGATACAAGGAAGAAGAGATCCCTTTCTCCAAAGTTTGGAGAGCCGGCAAAGATCCAAAGAAGAGAGCTCTCATCCTCCAATTCGCCTCCGAGGAGTCTCGAACTTCTTTCCTCCGAAAGAGGGTCATCTTGAGAGGACTAGAAGGCCCCCCGATTTATCTTGATGATGACCTCACAAAGATGCAACAAGATCACCGTCGTGCGTGCATGCCTAGAGTCCACCAAGCCCGCAAAGAAGGGAAGAAGGCAGTATATCGAGATGGCAGGGTCATCATTGATGGCAAGACCATCGCATAGGGACTCGCGGCCTGTGGGACACACGAGGAGATTCATGTCACGGTTTGGAATTGCAATGCAGACCTATGGACACACCCAGAGAGACTTGAGGAGGTGATGAGAGGTCGAGACATCATTCTACTTACAGAGACACACGAGAGCCCAGAGAGAGGGCTACCACGGATACATGGATTCCAGTGGGAGTCTCTACATCGGGGATGTATGCGCCAGCACACCACTCGCGGTTCAGGAGGAGTGGCCATACTCTTTAGAAAGGGGCTTCACAACAGACTACAGATTGTTGCCCGAGACCCACAGGCCCGCTACATGTGGATTCGCCTCGAGCTCTCATGAGACAGGATCGTCTACATTGCCCTTTGCTACTTTGCTCCCACAGGCTCCAGATTCGTCCCTACTGAGCAGGAGTCACCGTACGCATGCCTCACGGAGGAGATTATGGAGTACTCCACACTGGGTGAAGTCTTCCTTATGGGAGACTTCAATGCTCGTACGCGTAGTGAGCAGTGTGAGGCATATGACCACGAGGACCCAGAGACACTACACACTCTAGATGAGGAGGCTACTATGAGAGATACAGCAGACAGAGCTCCAGTCACAGCCTACGGACGACATCTACTTCGACTTGGCTCCCAGCACCGTCTCGTTATTTATAACGGGATGGCCCAGTGGCCCACCTCAGGGGGCCTGACTTGTATGCCACATGGAGTTACAGAGGGAGGGGGGAGTACAGTCGACTATATTCTGGGACACAGGGAGGCTACACACCTTATCACATCCTTCACCATTCCACCCATACCCATCGGAGCCGACCACACATACCTCTCTTTCTCCATCACCGGAGATACCATCCCACACAGCTCCACAGCACACACTCCACACACCACCATCCATTTCACACATGAGCTAGCCCCTCTTTACTCGGCCGAGGTCGAGCATGGCCTATGCCTCCTCCACCCATCCACACCACTCTCAGTTCTCACATCACATATCTCTTCCGTTCTCCACACTTCAACTATTAGCTCTTTTCCACACACCACTCACAAAGGACGCACTCTCCTCCCGGGACTATGCCTCAGAACCGCTGGTATGATGATGAGTGCAGAGAGCTATACCGACGCCTCCGTGCACGGCGAGCCTTAGGAGAGATCATAGAGAGAGAGGCCAGACGGCATATGAAGACGCTGACACGCCAAAAGCGGCGAGCATTCGAAGAGGCACAGGAGCTAGAGCTATACCGCCTATTCATGAGCATGGATAGCGCGACGGCATGGCGCACCATGCGCGAGCCACGTCCGACTACAGCTATTGAGGATCCACAGATATGGCATGATTATGCAGAGCGACTCTATAAGGTGCCAGGGCAGCCTCCTATCCCACAGCCACACGGGCCACGCCCCACGTGCTCTTCCTTCTTTACAGCAGAGATGGTAGAGAGGGCCATACACCGCATGCAGCACAGACGATCAACTGACCATACTGGATTACAGAGTGAGCACATCATTTATGCGGCCTCCACTATAGCCCCATTGATTGCACATGTCTTCAACCGGGCTATAGGGGAGGGCTTCCCAGAGGAGTGGACACAGCACACCATAGTGCCTATCCACAAATCTGGCGACACCCTGGACCCAGGGAACTACAGGACTATCATGATTGGCCACACGATGGCCAAGCTATATGGAGCAGTACTTGAGGCACAGCTCAGCCGCTACGCAGAGACCGAGGGTTTACGAGCTCCAGGCCAGGTAGGTTTCAGACGAGCTTTCTCCACCACTGATCACATCTTCGTTCTGCGCTGCCTCATTGATGGGGCAAAGGCGCGGAAGAAGAGGCTTTACTGCTGCTTTGTGGATTTCCGCAAGGCCTTTGACACAGTCCCACGCGAGAGACTCTTCCAGCGCCTTCACAGCATTGGGGTACCAACAGAGATGATTTGGGCCATATATACTCTGTACGAGAGGGTGACGGGTCGGGTTCGTTGCCCAGGCGGTTTTTCAGAGACCATTGCTAGCACCATTGGTGTTAAGCAAGGATGCCCACTCTCCCCGACACTCTTTGGGCTCTACATCGACGAGATCTCCGACTACATACTGCGAGCAGGGGGAGAGGGGAGCGACTTGGCAGGTACTCCGGTCCACATCATGTTATATGCTCATGATATTGTGTTGATTTCAGAGTCACCCGAGGGCTTGCAGCGCCATCTTGAGGCCTTGGACGAATTCAGCACACACAAGGGGTTGACTGTGAACCTTGGCAAAACCAAGGTCATGATCTTTCACACATCCAGTGCAGTGAGGAGCGCTGCCACCTTCACAGCAGCAGGAGGACAAGTTGATGTAGTCACCTCCTATGTCTACCTTGGCATCACATTCACCAGCCTACCAAGACCCTTCACTATGAGGCAGGCTGCTGTTGACAGGCTCACCCGAGGATATGCAGCTCTGACCATGCTAGAGCGGAGGTGCCACCAGGCACACTTTCAGGAGCCCCGCACGAAGGGGTGGCTTTTCGACACCTTAGTCACCCCGGCCCTGATGTACTCGGCGGCAGTATGGGCACCAGGATTGACAGTTGACCAGTGGACACAGCTTGAGAGGCCACAGGTATGTATGATCTCACGCTTGCTCCGCAGCAAGAAGACAGTGCCACATGACATTATTAGAGCCGAGCTCGCCACACCACCTATGGTTGTAGAGGCACTATTCCAGACAGTCTGCTTCCTCCAGAGGATGAGAGAGCTACCTCCTGACAGACTTACTCGTAGAGCATTTGAGGCAGCTATACAGCTATCAGAGAGTGGGCATGAGAGAGCATGGTACTCACAGGTCAGAGCATGGTTTGAGGGACACGGTCTTGACATGGAGAGCCTACCACCATTCCAGTACGACCCCCACTCACCATATATTCACCTCTCTCGCAGTGAGAGGAACTTGGTATTGAGACAGGATCTGTGGCAGCTATACACTAGGAGAGTCTGGGAGTCACCTGGCTTGGGGACGAGGATGTCAGATTACAGAGACCAGTTTCTCACCATATTGTCTGGGGGGTTCATACAGAGACCACGCTATATGGACACATATATGCCACATAGCTCACGGGTGGCGATTGGTCAGCTGAGAGTGGCTTCACACAGGTTAGAGATTGAGATCGGGAGACACACTGGTGTTCCCAGGGAGGAGCGAGTCTGCAGAGCCTGCACAAAGGAGGTAGAGAGTGAGGAGCACTTTGTATGTAGATGCAGAGCATACACTGAGATCAGAGGCAGGTATGAGGCCTTATTCAGAGGACAGCCCACTCTCCGAGAGATCATGGACTCTCGAGATCAGAGACAGCTCGGACGTTTCTTACTAGAGATACAGAGCCATCGGGACACACTACTACAGCCACACACAGCTACACAGACAGAGGGGAGACAGTCGCAGCTCACAGACTTCTTTCAGAGGATTGCCGCCCCTCCCTCACCAGACACTCAGAGGGGAGTGACACTTCCACAGGCGGAGGTGAACCGAGCTAGACGACGACCACGAGTCACAGGCTACAGGGGCGCGAGCTCCCACCACCGACAGATCGAGGAGATCCGAGCCCGGGAGCGCTGTGCCACTGAGGAGCGAGTAGCTCAGATGAGGGCCGACCCGACAGCTTTCATCCGGGTAGCCTTGGCACCAGCCCCGCCCATGTACCACATCTTACATCCCCCCATTAGTACAGGATGGAGCTAGATAGCTTGATGCATTCTCATGATTGTACTACCTTGAGCATATAGACATGCATATACCCCTAGAGAGATAGAGCTCCATCCCTCCTCAGATACTCCACTACCTACATTCAGTTCAGTTTTGTATCAGTTTTGTTTCATTTGTCTTTCCGATAGACGGATGACATACACACCATGTACATCTGTTTTGTCTCAGAGGCCGATTTCGGCCTGACATAGACGTTAAAAATCTTTCTTTCTTTCTTTCTTTCTCTCTCTCTCTCTCTCTCTCTCTCTCTCTCTCTCTCTCTCTCTCTCTCTCTCTCTCTCTCTCTCTCTCTCTCTCTCTCTCTCTCTCTCTCAATGGAGAGCTTGATCCTTTTTTATACGTAACATACGCCCATAGGCATCACAACATAAACATAATCGGTAGTGAAAAAACTAGGTTAAAAAAGCACCAATGATACAAAGTTAAAAAAGATGGGTGATACATCAAAGGCTAGGGACAAAGGAGGGAAGGACAACAGTAGCAAAGAGCTGAAGCAAAAATAGGCCACCTCAAACTTACAACGAAATGCCACCAAAGAAGCTCCAATATTAGGTTCCAGGTCTCCAAGGCCAAAGGTGCACTTAAGTAGAATCCGCATCGCCACCGGGCATCCGCTTGTAATGTGCAGCGGAAGTGATTGATGGTTAATGCTTAGGATGAGTGCTCACTACGTACTCAAGGTTCCTTTTAATTCATGTTGAGAGAGTTGCAAAGACTAGAGACAGAAGAGAATGATACTGAGAGTGAACGTTGTGTATGTGTGTGTGTGTGTGTGTGTGTGTGTGTGTGTGTGTAAGGTGAAGCGGAAGTGAATGTTGATCGCTCCGAACTGTGCTAAAGGGTTCCTTTTACTTACGGAAGGGAGAGCCTTCCGTTCCTTTAGTGAGAGAGTGCAATGGACACAAACAAAGTGGATGAACACTGGCTGTGAGTGAAGGTACTGAGACTGAGAGATAGAGAGAGAAGCATACGACACCAGAATGTTGTCAAACCCTCCTCCGAAGGCCCCACTCTCTATGGCAAGAGCGGTCTACTATTGATTGCACAAATCTCTACAATGCTTGGACTTGCCGACGATGTTGACGACGATGAGACAGGCTGAAATCTGAAAATGCTAATGGCTGAAATCTGAAAATCTTTATCTGCTGAATTCTGACTCTATGTCGGTGACGATGTCCATAGCGACGATACGCTGAAAACGCAGATGCTGAAATCTACGTTTTCTGGGCTGAATTTGCAAACTTCGCGGGATCTGACCGTGCGGCGAGGATTTGTTGCGGGAAGGTGATATCTGCAAGGTTCGGGGCTTCTTCTGCGGGTACTGACTGCTGAAAACTGAAAACGCTAGTGTTCTTGATGGTCTTGTCGCGATGTAACTGCAAAACGCTGGATGTCCTGCTGTGATGAGCGCGCGGCGGTGTGTGCAAGTGATAGAGCACGCGAAGATGTGCAGGCATTGAGGCTTGAAGCGGAGGCACTGTGCTGCGAAAAGGAAGCGCTAGCAGAACGAAGAGGGAGAGAGAGAGAGCTCACGTTTTTGGGGAAAACTCAATAAATGAGTTTTGGGTTTTCCCACTTTTATTATAAGTGACTTTCAAAAAATGTGCCCAGGTTCAATATGAACCTGACAAAGTATAAAAATGTGGAAAAAGAAGTTATTTAAACCTTTAACCCAACAACCTCCCACTTAAAGGCATAAATGACGCCTTTAAGTTAACCAACTCCCACCAGCTGTATGCAATGCTCATGTTGAGCCTTAGCAAGACTCTTGGTGAGAACATCTGCAAGGTTATCCTGTGTATGGATCTTAGTCAAGCTGACTAGACCATCCTCCAATACATGTATGAAGTGGTACCGCATATCTATGTGTTTGGTACGCGCATGAAACATGGCATTTTTGGCTAAATAGACAGCACTCTGGCTATCACAACCCAACACGAGTGTATGAGCAGGCATGCCAAGTTCTTTTGTAAGTCTGCCCAACCAAATGGCCTCTTTTGAAGCCTCTGTGGCTGAAATATATTCAGCCTCAGTAGTACTCAATGCCACAATTTTTTGTAACCTAGAACACCAAGAGACTGCACCACCCCGCAATGGCAAATACATATCCACTGGTAGATTTCCAGGTATCCATGTCACCTGTTATGTCTGCATCACAATATCCCTGCAACTTTAAGTCACTTTTGCCATAACAGATACACTTTGATTGTGTACCTTTCAAATATCTCAGAATGCATTTGACAGCTTCCCAATGCACTTTGCCAGGATTCGACATGTATCGACTAACAACTCCCACAGCATAAGCAATGTCGGGACGAGTGGCAACCATAGCATACATAAGAGAACCACAAGCTGATGCATAAGGGATTCCCTTCATTGCTTTCAATGCCACCTCATCCTTTGGGCAATCTGCTTTGCTAAGCTTAGTATACAGAGGTAAAGGTACTCCAAGAGGCTTAGCATCAGCCATATTAAACCTGTCAAGTACTTTTGCAATGTACCTTTCTTGAGATAAAAACAGCAATCAGATTTCTATCTCTTTTAATACGCATGCCCAAAATATGCTCTGCATCACCCAAATCCTTCATAGCAAATGTTGAATTTAGCTTACGTTTCAGAGCATCAAGACTAGTCTTATGTTTCCCGGCAAGCAGCATGTCATCAACATAGAGAACAAGTATGATGGAACTACCATCTTCATCCATTTTCGTATACAAACAATGATCTACATGGCTGCGTTTAAAGCCTTGAGACAGCATAAAAGTGTCAAACTTCTTATACCACTGCCGTGATGATTGTCTCAAACCATACAGAGCCCTTTTCAGTTTGCATACAAGTTCCTCACGTGTAGGAACTACAAAACCTTCAGGTTACTTCATGTATATGTCCTCTTCAATGTCACCATGCAAAAACGTTGTCTTTACATCCATTTGATTCAATTCCAAATCAAGCACCACAATGAGAGCAAATAGAACACGTAAAGTTGTAAGCTTTACAACGAGAGAAAAGATCTCTTGAAAATCAATTCCTTCTTTCTGTGTATATCCTTTTGCAACCAATCTTGCCTTGTACTTGGGTTTTTCATCCACAATCTTAATCTTGTATACCCATTTGTTAGGAAAAGCCTTTCTCCCTTTAAGCAATGGCACAAGATCCCAAGTATCATTTGCATGCAAAACTTTAATCTCTTCCTGCATAGCAAGCTTCAACTTGTCGTTGTGCTCACATGTCTTTGCCTCTTTATAGGTAAGAGGCTCTCCCTCATCTATCAACATAATGTAATGCAAAGAGGGATCATATCTGCTCACAGGCCGTCTTTGACGAGTAGACCGCCTCACCCAATGATCCACATTCTCCGGCAATGGGTTTACATCAGGTGGCATGATAAAATCATCAACAATGGGCTGTTGTACATCATTTTCAACACCATTTTCAGCAAATGCCCTTCAGGCGCCTCAATTTGCTGCAAATGGCTTCATCATTTTCGTGGCTACAAATGCCCTTCAGGAGCCTCAATTTGCTGCCCAACATCATCTGGCTCAAACATCATTGGGTCATCTACATTTTCAGCCATATCTGGTGCATCCTGAGGGTCAAAAATAGGCCTAACAGGTGGCTGCTCATGCTGAAATTTGACCCTTTTATGCTCATGCTTTGAGGCACAATTGTTTTGAAGTAGCCTTGCCTCATTAAAAACAACCTCCCGGCTGCGTACAACCCTTTTGAGCTAAGGTAACCAAATCCTGTAGCCCTTTCCGCCTTCTTCATCATATCCCATGAAAAGGCCTTTAATGGACTTGACATCTAGTTTGCTCCTCAACTCGGGTCTAACATGCACAAAAGCTTCGCAACCAAAAATGCGTAAGTGGTCATATGAAGCAGGCTTGCCAGACCAAACCTCTTCAGGGATGTCACCTTTCAAAGACATGTGAGGGGATCGATTGCATATATGCACTGCAGTTTTCAAAGCTTCTCCCCAAAATCCATGAGAAAGATTCGCTGTGGACAGCATGCATCTCACCCTCTCACAAAGTGTCCTATTGAATCTTTCAACCACACCATTAGAAGAGGGATTGTATGGCACAGTAAGCTCCCTCTTAATGCCCAAATTTTCACAAAATTTGTTAAATTCAGCACTTGTGAACTCCCCCCCATCGTCCGTACGCAAACATTTTAGTTTTCTACCTGTTTGGGTGGTCACAAATGCATGAAATTTCTTAAACGCAACAAAGGCTTCATCCTTAGATTTAAGCAAATAAACCCAAATTTTCCTAGAATGATCATCAACAAAGAAGACAAAATAGCATGCACCTCCATAGACTTAGTAGGCATGCTAATGTACAAGATCAAGCACACAAGATTTACGAGAGACACCGGAGTAGTAAGAACGCTTTACTTGCTTGCCATATTGACAGTCATTACAAAAGTCAAGCTTTGTGCCTTTAGCATCAAGCTTGTTCAAAGTACAAAGCTTAGAAAGGCCCTTTTGGCTCATATGGCCAAGCCTATTGTGCCACAACTCCATGTGAGAGTTAATTTCAGCCAATGCAATAAATTTGCCCAACACGGCCTTTCCATGCATGCAGTAAAGTGTCCCTTTCTTTGTGCCCTTTACAATCAGCCTTGAGCCTTTAGTCATTTTCCATGATCCTCTCTCAAACAAGATGCTGTAACCATGCATATCCATCTAACCAACAGAAAGCAGACTCTTCTTGATTCCCGGCACATATCTAACATCATGCAAGACAAGCTCATTTGTGCCATCTATGGAGAGATGCACAGTGCCAATACCCTCAATGGAACATGCATGATTGTTTCCAAGGTATACATGGCCACGCTTGCCTGCATCAAAAGTAGAGAAACACTCCTTGATAGGAGTCACATGAAATGAAGCACTAGGAATCAACAATCCAAGTTTGGGATAATGAATCATTGACAGTCAACAAAGCATCAATAAGATCACTCTTGGTGATCTGCATGTCCTGTGAATGAACATTAAGAGAGGCATCAATGTTATAAGCATCATTATCTAACAAAGTGACACACAAGATGTCCTCTACATTTAACAGTTCCTCGATCACAACATTAGAAGCCACATAGGCCTTCTCTTTGTCCTTTGAGCTATCCTGTGCATCTGTCTTGACCTCCTTCTTCTCTTTCTTTTTGTCTCCGCCATTCTTTTTCCATTCTAACTCGGCTAAATAGTACCTGCAATCGGGTTTCTTGTGACCTTTCCTGCCACACTGATAGCAAGTCACATCACCCTTGCCTTTGCTGGCATTTCCCCTTTCCTTACTCTTACTCTTACTCCTTTGTGCATGGGCATTCTTCTTTTCTGTCCTCCCTCTAACCATGTTGGCACAACTGCCTCCCTCTCCACTTGCTTTCCTCCTGATTTCCTCATTCAAGATAGAACCCCTAACACCATCAAAGGTCAAATTGGGGTTATTGGATAATGAAACCACCAATGTTTCCCAGGACTCAGGTAAGGTCATAAGCAAGAAGATAGCTTTCAGCTTATCATCGAAAGGAGACAAGGCTGAATCCTGTAACTACGACAGAGTACCTGCGAACAACGACAAGTGCTCTGCAGCGCTCTTGGACTCATTTAGTTGCATGCCAACAAGTTTTCGCATCAAATGCACTTGGTTGCCAGGCGTTGTATTCTCATACATTCCCTTTAACTTCTCCCACACATCAAAAGCACTTGTGAAACCTTTCACATCAATGACTGTCTCATCGGTCATGGCCATTTTAATGTATGTAACAGCCTTCCTGTTCAGGCTAACCCATGCTTCATCCGTCATATTCTGTGGCTTTACCTGTTCAAGTGCCCCTTCACAATTCTTAAGAAATAGAATTCCCTAGATCCTGTCTTTCCAAAGGTCGAAACCTGTTCCATCGCATCTCCTAATCTCGAAGAGATTCTTCACATCGAAGAAGATGAGGCCATAGTTGCACGAATAAAAGGGCTAATACGCTGAATTTTTGGGCAAAATGCACAAAAACCGGAGTATAGCCTCACAGAGGTGTGCTTTACAGCTCCAAATGGTCACAGGAGCAATTTGGGGCAAAATAGGTCGATTTGGGCACAAAAATCAATTTCTGAAATTTACGTGCAGGAAATTTCAGCGAGCGAATTTGTGCTCAAAAACAACAATTTTAGTTGTTTTTAGCCTCACAAAACATACATAAGGCTAATGCACAGCCTTTAGAAGCATGTATGAACAAAAGCCCCAATTTGTAGCATCAAATTGCACAAAAATGAACCACAAATGGTCATATACATAGCCAAAATTTGTCAAATGCGCGTAGATTGCATCAATTTGCACTTTCCCCAATGTAGTCGCGTCATAAAAACACTTTCAAAAACCTGCGTAAATGTGAAATTTACTGAAAACACCTGTTTCAAGACCTGTTTTTCGACAATTTCAATGTTTTTGGGTAGCGAGGACTTAGCAAAAGTGTTCCCACACCTTAATACATGATTTGCAAAACCTGTATTTTGCTGTCATAACCTGTAATTTGCTGATTTTGACCTAATTTCAACCTGTCTTAGGTCAATTTGACTTGCCAGGAGCTCTCTAATGTCTGGGGTCGAGTCAGAGGATATGCATCTAATCTAAGTGTGTGGACATGCACGGTCTGCATACAGACTCACAAAAGTGCCAGATCACTTCCTAAGCTAACTAAACTGAACCCTTGTCATGAAGTAGCTTGTCCACGTACACATACGGTCAAATGTGCATGTGACAGTGTGTGTGTGTGTGAGAGAAAGAGAGAGATGTGAGAGAGAGAGAGAGAGAGAAGATTAAACACCATATGGGGTCCCAAACCCCCTGCCAAGGGCCCCCCTCTCTATCGCTAGAGAGATATTTGCTTTAGATTGCACAAATGTTGATACAATGGTCCTGGATGCTGAGATGTCGATGGGATCTTGTTGTGGATGCTTGGATTTGCAAGGCTAAAGGCTGAAAACTGAAAACGCTAGGTCTGATCTGGCTTGGGACTGCGATATGACGATGATGCTAGGGCTAAAATCTGAAAACGCTGGTTGATCTGTTGTCTTGGGCTAAAAATTGAAAACACTGGTACTCATGGTTGGATCTGCGACGGTAAGGCGAGGTTATAGCTGAAAGCTGAAAATGCTGATGTTAATGGGGTGTTGTAGCCTAACCTAGTGAAAAAACACTAGAGATGCTCAGGTATTGCGGCTACTTGGTGCTTGTACTGAGGGTACTGAGTCATGCTTGAGAAGTGATCCCTAGGGTCACTTACATATATGGAATTAAAGCTGGCCGGGCAATGCCACTAAAAAACCAACGATTTATCAATGAGTTAATAAACTCACTTATAAGAGGAGCTTCACGTGCAGATAAATACCTAGGTTGGGTACTCATGCAACTATATGGGAATAATCCCCAATGCCTACACCTAGCACACATTGGCTATGCTCATGTGCAATCAAAGGTATGCAACTAATCTAACGTGCCTAAACATGCATGTCCTACCTATAGGGTCACAAGGGTGCCATAACACTTCCTAGGATGTCATAAACCCTAGACATAGGAGTTAGCTTGTCCACATGCACATAGGGTTAGATGTGCACGTGACATCCCTCCCTTTTCAAGGTGAGATACTGGTACCGAGCTCCATGGCTTTTGTGTAGTCTGCCAACTACTCTGAAAAATCTGCACAGAAATCTTCGTCGGCCCACTCTACTGCGTGGGTGCCACAATACCTGAACTTCAAAACAGATTGTAATGCTTGCTTCTCTGAGCCGTGTCGAAAGTGATGCAGGATAATCTGCTCCGGTTCCATGTCTTCAACTTTGTCTACGATCTCGAGTTCGTCCTCTGAAAGATTCTCCTTTGGGCGATCTCCCTGAAACATTAGCACAAGCATTAGCACGATTGTCTATCAAGCATTGGTATTCCCTTTGTGGTTTTCCATAGTTCTAGTCTCTCGAGTCAAGGTCCACAATACCCATTCAAGAAGTATCTCCTGTAGCATGAATAGTCACTATGCATTTTTCGAGTCTCTTATTCATGATAATCTCTTGTATTATCGTCACCGTCTTTATGTGTTACCTTCTCATAGGAAAGCCATAGTGCACAATGCACATAATTCACTCATGAGTGAGCACACAAGCATGATCTTCATGAAGATCACTTTAGAAAAGGTACTTGGAGGCTTGATGATCCTTACGAACAATTAAATCTCTATCATGCAAAAAATGCTTCTCATGCTTTAGAGAATGAATGACAGAGAGAGGCTCCTTTTCATGCAATGACTGATTCTTTTCTTAACTGTGTGACTGTGTATTGAGAATGCTATTGGATTGCGTGTTATATCCTCTTTCAAAACATGAGAGAGAGATTAATAACAAAGACGGAATACTCTGCTCACAATGAATGGCCACTGGAGAGCCACCCTCGAGAGATGGTGAGAGTGTTTTCTTTCCAATTAACTTGCGGATCAGTCTCACGGAACCAATTAATGCCGAAAATCATATCACTACATGTCACAAATATGTGACAAGCACTAGCTACAGTTGTTGGTTCCTTTCCTTTGATTTTTATTTAATTTTTGGGACCCTCTTGTTAAATCACAAATGGCCGTACATTGTATGGCCAATGTGAAACCGCCAATGGCCGAGAATGAAGGCCAAGTGGCCACAAGTTGGTCGGGCCAATCGGCATTGAAATCCGAGTAGTAAAAGGGTGGCTAGGCTCAATTCAAAGTCATTTAGGCCCCATGCGACACTTTGTAAGTTAGTGGATACTAGGAAATTAACTCAAAAGGGCAAACCAGACACTTGGCGGCTCCACATGCATCTGCCAGACACCTCAACTGATGGGGGCGCCTAAAATCGATCAAGGCAAGAGAGAGGCTGATTTCATTTATTAGAAATGCTATTGTGTGTGTGAGTAGTTGGTGCAGGTGTCACAGCTTTAATGAAAAGCTTGCCTTTTTGCCTTCTCCGTTGTTCTCTGTAACAAGATGACTGCTAAGGTAAACTTTATCTCACCAGAGTTAGCTATCAAATTGGGCATCAAAGCTAAAGAGATGGTTACACAGCAGAGGCAGGTTTGGCATGTCCTGGCCATTCAGAGTGTGTTACTCCCATCATTAGAAAGTTGCATCTGCATATTCAGTCGTCTGTGGACAAGGAATTTTATATCATGCCACTGGAAGGGTGTGCTGCGTTGTTGGGAATCCCATGGATGTTTTATGTACATGGAGTCTTGGATGTCTTCAACCAAAAGGTCACCCTACACCATGGGGGCAAAACTCACATCCTGGTTGTAAAGATTAAAGGTGAGTTTGTCCCTATTGTATCAGCTTCAGCTAGCACTTCTGTAGTTAGGAATCATCTTTCTGCATACTTGAATTTTGCATATGATGTTTCAAATAGTTGTCAATCAAACTTATATGTGTTAGATAAAGAAAGGTCAGCATTTTTGCAAGAGTTTAGTGACTGTTTTTCTGACTTATTACCGTCCTAGTTGCCGCAGGAGAGGCCTGAAGATCATACGATAGATTTGGTGCCACGTTATAGACCTCCCTACATGGTTAGCACAGCCCAACCAAAAGAGATCATGAGCCAAGTAGAGGAGCTGTTAGAAAAAGGGTTGATTCAACCTGGTTCTTCACCCTTTGCTCCCCAATGCACCAGTGCAGAAGAAAGATGGCTCTTGGTGTAACAGCCTTGGACACTCCAAGTCAAGAATCTACCACGACAGCACCAAATAACCACTTCAAAACAGTTCACAATTCACAATTGATTCAACACTAGGCCGGCGAAGCTCCGTGCCTAGAGATATTGGCCCCAAAGGCTGGCGCCCCTTTCGATATTTCTTTTTGTATTAGTCTGAGTTCAAAGTACAAGAGTGCGGGCAGGCGCTCACACTTAGACTCTGCATCCAAATGCTCTGAGTTGTGAGAGGCCTGCTCACATATTTAAAGTTACAAGGGATGCCAAAAGCCGAGCCCCAAAAGCTGAAAATCAAAAGTCGTCCAAAACAAACTCGTGAACCTGAGGTCCTGTCGAAGACAATCGTCTCAGACATGCCATGTAATCTAAAGACCTGGGCAATCAACAATCGTACCCACGCTGTGTTCTCGGGAGATGAAATCAATTGCAATACTTTCCCAGGGCGGGTGGGTATGGGTAACAGGCTGTAACAATCCCTTTGCTTTAAGCCTGGCAAACTTGACCTTCGGGCATACCAAGCAAATGCGCACAAACTCGTCGACATCCTTCTTGAGTCTCGGCCAAAAGAAGTATCCGTCTACCCCTTTCAAGGTGGTAGCAATGCCGCGATGACCCGTAAAAGGCACACAGTGGCATTTGGTTAGAACCTTTTCCCTCGACGGCTGTGTAACGCACAACATGGTTTTCTTCATCAAGAAGCCATCCCGGACGGAATAATCCGCTACTATCTCCCCTTTCTGTATTCAACTAAATACATCTGCAAAATCTGTTTTGTGGCGTATTGACCGACCATACCCTCGAAGTTCTTATGATGTATCGCGGAAATAGCCAGAACCAACGGCTTTCGGGACAAAGTATTTGCCACCAATTTCTTCTCTCCCTGCACATGGACCATCCGGAAGTAAACCGTCACAAGAAGTTTTGCCCACCGTATCTGCTTTTTCCGATAGCTGCTTCCGTGATAAGAAGTAGCGTAAACTCCCATCATCTGTGAAATTCGTAAAATCGGCTCCGAGTAGGTAATGTTGCCACTGAATAAGAGCATGGATAGCCGCCAAAAGCTCTTTCTCACAAATCTGTGCAGTCAATTCTGGCCTTAAGAACAATCAGCTCTAGTAGGCAATGGCATTGGCCTTCTTGCATTAAGACCGCATCCAGACTACGACCACAAGTATCACAATATACTTCAAACGACTTCTACAAATCCGGCAAAGTCAAAACTGGTCCCGTAGTCAATTTCTCTTTCAAAGTCTGAAAGCCAGTCACCTCTGTGGGTCCCCACGAGAAAGGAACTCCTTTCTGTGTTAAGATATGCAGAGGGGAAGCAACCTCTGCAAACTTTCAAATGAACTGCCTGTAGTACGAACACAGTCCCAAGAAGCTTCTAACTTCATGGACATTCTTCAAATCGAGCCAATCACGGATAGTCTCTATCTTGGCCGGATCCATTTGCACTCTTGCTGCTAACACAATGTGTCCCAAAAAGTGTATCTTTGGTAGGAAAAAATCACTTTTCTTTGCAATAATCACTAAGTAATGCCTGAAAGACCTAAAGCAGATGATCTCTATGTTCTGCCTTATTCTTGGAGAAAACAATGATATCGTCAAAGAAAGTGTCAACAAATAGCCGGTACTGTCGAAAAATCATGTCCATCATTCGGTTAATTGTCGCAGGAGCATTGGTCAAGCCAAAAGGCATCACCAAAAAGTCAAATAACCCAAAAGTCGTCCCAAATGCTGTCTTGTAGACGTCTCCCGGCGGGATTCTGATCTGATGATATCCACTCTTCAAATCAATCCTGCTAAAGCACGAGGATGCCTGTAATCTGTCGAGCATATCATCGATCCTAGGAATCGGAAATCTGTTCTTGATGGTGATTTTGTTGAGAGCTCTATAATCGATGCACATTCTCCAAGATCCGTCTTTCTTCAAAACCAAAAACGCTAGAGAGCAATACGGTAAATACTAGGTTGGACAAGACCCTTATCCAAGAGGTCTTTCACTTGGTTCATAATCTCTTCATTCTGTGCTCGGCTCACACGGTAAGGTGGCCGGTTTGATTGTGTGCTTCCAGGTATCAGATCAATGGTATGGTCTTCAGGATGAGCAGGTGGTAACTCGCTTGGTAGGCCCTCTGAGAAGCAATCGGCGTGAGACTGCAGAAAATCTTGGCGTTCTTTCTCAAGTTTAGACATATTTGTCCTATCCTCATCACTCAACTCTTTCATAAAGATGGAGTAAACAAACAGACTGGATTTCATTAATTAGAAATGGCCAAAGCCGATACAACACAGACAGACTCGCCCTTCAGTTTAATGTCAAGTACAATGGTTCTGCCCTTCTCTATAGTCAATGTCGCTTTCCTCGCCCGATAGTCGACCAGGCGTTGTTCTTGTGGTACCAGGGAATCCCCAAGAGAACATCACAACCTTCCAAAGGCATTATGTAAAAGTCCTCATGCCCCAAATACCCCTGACAATGCAATCGAAGTTTGCCAATGACAGGTGTAATGGCTACGTCCCTGCCGGGTGCCGCTAGAACTGTCTCCGCAAGTGGTCCCATCCGATCGGGAGTGATCTCGAGCCGCGCAGCCAATTCCGGTGAAATGAAGTTGGCCTTGGCTCCTCCATCAAAGAGGATCAGGGCCTCTTGGTCTTTTACTTTGCCCCAAGCTCAGCAAAGTTATGTACTCTCGTCCATTGTGTTGGGATCGGTATCCACACAATCTGGAACCAATCCTGTTTTCATCTTGCCTTTTCTTCCACGTTGCTCAGCCGCTCTCGAACTCTCAGGCCTTTCGTCGTCCTTGTCATTCTGTTCTTCTATGCCTTTTTAGGGCACTTCGTAGAGATGTGTCCAGGTTCCCCGCATCCGAAGCACTTCCCCTCCCTGATGAAGCAAGCTCTTTCCTGAGGAGTAAGATTGGGTAGTGCATCCTTCTTTTCTGAGTTGCTCTTTCTCTTTCTACTTTCATTTGCTGAAGTCTGTTCAACTCGTTGTGTCATGACCTCATCAATGGTAGGTCAAACTGCCAGAGTGAATGGCAAAACCCCGTTTCGCATGACTCGTCAGCTCCTGAATAGAAGCTGACTTCTTTTTTAAGCATGTGATCTCGGATCTCTGTAGATAGACCCAAGGTAAACCGCTCAATTTGTTCTCTGAACGAGATCTTCTTGAATGAAGAGCGAGTAGAAAAGAGCTCCAAAATCTCTTGCAATAAGCGTCCACTGTATCTTTCTTGGTCATCCGAAGATGGTTCCAAGCAGCTTGTATATCGCATTCATACTCTTGAGTCAGCCAAGAAGAAATAAAAAGCTTCTTAAATTTCAGCCATTTAACTGGCGCGGTCTTGTTTAAAAGAAGCGTGGACCACCAAGTTCGAGCATTCCCCTTAGAGTAAGAGGCAGCTCTCCCAATCTTGAGTGCTCTGAGTAGCGTCCTCTCGCGACAGCGATGTCAAACTGAGGTACAAAAGACAAAGCCTTCGAAGCATCTCTATAACCAGAAAACGTGTCAAATTTAATTGACTGTCCACCTTCCTTAAACTCTCGAACTTTCTTGCTTTTGTCTTCCAGAAAGTCATACTGGTTGGCTTAATACAAATTCTTCTTTGCGTAAAAGTTGTTGTCATCACAGTCCGAACTGTCTGTAGACGAGTCCTTTGTAGAACTATCACTCACATGGAGAGATTTAGACTTCTTTGCCTTTTTCTTGCCCTTTCCGAAGCATTGCTTTTTGCTTCTCTTTTTGCCTTTTCGGTCTTCTTCGCTCGAATCAGATGAGCTAGAAGAACTGTCAGAAGAAGAAGAAGAAGAAGAACTGGGTACTCCTTCAAATCGAACACGCTTCTTCTATTTCTTTGCCTTTTCAAATGTCGTGTGACGACCCAAAATGCCCGGGAAGTCGATGCCTTTCTTCTCCTTTTTGCCGTCCTTTTCAGCTTTATTTTGCGCGTCAAAAAGCTGAGCAATTCGTGCATCAACCACCTCTGCTAATTCCTTCTCTAAATACTTCTTGTGAGCAGAAGGTTTTTTGAGAGTGGGTTTTGGGGGTGGTATTGTGGTTTTCTGCCACTGCGCATGACCTCCTGGAAAGAAGTCTCGCCCATATATTTTGCAAATTTTGGGTCCTTCGCAAAATTGAGCATCATCTTTGTTGCATCGCCGATCAATTGACGACGCTCCATCTCTCGACGCTCCGCCTGAGTAGGCCGAGGTGGGCCATACTCCTTGCCGTAATCTTCGTTGTGATCCCTTCCCGCATCTCCGGATGCAGAGGGAGTCGACTGATCTATGCCTGAAGCCATAGGTGCTGCGGAAAAAAAAATTGGGATCGGATTTCCGTAGAAGAGAAATCGGCCGTCCTCTGATACCACTGTAACAAACTTGGACACTCCAAGTCAAGAATCTACCACGATAGCACCAAATAACCACTTCAAAACAGTTCACAATTCACAATTGATTCAACACTGGCCCGACGGAGTTCCGTGCCTAAAGATATTGGCCCCATAGACTGGCGCCCCTATCGGTATTTCTTTTTGTATTAATCTGAGTTCAAAGTACAAGAGTGCGGGCAAGCGCTCACACTCAGACTCTGCGTCCAGATGCTCTGAGTTGTGAGAGGCCTGCTCACATATTTAAAGTTGCAAGGGATACCAAAAACAGAGCCCTAAAAGCTGAAAATCAAAAGCCCATAAATAAAGCAAAGGCTCTGCTCTTTCTCTCTCTTGCTTATAAAATAAAGCAAGTTCCAAAAAGTTGTCCAATCAAAAGCTTTTAAAATAAAGCACAAGCTTTTTCTCTCTCATTCTTCTATGCTTTTATAAAATAAAAGCAAAAGCTTCTCTCTCGCTCATCTCTTGCGTTGAGTAAAAGCAAAAGCCAAAATCTGCCCAGATTTCCGTAAATCACGCGGGTGTCCGTACAGCAGGCCACATGTCAGCCTGCCACGTCCGCAAATCAGGGTTAGGGTAAGGATTAGGGTTAGGACAGAATTAGGGTTTTAGATTTTAGGATTAGGGTTTCAGCAAAATTAGGGTTTTTTATTTTAGGGTTAGGGTTTTAAAAGAATTAGGGTTTTTGATTTTAGGGTTAAGTTTTCAACAAAATTAGGGTTTGTGGTTTTAGGGTTAGGGTTTCAGCAAAATTAGGGTTTTCGGTTTTAGGGTTAGGTTTCAACAGAATTAGGGTTTCTTGCAACCACGTCATCACTTTGTGACACTTGGTGCATCTGTATTGATTACCGTGCGTTGCATAAGAATATCATCAAAACGGGTTTCCTATTCCAAGGATTGATAACATTCTTGATCGGTTAGAGGGTGCTGCAATTTTCAAAAGGATAGACCTTAAGAGTGGATACCATTGGTGTAAATAACTTGACGTGGACGAGCTCGCTGCTGCTCACGCCCCCCCAGCCCCCCAGCTGTGCACGCCACTCCCTCGCCATTGCTCCTCACTCCCCCCTCCTCCCTCGCACTGCGCGCTCCCCTCCCCGCTGCCCTGCCCGCCGCTGTCCAGCGCGCTGCTGCGCTGGTACAGCCAGCCCCCGCGCCCCCATTTGCCGCCGACTCAGTCTCCCGCCCCCTGGCCTCAGCCCTCCTTACCCACCCCCCCCCCCCCCCCAGACCCCTTTTTCCATCCCTTTTCGTCTTCTACGTGCCTATAGGCTGTTTTTTCAGCTTACTGGCACTCGCCTCGACACCAACGACCCTATCCTCTTAGCAGCAGACACAGAATGGCGGCCTCTGCTCCACCTCAGAGGGACTCTACAGAAGCCCCCTGGACTGACACCGCGGAGCCGACCCTTCGGCTTGCTCTTTCACCAGAAGAGCAAGCGAGCTTGATGGCTGAAGTGGAGCGCTTGCGGGCCACTTCGGTTATCTATAAAATCATTGGCACTCGGACCTGTAAGGGCGAAGTTCGGGATTTAATGCAGGCCCGTCTTCTCTCCGATGTGGGCAAGATTACAGATGTCCAGATCCTCGGGAGAGGGTACTACCAGGTCGAGTTCGAGTCTGCAGATATCGCGACCAAAGTGATTTCGATGAGCCCGCTCGGCATTAGAGCAGCTCGAGCTTACTTCCGCCGTTGGCATCACGGTTTCGACCCTACTACAAATGTGCTCGAGGAGGAGGCAGACTTGCCGATTTCGGTTTGCTTTTTCAGGCCTGAGGCAAGAGTACCATCCCCTCCTACCTAGGATTGGTTCCATGTTCGGGACAGTTTTGGAGTCTCCACGCATGGCAGCTTCGGTTGTGGTCAAGACCGCAGGTCTACCTACTGTGCGAGTTCTTGTTCGTGACACACTCCCTCCCCAAGGTGGTACTGCTACCTAGGGTGAGTGGGGGATGGATTAGACAGAGAGTGGAGTATTCGGGTCTCCCGAACCAGTGTTTCATTTGCAGACAGATGGGCCATATGGCAAAGGGCTGTCCTCACAGGAGACCTCGACCCACAGCGCATGTGCAGCCGCCCAAGGCTGAGCATGCCAAGCAGCAAGGTACACAGGATACATAGGCTCGTACTTCAACAGAGACTAGTAACCAACCAGCTGATGGTTGGCAGCAAGTGCCTGGCCGCCGCCATCAAGGGAGAGCTCACCCCACTGCTCCTCCTGGTGGCCAACTGCAGCTCAGCAGCACTGGGTTCCGACTGGAAACCGTTTCGACCCCCTTCAGCAGGACCTGCCTGAGGAGGCCCCGTCCACTTCTGTTCCTCCACCAACGCCTCCTCCTCCCTCAGCCGCTGCCGCCCCGCCTGTTCCCCCCCCCCCCACCTCCACCTCCACCTCCACCTCCACCTTCGCCCCTCCCCTCTTCTCGATGGGGCCCACAGCATCATCTCCGGACCCCCCCGCCACTCCTCCTAAGACACGGGTACTGGCCACGCTTCTTCCGCGAGGCGTTCTCTTGGTAGTGCTTTCGCTAAGAGCCGTGTCGCTCGTGAGGGATAGCCCCACTTGAGGCCGCCTTTTTTGGTGCTCATTTCTCCCTTTGCACCGATCCCCAGAGGTCTGACCAGCTTCGACATTCGCAGACATTGGGATTTCTTCGATTTACAGCTTCACTCGGTTTCTGGGTGATTCCTCTTCCGACTTGGAGGAGGCAAGCTTTCGAGTCCACGTCCTCTTTCTTGCAGCTAGAGGCAGTGAGGCCCTGGACACAACGGTGCGTTTCTCCTTTCCGTTGTGTGGTAGGGATATCACGGAGTGGACCCAACAACAAAGTCCTGGACTGGCTCCAGACAGAGGCTATTGAGTTCTCACATCACACAGGGGACTTAGTAGTGACAGATCTGGTGCAGACACTTTGGCCTCTTGCCAAGTTCAGCGTGACACCTCCAGATGCAGCAGGTTGCATGCACATTGTGGTACATTTGTTTGCTGACACTCAGTGCCCTCCGTGTTATGTTTTTGTGCATGTTGGACAGAGGATGACATTCTTATGCTGCAAGAGCATCATCTTTGTGAGAGCCGCATTCGGCGTTGTGGTCAGATTTGCGTGGTCGCTATGAGACTTTTTGGTCAGCTGCTTTTGGACCTGGAGGCATCCAGGGTTGGGTATGTATAACTATTGCAGAGTCTCTACAGCAGGCCATTGTGGGCAGAGGGATTATTGTGCCAGGCAGGGCTCAGTGGATCACTATGCAGGTTCAGGGTTGCCTTGTGGGCTTCCTGAACATATATGCGCCCAATGTGGCGAGTGCACGAGCAGAGTTTTGGTCACAGATTCTTGAGTCTCTGCCGCAAGCAGAGCAATGGTGCATTGGGGGTAATTTCAACATGTTGGAGGACCCTTCTGACAGGATTGATGGTAGCCACGCTACTGTGTAGGGAGTTGAGCTGGCAGCTTGGGAGAGGTTTTGTATGACTCTGAGGGTTTCGGATGTGTGGCAGCACTCTAGCTTTGTGAGGCCCCCAGACAGCCTAGCCTTCTCTCGTTCGGACTGCAGAGTGGAAGGAGTGAATCTATCGCGAATAGATCGCTTCTACACTAGTGACTTTTTCTGTGACTTGTGTGGGACAGTTGGCATCCTGGTAGGGACTTCCTTCTCGGACCATGCACCAGTGATCCTCACAGTGACAGATAGGCAGAGACAGGGGAGCACGATGCTACGCATCCCTGAGAGGGTATTGCTGGACTCTACGCTCAGAGAGCGAGTGGAGGCTCTTTGGACAGAGAGCTTGGACATGCAGGATTCTCCTGTTGACAGAGTGGCCTCAGGACTAGCTCAGCTTAGTCGTTTCTTTCTCCAGGAGTCCTTGACTCACCTGACTGCAACGAGAGAGGAGCAGCAACGTCTCAGACGGGGAGTTGCTTCCTTGCAGAGGATGCAGGAGCAGCATCCAGACAGTCCTTAGTTGGAGGAGCAGTTACAACAGGCGCGCCAGGAGCTTGGTAGCACAGAGGACTGGCGCCATGAGTTTGCATTTCAAGTTTTCACCGACAGGCATCTCAGTGGACGTAGGTGGGTGACAGAGTGACTGGCGCTTTCTTCGAGGCAGTGGGACCTCGGCATACGCATGCCAAGGTCAGTCAGTTGAGGAGGCCCAACAGGTCAATTGCTTCTGAGCCACAGGACATGCGTGCAGTTGCTACTCACTTTTACCGTGAGTTACTATCTGTAGAGCCTCAGTCAGAGAGTCAGGATGCATGCAGGGAGCAGGTGTGGGCACAGATGCCTTGCCTTGTGACTGAGGAGATGCGCCAGAGACTTGAGCTTCCACTTCAGCTTGAGGAGTTGCACACAGCTCTTAGTGCACTCCCCCGTGGTAGCTGTCCAGGTGAGGATGGCTTGACTCTCAGTTTTTTCTTGGAGTACTGGGACTTGCTCGGCCCTGATCTCTGTAGTGCTTTCCAGTACATCTTGCACACAAGAGAGATGCCTGACAGCATGAGTGAGGGTCTAATCTACCTCATTCCCAAGGAGGGTGGCTCCTTGGATGAGATTTGATAGTGGCGCCCCATCACCATCCTCAACTCAGCCTACAAAATTCTTGCCAAGGATCTGAGTTTGAGGATCCAGCCACTTCTAGAGAGCCTTATACATGGGACCCAGATTGGTTTTGTCAAGGAGCGCAGTATCCTTAACATCTTTACTTTTTGGGAGGCTTCTGCCCTAGCGAGGCTTCGTGGTGAGGATCTCGTGATTCCTCTTCTCGATTTTGAGAAGGCCTACGACAGAGTTGACTAGGACTTTCTGGAGGGCACTCTACGCAGGATGGGCTTCTCAGATGCTTGGATCAGAGGGGTGTCAGCTTTGTACAGACGAGCACACAGTCAGGTACTTTTGTCAGGAGGTAGAGGCGATCGTTTCATGCTCACACGTTTGGTCAAACAGGGCTGCCCTCTTGTCCCCTTCCTCTTTCTGTTCTATGCTGAGGCAATGAGAAGGTTCTTGGTGTCGCAGTAGGTTGGTTTGCGAGGCTTAGCACTTCCTATTCGGGGAGATGAGCTACTGGACGCTGAGTTTGCTGACGACTCAGCCTTGTACTTGGATGGCCAAGAGGCCAACCTTCACAGGTGTGAGCAGGCTCTTGAGACCTTCTGTTGTGCATCTGGCGCACTGATCAACTGGAGAAAGACAGTGGCTTTCTCGGTTGGTAGTGCTCCTGTGCCCGATTGGATGCCAGGTGAGGGTTTTAGGTGGATTCCCCCAAGGACTGCAGTTCGGTACTTGGGCTGTCAGGTTGGTCTGGACTTGTCTCCCGAGCAGCAGATTGCTCCCCTCCTCCTGTCTATCAAGAGGAAGTTGTTACACTGGAGCTCAGCACGACTTTCTTTGGCTTGCAGAGTAGTAGTGGCCAACCAGGTGTTGTTGGCGACTATGTGGTACATCACTTCTTGCTGGATCTTCTCGAGTTCTTGTATCAGCCAGGTAGAGAGGCTGATCAGGAACTTCCTTTGGTCAGGACGTGACACTCAAATAGCCCGAGCCAAAGTGGCTTGGCAGGTCATCACTCTTCCTTGTTCACAGGGAGGGCTTGGGATCATTGACCCAGCACAGCAGAGCAGAGCCGTTCTTGGAAAGTTCATTGTCAGAGGACTTCTTCCACGAGAGGAGCCTCGAAGGAGTTCTTGCTACAGTGGCTTCGTGCTAGGGTGCCTCAGGCTGGAGGCCCTTGGCGACCTTCGACCAGATGGATCTTCACAGAGATGCGCAGAGTTGGTTTGAGCAAGAGACTGGAGGACCGCTTCGCTGTGAGTTTGCTTCGATCTTGGGAGCGCTTGCGGCGAGGCCTGGAGCAGCGACAGCCTACTTGCACGGAGGAGCGCCTACGACAGTCCCTTGTTTCGAACCCCATGGTTAGCACTTAGAGAGGCCACTTGGTTGGTAGTCAACCTCATGTTTCCTGGGGTCCCATGGCAGCGGGTCCAGCGCGCTCTCTAGGTGACTGGTTAGAGTTTTCAGGCTTGTCAGAAGAGTTGCAAGGTTTCCAGTTACAGGGCATGAGAGGGGTGCAGAGCATGTGCCAGGACATCTCAGAGGCAGTTCCAGCTGAGTGGCTCACTCCTCTCGAGCCAATAGCACCCAGGTGGATGGGAGCCTTCACACGACTGGAAGTTCTCATCTCAGTCCGGGCTTGCTCAGAGACTGTTCCATCCCTTCTTTTCCAATTACAAGGTGAGTGACGCTTACAGCGAGTTGCAGTAGAGGCCCCGCAGGTGGCAGAGTGTTGTTTTCAGAGGATCCGAGTGGTGGGCATCTGTGGGAGGACTTCTGTCATCGATCCTGACCCAGCAGCTCTTGAGACTGAACACTGGAGACGGTGGGCTTGGGAGTACTGTCCACTAGCACGAGTACAGTGGGATCCTAGGGAGTGGCTTTGGAGGGACCCTTTCTCTTCTGCAGACCACCCAAGTGTCCCGTTCTTTCAATACACTGTTCGACTGGGACGTCACATACTAGCAGCACAGAGAGAGGCTCGCCCCGCTGCAACCATAGTTACCGGGGAACGCGTTCCGTAGGCCCTAGAAGGCCGGAACGTCGTTCCCTCCCCCTCTGCCAAGCTGGAATACCCCGGAACGTTTTGCCTTTCCGGGTGACCACCTGATATACCGGAACGGCTCCGGAACGGCCAACTCTCAAAAATGGGAAGGAATAGGTAGTTTTTGCAAATTTGTTGTGAACATTAGGTGTTTTTTTAGTGTGCAAGGACTCAAAAATTAAAATGCACCCCCTCACACCCATTCCCTTCTCAAGCATTATTTGGGTGTTTTTTATGCCTCCCGTTCCGCGCGGTTCCCGTTCCGGACCCCTGGCCGTTCCCCCGTTCCGCGAGGGTCCCCGTCGTCGTTCCCATTCCGCGTTCCGGGTAACTCTAGCTGCAGCACCTCATTGGTAGGAGGAGTGTCTCACAGCTGAATTCTTGGCAGCCTTTTGGGAGAGGTTGTGGGACTCCAGACAGTCGAGGCGAGTCACCTTATTTCAGTGGCGGGTCGCACACAAAGCTACAGCAGTTGGGAGCTGGCTAGTGCATAGTGGTCTCTCGGCCGCATGTGCAGCCTGTGACCATCTTGTGGAGAGTCAGCGTCACAGTCTTTGGGACTATCCTTTGGCACAACAGGTGTGGCTTTGTGTTCTTCGGCTGATGCCTGCTCTCTCCACGGCTCGACAGTACACTTGGGGAGCAGCGGCTTGGTCCACCCTCACGGGCCCGGCACTTCAGTTTGAGCTATCTTTCACCAACAAGATGATACTGATGCAGGGGGGGCGACCTACACTCCAACCTGCCACAGAGCTTACTCCACAGGAGTGGTGCAGTGACACAGAGGAGTGTTGGGAGCTCATCAGTGGCCTGACACTCTGGTTCATCTGGCGGGCCCGTTGCTTCCGCATCTTTGAGGCTCGCCCTATGCCACCAGCAAAGACTGTTCGCGATCTTTGGCTAGAGCTGATCCACACTCTCAGAGGACAGCTCGAGAGACTACAAGGCAGCTCCGACCGCATGCAGGAGTGCAGAGAGGCTTTCCTTCGACTCTGGCGGTCATGGGCCTTCCTACACTGTGGTCCAAGGTGTACTCAGATGGCACTATCGACCACTTGTGTGGCTTTTCCCTCCTCCCATCTCTTGATTTAGCCTCATTGTACATATGTTGTTTTTTCATTGGGAGAGTCTCCCCATCATGGTTGTTGTAGCCCTCTCTTCAAGAGGTGGTTGTAGCCCTATGGGCAGTTTCATTAACTAATAGAAGGATCTTTTCCTCGGAAAAAAAAAGAGTGGATACCATCAGATCCGTATCAGGCCAAAGGATGTGCACAAGACTGCGTTTAGAACAACAATTGGTCTATATGAGTTTCTAGTGATGCCATTTGGTCTTACAAATGCTCTTGCTACATTCAATAGATAAAGGATCGGATTTTCCACCCACATCAAAAGTTTGTCAGCACATTCTTTGATGACATGATAGTTTATTCGAAAAATGAAGAGGAGCATAGGCATCACTTGACCATTGTGTTCAAAGAGCTACACAATCAGAAGTTGCTCATCAAACCCAAGAAAAGTGAATTTTTCTTGAAAGAGATTCACTTTTAAGGTCACATGGTGTTAAAGGATGGTGTCTGAATGGGTCGTGCCAAGCTTGAAGCAATCAAGACATGGCCAGATTTGAAGACTCTGCATGATGTCCATAGCTTCTTGGGATAGTGTTCTTACTACAAAAGGTTCATCCCAAACTTGCCAAGATTGCTTCACCCCTACATGCTTTGCAAAAAAAAGAGGTCGCTTTCAAATGGACACAAAGAGAGAACTAAGCTTTTAATCTCTTTAAAAAAAAAGATGACTTCGAACCAGTAATTGTTTTGCCAGATCTCAGGAAGTCATGTGCGGTCCACTGTGACGCGTGTGAATCTACGAGAAAGAGTTACTGGCCATGATTCATGCGCTTTCAAGTTGGAAACACTACTTGCTAGGTGCTGATTTATTTGTCCAAACAGACCATCAGACCTTGCGATACTTCTTAACACAGTAAAAGTTATCTGAAAAGCATATGCAATGGGCAAACATTCTCTCTGTTCGACTTTCAAATTGTGCATTTGGAAGTCAAGAAAAATGTTGCGGCTGGTGCGCTATCAAGAAAGCCATAAATTTCAGCTATGTCAATTCCTTAACATCATGAGCTTGATGACATCAAGGACCAGTATGCTATTGATGAAGATTTTTTTGCAAAATCCTTTGAACAATTGCAAGATGGACAACGCCATGAGCACTATCTCCTCAGGGACAATTTTATGATGATGCATGGCAGACTATGTGTCACTAGGCCATTGTGACATAAGGTTATGGTAGAAAGTCATGTCCCACCGTATGCAAGGCATCATGGTATAGATGCAAGAGTGAAAGTGTTGTCTAGGCCAGAGAGGGTTGCTTAGATATATGAAAAGGAGGATACTTCTTGTCCCAAAAAGAAGCACATCAGATGGGCAAATATCTTGTCGCAGTTTCATTTCCAAATTATATATCTTGAGGGAGAGAAGAATGTAGTGACAGATGCGTTATCTTGCAAGCCACAAATATCCGTTGTTACATCGGTGCATCATCAGGACCTTGATGCAATGGAGTAGTAGTATGCCACAAACCCCGATTTTGTTGAGATTTTTAAAATGGTACGAGTCGGGAGATGGGAGCAATATATTATGTCAAGAAAGGTTATTTGATGCATAAAACCATGTTGTATGTGACACAAGGTTTGAGGCAAAAGGTTTTGACGGCATGTCACAATCCTCCCTTTGTTGGGCACAGGGGCATAGAGGCGACACCTAAGGGTGTTTAAGGATACTTCTATCGGCCACGACTCCAGAAGCATATGGACGAGTTTTGAGTACTTGTTTGGTGTGTCAGAAAGTAAAGTATGAAAGGCACAAAGTGACACGACTCCTACAGCCTTTACCTATTATGGATCGACCATGGGAGAGTATAGAGATGGACTTCATCTTTGATCTTCCCAGAACTCAAAGTAGGTATGATGGCATCTGGACTAAAGCTCACAGATTGGTCATACCATATGCCAAATACCTACGCGAGTATGGTGCTACATTTACCATAAGAACACAGTAAAAATTATGCCTCTAAGTAAGAGCAAGACTACTCCAGACTCCACTTTTACTTTCACTAACTGGTGGATGATACTCTGGCTAAACAAGGCACCTCTTGCTCTGCCTCCACCCAAATAAAGGTGGAGTTATCCTAGGTGCAAAACCAAGAAAAGGTTCTCACTAAATTGGGTTTAATACGTAACTTTTTTCCTGACAAACCCTACATTAGACAATCAATGACTATCATTTAAGTGAAATGCAGGAATTTAAGGAAAAAATACAACCTTTCAAATATATTAGAAAAATGTGAGTAAATGACTCAACAGCAGATGAGTCGATCAAAATAACGATAGACAGAAAGAGAGTTCATGAACATCAACTGTAACAGGGTCCAATTGGTATGCTGACCTTTCAGAATCAGCCTTAATGACAGTCATAGCAGATTCATCATCAAATGCATATTGTTTGCCTTTAATTAACTGACAAGGAATCCCAACGGCATCGGCCAAAACCTGCAGATCACAACTATAAGAATTTTTGGCGGTGCAAGTTCAAGCTGAACATGCATGTGCTAATTCACTCGCTGTTACAAAGGAAACTCTCAATAAGCTGTGTGCTTATTATCAGTATAAAGACAGAAACATTGTAGCATCATAGAGATGGCATTTAATGAAGGGAAAGTATCCTATAGAATATCTTAAAAGTCTCCTTTTGAACAACTATGAAGAAACCTTGGCCCAACATAATAGCAATCTGGGTCCAGCTGGACTCGTCTTTTCAAAAAACCTGACATATCCTTGCAGTTTTAGAGAATTTGCTCAACTTAAACAGGAGTGCCCGATGACGCCCAAGACCAACAACTAGTCGTCCAAGTGGTACCACCACATTCCCGACTGCCAGCCTGAGGGCTGCACTGCTTGCCTTCCAGTTTTGAAGCAACAAATCTGCATTGTCTACTGGACCACCCATCTGATCAGCCACCAATTCTGCAATCCTGTTGATCACTCCACTTTTGGACTCAGTAGCAATGACTGAGCCATAGCTTGAAGCCAGTGCAATTGCCTTCTGTTCCAGCTGGACCAAGTCACTATCCACTGCTCTATTCACCAGAACAGCTTCCCATATCACCTCGTTTGATGCTGGAGTTTCTTGTAAGACAATCAAGGACGGCATCATCTCAGAAGGTAAGTTAGGAACTACTGCATAAACATCATAGAATCCATCCACAATCTTGTCTTCATAGCTAAGAGCGCTGTACTTCTGCCAAAAAAAAAAAGAACCAAGGAAACCACATCAGAATACCTTGAAACTTTTGAGGATCAATCAGAATAGCATTTCTGTATAATCTCTTTATTAAAAAAAGATTGTGATTATTTCTCAAAACAAGGGCGTGTGGGGGGCAGCTACACATAGATAAAAACAACATAGCTTGACGCACATGGTATGGTCTGACTCTTTAAAACGCTTCGCAATATCATTACTCCACATGATATGCTCTCACTATTTAAAACTGCACATCACTTCTCTAAATCATTACAAACAGATGTGACATATCGACACTCTAAACATGAAGATTTTGAACACAGTATGAAATTAAAAATGAATGGACCGCACAGCACTCTCTCAAGAGCCACATGCATGTACTAACAAAGCAAGGGCAAGCCATTTTCTCGAATAACATTACTCCATAACAAGAAATGCTCACTGTAAAAAGCTCTTAAATTGGAGGTGCTTTGTAAGTTGTCTACACTTTGTTGAGGGTCTCCATTCTTGGGAGAAGAAAGCTGTTAATTGCTGGACAAAGTAGATCCCAATCTTTCTATTATTAGAGTTTGAGGGTCAGCTCCTGGGTATTTTGTCATAATTTAAGCAGAAAGGGCTTCTCTGTGTCTGTGGAGGCTAGTCCCTACTGCTTTGATCTCAGGCAGTGCCCATATTCTGTCCAGTCACTTCAGTTTTGGGTCAGTTATAGAAGGTTTTTGAGCAATGACTTCTCATATCCCCACATTAAAGGATTGAGGGTGGTATTTGGGGAATTGAGCCAGCCCATGTAGACTTCTACATATAGAGGAGAGGGGAGGGGTAACACTTTAGAGATATCATCTGCACAGTTTGAATATCTAGTGATCATTGAGAGTGTGTGACGGCCTGCAGGGCTTGGTCCATTCTTTCAATTTTTTCTCCTCTTCCCACCACCCTCCACCCATGCTCTCGTGCCTTCGTCCTTTCCATTGCGCTTTGACATGGTATCAGAGCCTAGACTTTTGCCAAACCTGGCTTACAATTGCGAGAGCTAGGTACTGCACGGGATGCTAACTTTCCATTGCACTTTGACATGTATCAAACTCCAGAGCCTAGGGTTGCCGAAACCTGGCTTATGTTTGCGAGAGCTTGGTACCGCATGGGGTGCTAACTTTTTACCAGCACGGCTCGTGGCTGCGTTTCGTCACAGAGCCACATTCTGTGTTAGACGAATGGTCGGGAGATCTTGCTACACTTCGACAAGGTTCACAATCGGACCACGCCTATGAACCTTGTCGGCAGCAAGAGGTGCTCGCACATGGGCATGCAAGCTATGCTCTTACCATCGGAAAGGGGGCTACGACAAAGTGAGGGCACACTTTCTTCCAGTGCCAGGACATGAGGTGAGATTTTGCACCAACGTAAGCGCCAAGAAGAAGAAGGATCTTGAGAAAAAGGATCGGCAATTCAATCCTAAATCCAAGCCCGCACGCAAAGCTATCGACCCAAAGACCCTCATCCCTCATTTTTCCTTCTTCCACTCTTCCCGGTGGGTCTCCATCCAACGGGTGGAGCGATACGAGGAAGAGATCCATTCATGGCCTCGTCACATACTTTGTGAACTCTCATGATGCCACCGAGAGTGGAAAATCCGCCGATGTCCTCGCTGCAGAGTGGACAACAGCCATAGAGACGATCAGGAAGCAACATGTTGTCACACATGGGGAGGATCAAACAGGGCTGTAGAGGGCAATTATCCGCATGTCATAGTGTGCTTTTGCATGACACATTGCTTTAACAACCTTTTAAACGACATCGGCAAGCTAGAATGAATCGCATCAATCATTGCAGATGCAGTGACGACTATGACCTTCACCAACAATCACAATTTCATTCGGTCCAAGTATCTCAAGAGGTCAGGTGGCAAAGTGCTCCTCAAGTATTCAGACACCAGCTTCCCGTTCAATTTTCTCCTCGTACGTAGGTTGTCTAAATGTCAAAATGCGGTACGGCATGTTTTCATCAGTGACGAGTTCACCACCTCCTCCTATGCAAGGATTGTGTGCAAGGAGAAGGCAGAGGATTTAGATTTAGAGTTCTTGAAGGAGCTCAAGAGTCTAGACACACACGTTAAACCGGTGATTCATTTGCTTCGTGTTGTGGATGGCACGGAGCCTTCCATTGGCAAGGTTTATGAGGCCATGGAATGCATGATCGAGGAGCTTGCACGGCTTGAGCCGGATGTAGAGTGATATGCAGAGATCCATGCCCTCTGCAACTTGCGGTGGATCCAAAGTTCCAAGGTGCAGGGCAAGAGACACATAAGAAGTCATGTATCAATTTACAGAGATCTCAAACAAGATAGCCCTAGACAGAGATGGCCGACGCATTGTCAAGGATCAGTTGAGACAGTACAGAGAGATGTGGGGGTCATTTGGCACTCCTAATGCTCAGATTGATCGCAAGCAGATAGGTTCAATGCTACGGTGGGAGGACTGTGGCTATGATGGCCCTGAGCTTCAGAGACCGACGATCCGTATTCTCAGCCAATCACTTAGTACCTCATGCTTGGAGAAATTGCGGAGTATCTTTAGCCACGTTGCTTTCGACAAGAGGAATCGGTTAGAGTAGAGAAGGTAAATGATCTTGTCTTTGTTAGTGCAAACTTGAAAATGCTTTGCAAGAGAACGACTAAACAAACAAATCCTTTTACACAGTGGGAGATGGAGCAAGAGGCTCCTCGGGCAGGTGGAGATACAGAGGCACCAACACCAGGTAGTTTCTCCATGGCCGAGACCGAGCCGCCAGAGCTCGATGATGAGGCATGGGAGGATGTGCATGACATGCAACCGACTACTACTAATTGGGAGGCTACTCAAGGTAGTGACTCTTGAGTCTTCAGACTTTAAGACTTCCATACCTTTTTGTATTGCCACATTTGTAGTTTCTTTATGGTATATGTCACCTTTGGTTTTCTTGTATTGCAGTACATTAGACTTTAATTTTAAGTCTTCTAGACTTTTGGGTCTTCGCACTGTACATTAGACTTTATTGCAGTACATTAGACTTTAATTTTAAGTCTTCTAGACTTTTGGGTCTTTGCACTGTAGAGTCTAGACTTCTCTTGAATTTTATCTTTTTTGTGGCGCCTTAGCGGGCCTTGTTAGCCAAAAATAATGGAAAACTAAATTTTGTTGAATGTTATGGCTCAAGCTTCAAGTCTTGTCTGTTAACTTCTACTCTTGCAATTATTTCAGAGCTTTAATATGTAATTGCATGTGTTCTTATGTATCAGCATTGTGTCTATTGTGTATATACTATGACCGCGGATCACCTATCACGTGACACATCCAACCCTATGCGTCCGTGGACAAGCTACAGCATGACAAGGGTTCAGTTCAGTCCATTCGGTCTAGCTTAGGAAGTGTTCGGGCACTTTCGTGAGTCTGTTCGCAGACCGTGCATGCCCAGGCACTTAGAGTAGATGCATATCCTCTAGTTGCGCACAGCATGATCATTAGCACTACCATCAGAATCCATCAGAAGCATTTCTAGCACACAAAACCTATTTTTGACATTTTTCACTTATTATTTTAAGTGACTTTTGTTGGGAACTAGGTAGGGCAGATTTGCTAAGAGAATATATAGGCAAACCTAGCGCTAGTACAATTGGGCACAAGAGGAGAAAGCGCACCAGGAAATTCTCTGCAGCAGCAGACTTCTCTCTCCCCCTCTCAAGCAAGAACCACCCCCCTTAAGCCTAGCGTTTTTCAACAACTCCAGCGTTTTCAGCCCACACACCTGGTGTTTTTCAGTACCTGCTTTTCTCGCCAGCAGCCACTCAGTAGCGCCTGCAATACTCAGCCAATTCAGCGTTTCAACAACCTGCAGGCTCAGCGTTTTCCCAGCCATAACATCCAGCGTTTTTGGCTTCGAACACTAGCAAATTCAGCGAGCAGAAGGCACCAGAACCAGCGTTTTAAAGCAGTAAATTCAGCGAACAAAAGGCAGCAGATCCAGCATTTTTAATACAGCAGATCCGCATTTCATTCACAGCATGCACAGCAGCAGGCAGTAGATTCCGCAGTCGTCGTCGTCGTCACCGTCGTCTCCGCACTTTGCATCATAGCTTCACGAGTTTGCATCAGCATCTTGTACCGGTTTGTGCAATCAATAGCATAGACTTCTCTTGCCATCGAGAGAAGGGCCTTCGGAGGAGGGTTTGACAACTTGTTGGTGTCGTATTCCTCTCTCTCTATCTCTCAGTCTCAACACCTTCACGCACAATGTCACTTTGTTTGTGATCACTTGCACTCTCTCATTAAGGAAACGGAAGTCTCTCCCTTCAATAGAACCTTGAGCACGATCGGATCACTCATCTTGAGAAAGAACAACATTCATTTCCGCTGCACCTTATATTCGTATCAAAGCTTTGGCAGTGTTCTGTATCACTCAAGGAAAGAACCACAAGAATTTTTTTTTGCTGTTGCGGTCGCACGTAACCCAAGTTCGCTTGGGCGTGTCGATTCCTAATCGTGTTTTTGAAGAAGGGCTTGTCTAGCCTCCCCTTGTGCCTCTTTTCACTCATTGAGAGCGGACCGTGCACTTAGCGGCCGGCCAATGGACGTGAGGTGGGAAAAAGCAACCTTGGTGTGAGCGCAAGGCCGCCAAGGGATGCGCCTGCGGAAAAGAGCAAAACTCGGGTGAAGACCCTCAAGAACCCAAGTTCCTCGTGAACTTAAGAACCAAAGATCTCAGTGTATGGTCATCACCCGAAGCGGAATGGATACTTCGCATGGAGGTGATGGGCATGACAGTAGCGAAGAAGAATCTCATCACCAAGGAGGTTTTCCTAACCCTCCTCCTTCCCCATCTACGCCACGGGTTGTACCAAATCCTATGGAGGTTTTGGTCAAATCGATGATGGACATGATGGCACAAAAACAAGAAGCGAATTGCATTGCGATGGCTCAACAAGAAGCGCAGTGCGTTACCTTGGAGCTTGAGCGCCAAGAACGACAGGCAACCTCCGAGGAACAGATGATTCCTAACCCTCCTCCTTCCCCATCTACGCCACGGGTTGTACCAAATCCTATGGAGGTTTTGGTCAAATCGATGATGGACATGATGGCACAAAAACAAGAAGCGAATTGCATTGCGATGGCTCAACAAGAAGCGCAGTGCGTTACCTTGGAGCTTGAGCGCCAAGAACGACAGGCAACCTCCGAGGAACAGATGATTCGCGAGCGTGAACAAGCGCGCTTGGCGGACAAGGAACCAAAAGAAAGAAATGCAGAAAGAAAGGCATCTTTGGAGCGTGAGCGCGATGATGCACGCTTGGCGGCCGAAGAAAGATGAGCGGCCTTGGAGGCCGATCGTGAGGCACAAAGAGAACTACGCATGCAAGAATTGGTTCGACAAGTTCTCGCCTCGAAGTCCGAGCCAGCCAAAGATGTTGGTAGTTCATCAAGTGGCGCAAGCCGAGATTCAAACTCCAACAACCCAGTCACAGAGAAGTTAACTTTCAATAAGTATGATGGTAAGATGGATGCTACAGTTATTCATTCTTGGTTGCATCAATTTAATGAATATTTTGCGACAACTAAGAAGACAGGCAATAGCAAGGTTTTGATGACAGCCATGTACCCTGCCGGTGATGCCATCAATTGGTACCACGCATGGCAAGAGGCACAGTTGGCCGCGCACCTAGAGGAAGCCGACGAAGACGCACCCCTTTCCTTCAATTGGGCCGACTTCCAAGACAAGCTCAAGGCGTGGTTTATGCCACCCCAGTACCGGGCACGATTGAAGGATGATTGGCGCACTCTAAAACAAAATGGTATGCCAGTTATGTCTTTCTCTCATTGTGTTTTGCAGCTCAGCACTCAATTACGCAAATCGGATACGGAGCGCAAGGAGGCATCTCGCACAAAAGATGAAGCACAATAAGGGAAAGCCTAAGGAGAACAAGACTTCTGAAGGAACCTCTCAGACTTCTCAGAACCCACAGAATGGTAAGAACGGTAGAAATGGTAAAAATGGTAACTCTTCTATCCCATCTTCCTCTAATTCTTCGGAAAAGATCTCTCAAAATGAATTTAAGGGTAAAGCTAAAGCACCTACAAAACCTAAGCTAACCTAGATGAAAAAGTTGCACAAGGAACTATAGGAGGATACATCACGGCTAAAGAACAAGTGATTCATGCTAAGGAAGGTAGATGTTATCAATGTCACGTAAAGGATCACATTAAGAAGGCTTGTCCTAAGACAGCCCCACCTGAAGAACCAAAGGCATTCACAGCAACCACAAGCACTTTAATGAACCAAGCTGAATCTTCTCATGTCTCTGACACACACATTGATGAGTCTCTCATGAAGCGTTATAGTCATGTAAAGGGTCAGAGTTTTATCATATTGTTTGATCCAGGCGGTATGCATGATGTGATTAGAGCCTCTCTTGTTGAGAGAGCCCACCTAGAGGTCAGCCAGAAATCTCCTCTCGAGGTTTCTGGCTTCGCTCCCGGTATGGACTCTCTCATCACGAAAGAGTGCCTTGATTTGTTGTTTACAGTTCAACAGGATGCTTTCCATAGGAAATTTCTCGCGTCTCCTCTTTCAAGATGTGATATGCTTTTGGACATTAGATGGTTTAGTGAGCATAACCCTCTCATTGATTGGGAGGCCAACGCTCTCACATTAAATGCCAAGACTGACTCCCCCATCATCATTCGTGCTGAGGAAGGTCTACATTCTTTGCCTCTCATTTCTCATGTGCAGATAAAGCGTGAATTATGACGAGGAGCACAAGCGGCATTCATCTATGCTACTCCAGTTTCCCAGAGCATTCAGGCTCCAAACAAGTATTCAGATTTGTTTACCAAGTTTAAGCATCTCTTTTTGCAAGATGATCTTCCACCCCGTCTCCCACATGAGCGGCCGGAGGATCATCGCATCGAGCTTATGGAGGGGGCAAAGCCTGTCAGAAAGGCTCCCTGCCATTTGAACAAGACACAGGAGGAAGAGTTAGAGCCGCAACTCACGGAGTTGGTGGCTCGAGGATTTATATGTCCTAGTGTAAGTCCTTTTGCTGCTCCTATTTTGTTTGTCCGCAAGAAAGATGGTTCGTCTCGTTTGTGTGTTGATTACAAGGCATTGAACAAGATGACCGTCAAGAACAAGTTTCCGATGCCTCGCATTGAGTATATCCTTGATAGTTTTCAGCAAGATCGATCTCAAGAGTGGATACCATCAGGTATGGGTATTCAAAGGCGACATCTTCAAGACCGCTTTTCGCACCGAGCGAGGGCAATGGGAGTATGTTGTTATGCCTTTTGGATTGACAGGTGCCGTGGGTACATTTAATCGTCTCATGGTAGGCCGTTTCGGCGATATGGTTGATGTATGTGTGTTCATCTTTCTTGATGATATTCTCATTTTTTCTGCATCGTGGGAACAACATGAAAAGGATGTCAAAAGGGTACTAACCCGTTTGGATGAGTGTCAATGTACATTGCAGCTAAGAAATCTGCGTTTTTTCTCACTGAAGTTACTGATCTAGGTTATATCATTTCTGCAGAAGGCGTCAAGCTAGACCCCCTGAGGGTGGAACAGATACGTAATTGGGAATTGCCCAAAACTGCATATGATGTGCGTTCTTTTCTTGGTTTATGTCAAGCATATAGTTCGCAAATAGAGAATTTTGCACGCATTGCCGCACCTATGACTGATGTTTTGAAAGGGGTAAAGACTCGCCGTCAACGCGTAGACTTGCCCGAAGCAGCCATTGAGGCTTTCGCAGCTCTCAAGGTTGCGGTGCAAAAGCATCGTGTCTTATCCTTGCCTCTTGACCCCTTTGAGGTATGGACGGATGCGAGCAATGTCGCCATCGGCGCTGTGCTTCAGCAGCATGGTCGTCCTATAGCTTTCCTTAGCCGGAAGCTCAATAGTGCAAAAAAGAACTATTCAATTTATGATAAAGAACTTTTGTTTGTCATTCACTCTCTTAAGCATTGGAAGCATATTCTGTATGGTAGAGAGTTTACAGTTCGCACAAATCATCAAGCCCTCAAGTGGCTCCAATCTATGCCTAGTGCACATTGGAGTGATCGCCAAGCACGGTGGTCACAATTTTTTGAGCAATTTGGAGATTTGATTGAGTATGTGCCTGGAAAAGCTAACCCTGTTGCAGATGCGTTGAGTCGCAAAGGACAAATTTTGGCTCTTGAGTCAAGATCCACAATTTCTATTCAGGGTGTGTCTCGACAGCATGAAGAACCAATATGCGGATTCCGAGTTTAATAAACAATGGTTGCAGGCTCTTGCTTCCCAAGGGCCAAGCAACTATCTCATTCGTTATGGTTTGTTGTATTTTCGTCAAGTTTATGTGTGTTGTCCTCTCTCAGGCCAACCATATTGCATCACGTCCAATTTTTGGCGCGCACTCTTTCAAAATTTTGGCACTATGTTGAATTTTTCATCGGCTTTTCATCCACAGTCAAATGGTCAGACAGAGATTTACAATCAGTTGGCTTTTGATGTTTTAAAGTCATATGTTCATGATCAGCAGTCTCAGTGGGAGCTCTATCTCCCATTGGTCCAGGCTATTTTGAATCACTCTTTTTCCTCTACCATTGGTCGAACTCCGTATGAGACAGCTTTTGGCCGTCCATTCCAGTCACTTTTGACTCACTTGGTCAGTCAAATACCTGATGCCAATGCTGAAAGTCAGTCATTGGATGAGATTTCTGAGAGTGTAAAGCTTGGCTAAGCAAGGCTCAGGAATCTTATTCACGGCAGGCTAATAAGCATCGTCAGGAAGTTTCGATCAAGGAAGGGGATTGGGTGTATTTAAAAATCAAGAAGCAACGTCTTAAGCAAGTTGGAAAGAAGTGTCCCAAGTTGTCTTTTAGGATGTATGGTCCATTTCCAGTCATTAAAAAGATAAATGAGGTTTCAATGAAATTGCAGTTAACGACGCAATCAAGTCATAGTAAGGTTAAAGGTCTTCAAGTCGAGTTTCCTATGAGTAATTGAGTCAAAGAACTCTAATAGTACTTGTATTCAAGCACATAACGCTAAAAATTGCATTATTTGGGTGTTTTTATGGCACGCCATTCCGGTTCTCGACCTTTGCCGTTCCGCCATTCCACATGGAGTGTACCGCCGTTCCCGTTCTGCGTTCTGGGTAACTCTACCATCAGGTCTCGAGGCACAAGAAAAAGAACAAAATAGTAAGCTAAATAATTTGTTCAAGGGCAGGAACTTTCCCGCTCTCCATGCAAAGTGGATGGAGAAGAACTTTGCAAATTCTGCTTAATATTAGAGTTGTAACTTGAGACTTTAGCAGTGTCTATTCCTTAAGCGCACATTGAATCAGGTGGTTGTATCTGGTGTAGTGCGTGCTGCACAAGAGGGGAGTCACTCCACTCCCTTGTTACAGATTACCTAGATTGAATAAAATCACTCATGCACTCACATTTCAAGTCGGCCTTTCTTTCTTTGCGCTTGCGATCCAATTCTGCTTTTCTTTCTTCGCGCTTGCGATTCAATTCTTTTTTTCTTTCTTCGGCCACCAAGCGTACTTGCTCGCGCTCACACTCTAAGGTTGCCATTCTTTCTTCGCGTTCACGATCAAATTCTGCCTTTCTTTCTTCGCGCTCGCGCTCCAAGGCAGCGCATTGCGCTTCTTGTTGTATCATCATGTCCATCATCGTCTTGACCAAAGCCTCCATAGGATTTGGTGCAATCCTTGGCGTAGATGGGGAAGGGGTCGAAAAAACCTCCCGATGGGAAAAAAATTTCTTCGCCACTTCCATGCTCATCACCTCCATGCGAAGTATCCATTCCGCTTCGGGTGATGACCATACACTGAAGTCTTGGGTTCTTAAGTTCATGAGGAACTTGGGTTGTTGTGGTTATTGGGTTCTTGGGTTCTTGAGGGTCTTGAGTTCTTGAGGTTCTTAAGGTTCTTGAGGTTCTTCTTTAGCTTGCAATCTGTGTGTTAGAGAAGGATCTTCTCTTACCCGAGCTTTTCTCTTTCCCGCGGGCGTACCCCTTGGCGGTCTTGCGCTCACACCAAGGTTTCTTTTTTCTACCTCACATCAATTGGCCGGCCGCTAAGTGCACGGTCCACTCTCAATGAGTGAAAAAGAGAAACAAGGGAAGGCTGGACAAGCCCTTCTTTCTTGGGTTTCCTGTCACTCTTCAAAAACACGATTAGGAATCGACACGCCCAAGTGGACTTGGGTTACGTGCGACTGCAACAAGCAAAAAAAATTCTTGTGGTTCTTTCCTAGAGTAATACAGAACACTGCCAAAGCTCTGATACCAATGTAAGGTGCAGAGGAAGTGAATGTTGAACTTTGCTCAAGATGAGTGCTAAAGGGTTCCTTTTACTTACGGAAGGGAGAGCCTTCCGTTTCTTTAGTGAGAGAGTGCAAATGATCACAAACAAAGTGGTAAACATTGTGAATCAAGGCTGAGACTGAGAGAAAGAGAGAGAAGAATACGACACCAGAAAAGTTGTCAAACCCTCCTCCAAGGGCCCCTCTCTCGATGGCGAGAGAAGTTTTTGCTATTGATTGCACAAATCTCTACAATGGCCTAAATGCAATGGTCTTGCCGACGATGTCGCTGAAATCTGCAAACAGCGGTCTGAATCTGCAAACGCTGGTTGATCTGACCGTGCAGCAAGGATTTGCTGCAGGAAGGTGAGATCTACGAGGTTTGGGGGTTGCGATACGGAGTCTGACTGCTAAAAATGCAAAACGCTAATGCTAATGGTATTCTGCAAATGCAAAAACGCTAGGTTGATCTGTTGTCTGTTGCAAAAACGCTAGGGGAATCTACTGTGAATCTGCAAAACGCTGGGGCTGATCTGCAATGGCTGAAAAACGCTGGCCTTTCTTGATGGTTGAAAACGCTAAGTTGTTCCGCCGGGGGTCTTGCTCAGAAGGTGCATTGCCAGACAACTGGGTCTCTGCTGCCTCTTCTACTAGAAAGTGCTAGCACTAGTTTTCTTATATAGTAGCTTGGCCAAATTGCCCTACCCAGTTTCCCAACAAAGTCACTTATTAAAAATAAGTGAAAGATGGGTAAAATAGGTTCTGTGCACTGTAAAATGCTCCTGATGAAATCTGATGGTAATGCTGATGATCATGCTGTGTGCAACCAGAGGATATGCATCTACTCTTAAGTGCCTGGACATGCATGGCCTGCAAACAAACTCACAAAGGTGCCAGAACACTTCCTAAGCTAACTGAACCCTTGTCATGAAGTAGCTTGTCCACATGTACATAGGGTTAGATATGCACGTGACAGCAAGGCATCGGAAACTTATTCTTGACGGTCATCTTGTTCAAAGCCCTGTAATCAACTGTTAGGTGCAACGGAATGAATATTTGCGCTTTGCTCAAGATGAGTGCTCCGAACTGTGCTCAAGGTTCCTTTTGTTCTTATGGAAGGGAGAGCCTTCCATTCTTAATGAGAGAGTGTGCAATGGACACAAACAAAGTGAATGGACACTGTGCGTGAAAGTGTATGAGACTGAGAGATAGAGAAGAGAATACGACACCAGAGACGTTGTAAAACCCTCCTCAGAAGGCCCCACTCTCGCCGACGAGAGTGGTCTACTTATGATTGCACAATCTGGTACAAATGGTATGCATGAGACTGATGCAAGTCTAGGCTAAGTCGACGATGACGACTGTGATGACGAAGTCGACCTAAGGGCTGAAATCTGCAATCTTTCTACTGCTGTCCAAAAACGCTATGGGCTGAAATCTGCTGCAGGTCCAAAAACGCTGATTTTTGGGGCTGTTTCTGTGGTTCTTTGTCGCTGAAAATCTGCAGGTTTAGGGCTGAACACTGAGGTCTCTTAAGGCTGAAAACTGATGGTCTTACCGGGCTGAATCTGCTACTTCTTTATGGCTGATCTTGCAGGTCTTCTAATGCTGAAAATCGCCGGGCTGAAGGCTGTAAAGGCTGGAGTCTGCAAACGTTGGGGAAATCCAAAACGCTACGGTTTAGCATTTCCAAAAACGCTGGCCTGTTGTCTTGTCAAAAACGCTAGCTGAAGCGGAACAAAAACGATAGCTTCTGTGGTCTTCTGCTCGCGATGACATATTGATGCAAAACGCTAGGCAATGCTGATATGGTGATGATGTGCTGTTGCAAAACGCCAATGATGAGGATGGCTGGCGATGGTTCTTGTTGAAAAACGCTAAGGGAGGTCCTTCTTGCTTAGTGGGGGAAACCGCCAAGGTCTTTGTCTTGCTCAGAAGTTGCCTACTAAGCTTGGCTCCTGTTGCCTCTTCTGCCAAATAGTGCTAGCTCTAGTTTGCTTATATACAAACTTAGCAAAATTGTCCTAGCTACTTTTGTTGGAAAGTCACTTAAATTAATAAGTGAAAAATGCCAAAAATAGATAAAATAGGCTAAATAGATTGGAAAATTCCCCTGACTGATTCTGATGGATTCTGATGGGAATATTGATGATCATGCTGTGTGCAACCAGAGGATATGCATCTACACTAAGTGATTGGGCATGCACGGTCTACGAATAGACTCACAAAAGTGCCAGATCACTGCTAATCTAGACTGATTGGACTGACTGAACCCTGATCATGCTGTAGCTTGTCAACGGACACATAGGGTTGGATGTGTCACGTGACATTCTCTCCTTTTCAAAGTGAGGTACTGGTACCGAACTGTATGGCGTCAAGGGAGATCGCCAATAGCATCCGGAATCCTGGAAGGGACTCTTCGCCGTCCCACTCATATGTGTGGGTCGTGCCGTACTTGAACTTCATAAAGGTCTGCAACGCCTGCTTCTTTGGGCCGCGCCGAAAGCGACAAAGTCATCTTCAATGCTTCAACTTCGTGGAGTCATGCTTCTTTCTTCGTCAAGAACTCCATGGCTGAAAATTCTTGAACCCATTTCCAACACAAAACCATGAACATACCTATTCCATGTAAAGTGACTGGAAAAAATCTTGTCTTCTCTAAAGACTGTGTATGCAATGTAGATGAACATAGAGACGGAGTGACAAACCGTTCACCAAATACATGCAAACAATGAGATCGAATCTTTCTCTTTTGATCTAGAGCAATCAACTGTGGCAATTCACAACGGAAATGCCCATGCTTGGTGCTCATACTTTCATGAGCTCTTTCTACGAATGTGTCATGCCGAGGAAGTGACATGGAATGTGACTTCCTTACATACATACCTTTCAACTTTTCATGAAAAATCCGCATACATTCGTGCTCATTCATGAGTGAAACGTGCTCAACGTACAATATGTCATGCCTCGGAAAAGGGATCACATAAAGACACTGACTAAAATACAAGAAACGATCACGAATGAAACACTCGAACAATGCTTGCGTATCAATCATGCGAACACATAATACTTCCTGTGAGGGTTCTTTGGACCTAGGCTCGAGAGCAAAGATCGGTTCTTCTTGAAGGGGTTCTTTGGACCTAGGCTCGAGAGCCAAGATGGATCCTTCGTGATTGATCGAATCTGCAACGAGGTTAGCTTCGCTAGAAAAAGCATCAACTAACACATCATCTTCATGTAAATCATCATGCTTGTCATTATCATTCAAATCAATGTGACATGAAACGTTTCGTGGTTTCGGTCGTTTCGAGGTTTCGAGGTTTTGAAACGTTTCGTTTCATAGCGTCAAAAACATGAAACAGGTTTCATAAACGACATTAAATTATATATTAATAAAATATGATAAATATGTATACAATGTAGCACACAATGCACACGACTCTAGACTTTAATGTCCACAAGAGAGAGAGAGAGAGAGAGACGTGCTCACTGCTTAGAAGCGACTTCAAGCGAGCACGATCAAAGAGATGTTCAGTATTGATGAAAGTTAAAACACAGCCACTAGTTTCATGAATCATAACTGATGCATCATTGATTCATTTAGCAAAGTACTTCTATTGAATAAAGTTTCTGGAAATAAAGCCCCAATTTTGAATGTTTCATAAAAACTGCCTCTCCGTTTCATGCGTTTCGGCAAAACGTTTCATAGGTTTTGGGGTTTCGGGGTTTCATCTGCATGAAACGCGTTTTTATGTCACACTGATTCAAATCATCATGCTTATCAGAATCATGCAAATCATTGTCATTCAAATCATCATCATGCTTATCATCATGCAAATCCTGTGTGTCATGCTTTGGAGAAAAAGAGACTGAGAGAGTCTCTTTCTCATGAATCCGTTCAATCTTGTCCTGCATATTAGCAATGAGAGATGAAGAATGAACAATGTCCTCTCCATGAATGACAATGGGAGAATCACTTTTTGCATTGATGTTAGCCTCCCAATCAATGAGAGGGTTAGCATCACGAAACCATCGAATGCCCAAAATCATATCACATCCTGAGAGAGAAGAGACGATGTAAAGTATCCATTCCGCTTCAGGTGATGACCATACACTGAGATTCTTGATGGTTCTTGAATTCTTGAGGTTCTTGAGTTCTTGAGCTTCTTGAGTTCTTAGCTTGCAATCGGTGTTTGGGAAGGCTTTTCTCTTACCCGAGCTCAACTCTTCCCTGCGGGCGCACCCCTTGACGGCCTTGCGCTCACACCAAAGTTGCTTTTTCCCACCTCACGTTGATTGGCCGGCCGTTAAGTGCACGGTCCGCTCTCAATGAGTGAAAAGAGGAACAAGGGAGGTTGGACAAGCCCTTCTTTCCTAGTTTACCTGCCACTCTTCAAAAACACGATTAGGAGTCAACACGCCCAAGTGGACTTTGGTTACGCGAGACTGCAACAAGCAAAAAACTTCTTGTGGTTCTTTCCTTGAGTGATACAGAACACTATCAAAGCTCTGATACCAATGTAAGGTGCAACGGAAATGAATGATGATATGGCTCAACATGAGTACTCCGAACTGTGCTCAAGGGTTCTTTTTACTTACGGAGGGGAGAGCCTTCTGTTCCTTTAGAGAGAGAGTGCAATGATCACAAACAAAGTGAATGCTATTGTGAATGAAAGTGTTGAGACTGAGAGAGAGAGAGAGAGAGAGACAGAAGAAGACGACACTTGACGGTTCTCAAACCCTCCTCCAAGGGCCCCCCTCTCTATGGCGAGAGAGGTATGTGCTATAGATTGCACAAATCTGGTACAATGATCTAGATGCGATGGACTTGCCGACGATGTCGACAACAATGACGACGACGACGAGGACGGGCTGAAAACTGAAAATGCTAGGGGTGATCTGCTGAATTTCTGAAAACGCTGACTTTCTGCTGAGAACTAAGACTGTGTCGGCGAGGACGGCGATGGCGACGACGCGACGACGGTACGCTGAATACGCAGATGCTGAAATCTGCAGATAGCGAGCTGAAACTCGAAACGCTGGCTGATCTGACAGTGCGGCATGGATCTGTTGCGGGTAGATGAGATCTGCGAAGCTAAGGGCTGAAAACTGAAAACGCTACTTGACTTGGCTGATTTGGCGACGGGAAACTGCAAACGCCAGGCCTGATCTGCAACAGAAAACGATAGGCTGATCTGCAACAGAAATCGCTAGGCTAATCTTGTTGGCTGAAAACGCTAGGGCTCTCTCCCGGTCTTGCTGAGAAGGTGCACTGCAAGTCGCTCGAACTTCTTCTACTATGTAACAGACTTGGTCACTCCAACTCAAGAATCAATCGCGACAACATCAAATAACCACTTCAAAACAATTCACAGATCACAATAGATTTGCACTGGCCTGGCGGGGTTCCGTGCCTAGAGATATTGGCCCCAAAGACTGGCGCCCCTTTCGGTATTTCTTTTTGTATTAATCAGTTCAAAGTACAAGAGAGTGGGTCGGGTTTCACTCTCAGACTCTGCATCCAGATGCTCTGAGAAGTGAGGCCCTCACCACTAATTTAAAGGTTACAAGGGATGCCCAAAAGCAGAGCCCCAAAAGCTTGAAAGCAAAAGCAAATTCTCTCTCTCTCTCAATGAGAGTTAAAATAAAGCAATTCAACTCTCTTTCTCTCATCCAAAATCCTTGCATAGCAAAAAGCTAGGATTTGCATCCCTCATTTATAAATAAATAAATTTTTAACAAAAATACACCTCTGCAATTTCCGAAAATTAGGGTTTCTAGCATAAATTAGGGTTTCTGTTGTCCGTTGCCACGTCATCACTTTGTGACATACCCCCCTCTTGAAAGCATTGTAATCGACCGCGATTACGCCTGCAAAATAGACAAAAGCCATAAACCGTCTTAGCAGACACTGACTGTTAGTACCTACGTACTAGGACCACACATCTAGCACATGTACCAAATCGACAGTCACATCACACGACATCACAGGACATCACATGACATTCAACATTCATTCGGATCTTAGACCATCATTTATCGGCAATGTAGCTAGCAATCACATCTAGGTCCAATCAGGACCTCATTGATGTCCGATGACTAACCCCTATTGCAACCATGTCTATTCGAGATCAATCAGACCAAAATGCTGCAGTCATTTCGTCTATCAGTTCTTGCACTCAAAAGAAGTCAAGAACAAATCAGTATCATTATCAGGAATTCCATTTCATAAAGTCATCCAGCAGAATACTGTCAGCTCTCAGTATCCCTGAAGCTCAAAGAGACATCAGTGACTTTAGGATCAAAATCAAGGCATCTGTTGACAAAGAAGCAAAGTAACTCCCCTCTTGTGCATCCACTGCACCAGATCTTCGGCCAAGCTGAATTTCTGGGTTCCGTTCGGAGTAGACTATGCTAAACCAAATCATCGAGGTAAAGTTTCACAATCCGAGGAGTATCTGCTAGTTCCTCCTCCTCCATCCACTCCGCATCAAATGCAGGAAAGTTCTTGAACTTAACCAAGAACCGCCTTTGGACTTTACCTTTAGTCTTCGTATCCTTATGTGCCAAAATCTGTTCAGGAACAAGGATCTCCTCGTTTTCTTCCAGTTCGGGTTGCTCATCAGGCTCCCCATCATCAGGCACATCACCTTTAAAAGGTTTCAAGAGACTCACATGGAATGCATTGTGAATCCTCCAAGCATCTGGCAGTTTCAATCGAAAGGAGACATCATTTATCTTTTCAGTGATCTTGAAAGGTCCGTAGTATCGCATACTAAGCTTTGGAAAAAGCCTCTCCTTTTCCTTTTTCTTTCATAGGCATGCCTTCTCAAAACGTAAGAGCACCCAATCATCCTCCTTTAGTTTCAAGTCGCGACGATGGCGATCCGCTGCCTTTTTCTGTCGTTCTTGAGACTTCTGCAAAGTCTCGCGAACCTTGGCAAAAGCCGTATCCAAATCTCGCGAATATTCATCCGCTTTAAATATCTAATCTTTCGTGCCCAGGAAGGATCGAACCTTCGCAGCACTTTCAACAATCTCAGATGGCGTCTTCCACGTCGAAGAGTGTATCTTGTTATTGTAGGCAAATTCCACCAAAGGGAAGTTCTTTTCCCATTGAGTCTTCAGATCCGAGATACAAGACTTCAATAAATCTAAAACCACTGAATTCGCAATCTCAGATTGCCCGTCAGTCTGCAAGTGGAACGATGACAAGAACTGCAACCACGTGCCAATGTTCTCCCAAATTGCCTTCCAAAACAAACTCATAAATCTCAGGTCTCTGTCGGAGACAATCGTCTTAGATGTGCCATGTAATCGGAAAATCATCATGATCATTCTGTGTTCTCAAGAGATCAAAAATGAAATCCATTTCAATATTTTCCCAGGGGCGGGTGGGTATGGGTAAAGGCTATAACAATTCCTGTGCCTTATGCCTATCAAACTTGACCTTCTAGCATACTGCTCACAAACTCTCTTCCAAATCCTTTTTGAGTCTCGACAAAAAAAAAGTATCTCTCTACCCCTTTCAGGCCTGTCGTCTTCTTTATCATTGTGTTCTTTCTGTGCCTTTTTAAGGCACTTCGCAGAGATATGTCCATGTTCCCCGCATCCAAAGCACTTTTCCTCTCTGATGAAGCGAGCTCTCTCCTCATGAGTAAGCTTGGGTCGTGCATCCTTTTTCTCTGGGTTGCTCTTTTTCTTTCTACTTTCATTCCCAGAAGTCTGCTCGGCTCGTTGTGTCATGGCCTCATCTGTGGGGTAGGTCAGACTGCCAAAGTGAATGGCAAAGCCCTACTTCGCATGACTCATCAACTCCTGAATAAAAGCTGACTTCTGTTCCAAGCAGTGATCTCGGATCTCTGTAGGGAGACCAAAGGTGAACCGCTCAATCTGTTCTCTGAGCGAGATCTTCTTGAATGAAGAGGCGGGTAGAAAAGAGCTCCAGAATCTTTCACAATAAGCATTGATTGTATCTTTCTTGGTCATCCGAAGATGGTTCCAAGCAGCTCGTATATCTTGTTCATATTCTTGCATCAACCAAGAAGAAATAAAAAGCTTTTTAAATTTCAGCCATTTAACAGGCGCAGTCTTGTTTAAAAGACGCGTGGACCACCAAGTACGAGCATTCCCCTTAAGGTAAGAGGTAGCTCTCGGAATCTTGGAGTGCTCTGAATAGCGTCCTCCCGCGAAAGCAATGTCAAACTGCTATATAAAAGACAAAGCCTTCGAAGCATCTGAGTATCCTGAAAAAGTATCAAACTTGATCGAGTGGCCACCTTCCTTAAACTCTCGGACTTTCTTGCTTTTATCGTCGAGAAAGTCATACTGGTTGGCTTTGTAAAAATTCTTCTTGTAAAAAAAAAAACGGCCACGATCTCTACGCGAGCAGCTACTCATGCCCGTGGGAGCTATAAAAGCATCACATGCCCTCACTCAGAGAGGAGGACCAGTTTTTGCAAGAAGGAGATACTGCTGCAGAGTTCACCCGCAAAGACGACGTTTGCCGGTGATGCCCATGACCGTCCAAAGTGTACCCGATGTCGCCAAGACCCAATGCACGAGTTCCCTCGCGAAGAAGTGCCTACGGAGCGTGTTTCCATCGCGACAAGCTGCTATTTTTCTTTGTTTTCAGCCCATAAACGTCGTAGACGGGGCTGATTTACGAGAAGGAACCCGAGGACACACCTCTTCTGTGTGTAGGATTGGAAGAGAGGATTTTCTATGTAGAAATCTCTTCCAGGGAATTGCTTTTCAAGAACCGAGTTGCGTTTCGAGCTTCGAGACTTTGAAGGTAACGATTTTCATGTTATGAACTCTGAGTATTTGTTTGCAGGTGTACTTCCTCTTAGCGAGGGAGTAGGAGCAGAGGAAGGCATGAGCCTCTACAGGAGAAAAGCGCTCTGAGGAACTAGAGCAAGATCAGCCCAAGGGTTTTGTACCTGAGTTTGGGAAGTACATCCACGGATCGGAGAGAGGTAGTCTCTCATGCTGTGATCCGGAAGTTGGGATTCCCAAGGACTTCGTGTTCGGGAAAGCAAAGTTGTTCTACGGGAAGAGGACTCTAGAAACAGAGTTGGAAAAGAGAGTTGCAGGGATGTCATGCCCTGAGTCTAGAAGGTGAGATCCAGAGGCGAGAACCTTGGTTCTCAAGGATTTGAAATAAGGAACGGAAGTTCCTTGGGATAGGGTTTTGCCCTAGGAATCGAAAGCCGAGGCTTCCGGGAACCATCAAGTCTTATTCTAGAACGAACGTGGTAATACGTTCGGTTCAAGTGCTTGTATAGACTTCTCCTCAGTAATAAAGATACTATTACCGGGGGGGACCAGCCCATCTTCTGGTCCCCAGTACTGTGTCGATCTTCTCACTCTCTATCTCTCTCTATCTATTTCAGAATTTCTCTCTATATCCTTTGGCTTCAGTAATAAGTGATAAATTCTATTTATCCGAATGTATTTTATAATGTTATGCGCACCCGTTTGTGACAGTGGTATCAGAGCATGGTCTCCTCTCTTTCTCTGTAAAAGAGGACGACTCTGGGAAGATACGGGAAGAAGCCATGACAAGCCAAGAGAGAAGTAAGAAGGCGGAAACCTAAGACCTGCAGGAAAAGCTCGCAGAGTTCGAAAGAATTTTTCTCTTTGCAAGAAGTCGACACACGACTTGGGATTCTCTGAGAAGGCGACAAGAGCATGATGCTCAAGAACCTAGAGAATCCAAGGAGCGGAATGCTCGAGATCCTTCAGAATCCAAAAAATATCCATGAACGTCAATCCAGAACCATAGCCATGAAATCCCGTCATTCCGGGAAGGATATGAAGAAGGTCTCTAGATCTCAGAACACCCCGGTCAAGTTTGATACTTTTGACGGAACGGAAGATGCCCCGAAAGCTACCGCTTTCATTCGACAGTTTGAAGTTGCCTTTGCAAACGGCAATTTCTGAGAAGCGTCGAAGGTGAGGCATGTGACCAAACACCTCAAGGGGATTGCAAGTACTTGGTGGTATACCAAAGCTCTGCAAGGAACTTACAACAAGACTTGGATTCAATTCAAGGCTGAATTTTCCCACAAATTTTTTTCCTCTACACTGTCGGGGGATATGTGTTTGCTACGTGAGCCGGGTAGGCGCCGGGCCTCTGGTTGTGGGAGGTGTCAAGAGAGAGAATAAGAGACACTGACAGCTCTGGCAATCACCGCAATCATCAATTGATCAATTCAATACTTTGAGTATTGCTTAATCTTCAGCCAAGGCGGACTGTTAACAGCACCGTCACTTGGATTATCTACTAACTAGGAGTTTAAGCTCCCGTTATACACGATTAACCGGGCTGTTAACGACACCGGGGCATAATAAGCTATTTAATTAACCTTCGGAATGATGACGGTGATGGAAATTCCTCTGCCGCTTTAATTGCTTCAAACGCCTCCAAGATTCTGCACTGATCTTGTTCCTTGCTTAACCTCGTTTCTCCCTTGCCTTCTTAATCATGGCCGCTCATCTTATGCTCGACGAGAGTGAGACTTCATGCTTGCTTGGATCTGAGATCGAGAGAGAAAGTCGTTTTTCCTCCTCCCCAACTCCTTTCACCGACTTCTCAAGCTGTACCCTTCTTCAACACTCGTTGATGCTCCTCAATTCCCTGCTTTTCCTCTAACCGTTCTTGCTAATCCCCCCTCTTTGATGCCCTATTCCTTCCTCCTTTGCTTGCTTTACTAGTCAAGGATGAAAGCGCGAGAGAGACATCCCCTTGCTTTCATGCTTTCCCTCTTCCAAGCTCTTCTTCATGAGTGCCCTTGCTTAAGCCTTTGCTTGCTTACTCTCGAATTCGCTTGCTTCGGCTTCAGCCTTGCTACTTCGCCATCAAGCAAGCTCCCTCTCTTCTCCTTCTCGATGCCGAAAGCGAGAGAAGTGGCAAGCACCCCCCTTGAGGTCGAGAGCCCAAAGAGATGGCAAGCCCTCTTCTCCTCTTCGTTTTCTTCAATTTTCCGTATGCTCCTCAATTCCCTTCTTCCTTTTTCTTTACGCTCTTCCTTTGCCCTATTTCCACACACCTTAAATTTTTCGCCCCCCCACCACGCAGTCACGGCGCCGTGATTGACGTGGCATGGGACTCCCTACGATGGCGTGGCAGTGGCGGATTTTGAGCGGCTTCAAACGCGTCGCGGTTGGCACCGAATCAGGGTGCCATGCCATCCTCAGTCTTTTTCGTCTCTTGCTCGCGCTCATCAGAGCACCGCAGCGCGCGCTACGTCCTCCTCTTCTTCTTCCTGCACTCGTTGGCTGCTGTTGCCCGCCATGCCATTCCTTTTTTTTCCTTTTTTTTCTTTTGTTCACACTTTCCCTAAAAATAAGTGGCCCCGTTTTGATTTACTAAGTGGGCGGGCGGGCTCCCTATGGTTGCCTTTGGGTGGCCATAGGTTTAGGCCATTGGGCTTCATAAATTGAGCGGCCAATATAGTTTTATGGGTAGTGGGCGGCCCTTAAAGGGTACCCCATTTGGCATGCATAGCTTCACTTTATTTGGCATGCGGCATTCAGCCAAAGCAACCCTTGACTGACAATAACATCCGGATTCCAAAAATTCTTCCAACTCAGTAGTGCGGCAACTGACACCGGCCTCAAGCTGTATTATCTCACCAACCAGGACTCTATCAGACAAGCCATAAATTCCTATAGACTTCTCAAGCTACATACAATGCATACAAACTCTGCTAGGGCTGTAAATTTCCAGATGGCGCTCCGATCGAGGTGACCGGCCTGGCACGGAACTGGCCCCCGGGGAATCTGTAACGGCTAATATCTTGGCAACCGAAACTCCGATCATTGATCTGAAAAGACCGACTCGCTCCACAAAGTGAGCACTTCAAGTCCATGCATTCATTTCAACTCTGTCCCCACAGCTGCAGTTGCCCTATCCGGTATAGATCTGCAATCGACTTGAACTTTAAGCTGCCATAACTTCTTCACCGTAGCTCCAATCGACGAGCCGTAAAGACAGGCCGGTAGAGCACTTCAAGCACTGCATTTTTAGATCTTAATATCCCATCTGTGCTCACTTCAAGCATAGTCCTTTTTAGCATCATTAAGGCATCAATTGGCCCATTTAAGCCGCATCTGGCATACATTAATCATTAAACTTGGCCTGTTAACAAGCCTTGGTCACTGACCATTAATCAAGTAGGCTTTAAATAAGCTCGATATGTATTTTTCTGGCATCTTTCTTAGCATGGGAGCGGAGCTGCACGACAACGCTTTGAGGAAGGCATCCAAGAAGATTGGGATCGGTTTGCCCAATAGGAACACGAGTGAGACAGAGCAAGTATTGGTTCACTCTTGCCAAGGTAGCTCCACTCTCGACCCTCTCTAAGGGAGGAAAGATGAAGAAATTCAACAAAGGACTTTTGTCTGAATTTTGTAGACGCATCTGCAAAATACTTTGCTCGGATGGTGGAGTCAGTAATAAAAGCTGAAAGTGTACATTCAAACTACAAAGTTGTTCATTGCGTCGTTTCCAATAAGCTTAGAGGGCCCTTTTTACAGAAATGCCTTCTTTTTCGAGTTATTTCAGAAATATTCACCTTGGGTTCTGTAAAAGCAATTTTCTATATTAGAGCTACTCCTCTCACCTTCTCTTTTGCATAGGAGGCTTGTGGACCACATCCCTTATCTCCACATACCTTTAAGTTGGCATGTGTGGATAATAACACCTTGGCTCTCATTCCCACCTTTTGGTTATCCTTCTCACTTTCGGAGGCTTTCGGGATCCATTTTGAACTCTTTTGGACTCGCTAATACCCTGTCCTTGCCCATAAATCCCAATTGAATCCTTATTGAATTCCATTGGCACTTCTGAAGAATGCAACTCTCTAGTTCGCGAACACATTCCTTTGCCCATTGTACATAATTGACCCTTCTACTATTTTAATTTTCTCTCATTAGAATGGCCAATTCTAGAGAGAGAAAACTCATCTAAGTAGGTTACAGCTACTTAGCACGCTTGATGGTTCCTTATAGATAGATAATGAGAGAGAGAGAGGAAGAGATGTGTAGAGGGAGAGCGAGAGAGAGAGAGAGAGAGAAAAGGAGTGACACCCGATGGGTCCCAACCAACCCTCTCAAGAGCCCCCACACCGTTGCCGATGTGGTATTTGCTTTTGATTGCGTAGCTGGAATGTACATACAAAATTACCTTTCAGCTTCACCTGCAATGTTTTCACGACAGGACTATTCGGGTGGTAGTGCTTGTTTGCAAGCAGAGACAGCATGAAGGCTAGTATTCTGCGACAGTAGTAAGGCTACCTAGTAACTCGTATGGTCTGTGTTTACATCGCAGCGGTACCTACATATGTAGTATCCACCCGTTCGGAGGAATTCGTGATGCATCCACAGCATTAAGCATTCATCAGTCAGCATCAGAAGTTCGATAGCTGTGCCTCACTCTTAGCAGGGGGGGGGTGTCACGTGCGCACTTCACCCTTGAGGGTTGGGACCCGACATTCCTGTGTTGTCTCTTTTCTCTCTCTTGTTTCTCTCTTTCTTTCAATTTAGTTCAGTTCTTTCAAGTGAAGTAAATTGTCCCTTGTGTTTGTGTGCGGAGTATTAGATCTGAGCAAAATTCTTATACTCTTCCGTTGCACTCGACATTGGTATCACAGCTTTGTGTGTGCTTCAACTTCGCGAACTCAAGGGAAGAACCATCAAGAACCAAGAACCCCAAGAACCCTAAAGAACCTCAAGGACCAAGAACCCCACGAACCCAAGAAGAACCATCAAGAACCCAAGGAACCTCTCCCAGTTTTTTTTCTTGAAGAATCTTTGAGTCCCGACCATAGACTTACCAGATCCCGTCTTCATTGCCATGCCCTTGAAGAAAGATCGACATCGAATACATGAAAACCCAGATCTTGAGTACCAAAGATCTCTTAGCCTTGTATGCGGATATGGAGGGAGTTGGAGACAAGATCCCTAACCTCTTTTGCATTCGCATGTAGTGTGCATCCACTTCCGTCGACAAGAAACCCTTGGATTTTTCTCCGAGCACCCTTACCTTTCAGCTTCACCCGCAATGTTTTCACGACAGGACTATGCGGGTGGTAGTGCTTGCTTGCAGGCAGAGTCAGCACGAAGACTGGTATTCTACGATAATTAGTAAGGTTACCTAGTAACTCGTATGGTCGGTGCTTACATAGCAGCAGTACCTACTTTGTAGTATCCACCCGTTTGGAGGAATTTTCATTGGTGATGCATCCACAGCATCAAAGGCATCATCAATCAGCATCAAAATTTCATATAGAAGTTCGGTAGTTGTGCCTCACTTTTAACAAGGGGGGATGTCACATGCGCATTTCACTTGCGCCACGTGGGTAGTTGTGCATCACTTTTAACAAGGGGGGATGTCACATGTGCACTTCACTTGCGCCACGTGGACATGCTTTTGCCATGGTCTAGCATCAGTCAGCTTAGCTTAGGACTGAGCTTGGCACTTTGTGAGCCTCTAGCAAGACGTGCATGCCCAACCCAGTCATAGTTGCATACCCTCTCTTGCACAATACAATCATTTCAACACGAGCATTTTCTAGAGCATAGAACCCTTCTTTCCACAGTACACATTTTTCACTTATTTATTAATATGACTTTTGTTGGAAAATTAGGTAGTGCAAATTGCTAAAGAAAATATAAAAGAAAACCAGTGGGCACGCAGTAGAGGCAACAGAAGGTGGTGCACCAAGTGTTGCACTCGGCAGGTGGTCTCTCTCTCAGGAGTACCCCAGCAACACCAGTGTTTTTGGAGCAGATTTCAACCATCAGTGTTTTTGCATCACTACCATCCCTTTAGCCTCATCGCATCTCCGATTCCATTCCCGACAGCAGATCCTCGCCGGAAAGCCATCCATCATGACAGATTTAACTTTTCAGCCTTAGCGTTTTCCAGCCTTGACGCCGTCGTCGTCGACACCATCGTTGTCGTCAACATCGTCATCGTCATCACAGGTCCCATCGTCGTCATTGTCATCGTCATGACATAGTACTACATTGTCAGCCCTTAGCACAACAGGCCCCTTTCGGTATTTCTTTATTCTTTAGGAGGGTAAATTACAAGGTAAGGTCCTGGGAATCCTTCACGTGTATCCACCTAGATACCATTTGATTTGGCCAAATTTCGGCAGCATAACAATCCCAAAACTTGCGCGAAACCCATTCCCCTGCTGGAACTCGCTTGCACTGTCGTATACCCTCTGATTCCTGTCCAAAAACAGTAAATTCAGCACGCTGTATTTACTGGTTTTTGCCCTGTTTTCAGCCCCAAACAGTCCCCTAACTGTCCTTTGCCAGTGGGGCACGATTCCCAATGATCCTGGCGTCCGTATGGCTGAAAAACAGTCAAATTACAGCGCATACACAGCGCTGATTTTGCACCTGTACGGTGAGGTTATGACCCTCACCAGTGCCTGCTTTGGAGCAGCAATTAGCTACCCCTGTTCCTGCTCAAGGAGGCTCTTGCCTCAGCACAAAAGCATGAACCCACACAACTGTACATCAGTCAAATGAGTAGCCCTCTTGTGGGGCATCACATAACTACACGTAGGGGAGAAAGAGAGCAGTATGTAGCGTGCGGGGCATCACTCCCGTCACCATACTGTGCATAGAGGGCAAGGTAAGCATTCCATAGCTTCTGTAGCTGTTGCAATCCGCTTGTGGCTGAAAATGGCGCCCCCTTTGTTGATATGCAGCTCGTTTTTGCCTCCCAGAGTGGCAGAATCGCTCACAAGCTGACACGTCGCCCAGTTTCCGAGTTTGGGCTTTCCCTGCTAAAAATATCTCAACTGGTGCGTCAGTTGACTTCGCGGTAGAGTTGGAAAGTGTTCCCCTAGTCATACCGAAGGTAATGACGCGAACACATTTCGTGGCCCAAAATAGCAGTTCCCTAAATTTTAGGAGATGCTTCCGTTGGGCTCCCACTGGTCTTCTGACCATCTATCCTCATTGGGACCGCATCCAAAAATGCAATGTGGCCCAACTGTCGGATACTTTTTGTTGGAAGTCCCACCTTGACTTTACGCCTTAATTGAGTTCACTTCCTAGTATCCACCAACTTGCTAAGTGCGACGGGGGGACCTATATGATCTTGCTCTGAGCCTAGACATCCTCTTACCATACGAATTCCAATGCCGACCACTTCCCGTCTGCGGGTGAATCTACCGTTCACATTGGCCACACAATGTCCGACCGTTTGTTACTTCAAAAAGAGGGTCTCAAAATAAATAAAATAAACCCCATTGGAAAGAAACCAACAACCAAGGTTAGCAGTTGCCACATCTCTGTGACATGGTTAATAACTGCCACGTCCTCGTGACAGTTTTTATCCCTAGCGTTTTCAGATTTCAGCCCTAGTCTCGCGTCATGTCGTCACGAAGACATCATCGTGTCCGTGATGGTCGCGTCGTCATCAGCATCGTCGTCTTCGACATAGACCAGCAGTACCCATCATCGGCATCATTGTCTTCGACATAGACCAGTAGTACCCGTCACAGACCTCCTCGTCTTCGACATAGACGAGCACTACCCGTCGTTGACATCATCGTCGCCGACAAAGACCATCAGCACCTCGTCGTCGACATCATCGTCATCGACATAGAACCTCACTACCTTAGTACCCTTTCAATACCTCATTACCCAGTACCCAGTCCCCAGAATCAGTAGCATTAGTACCCATTAGCATCAACATCGTTGTAGTAGAGCATTGTGCAAGAATAAAGAAAGTACCTGCTCTGGCAAACAGAGCAAGGGGGACCCTTGAGGGTTTGGGACCCGACATTCGGTGTCATCTCTTTTCTCTCTCTCTCTTGTGTCTCTCTCTTTCTTTCAGTTCGATTCAATTCTTTCAAGTCAAGTAAAGCAACCCTTGTGTTTGTGTGCAGAGTACTAGATCCGAGCAAATCCTTATTCTCTTCCGTTGCACAGAGCCATGTGCACGTGACATCTCCTCCTGCTTAAGGTGAGGAACGGGTACCGAGCTGCATGGCCTCCTTGTTTGAGGCTAGCACATTTGGATAGTTGATGAATAATTCCTCGGCCACCCAAGCAGTTTCATGTGTCCCTCAATCCTTAAATTTGAGGAAATGTTGCTTTGCCTTCTTCTTATTGCCAAACTGGAATTGAAGCAATTGAATATGCTTCTACTTGACGACTTTGACTGAAACAAGGATCTCCAGTGGTTCTTCTTTTGGATTGCTCCTTAGAAGTCCACTCTTGTGGTGGCAACTCTTCAGGTCCACTTTGGAAACTCTATCCCTCGTGTAGCCGTTCCAAAGGCACGGCAATGCAAGGTATTGGCTTCCGAAATTTTACCATCCTTGTTTTGAGTGCCCTGAAATCCGCACAAAAATGAAATGAGTTTGGTTTCTTACTAACAAAGAGAACCAGTAACCAAAAAGACGTAACGAAACAGAATTTATGTGTTTTAAACTTGTCTTGGTGCTGATTGAGTTTCTTTGATTCTAGTTTCAATGCTGGTTTCAATACTGTTTGAGAACCTCTTGATGACGCAAGCTGCAATTTGGGGAGTGTCTAGTTGTATTTGGTCCTCGAAACGACGCAGGCTGCATCCTGGGGAGCGTTTGGTTGTATATGGCTTCTGAACGACAAAGACTTTGATCTGGGGAGCGTTTAGTCGTACTTGGAAACCCTTTGAACGACACAGACTTTGGTCTAGGGAACGTTTAGTTGAATTTGGATGTTTTATGTTATGTGTTTGAACATGTGAATTCTGTGTCATTTATAAAGCATTTTGTGGAGCATATAAATTTGATGCATCAATAGTTCCATATTGGATAGATTGCTTGGGTATGTGATCTTAGTGCATTGATATCCCTTTAAAGATCATTGTGGTTTGGTAATGGCTAACATTGCTACGCTAGAATATAAAGAGCTCCGATGCGGGAGGTGACTGGATAAAATGTGATTGTGGAATTGTATGGTGTACTGCATGCTAGATAGTGTGCGGTCTGGTAATGATGGGCATTGGCATGTATTCATAAAGGCAGTGTCTGCTAAAGAATCGGATTTGAGTTTTGCATGTCTAGTTGCGTACGATTACTCTTCGTTCAAGAAGAGGGTATGTCACAAGTTGTTGACGTGGCCAATCCTATGGGGTTAGGGCCACTAAAGAACTACAGTCAGACAAACCGGTCGAGAAAACAAACCCGAAAGTGTTGACGTGGCAGAGAAACTCAAATTGCTGATGTGGCAGCATTGTACGGATTGGCCCGCGATTCGCGAAACTGCTGATGCGGCAAGTGTACAAGCTATCGTAAATCATGGAACTAGGTTTTGGTGCCAACTTTTGACCCAGTTGCTTTTGGGGATGAAAGCGCCAGGTTCTGTAAAGTGCTCTAAAGTGCGCGGAAAGTCACTGTTTACTTGGTATTTTGTCCATGGAGACTTTTATTGTGGTTATGTTGCCAAAATTGGGTTAGAGTAGGGGATTCCAGCCTGATAAAAGTGAGACAGCTGGTAGAAGTTTACAGGTTATCTCAAGTGCAATAAGAATAAAGAAATATCGAAAGGGGCGCCAACCTTTGGGGCCAACAGGGTGTCGTTGTCTACTTGGGAGCGCTCTAGCAACCAAGTTGTGAATTGTTTTGAAGTGGTGAATTCCAGTTACATGTTTATCTGTGAAGTTACTTTGTGTCGTTAAGTATAGAGAAAGTTAATCAAAGTAAAGTTCGGGTCAAAGCCAAAGTCTACCGCCCTTTAGCGGGTCTACGGGCCGGTTTCACGCTTGGCTTTTGTGAGCTGCCACAAGGGTTTTTTCAGCGGATGCTTTATATCAGCTAGATACACAACATTGAACTTCGTGGTTATTGGTACATCGCCTGAGGTGGACAGAGCTTTGGACAGATTTCTGTAGGCTTATCACAAACCAGATAGCTACATTTCACTACCTGATTAGAGTAGTTTTATCCCTAGATGTATACTGTGGTTTTGTTTTGGGATTTTTCCTATTATCTCATTGTATATCTTTCAAGGTTTTCCCCGTATCTCTTGATATGGACCTGAGGTCGAGTTTATGTAATGCAAAGGGTCCCGTGGCCCTTACAATGGATTAAGGGTGTAGCTGCATTATATGGTACTGCTTCCAATGCTATCACTATTAGAGGCCACATTGGACTCCCCTCTTGTTCAATACGATAAGAATGTCCCTTGGCAGCATACATCTTTTTGTTTTTTGTTGAGGCCATGTCACTCTTCTTGGGTTGCAGGACACCACAATTGAGAGGTTTAGCTATGCCTTTGGATGGCTGGCCAGACTTGTTGGGTCAGGAGTATATAGATGACACTATACTCTTTGTACGCTATGACACACACACACAATCTACGCGATGCTCTTGCTTCCTTTTGCTTGGCCAATGGTGCACTTATCAACTGGCACAAGTCTCTTGGTTTTCTTGTAGAATGCATATGTGACAGACTCGCATGGGCATCAACTAGGCAAGAGGGCTCACATTGATTGGGCGAGATGGGATGATGGCCCGGCAGGTTCTTTACGTCGTTGGTCAATTGGTTGATGCACACGTCATTGGTGTTACATACGGGATCCATAGAGGGGTTGCTGCCTGTATAAGAGATTGATGATACTATTCTTGGTGACTGGAATGGCTAGTAGCTACATTGGGAGATAGACTATTTTACCTTCTCATCAAGGTTGGTGGCTGTTTTTTCGACCCTCTCTCGGGAGACCAGAGTAGGGGACTCTTGGTGTTTAGCATTGCAACGATTGGCCATCATGGCCTTCACATCAGGCCGGAGTTTCAGGGGGAGGTGCCACTTGATCAGCAACTGGATGCGGATTGGCAGCTTGTTAGAGTGGTAGGCTCTTTCAAGAGGTGCTCTTATGTTGACCCTATTTTCTCTACTGAGGCACCACTTGGAGATTGTGGATTTGGCAGATAAAGCCCCTAGTTGAGTTGAACTGGGATCCTGGCGAGTGGCAATGGCCGTCTTTGAAGGGAGACAGGGCCCCTCTTCCCTTTTTCGAGTACACGCTCTCTCTTGGGAGGAGGCTTCTCCCGCGGACACAACACCTACCTCACCATCCCCCACAATTGGAGGTATCGCAGTACCTTCGCATCTACCTTACTTTCCACCAACAGTTTTGGTCATGCATATGGACCCTCAGGATTAATCGCAGGATATGTTGTTTCATGTGGATGATAGCGCATGCAGGATTGCCTGTTGGCACTTGGGTAACAATCACTGGTCATGATTCGACGTGCCAACGATGTACTTTACAGGGCGAGTCCTTGAGGCACTGTTTTTGGGTTTGTCCATATGCTCAACCAGTGTGGAGGGCAATTTGTTGTTTGTTGATTAAAGTGGGCGTACATGATGGGTTTGTGACGTGAAGGGCAGTTGCATGGCCTTTGCAATTCCCGAGTCACACACCTTTTGCCAATAGATTGAGTCTTTATCCTTGCTTCCTTAGGATATAGACTAGGATTCTACAAATGATTCCAAATGCAGATCAGTGGTTGACCAAGGGAATACAATATTCATTACGATTTGTAGCATCACTCTTTGGACCATGTGGAAGGCCTGCTGCGCTCATGTTCTGGGCTATCAAAAACTGTTGACGTGTCAAGCCACTAAAGACCCAGAACCAACTTCCGCATGGCCCCATTACTAAAATGAAATAGGATTCCCAACCAACTTACGGAACTCTGGCCGAGGGGCCCATGTAACAGACTTGGACACTCCAAGTCAAGAATCTACCAAGACACCACAAATAATCACTTCAAACAATTTACAGTTCACAATTGATTCCCGGGGGAGTTCCATGCCTAGAGATATTGGCCCCAAAGACTGGCGTCCCTTTCGGTATTTCTTTTTGTATTAATCTGTGTTCAAAGTACAAGAGTGCGGGCAAGCGCTCACACTCAAGACTCTGCCTCCTAATACTCTGAGTTGTGAGAGGCCAACCCGCGTATTTAAAGATTACAAAGGGATGCTAAAAGCAGAGCCCAAAAGCTGAAAATCAAAAGCTATAGCATGTTCAATCTTTTTATTTCTCAAGCCATACTAGGCAATAAAGCAAAAGCTTTTTAAATAAAAGCTTTCTATCTCTCTAACTCCTTGCGTAGGAATTAAAGCAAGACCAAAAGCTGCGCTGCGTAGACAAAAGCAAGCCAAAAAGCTACCCACAGAAATTCTGCCAACGTAATTTACGGGACTGCCGTACAGGCCTGCCGCGTCATCAGTCAATCTGTACATCGCCTGCAACGTCCGCCTGCCACGTCAACGTTTCCGGCAATCTACAGCAGCCAGCCAGGCAGGCAAATGTGTGTGTACCACGGGCAGCCACGTGTCCAGATTGTGACATACCCCCACTCTTGAAAGCATTGTAATCGCCCTCGATTCTGCCTGCAAAACAGACAAGATGCCATAAACTGTCTTAGCAGACACTGACTGTTAGTATCGATGCACTAGGAACACACATCTAGCACATGTACCAATCGACAGTCACATCACACGATATTACAGGACATCACATGAGAAATCACATTCAACATTCATTCGGATCTTAGACCATGATTTGTCGGCAATGCAGTTAGCAATCGCATCTAGATCCACTCAGGACCTCATAGATGATTGACTAACCCCTATTGCAACCATGTCTATACGAGATCATTCAGACCAAAATGCTACAGTCATTTCGTCTATCACTTCCTGCACTTAAAAACAAGTCAAGAACAAATCAGTTTCATATTCCGGAATTACATTTCATAAAGTCATACAGCAGAATACTGTCAGCTCTCAGTATCCCTAAAGCTCAAAGAGACATCAGTGACTAGTATTCTACAAATCAAGGCATCTGTTGACAAAGGAGCGGAATAACTCCCCTCTAATGCAACCCACTGCACCAGATCTCAGGCCAATCTGAATTCGGGGTTCCATTTGGAGTAGACTATGCTAAACCAAAAGCTTCAAGGTAAAGGTTCACAATCTGAGGAGTATCTGCTAGGTCCTCCTCCTCCATCCACTTTGCATCCAATGTAGGATAGTTCTTGAATTTAACCAAGAACCGGTTTCTTACTTTACCCTTATTCTTTGTGTCCTTATGTGCCAAAATCTGTTCAGGAACAAGGATCTCATTTTCTTCCACTTCGGGTTGCTCATCAGGCTCCCCATCTTCGGGCACATCACCTTTAAAAGGTTTCAAGAGACTCACATGAAATGCATTGTGAATCCTCCAAGTGTCAGGCAGTTTCAATTCGGAAGGAGACATCATTGATCTTTTCGGAGATCTGGAAAGGTCCGTACTAGCGCATACTAAGCTTTGGAAAAAACCTCTCCTTTCCCTTTCTCAGGCGTGCCTTCTCAAAACGTAAAAGCACCCAATCATCCTCCTTCAATTTCAAATCGCCGCGATGGCGATCCGCTGCCTTTTTCTGTCTTTCTTGAGATTTTTGCAAAGCCTCGCTGACCTTGGCAAAAGCCGTGTCCAAGTCGCGCGTGTACTCATCGGCTTCAAAAATCTTACCTTTCGTGCTTAGGAAGGATGGAACCTTCGCAGCACCTTTAATAATCTCAAATGGCACCTTCCACGTCGAAGAGTGTATCGTGTTATTGTAGGGAAATTCCACCAAAGGTAGATACTTTTCCCATTGAGTCTTCTAATCCGAGATATAAGACTTCAATAAATCTAAAATCACTAAATTGGCAATCTCAGATTGCTCGTCAGTCTGCGGGTGGAAAGATGACGAGAATTGCAACCGCGTGCCAATGTTCCCCCAAAATGCCTTCCAAAACAAACTCGTAAATCTGGGGTCCTTGTCGGAGACAATAGTCTTGGGCATGCCATGTAATCTGAAAATCTAGGCCACAAACAGTCTCGCTAAGTGATCCGGCTTGACCGTTTTCTTCACTGGAATGAAATGAGCCTGCTTGTTAAATCTGTCAATAACAATCCAAATACCATCATGACCACTCTGTGTTCTCGAGAGATCAAAAATGAAATCCATTGCAATCCTTGTAAGGTGCAGCGGAAGTGAATGTTGAACTTTGCTCGAGATGAGTGCTCCGAAATGTGCTCAAGGTTCCTTTTACTTAGGGAAGGGAGAGCCTTCCTTTCTTTAATGAGAGAGTGCAATGGACACAAACAAAGTGAATGGACATTGTGAGTGAAGGTGTTGAGACTGAGAGATAGAGAGAGAAGAGAATACGACACCGGAGATGTTGTCAAACCCTCCTCCAAGGGCCCCACTCTCGATGGCGAGAGTAGTCTACTTATGATTGCACAATCTGATACAATGATGCTGATGCAAGTCTAATGGCTATGTCGAGGCCGACGGTGTGGACGACGAGGACGAGACTATGGCTGAAAACTGAGTGCTTCGAATCGCTGATTTACTGATCTTCTATCTGCTGATTTGCTGATACAAAACGCTGGTTCGGCTGAATGTTGTTGCTTCAAAAAACGCTATCTGCTGACCTCTTGTATGCTGCTAAAAATCGCCGTTTGCACTGCTGTCCAAAAACACTATGAGTGGCTGAAATTTGCTGCAAATTCCCCTGATGGATTCTGATGGAAACGCTGATGATCATGCTGTGCGCAACCGGAGGATATGCATCTAATCTAAGTGATTGGCCATGCACGGTCTGCAAACAGACTCACAAAAGTGCCAGATCACTTCCTATTCTAGATTGACTTGACTGATTGAACCCTGGTCACGTTGTAGCTTGTCCACGGACACACAGGGTTGGATGTGTCACGTGACAATACTTTCCCATGGGCGGGTGGGTATTGGCTATAGCAATCCCTGTGCTTTATGCCTGTCAAACTTGACCTTCTGGAATACTAAGCAACTGCGCACAAACTCGTCCGAGTAGGTAGTGCCGCCACTGAGTAAGAGCATGGATAACCGCCAAAAGCTCTTTCTCATAAATCTGTGCTATCAATTCCGGCCTTGAGAACAATCGGCTCTCAAAAGCATTAAGACCGCACCCTCTACGACCACAAGCATCACAATATACTTCAAATGACTTCTGCAAGTCCGGCAAAGTCAAAAATGGTCCTGTGGTCAATTTCTCTTTCAATGTCTGAAAGACAGTCACCTCTGTGGGTCCCCATGAGAAAGGGACTCATGAGAAAGGGACTCCTTTCTATGTCAAGATATGCAAAGGGGAAGCAACCTCTGCAAACTTTCTAATGAACCGCCTGTAGTACGAACACAATCCCGAGAAGCTTCTAACTTGATGGACATTCTTCAAATCGGGCCAATCACGGATAGTCTCTACCTTGGTCAGATCCATCTGCACTCCTGCTACTGACACAATGTGTCCCAAAAAGTGTATCTTTGGTAGGAAAAATTCACTTTTCTTCGCATTAATCACTAACTTGTGATCCCGTAAGGCCTGAAAGACTTGAAGCAGATGATCTCTATGTTCTGCCTCATCCTTGGAGAAAACAATGACATCATCAAAGAAAGTGCCAACAAATAGCCTGTATGCTCGAAAAAATCATGTCCATCATCCGGTTAAATGTCGTAGGAGCATTGGTTAAGCCAAAAGACATCACCAAAAACTCGAATAACCCAAAAGTCGTCCGAAAGGCTGTCTTGTAGACGTCTCCCGGCGCGATTCGGATCTGATGATATCCACTTTTCAAGTCGATCCTGCTAAAGCACGAGGATCCCTGAAGTCGGTCAAGTATATCATCGATTCTCGGAATCGAAACTCTGTTCTTGATGGTGATTTTGTTGAGAGCTCTATAATCGATGCACATTCTCCAAGGTCTATCTTTCTTCAAAACCAACAACACTGGAGAGCAATACGGTGAAGTACTAGGCTGGACAAGACCCTTTTCTAAGAGGTCTTTCACTTGGTTCATAATCTCTTCGTTCTGGGCTCGGCTCACACGATAAGGTGGCTAGTTCGGTGGCGTGCTTCCAAGTATCGTTTCAATGGTATGATCTTCAGGACAAGCGGGTGGTAACTCGCCTGGCAGGCCCTCTGAGAAGCAATCAACATGAGCGTGGAGAAAATCTTGGCGTTCTTTATCAAGTTCAGACATATTTGTCCTATCCTCATCACTCAACTCTTTCAAAAAGATCGAGTAGACAAACAGACTAAATTTCATTAATTTGGAAATGGCCGAAGCCAATACAATAGGGACAGACTCGCCCTTAAGTTTTATATCGAGTACAATGGTTCTGCCCTTCTCTGTAGCCAAAGTCGCTTTCCTCGCTCGATAGTCGACCACGGCGTTGTTCTTGTGGTACCAGGGAATTCCCAAGAGGACATCACAACCTTCCAAAGGGGTTATGTAAAAGTCCTCATGCCCCAAATACCCCTGACAATGCAACCGAAGTTTGCCAATGACAGGTGTGATGGCTATGTCCCTGCCGGGTGCCGCTAGAACAGCCTCCGCAAGTGGTCCCATCAGATCGGGAGTGATCTCAAGCCACGCCGCCAATTCCGGTGAAATGAAGTTGACCTTGGCTCCTCCATCAAAGAAGATCAGGGCTTCCTGGTCTTTCACTTTGCCCCAACTCGGCAAAGTTCTGTACTCTCGTCCAACGTGCTCGGATCGGTACCCAGGCAATCTGGAACCAGTCTTGTTTTCATCTTGCCTTTTCTTCCATGTTCCTCAGTTGCTCTCGAACTCTCAGGCCTTTCGTCGTCCTTGTCGTTCTGTGCCTTTTTAGGGCACTTCACGGAGATATGTCCAGTTTCCCCGCATCCAAAGCACTTCCCTTCCCTAATGTAGCGAGCTCTCTCCTGAGGAGTGAGTTTGGGTCATGCATCTTTTTTTTCTGGGTTGCTCTTTCTCTTTCTACTTTCATTTGTCGAAGTCTGTTCGGCTCTTTGCGTCATGATCTCATCGGTGGGGTAGGGCAAACTGCCTGAGTAAATGGCAAAACCCCGTTTCGCATGACTCATCAACTCCTGAATGGAAGCTGACTTTTGTTCCAAGCAATGATCTCGGATCTCTGTAGGTAGACCCAAGGTAAGCCGCTCAATCTCTTCCTTGAACGAGATCTTCTTAAATGAAGAGGCGGGTAGAAAAGAGCTCCAGAATCTCTCGCAATAAGCGTCCACTGTATCCTTCTTGGTCATCCGAAGATGGTTCCAAGCAGTTCGTATATCGCGTTCATACTCTCGAGTCAGCCAAGAAGAAATAAAAAGCCTCTTGAATTTCAGTCATTTAACTGGTGCAATCTTGTTTAATAGAAGCGTGGACCACCAAGTTCGAGCATTCCCCTTAAAGTAAGAGGCAGCTCTCCGAATCTTAGAGTGCTCTAAGTAACGCCCTCCCACAAAAGCAATGTCAAACTACTGTACAAAGACAAAGCCTTCGAAGCATCTATATAACCAGATTACGTGTCAAATTTAATTAACTGTCCACCTTCCTTAAACTCTCGGACTTTCTTGCTTTTGTCTTCCAAAAAGTCATATTGGTTGGCTTAATAAAAATTCTTCTTCTTTGCATAAAAGTTGTTGTCATCAGAGTCCGAACTGTCTGTAGACGAGTCCTCTGTAGAACTGTCACTCACAGGGCGAGATGTAGACTTCTTTGCCCTTTTCGAAGCATTCTTTTTGCTTCGCTTTTTGCCTTTTCGGTCTTCTTCGCTCGAATCAGATGAGCGAGAAGAATTGTCAGAAGAAGAAGAAGAAGAACTGGGTACTCCTTCAAATCGGACACGCTTCTTCTGTTTCTTTGCCTTTTCAAAAGTAGACCGACGACCCAAATAACCGAGGAAGTCAGTGCCTTTCTTCTGCTTTTTGTCGTGCTTTTTAGCTTTGTTCTGCGCGTCAAAAAGCTAAGTAAGTCGTGCATCAACCACCTCTTCTAGTTCTTTCTCTCTATACTTACTGGGAGTAGGTGACAGCGGGTTTGGGGGGTGGTTTTGTGGTCTTCTGCCACTGCGTGTGCACCTCATCGAAAGAAGTCTTGCTCATATATTTTGCAAATTTTTGGATTTTTCGCAAAATTGAGCATCATCTTTGTTGCGTCACCGATCAATCCTTGATGCTCTATCTCTGGACCCTCCGCCGGAGTAGGCCGAGGCAGGCCGTACTCCTTGCCTGAATCTTCGTTGTGATCCCTTCCCGCATCTTTGGATGCAGAGGGAGTCGACTGATCTTTGCCTGAAGCCATAGGTGTCGCGGAAAAAAAAAAGAATCGAATTTATCGTAGAAGAAAAATATGCCGTGCTTTGACACCACTGTAACAGACTTGGACACTCCAAGTCAAGAATCTACCACGACACCACAAATAATTACTTAAAACAGTTCACAGTTTACAATTGATTCGACACTGGCCCTATGAGTTCCGTGCCTACGGATATAGGCCCCAAAGACTGGCGCCCCTTTCAGTATTTCTTTTTGTATTAATCTGTGTTCAAAGTACAAGAGTGCGGGCAGGCACTCACACTCAAGACTCTACGCCCAGATGCTCTGAGTTGTGAGAGGCCAACCCGCGTATTTAAAGGTTACAAAGGGATGCTAAAAGCAGAGCCCAAAAGCTGAAAATCAAAAGCTATAGCATGTTCAATCTTTTTATCTCTCAAGCCATACTAGGCAATAAAGCAAAATCTTTTTAAATAAAAGCTTTCTCTCTCTCTAACTCTTGCGTAGGAACTAAAGCAAGACCAAAAGCTGCGCTGCATAGACAAAAGCAAGCCAAAAAGCTGCCCACGGAAATTCTGCCAGCGTAATTTACGAGACTGCCGTACAGGCCAGCCACGTCATCAGCCAGTCCGTACATCGCCTGCCACGTCAGCGTTTCCGGCACTCAGAGCGTTTCCAGCACTCGGACTCTGCGTCCAGATGCTCTGAGTTGTGAGAGGCCAACCCGCGTATTTAAAGGTTACAAAGGGATGCTAAAAGCAGAGCCCAAAAGCTGAAAATCAAAAGCTATAGCATGTTCAATCTTTTTATCTCTCAAGCCATATTAGGCAATAAAGCAAAAGCTTTTTAAATAAAAGCTTTCTCTCTCTACTCCTTGCGTAGGAATTAAAGCAAGACCAAAAGCTGCGCTACATAGACAAAAGCAAGCCAAAAAGCTGCCCACGGAAATTCTGCCAGCGTAATTTACGGGACTGTCGTACAGGCCTGCCACATCATCAGCCAGTCCGTACATTGTCTGCCACGTCAGCATTTCCGACAATCTGCAACAGCCAACCAGCCAGGCAAAAGTGTGTGTACCAGGGGCAGCCACGTGTCCCGATTGTGACAGCCCAACTTAAAATAAAGCAGGACACACACTCACACTCTTAATTGCATAATAGACATGACATGGCATGTTGTACGGACCTCCGCTAATTGAGGAACTGACAAATGACGTGGTAGCAGTGTACGGACAACCCTCTACATGTCAAGTCACTATAGACCCAGACTCCATGAGCCTAACCCTAGCCAACGTTCAGAACTTGGCCGAGGGGCCTAAACCCTAATAGAAGGAGCAGAAGAAGTCCTCACCAACTTATAGATTCTTGCCAAGTGGTCCCATCTTTTGAATGGGTTAGGATTAAAAATCCTAAGCCCCAATCAACTTACAGAATTTTGACCGAGGGGCCCAACTTAAAACAAAGCAGGACACACACATTAAGTACGTAAAAGAAGATGACATGACATATACCTAGATGAATCCAGGATAAGCCCAGATTCACCCTTGAAGGAAAGTGCAAGGTATAGACCCATGATAGTCACCCACAAGACAATATAACCATCAACTCCATCATGCATAGTATTGACTAAATACCACGACGTCCCCACTAACGTCGTCAGTGCCCAATAGTGGGTGTAGAACTAGGTCCTAACATATGCTCCCCAACACAACACACACCACACACACGCACACATGGGCATACATCAACACAAAGTTCAGCGTACTGAGTTTCTGTCATGACTACGGAGATCAAGGGCAAACTCAGCCCTAATGAAGCCTAGCACTAAAAGAAGCATGAAATCGAAAAAATTAGCACAAATGAGGTAGTTGATAGGACATACGCACCACAAAAGATAGAAAGAATTAGCACAATATCAACCGGTCATAACTCGGACGAAAACTTCACAATGTGAAGACATGACATGTTGTACGGATCTCCCCAAATTGTGGAACTCACAGATGACGTAGTAGCAATGTACAAATAGCCCTCTGGGCGCTTGCTTTTGAACCAGGTGATTTTAGAATTGCTGCTTTTCATGTAACTGCTTTTGTACAAGCCAAGGGCCTTTAAATACGTGATGTGGGCTCCCTCTCTGGCATGCTACCCGCAGGAGATGCATAGCAGAGCTACAAAGAGTTGTACATTGTGAAGCAATCTAAAGAAATATCGAAAGGGGTGCCATCGTTTAGGGATATTGCAGTTTGGGAATGGAACTCCGCCTCTCCGTGCCGTGTAGATTCTCTCTTCCTTTCTGTTTAGTTGTTTGAATTGCTAAACATGGGCTCACAGTCTTCCCCTACATCCACCACCTTCACGGCCATTTGGAATGAGGTGCTACATATTCTTTGTAGTCAATGAGATACTTCAACAGGCTTCTCCAAGGCAGCGAAGTAGTGTAGACACTCCTTTCTTCATACCTGGGTAAGATCTTTAGTTCTTTTTAGTTGAGACCTTATGGTCACATCACATGGCATTATGCACCTTCCCAGTGGTTCATTCTACATTCATCATATAGGCCATTTTGATGTTCACATAGCCCTCCCTTGGTTATCCCGCTTTTGTACTTCCTTTGGATGATAGGCCATCAGGCATCTCCAAAGGTCTCGTTTGTACACAGAATACAACACAGAGAGAGAGAGAGAGAGAGAGAGAGAGAGAGAGAGAGAGAGAGAAATTAAATGAAAATGAAATGAAATGAAATGTTATATTAACGTCTTCAAAAGGCCATAATGACCTATGAGACCAATTTGTTACAACATAGTGAATTTGATACCATGTCTGGGTACAAAAGAAACTAGAACAAAATACTACTGCTACAAGCTAGAACTATGTGAATGTGAAACAATGACAGGATGGGGGGTGGAGAAATGGTGAGAATCCATCCTGATCTGCATTCAGAGTGTCGAGAGAGTATAGCTCAAATCCTCTGATGTCACGTGACACATCCAACCCTATGTGTCCGTGGACAAGCTACAGCATGATCAGGGTTTGGTCAGTCCAGTCAAGTCTAGATTAGCAGTGATCTGGCACTTTTGTGAGTCTATTCGTAGACCGTGCATGCCCAATCACCGAGTGTAGATGCATATCCTCTGGTTGCACACAACATGATCATCAGAATTCCCATCAGAATCCATTAGAATCAAATAGGGGAATTTTCCAATGCATTCAGCCTATTTTTGGTATTTTTCACTTATGATTTTTAGACTTCCCAACAAAAGTAGGTAGGGCAATTTTGCTAAGTTTGTATATAAGCAAACCCAAGTTAGCACTAAATGGCAAAAGAGGCAGCAGGAGCACATGCTCAACAGGCACCTTCTCAGCAGAACCCCCCAAGTGACCTAGCGTTTTTGCTCCCAAGCAACAACCTAGCGTTTTTGGATCAAACCACCGCAGATCAGCCAACGTTTTACATTTGCAGAGCCACGGCGATAATTCACAGCAGATCAGCCTAGCGTTTTTGCATTTGCAGAATCCCGATGACAGAAACCTCATTTTCAGCCCCTAGCGTTTTTGCATCTACCAGCAACCTCAGCGTTTTGCAGATCTATTGCGACAGAATCAGCCACAAGACCAGTGTTTTCAGTTTTCAGCTTTGCAGATATCGCCACACTCCAGAACCTCAGCGTTTTCCATCAGTAGATACAGGGCAGCCCTAGCGTTTCCTGTTTCCAGCCAATCGGCAGCAGGAGGTCAGCAATTTACTAACGCTAGGACAGCAGGCCAGCGTTTTTGGTTTTCAGCCTTAGCGACAGCAGATGCTCAGCGTTTTCAGCAAGCCTTAGCAGCAGACAGTTCATCCCTAGTTGGTTGCAGAAGAACCCCCATTTTCAGCCATAAAAACGCAGCCAAAACAGTCATTTTCAGCCACCCAAAACAGCCCAAAGATTTGCAGATTTTCAGCAGATAGAAGACCGCAGATTTCAGCCCTTGAGTCGTCATCGACATCCCCGTCGTCGTCGTCGACAATAGCCTAGACTTGCATCAGTCTCATGCATCACCATTGTACCAGATTGTGCAATCAATAAGTAGACCACTCTCGCCCCGACGAGAGTGGGGCCTTCGGAGGAGGGTTTTACAACGTCTCTGGTGTCGTATCTCTCTTCTCTCTCTATCTCTCAGTCTCATTCCCTTGCACGCACAGTGTCCATTCACTTTGTTTGTGATCATAGCATTCTCTCGTTAAGAACAGAAGGCTCTCCCTTCCATAAGAACAAAAGGAACCTTGAGCACAGTTCGGAGCACTCATCTTGAGCAAAGCACAAACAATCATTCTGCTGCACCTAACATCTAATGTAGTCTCCGTCTATGCTGTGTAGCTCCTCTCCTCAGTCGTGGTCGTCTAGATCTCCGTAGCTCCAATGCTCGGTTGATAAGAGTGCCAGTAGTGGTCGAGTGAGTCTGGGCCGAGCTCTACGGTGGTGGCTACTCCTCTGGCTGTCCCATATCTAGTAATCCGTCTCTGGGACTGTCTCTCTCTAGCTCTCCCCACTAAAGTGTCTCTATGTCTGTGTAGCTCAAGTAGATATAGTCCAAGACATTTTTGATCCTCGTAACTTATGACCCTAGATAAAGGACCGAAACCCTCTCTGAATAGGCAGTGGAAACGGCCCCGTATCTCATAGTACATTGTGCAATGACACAAGGTTGATGTGTATGTACTGTACGTTCTGTATATGTACGTACTGTACGTTGTTCCGTACAGGAAAAAATTTTATGTACGTAAAAATGCGTACCATTGGTAAAAAATAGGACATTCAACACTTTTCTACATTTAAGAGACCTCAAACATTCAAGAACCAAAACAAACCACTTTGCATGTACTAATTTCAAAACACACATCAAATACATCATACTTGACACAAATTATAAATACGAGCATTGAGCCGCAAGCGGCAATACTAAAAGCACATTGTACCATATGGCATACTGCGAGAAAAGATGGATCATGGTCCACATACAAAACTGTGTCAACCAAAAAAGGCTCATACTAGAGCATACAAGAAAACAAATGTCTGATGTCAAGACTTAAAAGTAACAAAGACTAAGCAATAACAAACTGTCTGGAATCTAGACTCGGGACTCTACTCTCTGAATCCCAAAACTCCTCATCAGATGAGGATGATGACTCTGCTAAAGAGAGCAAGTCCCCATCTGTCAGGACGTTGCCCTCTTCATCATACTCTGGCTCTGCCATCATACTCTGTTGTCCTGGATCATCATCCTCCGTAGGCTGAATGAGAGAAACAGCCTCATTTGCCCGTCTCCGAGGAGTACGGACAGGAAGCTTTCCTCGACGAATGGTCTCTCGTCGTACAATCTCTGGATCTGCATCTCGCCCGACTAACGGAAGACTGAGAACTCGTGCACGTGACCTCGTCACACGTCGATCCACACTCTCCAGCTCTCTGTGTAGCATGCAAATAATCTCCTCCTGCTCGTTCCTCACAAGCTGCTGCTGTTGTTGCTCAATCTCCTCTACACTCTCCTCCGATACCAAGTGCAATTTTGATGGATCTGCCTGTTAAATACCAAAATACAATTCGTACTATTAACAACGTAGAAAGTGAAGGAGTACGAGCGGAAGTGCGACGCGAGAGAGAGTGCGAGAAGAAGAGCACGACGATATGGTGAACTTGCTCTACTGTAATGTGTAGAGCATAGTGAGTTCTTATTAGGTTTTTACAAAAGAATATGTGTACATACCTGGCGGCCCGCCCACTGACCTGGGCGACCACATTGGGCTTTATACCCCAACAACCTCCCACTTAAAGTCCAATGTGGTACTTTAAATGTGAGAGAAGCTACTATACAAGCTAATATACAAGAGATGTAGAGAAGTGATGTACTACCCTACACCTAACTGCTTGCGAAAATGCGCAAAGCTCTCTGAGGGAAGTCCTTTTGTAAGTAGATCAGCAGGATTTTCTATGGTGTGAACTTTGACAAGCTGAAGTTGCTTATCCTCGAGCATTTCCCTGATGAAATGATACTTCACATCCACATGCTTTGTCTTTGAGTGATAAACTGGATTGCGAGCCAATTGTATAGCACTTTGACTATCACAATATAACACAGGCATCTCTTCTTTGATTCCCAAATCTGTTACTAGTCGATTAAGCCAAATTGATTCTTTGCATGCCTCTGATGCTGCAACATATTCAGCCTCTGTAGTAGACTGAGTAACACAATCTTGTAATCTAGAACGCCATGATACTGCTCCACCAGCCAATGTAAAGACATACCTTGACGTAGACCTTCGGTTGTCTAAGTCACCTGCATAATCTGAGTCTGTAAAACCCTTTACACTTAGCTCCTGACTCCCATTGCATATACGCATACTCTTTGTAGCTTTCAAGTATCTCAATATTCCTTTCACTGCCTCCCAATGTTTCTTGCCTGGGTTTGACATGTATCGACTTACTACTCCCACTACAAATGCAATGTCTGGGCGAGTAGCAATCATTGCATACATCAAACTACCCACTGCAGACGCATATGGAATCTTATCCATTTCAGCCTGTTCTTCCTCAGACGCAGGACAATCTTGTTTGCTAAGTTTCACATATGGTGGCAATGGAACACTCAGTGCCTTTTCCTTCTCCATATTGAAACGTTGCAAGACCTTGTCAATATACTCTGTTTGAGATAACCAAATCAACTTCTTTGATCTGTCTCTCTCAATGCGCATACCAAGTATATGACTTGCCTCACCCATGTCTTTCATGTCAAACGATTTTGCCATCTTTGACTTCAAAGCTGAAATTTCTTCCAAGTGCTTGCCAGCAATCAACATGTCATCCACATACAAAATAAGGATCAGCCAACTACCATCCTTAGCCTTCTTTGTATATAGACAGTGATCGAACTCACTACGTTTGTAGCCTTGAGAAAGCATAAACTTGTGGAATTTATGGTACCATGCCCTCGATGATTGTTTTAAGCCATAAAGACTCTTTAACAACTGGCATACCCAATCTTCCTTGCCTTTCTCAACAAACCCTTATGGCTGCTGCATGTAAATTTCCACATCTAAATCACCATGCAAGAACGCTGTCTTGACATCCATTTGGTGCAACACCAAATCTAATATGGCAACCAATGCAAGAAAGCATCTCAATGTAGTCATCTTGACCACCGGAGAGAAGACTTCATCAAAGTCAATGCCTTGTTCTTGCTTAAAGCCCTTGGCAACAAGCCTTGCTTTGTACTTTGGCTGACTATCATGAGAGGTGATCTTATACCTGTAAACCCATTTACAAGGTAGAGCCTTTTTGCCCTGTGGTAATTTAACTAGCTTCCATGTCTTGTTTTTATGCAGAACCGTCATCTCTGACTGCATGGCCAATTGCCAATTCCCGAAGTCCTTCATTTGCACTGCTTCCTTGTAACATGAAGGCTCATTGCAATCAGTCAACATGACATAGTTCATAGATGGAACAAACCTATCAGGAGGTCGCGTGACACGTCCAGATCTACGCACAATAGGTGGCTCAGGCTCAGCCACAACCTGTGGTTCCACTCTATCCTGTCCTTGCTCCTCTTGAGCTCTGACATTTTGTCTTGCACGTGCAGGTCCATCTTCTTGGAAGACAACTCTTCTAATCTCCTCAACCCTCTCTGGTTTAGAATGATATTTGGATTCATTAAAGTGAACATCATTGCTGCGGACAACCTTTCTGGATTCGGGATCCCAAAGTCTGTACCCCATCTCACCAGAATTACCATAGCCTAGAAAGATGCACTTTCTACTCTTTGGCTCAAGTTTGTTCCTAAATTCCTTTGGAACGTGAGTATATGCCTCACAGCCAAAGACTCTGAGATGCTTGTATGAGGGCATTTTGCCTGACCATACCATCTCTGGCACTGAATCCTTCTGCAAAACCTTGCTAGGAGATCTATTTACAAGATGAACAGCTGTTGATACAGCTTCAGCCCAAAACCCATTTGGCAGTTGTGCATTAGACAACATACTTCTGACCTTCTCTTGTATGGTCCTATTCATCCTCTCAGCAACACCATTTTGAGGAGGATTGTAAGGAGCAGTAAGTTCACGTTTTATACCTTTTGACTCACAAAAGTCCTGAAAGGCCTTTGAAACATACTCTCCACCATTGTCAGTGCGTTAGCATTTAAGCTTCTTGCCACTCTGATTCTCCACAAGTGTCACAAACGTTTTGAAAACACTACTTGTGCTTGAGAAAGTAAACCCATACTTTCCTCGAGTAATCATCTATAAATGTCATAAAGTAAGAAGCTCCCCCTAGAGATAGGTTAGGCATAGGTCCACACAAATCACTATGAACAAGTGCCAACTGTGTATCTCTTCTACTGCTTCTATGCTTATGTGGCTGTTGTGTTTGCTTACCATACAGACAATGTTCACAGAATTCAAAATCATTAAATGAAAAGCCAGACAAATAACCAGAACGAGACAAGATTTCCATTCCCTTCTTGGACATATGTCCTAACCGGCTATGCCACAAAGAAACGTTCGGCTTCTCGGTTACATTGATTACATTTTAAGAGACATTTGATACATAAATCATGTAAAGTCCTCCAGACTTTAATCCATGTGCTACTGTCATAGAACCCTTGGATATCTTCCACATATTCTGTCCAAAAGTGGTGACGTAGCCAGCATCATCAAGTAAACCTGTGTTGATCAAGCTCTTTGTAATTGCGGGAACATGTCTCACATTCTTCAGCGTGAAAGAAGAGCCATTCTGAAACTTCAATTGAACATCTCCAACACCTAAGATCTCACATGTCTTCCCATTGCCTAGCCGAACATGATCTTTAGTGGTCACATAAGAGGTAAACCACTCCTTGTTTGGAGACACATGAAGTGATGCCCCTGAGTCTATAATCCAGTCACTCAGTGCATTTCCATCAGATGCTGTAAGAAGAGCTGAGTCCATTGTATTCTTCAAGAAGTAGATGTCTCCTGACACTAGACTGTCATCCTCTGCAACAGTGTTTGTCACATTTATTTCTTGAATCTTCACTGAGCACTTGTTCTTCTCACCATGGTCTTCAGCTTTCTCTTTGCCTTTTTCTGCTTTCCATTCTCTACAGTCTCTTTTCATGTGACCCTTCTTGCCGCAATGGTAGCATTCTATGTCACTCTTGCCTTTAGCACTGCGGGACTTGCTACGAGACTGATTCCTCTTTCCACCTTTGTACTTTTCATTGGTCCTTCCCCTGACAACTAAGGCTGTTCCTTTGCCTTTGTCCATTGTCTTTCTATTGGTTTCTTCAATAAGCAGACTTTCTTCTACACCTACTATGTTCAAACCATCTGGAGGTGCAGAATTACTCAAAGCTGTGCGAAAAGTGTCCCAACTTTCCGGCAATGTGATCAACAGGAACATAGCTCTAACAGGTTCATCAAACTTGACACCTTGAGCTGACAACTGACTGTAGATTGTGTTGAATTCATTCAGATGATTGGACATAGGTGTCCCTTCTTTCATCTTCAAGTCAACAAGCTTCTTAAGCCAGTATACCTGTGAAGCTGCACTCTGCTTCTCATAAAGATCACTCAGCTTTAACCATGCTTGATAAGCCGACATCTCGTCTGCTACATTGAAGTAAACGCTTTCTGCCAAAGTCAGCATAATGATAGAAAGTGCCAATTCATCCATTTCGCTCCATTCATCTTCGTCCATATCTTCTGGTTTTATCCCCTTGAGCTTTATAGGTTTTATCTGCTTCTTTTGTACCAACACGTGTCAAATCTGCTTCTTCCACAATGGGAAATTGGTTCCATCCATATTGTAAAGAGCAGTGTCCTGTGATCCAACCATAGCTACGCTTCACAGTAGTTTACTTTCCTGGGAAAAATTCGGCAAAGTTTCCCCTGTAAACTGACCTCTGAACCAATATCAACCTGTCAAATGAACCAAGAAAGCTTCAGATTCTGCAGAAATTTTGGCAAAGTTTCCTTTGTAAAATGGCTCTCGTGTACTCAAAAACAGACCAAAAAACAGCTCAAAAAACACTGTCTCTCTGACACTGTAAGCTGTGGGTAAACCTGTCCTGCACATGTACTGTCTCTGACTGTCCTGTCACTGTCCTGTAAGCATAAACTGCGACAATGCCTCAACGGCAGTAAAGCAAAGATGCAATCCCAACTGTCTAACTCACAGTCAATACATCCTAGCTGCCTATCTAAGGGTGCTCGAGGGATCGCTCCAAGACCTGTATCACCGAAAGGATCTCAACATTCGAGAATCCCCCAGCTCAATAAAACCTCACTCGACCCTCAACAAAGGCTGCAGTAAATCTGACAGTACATAGACTTCCCACAAAGCCATACATCCACAAATTTCCCATAGTATGCTGTAACCGCTGCGGCGGTTGTTTGCTGCGTGACTCACAGCCAGCAAACCCTCAACAGACATACATCATCTCTGACAATACATCCCATGTGGAAGTACCTGCAATGTCACGATGAAATCTGGAATATCAAGCAGCAAACACAAGCTACCTGATGAACTAGTGGATGTCGCCTACAGTCTGTGTGTAGATGCGTCCGTGTCGTATGTGACACGCCTCCAAGAACTGTGAGCCGTCCTTCGATGTGTAGATAGCCACAAATCAACACTCTAGGAGTGTCGATATCCTTAGCACTTGCAGTCGTAAGCCGAAAACCCCAAATTTGCAGAGTCGGATCTGCACCCGTCGAGACCACGTAGTCGAAAATGGCCTGCGCAGACCTTTGTCGAAGCCGAACGATGGTCGAGATGACCTCATAATGAAATTCTGACACGAGATTTAGGGCCGTGTCTTCGCCTGTCGAATTTCACTCCAATCTGAGTTGGTGACTCTAGCCTCCTACAGTGCTGCCCCGAGCCTCGATCTGAGCTCTGATACCAGTTGAAGGAGTACGAGCGAAAGTGCGACGCGAGAGAGAGTGCGAGAAGAAGAGCACGACGATATAGTGAACTCGCTCTACTGTAATGTGTAGAGCATAGTGAGTTCTTATTAGGTTTTTACAAAGAATATGTGTACACACCTGGCGGCCCGCCCACTTACTTGGGCGACCACATTGGGCTTTATACCCCAACAGAAAGTAGTAATTACGAATATTCGCGTATACAGATGCGTTATGCTTGCCCAAAGTTTCAACTTTCAAACCTGCTTGGGTGTCCCCAAAGCGTGGTAAACTCGCACAAGCTTCATATTTGCTCGGCAATAGACCAATCTCTCTAGTTGTGCAATGCTAAGTCGATTGCGGATCTTCGTGTGAATAAGCAAATAAGCGCTCCAATTGCGCTCGCATGCACCAGCAGAGCAATCCTGCATGTGACATGTGTCAATGGTGACAAATTACAATGGACATGGTCATAGACAATGGACAATGAACCATGTACACAAAATGTAACGATAGAAAACTTTACCTGTGAGAGGAGACGTAAAGCGATACGAGTGAGCTTCGGAAGACCTTGTCTTCCATATCTCTGCCACCATGTAAGAGAGAATTTCGTTGCCTCTGGCCTCAACACCACAGCTCTATTAAATGATGGCCCTAAATTATTCTCATAGCTAGCGATCTCTGCATCAATGTCCAGCTGATCATCTTCCTCGAACATTCTATCAATGTACTCATCCTTGCCTTTTAGCAGACTCCTCTCATTAAAGAGTTCTCGCTTCTTGTAGAAAGGATGAAGCAATGCAGCCATCGCATGAATGGGCCTACTCATAAATGTCCATCGCTTATCTACAATAGCCAAGATCTCTTCTCGGCTGTAACTCAACAATGAACATTAGTTAATAGGCTGAATTTTGAGTCTTGACACTATGGAATCAACAAGGTGCAATACATTATAGTATTACACTATATAGATTAATCATTAATCATTACGGAAACAAGTACAATGTACATAGTAGTAAGTACATACCGATCCAACGCCAATGATCTACAGCCTCTGATGTGTGTCTTCATCTCATGGAAGAGATGATAGACTAGGCCCATGGTGGAGCCCTCCATGTCTGTGACGCGTAGCAACACATAAAATGGTTGCAATGCTGCGATCAAACCCTGCACCTCCATCCAAAAGGACTCATCAAGCACCCGCCGCTGTATGTATCTAGTGGACTCCTCCTGCGCGTGATGCATATCTCTCCACTTCGGGTCCACTACTGTCTGTAGAAGTGGATCCCTCAATGCATAGAGTCTCTGCAACACAAGATACATATATGCAAATCTGGTCTTTGAGGGCCGCACCATGTCAAGTGTACTGTGACTCCTAAAGATAGCCAATGCCTGGTGCTTTTTGCGGAAAAACGTAGTCATTTTTGTGGCATCAGAAACAATAGGTGACACCCATGTTAACTTCCCTATGTCCTCCATCAACAAGTCAAGACAATGAGCTGCACATGGAGTCCAGACAATGTTGTTAAACTCAGCCTCAATCATCTCACCCATAGCCTTGCAATTGGAGGCATTGTCAGTAACAACCAGCACCACACTCTCTGGGCCAACCTCAAGTATAGCCTGCCGGATGTGCTTATAGATAAACTCACCTGTAATCCGCTCTCCAGCCTTTCCTGCATCAACAGCACGCAAGAAGTATGTGCCAAGGCAAGACGACACAAGAATATTAATGATGTGTCGCCTACGAATGTCACTCCAGCCATCTGAAATGATGGTGCACCCAAACTGTCCCCAACCTGCCTTCACTGGTACCAATGCAATCAATGCTTTCTGCTCATCAAGCATAGTAGTCCGCATCTTAGTGTATTCCAATCCCGACCAAGATTCTGTGTGTCCAACCTGGGCTATGGCTCTGACCATCCTCTTCCACTGCTCAGTCCTCAAGACATGAAAGGAGATGTTGCACTCAATGAGAGTGCGAGCAATCTCCATTTCAGCCACTTTCTGGCGCTCCTTTACCCAAGAAAGAGAGGCCACTCGAGAAGGCAAGGTAGTCTGACTCTGCCTCGGTGCATGCATCTCTTCATCATCCTCCACATCGACATGCATGGTACGAGCCCTCTTTCTACTGCCAGAGACCTCCTCCTAAACCTGTGAAGAGGAACCACCCAAGTCTCCCACAAGAGCATCATGGAGAGCATCCTGTGTCTTCTGACTACCTTTCACCTTTTCCGCTGCAGACATTGCTGGAAAACATTCAGCAATCAACTTATCCTTAATGCCCTTTGGTACTTCCTTGCACCCTCCACAGTTATTGGTTGTGCCAATGCTTGTCAAGTGCTTAACCACGCGAGAAATGGTACTGGTGAGCTGAAAGTTACAATACTTGCATTGCCATCGTCGCGTACCAGTCCCAGCTTGCCATGGCGTGTTGATGATGCGGATGACATTGGTGTGCTCCTTCCAATACAGGTTGCATGGCTAAGGCATGTTGGCTCCTAAGATTTTTGTCTGCACATTGCAAGTGCGCAATACATATGAAAAAAAATAAGCATGAAGGTCTCGCGTGACATGGAGAGAGAGAATAGGGAGGGAGAGAGCGAGAGAGAAGGAGAGAGGGGTGCTCAGTCTTTACCTTGCGTGTTGCAGCTTGCTCCTGCGTTGCTCTGCGTTTTCCTGCTCTCTGTTTTTCGCTCTCTGGAATCGTGTGTTTTTCGCTCTCTGCAATCTGTAATCTTTGGGACTTTAATATTAGCCAAACATCAAATGGCCAGGCCCATCATATAGGTGCCCTAAAAAAATACACTCGTCGGCAAACGAATTCCCGAAAACCAGGAAAAAAAAAAACTCGCGTACGGATCGATCCGTACGCGTACGGATCCGTACGGTACGGATCGTTTTTGCATCTACCACAACCTCAGCGTTTTGCGGATCTATCGCGACAGAATCAGCCACAAGACCAGCGTTTTCAGTTTTCAGCTTTGCAGATATCGCCACACTCCAGAACCTCAGCGTTTTCCATCAATAGATACAGGACAGCCCTAGCGTTTCCTGTTTCCAGCCAATCGGCAGCAGGAAGTCAGCAATTTACTAACGCTAGGACAGCAGGCCAGCGTTTTTGGTTTTCAGCCTTAGCGACAGCAGATGCTCAGCGTTTTCAGCAAGCCTTAGCAGCAGACAATTCATCCCTAGTTGGTTGCAGAACAACCCCCATTTTCAGCCATAAAAACGCAGCCAAAACAGTCATTTTCAGCCACCCAAAACAGCCCAAAGATTTGCAGATTTTCAGCAGATAGAAGACCGCAGATTTCAGCCCTTGAGTCGTCATCGTCATCCCCGTCGTCGTCGTCGACAATAGCCTAGACTTGTATCAGTCTCATGCATCACCATTGTACTAGATAGTGCAATCAATAAGTAGACCACTCTCGCCCCGACGAGAGTGGGGCCTTCGGAGGAGGGTTTTACAACGTCTCTGGTGTCGTATCTCTCTTCTCTCTCTATCTCTCAGTCTCATTCCCTTGCACGCACAATGTCCATTCACTTTGTTTGTGATCATAGCATTCTCTCATTAAGAACAGAAGGCTCTCCCTTCCATAAGAACAAAAGGAACCTTGAGCACAGTTCGGAGCACTCATCTTGAGCAAAGCGCAAACAATCATTCTGCTGCACCTAACATCTAATGTAGTCTCCGTCTATGCTGTGTAGCTCCTCTCCTCAATCGTGGTCGTCTAGATCTCCGTAGCTCCAATGCTCGGTTGATAAGAGTGCCAGTAGTGGTCGAGTGAGTCTGGGCCGAGCTCTACGGTGGTGGCTGCTCCTCTGGCTGTCCCATATCTAGTAATCTGTCTCTGGGACTGTCTCTCTCTAGCTCTCCCCACTAAAGTGTCTCTATGTCTGTGTAGCTCAAGTAGATATAGTCCAAGACATTTTTGATCCTCGTAACTTATGACCCTAGATAAAGGACCGAAACCCTCTCTGAATAGGCAGTGGAAACGGCCCCGTATCTCATAGTACATTGTGCAATGACATATGTGATGTAACTCTATCTCTGGCTCTACCTGGCATAAGTAGCATAACCTGTTGTCTACTGGTATCCCTCTGAATCTACTAGTTTCAATCTCGAGCTGATGTAAGGATGTGCGTATCTGACCAATGGCACAACGCAGACCATGGGACATATGTGTGTCCATGTAGCTGGGTCGAATCACAAACCCATCTCGTGTGAGGTGGAGAAGATGCTCTCTATAGAAAGCCATCTTCGTGCCCAACTCCTGAGGCGGATCTATCGATGTATTCCTGGTGTCCAGCTGGATCAAGTCCTGACGAATGAGTCTAGTAATCTCCACCCATGTAAGAGACAGCGAGGGTACCTGAAGAGAGTATTAGAAAGGGGGCATGTTGTCCATGGTGAAGCCATGCGCCTGAAACCATGATGTCATCTGTGCGTACCAGCATGAATTGTCCCCCTGTAGCGCTAACTGTCTAGAAGACTCAAGGGCCAGTCTAGCATATCTACTTATTTTGCGACAACTAAGAAGACAGGGAATAGCAAGGTTTTGACGGCAGCCATGTACCTTGCCGATGATGCCATCAATTGGTACAACGCATGGCAAGAGGCACAATTGGCCACGCACCTAGAGGAAGCCGATGGAGACGCACCCCTTTCCTTCAATTGGGCCGACTTCCAAGACAAGCTCAAGGCGCAGTTTATGCCACCTTGGTACCTAGCACGATTGAAAGACGATTGGCGCAGTCTCAAGCAAAATGGTTTGCCAGCTATGCACCTCGGCACCCAATTACGCAAACCGGATGATGAGCGCAAGGAGGCTTTTCATTTTCAGGTTGGACGAATATATCAAGTTTGATGTCGAAGTTCTCAACCCCGTACGGTGTAGATCTCAACAAGGCGGTAGCGATTGCTCTCGCACAAGAGATGAAGCACAATAAGGGAAAGCCTAAGGAGAACAAGACTTCGCAAAGTATCTCTCAGACTTCTCAGAACCCTCAAAACAATAAGAACGGTAAGAATGGTAAGAATGGTAACTCTTCTAACCAATCTTCCTCTAGTCTCTCAGAAAAGAACTTTCCAAATGAACCTAAGGGTAAAGCAAACACAATTGCTACACCTAAGCTCACTCCATATGAAAAGGCAAAACAAGGAATTTTAGGAGGATACATCACGTCAGAAGCACAAAGCATTTATTCTAACGAAGGTACAATTCAACAGATACAAGATTTGCAGATTTCAGCCCTTAACGTTTTCAGTTTTCAACCCGTCTCCTCGTCGTCATCGTCGGCAAGACCATTGCATTTAGACCATTGTAGAGATTTGTGCAATCAATAGCAAAGACTTCTCTCGCCATCAAGAGAGGGGCCCTTGGAGGAGGGTTTGACAACTTTTCTGGTGTCGTATTCTTCTCTATCTTTCTCTCAGTCTCAGCACCTTCATTCACAGTGTTTACCGCTTTGTTTGTGATTTTGCACTCTCTCACTAAAGGAACGGAAGGCTCTCCCTTCCGGAAGTAAAAGGAACTCTTGAGCACAATTCGGAGCACTTATCTTTAGCAAAGTTCAACATTCACTTCTGCTGCACCTTACACTCGCATTGAGTATATCCTTGATAGGCTCAATGGGGCAAAGGTTTTCAGCAAGGTTGATCTCAAAAGTCGATACCATCAAGTAAGGGTATTCAAAGGCGATATCTACAAGACCACTTTTCACACAGAGCGAGGGCAATGGGAGTATGTGGTTATGCCTTTTGAAATGACACGTGCTGTGGGTACATTCAACCGTCTCATGGTAGACCGTTTTGGCGATATGATTGGCGTATGTGTGTTTATCTTTCATGAAGATATTCTCATTTTCTCTGCATCGTGGGAACAACAAGAAAAGAATGTTGAAAAGGTCTTAGCCCATTTGAATGAGTGCCAGCTGTACATTGCAGCTAAGAAGTCAGCAAGGTTGATCTCAAAAGTGGATACCATCAGTAAGGGTATTCAAAGGCGATATCTACAAGACCACTTTTCGCACAAAGCGAGGGCAATGGGAGTATGTGGTTATGCCTTTTGAAATGACAGGTGCCGTGGGTACATTCACCGTCTCATGGTAGACCGTTTTGGCGATATGATTGGCATATGTGTGTTTATCTTTCATGAAGATATTCTCATTTTCTCTGCATAGTGGGAACAACAAGAAAAGAATGTTGAAAAGGTCTTAGCCCATTTGAATGAGAGCCAGCTGTCCATTGCAGCTAAGAAGTCTGAGTTTTTTCTCACTGAAGTTACTTATTTGGGTTATTTCATTTCTACAGAAGGTGTCAAGCTTGATCCCACAAAGATAGAGCAGGTTCGTAATTGGAATTTGCCCCAAACTGCATATGATGTGCATTCTTTTCTTGGTTTATGTCAAGCATATAGTTCGCACATAGAGAATTTTGCACTCATTGCCACACCTAGGACAGATGTTTTGAAAGGGGTGAGAACTGCCGTTAAGGCTTTGTCGGCTCTCAAGGTTGCGGTGACAGAAGCGCCGTGTCTCATCCTTGCCTCTTGGGACGACCCCTTTGAGGTATGGACGGATGCGAGCAATGTCGCCATAGGTGGTGTGCTTCAACAACATGGCCGTCCAATTGCATTTCTCAGTCAAAAGTTAAATAGTGTTGAAAAGAATTATTCAGTTTATGACAAAGAACTTATGTCTATTATTCACTCTCTCAAGCATTGGAAGCATTTTCTGTATGGTAGAGAGTTCACACTTCGCACAGATTATCAAGCCCTCAAGTGGCTATAGTCTATGCCTAGTGCACATTGGAGTGATCACCAAGCACGGTGGTCACAATTTTTTGAGCAATTTGGTGGTTTAATTGAGTATGTGCCTGGTAAAGCTAACCCTGTTGCAAATGCGTTAAATCGCAAAGGACAGATCTGGCTCTTGAGTCAAGATCCACAGTTTCTATTCAAGGTGTCTCTTCCGACAGCATGAAAAACGAGTATGCAGATTCCGAGTTTGATAAGCAATGGTTGCAGACTCTTGCTTCCCAAGGGTCCAGCAACTATCTCATTCGTGAACGTTTGTTGTATTTTCGTCACCGTCTATGTGCGTTGTCCTCTCTCAGGACAACCATATTGCACGATGCTCATGACTCTCACGGTGGGCACAAGGGAATAAACACCACTTTGGAAAAAATAGAAAGATTCTTTTATTGGCCTGAAATGCAAGGGCCTAGGCCTTAGACTTAAGACTTATTTGTTTTTTTTATTTTGAATGTACGTAACACCGTCACACATCTTAATTTTTGTTACTTCGTTTAGTACCGCACATCGTTGTACGTGTATAAAACGTACGGGACCATACGAGACCACTAGGCGCTCGAGCAAGAGGGGGCCATGTTGAAGTTGCAAGATCTGGAAATCTAGTAAGCCTTCTCGCGCTCCAAGAGCGGCCACACTAACCAAGCAACAAATTCTCCAAGCTGTTCCACTTCTTTGCTACTCCCAAACGGCTCCGTAAAATCTGTTATCCCTCTCTTAGGCTCCAATTTGCTCGTCTCTCCTAAGCCGCTTCACACACTTTGCTTCCAAGCTGCTCTGCAAGAGACTTTTCCGGCCCCTTGATATATCTCCTTGCTCCAATCTTCCAAAAAACTTGCCCTAACCCTCTCTGTGGCCCAAAGGTCCAAGCTACCCCTAGCTCACAGCGTTTTGTAATGTTGTAGCACCAAGGGAGAAGCGGGAGGTCGATTAGGGAGGGGGTTGTTTAAACACAACGTTCCAAAACGTTGGAATTGGAGTGGGTGATAGGACGACAATGTTTGTGTTGATGTCGTAAAGGGGAGGTCGTCGCAAAGGGTTCACCAAAGGGCTGTCAATAACAACGTTTTAAAACGCAAGACGTTGGGTACTATTTTATCGGCGCCGCCAAGGCAAGTTGCAAGGCCGTTGTCAACGCTACCAAATAGCGTTCTGAAACGCCCGACGTGGGAGAGCAAGACGGCGCCACCAATGGGCTACAGGGGGCTGCATTCCAAAACGCTTAGCAGGAGCCGGGGGCGAGGGGAGAGGGGGGGGGGGACAAAGGGCTGCGTTTTAAAACGCAGATAGCAGGAGGGTGGGGAAGTAGGGCGTCGACAACAAGGTGATCTTCTCAACTTCTCTGAGCAGCTTCACCTCCAAATCTCTTCAAGCACACGGCTCTGATACCATGTCAAAGTCGACGATACGGAAGAATAGAGACCAACGGGGGGGGGGGGGGGGGGGAAGAGAGAGAGAGAGAGAGAGAGAGAGAGAGAGAGAGAGAGAGAGAGAGAGTCTCCTGAACCATTCAACCTTGGCAATGAATAACTAAATGTGTAATACAATGGAGGCAAGGGATTGCATATATACCAACCTCAATAAATTGCCCTACCCATACCTTGACAAATAAGTAAAATAAATACGTAAAAGCCAAAATAAATAATGGGTTCACATTGGGCACTTCACTTGAGATGCCAAAACTCTAAGAGGAACTTCTAATTTACAAAGCACCATACTATGTCTGAACACAATCAACAAGAGGAGAGAGTGATTGACTTTACCAGTTTTAATTTTCACAATGATGCTACAACTGCTGATGGTATTTGAGCAGTTGAATTCTTGCTCGCAGGTTACAAGAAGTTATGGAAAATCCTGCTTTGCAGATTGTAGTCCAAACACAGCTGCAAACAAGGAATCTTATTGTCCCTGCTCCCAAAGAGGAGTCTCCTGTGAAGTCTCGTAAAGAAACTTCAAAAAGAGGAAATTCTATCAAGCAAAAGAAGCACTCGTCTACTACAAGAAGAGCAAGAAGCTCTAAACATGAGATAAAGGGAAAGAAGAAATACAAAGATAAAAGAGAGAAATCTCTTGTGAATGAAGAAGATAGTCCTATGCCATCTCATGCACATGTACATCCTAGGAGACGTCGAAGAATTCCCTCACCATCGCCTCCCTCAGGGAGGAAAAGATCTTCAAGCTCTCGTTCTTCTCGTCGTTCTGGGGAGAGTGAGAAGAAGCCTGAAAAGAAACAAAGAAAGAAGAAATCATCCAGCTCTCCGTCATCGTCAAGCTCATCTGGATCCGGGAGTTTTTCCTACTCATACAACAATTCTGCCAAAGCACACAAGAGGAGAGGCCATCGACGCTCTCATGCTGCCTTGAAGAGAGCATCTCGCCTAAGGAAGTTCCAGGAAGGAGATAAAAGCATAACCTTCCTCTCCTTCAATGGAATTTTTGGCAATGTGGACAAAGTTTTAAGCTTTATCCAACAATTTGATGGTTGATATGCAACATGCATCTCCAAAAATCAGCCCGTCAATATAATGCAAGCCTATGCTCCAAAAAAGAAGCTCCCAAGACTTGGGAAACAAGCCGAGTTGCTATCATGAAGAAATTCTTATCCAGTGGGGCTTCCAACCAAGTGCTTGCAGCATGGCGAAGCCTAAAGCTTCATGATGGAGAGAACATGCAAAGATATGTGGAGAAGTTTTGGGATCTACATCTCAAAGCTACGGTATACAAGCGCATCAACTTCTCAGAGCAAAAGCAGCATATCTATTATCTGTGTTGGGCTCCCTGAAAATTGGAGAAACTATATCAATACACAAAGACCCGGGACCATTTTGGAGGTTATCCGCCACGCAATGGTAGCCTCCAACATCAAATTCCAAGATTCCGACAAGGGTTCAAAGCCAAAGAATGGGAGAGACAAGCCACAGAAGAAAGAACAAAATTCAAATCAAAATGTTTTTACCAAACCTCGGAAGCCTAAAGACAAATATGGCTACCAAAGTAAGAATCGATTATCTCTGGAAGATATAGAACGTTATCGTAAGGATAATAGATGTTTTAGGTGCGGTGAACAAAGTCATTCTCACCGTGCATGCCCTCAAAAGCATGAAAAGAAGAAACCCCCTACAACTGCAATCGTATTTGTTCAAGAAGAGGACGGTATACACCTAGAAGTCCCTCATATTATGCATAGGGAAAAGTGAGAGAACATGATGTACTCATCTTCTTTGATTCTGGTTTCCCACAAGACTATCTATATAAATATATATGTGTGGGACTAGCATTAAAGCTAGGGATACATGCTCATGAGATAGGACAAACATATTCTGTTGAAGGACCCTTTGAAGGCAAAGAGACTCCAATCACACCTTTGATTGGAAAGTTAAGGCTTCATGTTCAAGGGTAGTGGACAAAGAGGATTTTCTCATCTCTCCACTCAAGAATGAAGATGTGTTGCTTCGGGCACCATGGTTCGATCGTATGGCCACTTCCATCAAATTTCCAGAGAGGTTGGTAGCATTTCAGCACAAGGGTAGAGACATCACTCTGCGAGTCAATGAGAAGAGGCACACCATTCCCATTGTATCCCATGACTCCTTTGAAAAATCAATAAAGAGTTCTATTTCTGCTTACATGATATTTGTCAAGGATGTTCCTAAAAATATTGTTCTCTTCTAATGGCTCATTGAAAGTAGAAAGTGATTTCTATTCGTTTCTAAATGAGCATGCTGATCCTTTTATTGATGGCATCCCAAGAGAGTTACCCCCCAGAAGGGGGGATGATCATCATAGGAGTGAGCTCATACCAGGAAGCTCTCCTCCTACCAAACCTCCTTATCAAGTGTCACCAACTCAGCAAGAGAAGATTATGTCACAAGTCAATGAACTTGTGCAAAAAGGAATGGTAAGACCTAGCTCTTCGCCATTTTGTTCTCTTGTTTTATGAGTGCACAAAAAGGATGGTACATATAGAATGTGTGTAGACTATTGTGCATTAAGCAAGAAGACAGTATAGAACAAATTTCCAGTCCCAAGGATTGAGTATTTGTTTGATAAGCTACAAGGATCTACCTACTTTAGTAAAATAGACCTTAAAAGCGGCTATCATAATCAAATACAAATTTTACCAGAAGATATTCACAAGAAAGCTTTGGCTTGTACAAATATCTTGTCATGCCTTATGGGTTGACAAATGCTCCAGCCACATTCAATTGAATGATGGAAAGAATTTTTCCTGTACATAGGGCTTACACTGGAGTATTCTTTGATGATACCATAGTCTACTCTAAGTCCTTAGAAGAACACAAAGAGCATCTCAAAGCAGTGTTTCAAGCATTGTAAGATAATAAGTTATTCATTAATCACAAAAAGAGTGAATTCTTCTTAGAAAAGATTCAATATTTAGGTCATATTATCTCAAAGGATGGTATTCGTATGGATCCACAAAAGCTAAAAGCTTGAGGTGATAAATGAATGGCCTGAACCAAGGAATCTACAGGAGCCACGAAGTTTTATGGAATGTGCTCATACTATAGAAGATTCCTTGCAAAATTCTCAGCCATAGCATGACCATTACACGATTTGACCAAGAAGAACGTCAAGTATATACGGACTAAAAAAGAGAGAAAAGCCTTCACTAAGCTTAAAGAGAGACTCGCATCTCAACCTATCGTAGTGCTAGCAAAACTCTCAAAGCCATTTGCGGTCCATTGTGCAAGTGGTGATTTCCTTGGAGCGGTACTACTTCAAGAAGGGCATGCCATAGCATATGAGAGTCGCCGATTGCACTCTGGTGAGATGATTCTTGGCATCTATGCAAAAGAGCTTCTAATTGTCTTACAAGCCTTGGATATGTGGAAGCATTACTTACTTGGGACACCCTTCATCATTCGAACGGATCATCAGTCTCAAGTATTTCATGAGACAAACCAAGCTTTCCGACAAACAGATGAGGTGGGCAAATTTCCTTTCGCAATTTCATTTTCATATTGCTCACATTCCTGGCAAGCACAATCAAGTAGCCGATGCACTCTCACGTAGACCTCGATGCAATGCTGTGCCATTAGCCTTTCACACAATGATCATCTAGCCTCTATGGTAGATGAGTATGCTACTGAACCAGATTTTCAAGATGTTATGTCTACCATAGCACTAGGAAAGACACAAGAATTATGCGTGGTTCAAGTATGACTTAATGCATTACTTGCCAAAAGATCAAATATGACTGTGGGAAGCAATGCAGTTTGCTTGGGCCACTCCCAATTCCTAATTCTCTATAGGAGAGTATCACTATGGATTTTATCTTTGGCTTACCAAAGTCTTCTCCATGGGAATAAATGAATATGGACAATAGTAGACATGCTTAGCAAGAAAGCTCGTTTCATACATGTCAAAAAAGAATATTAAGGCTCCACATACAGCATAACTATTTATCTTTCAAATATTTAAGTATCATGGTTTGCCAACAAGTATTGTTTCCGATAGAGATCCCAGAATGAGCAATAATTTCTGGAAGGGACTCTTTGAGAATCTTGAAACAAAGTTCAATTTCTCGTCAGTCTATAATCCTCAAACGGATGGGCAAAGTGAAATTGTGAACTCCATTGTGCTTGATCTACTCAAAGCCTATGTAACAGAAGTAGACCAACACAACGAATGGGAAAAGTATCTACCTTTAGTAGAATACGCGTACAACAATACTGTGCATTCTTCTATAGGTATAGCACCTTTTAAGATAACCGAAGGAAGGTCAAAAGTTCCCCCCATTTACGATGCCAAAAAGATGAGATCACTATCTAGAGAGCAAGTCTGTAGTCCACCTGGCTAGTGTACCAAAAGTCCACGAATTAACTCGTAATTACAAAAGAAAAGCAAAATTGCATCTCGAGGCTGAAACGCTAAAGCCTTTTCATAGCCATGGCCTGTATCTTGTGAGCGATAGTTCAGTTGATCCTTCAACTCCATCAACCACTCATGCTTCTTCAAACAAGATAATCATAAGCACATAAAGATACACATGTGAAGGGCAAACGATGTCAAAGCATGTGCAACTTGCACCCAAGGATCACCAAAGCCATGCATAAACCTCAACAAGCTAATGAAATGAAAGATACATCATATAATTTCATCAGCCTTAAAGAGAAAAAGATAAACAAAACTTTCACATGATGCCATTCATCACAACCTAAATTAAGCCACCTATACATTCACTTTAATCAAGCTCCAAAAAGGACTCTTTCAGCATATTGCTCCAATTTTAGCATCCAAAAGGACCACATCTAGTTAGCATTCAGAATGACCCTCTATCCTTACCGTTCATATCCAAAATCCTGCATTACGACAATTTTGCAGAGTCTTGCATTCTGCAATTCACAATATGGTTTGTTTTCTTGACAAATTGTCTAACATAGTTTTTAACAACAAAACATAGTCATTTGCCAAATAAGACTAAGAAACCCATTGAATGTTTTTTTTGTGTCATGTATTTGATAAAGAGTTGACTAAACAACCACCAAAAAGGGATCTAAACTATTCTGACATACAATATTGTGGAAATCAATGTCCTTTCAGTTTTGACAAGAAAAGCAAGACATACATAAATGCCACTTCCAACATAAACCAGTATAAGAGCCCTTACTCACCCAATATCGATATGCAAGGAGCTGAGCTGAGGAGTTTAAGAGTTGCAAATCAGAACCCCGAGTAGCATCCTTGATAGTCTCAATGGTTGCTGCTTCTGGATCATCACGCACGCTTAGCGCCATAGCTACACGTACCTGGAGTTCCTCATCTTGGAGTAAAACAGCTTGATTACTAGCAAGCTGGAGGGCCGTTGTCTCAGCTGTTTGTGTTCTCTGTATTCCTGGTGGACCCCTTAAAAGAGCATCAACGGCCAGAAGGGTAGAGTCTGACGATGTGCAAGCCAAGCTCTTGTGCTGTGTAGATGGTCTTGAAGTCACAGAAGTAGAGGGTGAAGCGACATTGGTGACCAAAAATTGCTGCTCATCATCACCCATCTTGCTAAGAGTCTCTGCATTCTCGGTGCGTATGCTGGCACCTGCACGTTCGGTGGTAACTGGACCTAGCTCATTTCGCTCAAGACGATCAACAGATGGGTCGTCCATATCTTCTCTATGATCTTGCTCAACAACAACGCAACCTTCTTTCTTTTGTTTGAAGTTTCCAGCCTGGTTGAGAGTCTGCTTTGCAGCACTGAGCAGACCTGACAACCCGGTAAATGGCTTGGAGTCGGATGCCGCTGAAGAGGAGGGTGCCAATGCGTCGGAGAAGGAAAATCGGGATTTGGGTCCTTTAGGGTGAGCGCCATCGGGGGGATCTTCAGGGGGGGCTGCAAGGTGAAGCCGGCGCAAGAGGTTCTTCATCGGAGGGATCTGCAGGGGAGGAGCCACTGCTAGAAATCAGACGGGTGGAAGAGGAGGAGGGGAAGCATCATCGCCCACATCGCCCAGATGGCCCATCTCACCCTCATTGCGTTTCTGAGCGAGAGCGAGTGTAAAAGGAGAGGAAATTGAGCGAGAAACCAGATGCAGAATGAGCGAGGGGGCAGGATCCATAGTTACCTTCTTACTAGAGGTCAAAGCTTGCCAGCTCAGGTAATCCCATTTTTCTCACACCATACATATGCATGATGTGACGGACTCCTTTAGCATCCAGCATTGCTTTCCAAGCTCCTAAACTGCAAAAGTCCATCCACATCCACACCCATCAACTTAAATATTTTCGTCCTCTCCCATCGTTCACGCGCGTGTAGGAAAAACCCATAGACTGGCTACTTTGCTCTCTCAAATTTCTTACTTGCAATAAGATACTCTCTCTTCCTTCTATATGTAGAGAGAGACAGAGATCAGAGCCGCTTGCAAGTTGCAAGTTGCGTAGAGAGAGAGAGAGAGAGAGTCTAATTTACCTTCGAGAGAGAGAATCTACCTAAGAACCTACTATTTTCATTTTTGTGTTGCGGTGCAGACATAATTGTCTATAGCCCAAAATTCTCAAGGATCTCAATATGCCACTCCCTTACCTACAAGGGGGTTATTCAATTCTCGAAGATCTACAAGGGAGTATCAAATTCTCGAAGATCGCAATTAGCCTCGACAAGATGCTTTCCTCAAAGAAAATCTCGAACATTCTTCTATTGATGTACTCTCTTTTGAGCCCTACCCCATCAAAGTGCAACAAAGACTTCAGAACATCCATGCAAATAGCGTCAACCATTTTCATACCATCACATTTTGAATCAAGGCTTGGGACAAATTAAATCTTCGCATGCATTGCTCTTAATGAGGACAAGGCGACAAGTTCTAGAGAAAAAAGTACGTTGATGTATGTGTAATGTGCATTGAGAGCTAGCATACGTGCTACCATGGAGTGTCAAGATGACATGGATCCTTGCTACCAGTGCTCACGTATCTCGATTTGCAGTGTAAATTTCCCGATTGAAAATGAAAAATCCCGGCTGTAAATTGGTGGAACCTTGATTTTCAAGGTCAAACATTAGGCATTTTAGTTGTAAATCGCAAAGAGTGCCCTAGATATTGGTATAAATCCCACTTGTCTGACTGGGCCTCCCTCATGTTGGGTTCAAACCCTCGTTCAGTTTTTGGTGTCAACCCGTGGGAAACGCCCCAAGACAATTAGGAGAGCCAGTTTGCATGGTCAAATCCTTTTCTATGTAAGGTTTTTTACAAAGCAATAAAATAATACCATAGCGTTTCTGGTTGCTGTGTCGAATCTCTCTCTCTCTCATTGCTCTGCACACTCACCATGGTTGCTCGTCCACCTCGCCATCATCCCCCATAGGCTATACTCAACACCTGATATCAAAGCAAAGTCCCTTGGATCCTCCAGTGGATTAGCATTTGGAGCTCAAGACCAAAGATCTCTTCCTGAAGTGACCCGCGCACCGGTAGAAGGCTCAAGAAGACGAGGGTGGAGATGATGAAGTGGAGGAGGCCTATACAGGGCACAAAACTCTATCGCTTGCTTGGGGCTCGCGCGCTTGGCCAGTTTGCTTCCTTGCTCATCACCTTCACGGGCCTCACTTCCAGCATTCTTGCGCGCCAAGGAATCAACGCTCCGACCTCCCAATCACTTTGCAATTATCTTCTTGTTGCACTTTTTTATGGGGGCATATTTATCAACAAAAAGAGCCACTGCAGGTGCACTGGTATTATTATCTTGTTTTAGCTCTTATGGATGTGGAAGGCAATTATTTTGTTGTCAAAGCATATCAGTACTCATCTCTTACAAGTGTGATGATGCTAGATTGTTGGACCATTCCATGTGTTCTCTTATTGACTTGGCTATTTATAAAGACCAAATACAATGTCGGCCAGCTTATTGGGGTATGTGCTTGTGTTTTGGGACTCGTGCTCGCCATCCTATCTGATGTACATGCCAATGATAGAGGGGGAGGCAGTAATGTTGTTTTGGGTGATGCTCTGGTTATCATCGGTGCCACGTTGTATGCTCTTACTAACATTTATAAGGAGTTTTTGATCAAGAAAGTTGATTTTGTGGAGCTGATGACATTTTTGGGCTTGTTTGGCTCTATGATAAGTGGATGTCCAGTTGCTATTCTAGAGCGAGCAGAATTGGCCAATATCAACTGGACCAGACATGCAGCTGGAGATGGTCATTTCGTATTTTGTTCATTCAATTCACCTGTCCATTTATACAACAGAATAAAGTGGCATCCAAAATCAAAACGGTAGAAAGACAGCCAGTAATGACTTTTTTTTTTACAATTTGCTTCGAGCACTCGATTCATCAACATATGCACAATTTCACAAACTATTTTTACTAGTTCAGTGTGGTAGTTTTGTTCAAAGTTTCTCTTTGGTCAACAAAATCAGTCAAAGCCTTGTTTTCTCTCATCATATGTCAGTCATGCCATGATAAAAACTTGTACTGGTTAGACACTGCCACAAATATATAAGTGGTAAGACCTCTCAAACATATTTGTTCTCATCCCATTTTTGTCATGCTTCTCGTGAGGTTACTAGGTACACCTTTAACCCAAGGTTTGGCAGTGAACCAAAAACTCCATTTATTGGTAGCTAATTTTTTGACCTACACCCTATCTATTCAAGGGGGGGTTTTACTATCATAGCACCAAGTTATGGATACACCAAAATCTTTGGTTGTGTGAGAACCTAAAACTCACGGTTGACAAGTACACCAAAAACTTGAGGTACCATGGGAATGGTATGTTTAGTTCGGGCTTGAGGGGGGGATTGTTGGGTTCCAACCCTCGTTCAGTTTTTGGTGTCAGCCCATGGGAAACGCCCCAAAGGCATGCAATTAGGAGAGCCAGTTTGCATGGCCAAATCCTTTTATATGTAAGGTTTTTTACAAAGTAATAAAATAATACCATAGCGTTTCTAGTTGCTGTGTCGAATCTCTCTCTCTCTCTCTCCCTCCCTCCTCTCTCTCTCTCTCTCTCTCTCTCTCTCTCTCTCTCTCTCGCGTTGTTGCTCTACACGCTCACCATGGCTGCTCGTCCACCTCGCCATCATCCCCCATAGGCTATACTCAACACCTCATGTGCTATTGGAAAACATGGAGAGCAAACCGAGGTCTACAAGGGAGTATTAAATTCTCAAAGATTGCAATTAGCCTCAACAAGATGCTTCCCTCAAAGAAAATCTCGAACATTTTTCTATTGATGTACTCTCTTTTGAGCCCTACCCCATCAAAGTGCAACAAAGACTTCAGAACATCCATGCAAATAGCGTCAACCATTTTCATACCATCACATATTGAATCAAGGCTTGGGACAAATTAAATCTCCGCATGTATTGCTCTTAATGAGGGCAAGGCAACAAGTTAGATAAAAAAAGTACGTTGATGTATGTGTAATGTGCATCGAGAGCTAGCATCCGTGCTACCATGGAGTGTCAAGATGACATGGATCCTTGCTACCAGTGCTCACGCATCTCGATTTGCAGTGTAAAAAGGAGCATTTTCATTGCCCGAGCAAAAAAAAGTGAGCAAAGTAGAATTTCGAGCAAAGATCACCAAAACTCTAATATTGTACCATCATAAAATTAAGAAAAAGACAATCACACAAAGTATGGTTAAAATATCCGGAGAAATGCGGGACTGTGTTATTGCTATAAAAATGTTAACAAGTAGTTCCATCAAAAAAATGTTGTTGACCACAAGATTTTTACAATGTGCCCACACAAAAGATGAAAGATGAATTACTTTTAAAAGCTATATATTCTTAATTTCTACAAACAATAGTATATTACAAGCACCAATAGATTGACCCTGTCTTGATAGTATTACATGAAAATATTAAAAGAATAGCTACAAAAAACATAAGTGTAAGCTAAAAACCAAATAATTTTTACTAGAATGAAGCATCCATGTGCCTCATATATCACCCAAGTAAAAGAGGATCGACGTAAAAATGATCTAATTCCCTCCTAAAATATTTATATCTACACGAAGTAATTCATTGAGTATTTCTATACATGACAATATGAGATATATAAAATCATTTTGACTATATCATTGTATTTAAAATGTTTCAAAATCTTACCTCAAAATGAAATAAAAGGCTTCAAAAGACTTTAAAACAATCTAAATTTTTACATTTGTTAAAATTTGACAATATAGTTGCGTTCGAAACACCCCAAAACCCTAGAAATGACTGCCCATATGCCTCATTTTAAAACCCGAAGACCGGGTTTCGAACCAAAAAAGGTTCTAAAACTACCTCAAAGGATCCTACGTCGGCGCAAGACCCTTTCGAGCAATTTCCAGATGGAATTTCATAATTTTGGCCACATGGTCACTTGTAGATAGTAGTTCTAGGGTTTTCGACCATTTCAAACACAACCATGTGGCCAAAATTGTGAAATTCCATCTAAAAACTGCCTAAAACCATCGTGGGACCCTTTGAGGTAGTTTTCGAACCTTTTTTGGTTCAAAAACCTGCTTCGAGTGTCAAAATGAGGCATATGGGCATACATTTCTAAGGTTTAAAGGTGTTTCGGACGCAACGATGTGGTTAAAATTATCAAATTCTAACAATTGTAGAAATTCAGATTAGCTCAGAGCTTTTTTCTTCATAATAAAATATATAGATATTTATTTTCAAGGTTTTCAGGACATCTTAATGCCGCAGCCTTTTCTAGGATCTATGGGCATTTCAAACACAATGACTGATCGAAATCATCAATATGTATCTCTCTCACATAATATCGTAATAATAGAAACTCTATGATTTGAAACAAAATACCTTGAAAGGTTTTAGGTCACGTCCTTGTTTCTCTCGCTAAGTGTTAGAACAAAGTGAGTCCACATAATATAAAAGTGAGATCAAAGTTTTAATTGTCTATTGCTGGTTTATATTTCATCAAATATTGAAGTAAAGCATTTTTAAGATATACTTTATTGCAAATTGGATTCTATATTGTAGTCTGTCTCTAGAGAGAAGGCTTAGAAGTCATTATGCAAGGGAATTTCTTCAATGTCAGCATGCATATTAGTGAGCACGAGTAGTTTCTACTCTCCCCAAAGCAAGCTTGATCCTTGGGTTTCATGTCATGATCTCGCAACATCTCTTCAATGGCAATATGAGCATAAATTAAAATGCTATACCATCTTCCTTTTGTAAACAAGTGAAAAACTCACATTTTGAATCAATCTTTTCCTTGATTGGATGTATGGTTGTTCGCTCGATATTTTGTTTGCTCGGTGTTTGGTAAAACTCATTAAAAAGGAAAAGGAAAAGGAGAGTCAGCAGGTGACAGGCGAATAGACGAGCAAGGAACATAGTGGGGCAAGTGGCATGCAAGGGAGGCAAACAACGGGGGGTAGGTGTCAATTCGTGTGCAAGGCTCCACCAACATGTGGTGTGCAAGGCAGCCCGTACGAAGTCTACACATCAAGGGTTGGCAAAAGAGAGGTCAAAGTCTTTTTCCTATTATAGTGGAGGCATCATCTAATGGGCATTGACCTTATTGCGGCAACATGGTTAATGCAATCGTTCCAATCTCATACATGAGTATCACAGTTCCATTCCCAACACACATGGCTCATGGTTGGGATCCATGGTAGTTTTGCTTGATCCTTGCATAGCTTTGAGTAGATGGAGAAGAGGAATCTGAAAAGGTTTTGCCTAATGGAAATGAGAAACCAAATCTTGATCTTACTTCTATAATGAAAAGCACACAATTTAGAAAATTGAAGGGTTCAATTGAGTGGGCCACAACTTTGAAGTAACTTAATTTGGCACCTTATATGAGTTAGAAAGAAAGGGAGGGTACCGAGTAAAGTATAAGAATGGTTAGGCTAGCAACACTGCTACCAACTCTCTCCCTCTCGAGCCCCCTTATTTTGGGATTGCAAGGCCTAGCAGTGGCCTACTCCTGCGTTCATAAGGGCGAAAGCTTGCCCCACCTAAGCGTGGATAGTTCGGATGTTGTTGTGGCAGCTACTTTTCCATGATAGACGATCCTTTTTCTAGGCCTCCAGTGTGGTGAGCATCCCATGGTAGGGGCTGCTCTCCATGGTGGCATCAGGGGCCACCTTCCGATGGGATGGGCTACCCTGTCTAATGGTGTTGAAGACTTGGTGGTGGATGCCGATAGTGGTGATGGATGTGCGGCTCTTCTCCCCTTGCGGGCTCTTGTTAGTCAGTTGTAGTTTGTAATCTGTAAGTTGTGCTACTCACATCTTGGATGCATGGGGCATACCTTGTGACAGGAGGTTTTCCCTAAGTGACAACCATCCAGGGTCTTGGGGTTTCTTTGTACTTCTGGGTCTGGAAGCTTTTGTAGAACTATTGTTGTTCTAACTCATTTGAGCAGGACCTATATTGTAATTCTTTTTGAGTAGTTAATACAAAACTCACAACTGTGAGTATTGGCAAAAACCAAAAGTATAAGAACGGACTCTAGTGGAAACCATAGATTATGTTAAGAGTTATTCGTGTCTATAAGATTCTGTGATAGGTGAAGACGAGGCGAGGTGACACCCTTACTACGGTTTGATAGCATGCTCAGTCTTCAGGAGCGGAGAAGAGCGTAGGAAGGGGGCACAACTGCATGGATGTGGTGGGGATAAGCCGAGATGCAAATCTCCCTTAACGTGAGGCGCAAGAGTTTGCTAGGGCGCCTCTCGGATGCCCTCCCTATGTCTTCGTGGATGTCCCCCTAGCTCGTCCGTCCCTTTTATTTTTGGAGTTAGGTAGAGGGCCATCCTCCTACCTCTTCACAAAGTATTCTTGGTGGCCTAGATTCTTTAGGAAGGCCTGTTCGACCTGGCTCCCTTTGTGGCAGCAGAATTGTCGTTGATGGCATGAATGGGCCGTCTTGGAAGGGGCTTGGCTCCCCCGAGAACTCTGTTTCTTGTTTGCGACCAATTGGGTTCAATCTACTTGCGACAAAGCCCTACACTGCTCACAGCTCTTTTGCAGACCCAAGTTCCTTGATGGATATTTTATGCAGAGGCATGGCTCCCCTTTGATAGTCTTATGTCAAGATGTCATTGCTCGGTGAGTGCAACTATGTTTTGTCAGGTGATGCGGTATTCTTCTGGTGCTCTTTGTGCCTTGGAGGTTGGCGGCATGCTTTATTTGGTGGCGGTGTCGTGCCACTTTGCGGGTACGGGTGAAAGATGCAAATCTGCATACTTATTCAAGGTTTTGCCAAACTTATGAATAATGTTACAATTTTTATGCCAGTAAGAGGGCAGGGATATATGCTTTATGTGGGTTGTTAGACCAAAAAGGCTCCAGACAGGGTTTGACAGGGTGGCAGGTGAAGAATGGTTGAGGTGCTGGTTTTTGGCCCAAATATGTAGAGCTTGAAGTGCTGAAGGAACAGGTCCAGACAACTCGTCAAAAAGAGCTATAAACTGCAAGATATTTGAGTTTGAAGTTGAAAGTGATTGCAGATTCAAGACGGATAGGCCGGGTGAAGCCAGTTAGTCCCATCCAATTGGGATCTATGGGTGTGTAGTGCTTGATTTATGCAACGTGTTGGTCTTTTCAGATCATCAATCGGAGTTCTGGATGCTAAGATACGGCCGGTCAAAGTTTTGCCAGGGGCCAGGTTTATGTCGAGTTGGCCGCCTCAGTAGATGTGCCATCTGATGATTTTGGAGCTTTGCCAAGGATTCTATGCCTTCTATGCGGTGTATGGAGTAGACAAAAAGTGACAGCGTCTCAAATGGAGTCCAGACCAAGAAGATGCAGACTGTTGAAGTTGGTGATGATTGCCGGTTGGGTGAGGCCAGACGATTTTACTAGGATTTGGTCGTATTGGTTGGCGGGCACGACAAGGTCGATCATCCGACCCTTGGGCATCGAATTGCGGGGAGAGAAATTGGGGCAAAAAAAGGAATTTTGAGATGTTTTGTGGTGAGTTGTTTGTGGAGTTTGGAAGAGCTTGGGGGGGGGGGGGGGGGCTTCTGTGGGACTGCCATGTGGCCAGTGGGTGGCCCCACATGCGCAAGGCGACCTCAAGCTCTCGGGTATATACACTGGGGTGTTACGCCCCATTCAATCAACGAGGTGGAATGAGGGAGCTCCTCACCAGCTGTAGCGATGGAGGTTCTTGATTGGCATTGCTTTGGCGGCATTCAGAGGTTGTGTGCGCTGCGAGGGGGAGACCTTGGGTGGTTTTGGCTGAGGCGGCGCCATAGGCACGAGGATGTTCCTGATGTGGCGCCCGCTTGGGGGGAGGTCACGTGCCCCTTGGGCAAACCCTTTTTGAGAGTAATCTTGGGAGCACCGACGGCGCCATCGGTGCCCCGGCTAAGATGGATGAGGTCTGCATTCTTCTTCTCAAAAACATCATTGTAATCTTGATATTGATGTGGAAATGCCTCCATGATTTTTGTTGTTGATGTGTCGGTCGGTGTTGCAAATATCAGGAAAGTTGGATACTTTTTGGCTGCACGCATGAAGACCTTGGCTCCAAGATATATAGGCCTATTGCCTTCCCTTCTTCTTTTGTACTTTTCGTGGTTCAATTCTCCGAGCCCTCCAATCGATGTTAGGATTATGTAATTCAAGCCACGGTAGCCCAATAACAATTGGACTGCTTGGGGCTTTGTATGATATTGAATGCTATTCTTGAAACATGCTCCTTCAATGTTACTTCTATGGGGCGAGTTTCATACCTGACATCCCCTGAAGCAAGGGGACGACCATGAATGACTTCTACAGTTGCTGGATTAAACTTCTCCACAAGTGGTATGCCTTGTTCTTTTGCAAATTCTTTGTCCATGAAGCACGCCATTGCAGCTGACGCTTCACAATCCATGTGCCTACCTGGCATATGGATCTTAACTAATGGCATAAAACTTGAAGTGGAATCAGCGGGAAGAAAGAGACCTTCTTTTGCTTGTCTTTTGTCCAACCGGTCGGTCTCTATTGAGGTTGGACGTCCATGTTTTCCGAACACATTGAGGCCATTGCACCATGAACCTTCATCCTTCTCTTCCTTTGGACACTGTTGAACAATGTGCCCCTACTCCTCTCCGCAATACATACATAAGCCATTAATGCACCGCCTTTGCTTCTCCTAGGCTAGAGAGGTTGAAACCGTGCTGAATCAATTTTCATGGGCTCAATGCTTGATTCATGGCCCTGTTGAGGTGTGTAGCCATCATGTGTCACTTTTGTTTGGGATCGCAATGGTGCCCCAAGATGCCTCTCTTGTCGTCTCTCAAATAGTCGATTATCACATTCTATTGCTTGAGAGATGAACTTGCTTAGTGTGTGAACCTTTAGCATAGTCAATAAAAGATCTTTTACGTCATCCTTTAATCCCCACTGAAATTGGCTTATGAAATATTCCTCATGCAAAGTTAAATCACAAGTGAGCTGTCGAAATTTGGATGCATAGACGGATGCAGTCTTGATCCTTGGTGGAGATTTCTAAGTTAGGTTTCAGCAACCCTTGCTCTATCAGCATCCCCAAAGGTTGCAGAGAATTCCCGCACAAAAGCTTCAAAGTCATGAAGGAGAGGATATTCTTTTTCAAGCAAGGGAGAAAACCAAGAGAGAGCCATACCCGAGAGGAGGGTCCCAATAAGGCCTGCTTTTTGAGAAGAATCAAATGGATAACGCTCTTGTTGCATTCGAATGAAGAGACGCACTTGTTGGAGAAAACCTTTAAACTTTGATCTAGTCTGATCAAATTTTTCAGGCATGCTGACCTTCGGCTCCTTCTTATGTTGTTGAGAATAGCTAGATCTTGCAGCTTGTGCTTGTCTCTTGAAGCTCTTGAATTTGACAGTTGTGCGCACTGCGGGGAGAGATCCTGGGTGGTTTTGGCCAAGCGGTGGCACCTATAGTAGGCAGCCGAGGCGGCGCCGCTGGCGCGCGGATGTTGCTGATGTGGTGCCCGCTTGGGGGGAGGTCACACGCCCCTTGGCCAAACCCTTTTTGAGAGTAAGCTTGGGGGCACCAACGGTGGCTAAGAGTGGATTCATGTGGGTGACTCGGGTCTCAAGGGAGCCGAGGTTGAAAATAGAAAAGGTGGTCTGTCACACTCCATGAAAAGCTAAAAAGGGAAGCATCGATAAAAATAGGAAGTAGGGCTCTCACATGCCCTAAGGGGGGTAGTTTTTTTGCATTGTGTTGTGGTTTTTGGAGAGCGGGAGTTGTCGAAGTAGGGGAAGCAGATCGTGTTTTGTGGGTGGGAGGAGTCAAAGAGGAAGAGACAGGTGGTGTTTTGGAGAGCAGGTGGAGTCGAAGAAGAACAAGCAAGTATGTTTTGGAGAGCAAGTGGAGTCGAAGAAGAACAAGCAAGTGTTGTTTTGGAGAATGGGGCAAGTGTTAAGAAGGGGAGAAGGGAAGGTATCTCGAGAATCACGTAAAAGAATTCTCTCTCTCTCGAAGGGAGAAAGGAACGAAAGAAGGAGTTTTTCATCAACAAGCTTCTCGTTCGAGAAGCGTCTAGCACATGATTCAAGAGCAAAGAAATAGTACAGGGTGGATGTTCTGCTTGGCAATTACGAGTTGCTTCCAACAGGTTTGGGTTATCTGAATAGTGGATTTCAAATCAGCAGGCATACCAATGTTGGCGTATGCAATCAATTTGTATCAAGGGTTCTAGATATCTGATTAATGGAAACATCTTTTGATTGCCAGCCTTAATTAAATGTTAATATCTATTCTAAGTTGGATTTTAGCCAATTAACTATGTTTCGATCAGTGTTATTCTCTTGCAATTCTCTCTAAGAATCTCTATATCATGTTATTTGAACTAAATCGGCCTTGGTTTGCACCTAGGCTACTTCTCTGTCTACAAACAAAAGCCCGGTGCTTTCCTGATCGACCCTGGAGAGACCCGCACTCCGATAGCAGCAAGAGGACCCATGGTGGCATCCTCACCCTCCTTGGCCTCTTCTTCAGTTGGTGATGGAGTCTCAAGCTCCCCCCATATGCGATAATATGTTCTCTCCTTTCTTCTTTGCTTTGTATGGCTCTTGGTATATCTGCGTGTTATTGGTGGCTCCTTGCCATTTGTTGTAATCTGTTTTATGGCTTTGTGTTGACTTGTGGACAACATTCTAATCCTTTTTTATGGTTGGTGCCCCCGCACAGTTGTCATGGGGAGATTGTAATGTTATGGTGGATTTGGTAATATATTCTCGAATCACATGTGTGAGTATGGCCAAAAAAGAATTACTTGTGTCTATTGTTGTGATCCAAGATGTGTGGCTTAGATGGCAGAACCGAAATGGAAATGTTGATTGCTTGAGGTCAAGGCATTGCTCACATATCTCGATTTGTAGTGTAAATTTTTGGGCTGAAAATGAAAAATCATGCTTGTTATATCATTGGGGGACCTTGATTTTCAAGGTCAAAATGGTGGCATTTTAGTTATCAATTTGAACAAATGCCTTAATTTTGGGAACTAATCCCGATTGTCTAATTTTATAACCAAGAAAAGTATTTCTAATGGCTTCAAAAAAATTAAAATGCATCATTTCTTCTGAGATTCTCTCTCTAGTTCAGCATGTCACAACACTGTGACCTTAATGAACAATTGTTTATATCTTTATATGGACTTCTTTGCTTAACTTGCTCTTTTGCATATCAAGCATGCACTTGATATTCCTAATGGCTCTAAAACAATTAAAATGCATCATTGCTTGTGAGATTCTATCGAGCTGGTCTACTATGGGATGTGCCAACAAACTATCCTTAAGTGCTAGGAAACGCAACGTAGAGAGAGAGAGAGAGAGAGAGAGAGAGAGAGAGAGAGAGAGAGAGAGAGAGAGAGAGAGAGAGAGAGAGAGAGAGAGAGAGAGAGGCATGGTGGTGTTGGAGCACTTTTAGGGAACACATATGGTAATGCCATAGCCTAGCCTCATTTTGGAGCTCGATAACGCCATAGCCTAGTCTCATTTTGTTGCCCACCATGGCTGTGCGACAAGCCATCAAAAAGGGCACCTCATTGAAGTCTCCATTCTGGAATCCATGTTGGACCTCTGCTTATTCATAGTCACCTTGTGTGGCGTTACCATCACCGTATTCGGAAATGGCTTACTACTTGTCTTCCTCTTCATGCTGCTTTGTGGCAGTGTCACCCTCCCCCTTTTTCTTCACAAACTAGTCCTTTTTCTACAATGTCTAGCTTTAGTTTGAGTCGTGGCCTCAACTTCAACCCCAACCCGAGCGGTGCTCCTAATTCTGATGTCGACTGGCCATCTCTTAAAGCTATCTCACTGCCGAACAAGGTGTCAAAGAAGGGCCAAGACATGACTGGGTACTAGAGGATATTCAAGCCATCTACAATTCAAACCATCACCTGCGATTGAAGCACACAACAAAAAATCGGTCTCTCTCTCTCTCTCTCTCTCTCTCTCTCAACCTGGTACGATTATGGAAAAAGCTGGTGGTGTGCATTGAGAAGTCCCGAGAGCCTACCCACATGAAATCTTTCACGTCTAGCAATGCCATCAGCAAGAACTTAGTGAAGATATCAAACAAAAAGGGCCACTTGCAATGCCTCCTGCACATGGCATTGCCATGTTTCTTTGCACTATTGCCTCCCTCTTTGTGGTGCAAAGGCATCCTGCTCCTCCGACGGGTAATGACCAAGCCAGGTTAAGGGCCCACCGACTTGATTGGGTGGCCTAATTAGTCCTTCATACTTGTAGCAAAGTAGCCCAGAAGAGCATGTTGGTTGTAGTCTTGCAACTACTATGACTCCCAAGGGAATAAAGCCGCCTTTGGCTTTTTCTGAAAGTATCTTCTTCTGGTTTGGAGGGTCGTGCACGATGCAAGCCATAGGCATCCGGTGCCTTCCTAAGTTCCTCAACAATTTTCCGCTTCTGGATCTTCTCTATCATGAAGCGCAAGTGCACAAATATGCACTCTATTCTCGATCACTCCCCTGTGTGTGTTTGAAATGTAGGTTTCCACCCATCCTACTCTAGATCTGTCAGCGATGATGACGCTCAATCTCTCGACCTTCCATATTCAATAAAGAGACGCGCACTAAGCTTTTAAATCACTTTTCATCTTTTCCTTGTTAGTACTAACAACCTTGCGATATGACAACCATCCCAAATTGATTTGGAATCTGGAGGGAATCCAGATGAGTATTGCACAAACATTTTCTTTTTTTTGAAATTGGAGGACCTAATGGCTTCAAAAAAATTAAAAGGTATTCCTAATTCAAAGATTACTTCAACAACAACAAAAACGATGTGCTATTCTATAGTACATAGCAATGGGCAATGAGGAAGCACGTAGATATGCAACAATATCAATAGGAAGAACGGATACAACAATGTGTGTGTGTGTGTGTGTGTGTGTGTGTGTGAGAGAGAGAGAGAGAGAGAGAGGGGACACTTTAAAGAGAAAACAACTCTAAAGGGAAAATAAAGGAGAAGAGAAACACAAATATACCAATGTGAATTTGACCACCTCTTTATATAGACACAAAAGGTCTTTTTACCTTCCACCTTTATATATCTTTTGACTTTTCACCTTCCTCTGTCTTTTCATTTCCTAAACCCACCTTTCACTTATGTGCTTAATATGTTTTGAAAGAATTTTTATGTTTGTGAGATCGAGAAGACCTAATTGCATTCACAAAAAAAATTGCTTTTTTTTAATAGTAGTGGTACTATAAGGTTTGTGTCCTCCTTTGCGTGTGTCTACCTTTTAATGCGGTTTAAGACACTTTGATGAAAAGAGAAAAACTCAAGAAAGTGTGGAAATTAAATTGGGTGCTGCACAACTCCGTGTCGTTAATGGGTCAAGGGGTAATGATATGAAAAACTAGCATAGCAATGACATCCAAGGACCCATTGCCTCACCACATAACAACCACTTAAAGAGACCCAGTGCCTCATTACTGCAATAAAACAAGAACGGCAAGGATGATGAAGTACAAACCACTAAGAACTTGTTTGCTTGAAATAGTGGCATTAGCATTCAAACTTGACTGATAAAAATAAATGTTGAAGCACAAATTGATAAGAGCTTGTTTGCGTGAAAGGTAGACTGATAGCTTTAAGAACTAGCAACCACATATCATACCTTTATGGCCCATTGCTAGTATGTCTCCTTCATGATTATGAATTACTATCAGCTGGACAAATTGCAAACAGTTACAAAGTCAACCGGCCAACTTATGCGGGGGTTATGCAATAATCTTCACATTTAAGGAAATAACGTCAATAGTATCTATTTGATCATATTGCAATCGTGAACTAGATCAAATGGGGATGGGAATGGAGAGAGCTTTTTGCTCAACTGAGAATTTTTTTTAAAAAAGCTCCCTTCACTCCATTATCAGTTTTTGGAGAAATCTTTTCGGAACGAGTTTTTTTCTTAATCGCTCAATCTCTCTCTCCCCCCCTCCTTCTCTCTCTCTCTCTCTCTCTCTCTCTCTCTCTCTCTCTCTCTCTATATATATATATATATATATATATATATATATATATATATATATATATATACACACACACACACACACATATGTAGATACACACACATATACATATATATTCATATATATATACATATATCTCTCTATATATATATGTATGTATATATATATGTATGCATGTATGAATATATATATATATATATATATATATATATATATATATATATATATATATATATATCTACATATGTGTGTGTGTGTGTGTGTGTTTGCAGAATCCTCAGATGATCAACGTATAATGGACGTGGATGAAAGTGCAGAAGTGCCTGATCCACGTCCATTATACGTTGATTATCTGAGGATTCTGCAAACACACACACACACACACACACTTATGTAGATATATATATATATATATATATATATATATATATATATATATATATATATATATATATATATATGTGTGTGTGTGGAGAGGAGGTTATGATGAATTCGATGAGGCAGAGCCCATGATCTCTGCGCGGAAGGCACATGAGTTGCTATTTATTGTTTTAGCTGAATGTCAGTGTTGTCCTTGTGAAAACACAGACTAGAACTCTTTTGCAAAATTTCAGGTGGTCTGCTAACCGAGTCCACGAAAAATGGTTTGTTGACGAGTTGAGTGTTTGTGATCGTGTTGGTTTGTTGGACCTTGTGCCTTGTGCCTTCGAACAAAGTAAAACCTAGCTTAAGAGAGAGAGAGAGAGAGAGAGAGAGAGAGAGAGAGAGAGAGAGAGAGAGAGAGAGAGAGAGAGAGAGAGAGAGAGAGAGAGAGAGAGAGAGAGAGAGAGAGAGAGAGAGAGATGGGCACTAGCACCCACCTAGCTTGAGAGGGTGCCTACTTCGCTCGTCATATATGGACCAAGCAGGTGTTGGACCATACTGTGGGCGATGCCTGTTCTATTCAATGCCTGTTGGCCCACTTGCAATTGGGGCCGAGTGCATAACAACGTAGTTGAAGCTATCAGGTGGAAACTAATTGGAGACTCTATTTTCGCCCGAAAGTTGGCATGGTCGAGAGTGTCGGGCCCTTGTGAGTGCTTGGAAATTTTCACGACACTGCATGCATTGTTTCGTGCACTATCTAGATTCCATTGGGAAGGCTCTGCATCAAGAACAAATCTCAACACACTATTGCTATCTCGAGGATTCCCTGGAAAGTGTGGTGCACTAGGTGCATACACACTAGCCCAAGTATCATCAAGACCATGCTTAGAAAGTCTTGAATTTGACTTACATCAAGACAACCTGGTTCACATGAGTGGGTAAGCTTAATTATAGAGCACAAGACTTGGCTCCCAATACCTCTATTTGCATTCACATTAGGCTTCCCATTTAAATATGTAGCCGTGTCATCTACAAAATGCCATCTAGTGCAAAGATTTGGAGCTGCATCTACACCTTCATGAGGATGAGATCCTGGAGTCCAAGTATTGAAGTCATTGCTCAACACCTCATTGTTAAGCTATTGAGGCCCGCCATCACACATTGTCATGCACATGCCATGGCAACCCCTCCCAGATCAAGTCCTTGACCTTTTGGTTCTCTCAGCTTCACCTACCCTCGATGGTATCAATTGGTGTTGCCTTAATTCTAGCTACACACTGAATGTACTCACTTACGCACCTCATCATCATCTTCACCCTGAAGTGCTCACTTTCTCACCTCATCATCATCAACTTCACACCTTTCTATTGAAATTATAGTGAGCCTTCAATACATGCTGCCCTTCGCATTGCTTGATCCTCTGTGCTGATTCTCTCCACAAGCGACCTCAACAAGGGATTGTACTCGTCAGCTTTGTCATGACTCATTAACCGACTCACACGTGGAAAATTGACCATGTTTATTCAGTTTTTGAAGATTACTTTTTAAGTGGCGTTCCCACTCAAATTGTAAAGCTCTAGAACATCAAAGCCTCGCCATCAAGCCACATGACGTTGCTGGAGAAATGAAATGCAGCATTTGTTCAGAGTATCATCCCATTGAGATGATGCAGGCAATAGCTTGTTGTGACCATTGTTGTTGCCTGTCTTGTTGGGGTGGAGATGCACATACATCTATAAGTGAAGGCCTGGGTTGCCTCTTGTTGTGATGTCCCATTCCTGATTGCAATGTGGCAGTGGGAGATTATCTTATTTTTTTCGTGGCATTGCAAGAGAACAAGACGAAGTACATGCGCTACATACTCAGATCCTTTGTAGAAGCGAATAGTAGAACACTAAAGTGGTGTCCTACATCGAGCTGTGAGAATGCCATCGAGTTCCACACCAGCTCACAAGTGCAGGTGTATACGTTGCCTGTGCATGTGGGCATAAGATTGTTTGGAATTACATCTCTCTCTCTCTCTCTCTCTCTCTCTCTCTCTCTCTCTCTCTCTCTCGCGTGCAAGTGGGCGCTAGAGAGAGAGAGAGAGAGAGAGAGAGAGAGAGAGAGCAATTAAGGAAAAAAGCTCACTCCAAAAATTGATTTTGGAGTGAAGCGAGTTTTTTTTAAAAAAATTGCTCAATTGAACAAAAATATGAAAAAAGCTCCTTCCAAATCTCCCTCCAAACCTCAACTCGTTAAAAATAAAAATTGCTTCTTGCTAGTACATCTTTGTCTTGATTAAAACTGCACAATCAATCTAAGAGTGCTAGGGTTATTACCTAAATAGGACCTATTCAATTATATTACAACCTCGAACAAGGTAAACTAGAAATAGCCAAATGAACCAAATGGCAAAGCTTGATATCTTAGTTGACAACCTCAAAATCTAAAGCCGAATTGTACCATAACCATGAGAAGCATTGTTAGCTAAACATTCTGAATGACAATGAGAGAACAACAAAGGAAGAGAAAATGCATTGCTTATCGCTGCTCAAGATAGCCAAATGCAATTGGAAGGAGCTCCTTAAACTAGTGAAGAGATTCCTATGGAAAAACAATAATAAAGGCTCAATGCCTTGTCTCTGGCTTTTCACTAGTGCCATGGGGTGGCCCCCTTGTAAGCCGATGTACTAGTGTCTGTTGGAAGATGTCATGGCTCATCTTGAGCATGACTAGTATTTGGAATTATTTTGGGTTACTTATATAATTTACTCACATTCGTGAGTTTTACCAAAAAAAAAAAAAAGTTGCATTGCTTATGCTTTTAGATGCAAATTAAAAATTCATTCAATTTTGATTTTCAACGTCAAGTTTGGACATTGTGGACTGTGGTTATAAATCCTAGTTCATAGCATACATTTTTGTGTGAATTTTTGTTGCTAAAAGGGAGGGAAAATAGTTTCTTAGGGAAAAGGATTTGTACTATGCACATAAAGGGATAGAGAGGTTTATTGCTTTCTCAAAGAGAGATATGGCACAAAATAAATACATAATTTTTGTCCCTACAATGAGAGACAATTGATTCCAAGTAGTTAATTGATAGCAAAAGCATTCCCCGAGTAGGCCTCAAAGAGGCGAGAACATGTGATGTATCCCTAAGTAACATGAGATTGTGAAGTAAAAGAATAATAGCAAGATTGTGAAAAGCGGTTGGCGCGGTCTACTGGTAATAGAGCGGGATTGGAGTGAGGTTTTGTTGTTTTTTTTTTTTTGTTTGGGGGGGGGGGGTGCCGGTTATAACTAGGGGACAATATTGAAGGTGAAAAGAAGATGACACTCATGCCCAAGCATCAACACACACCCTGCTTTTGTGCACTAGCAAGCTACCTTGTTGCAACTTTCTTTGTGGTTGAATGATTAATCAGGGTGCATTGAGGCACAATGATCTTAACTCACATTGAAGCAAGAGTTTTGAAGCTTTTCTCTTTTCACTTTATGCCATAACTCTTGGCATATAAGGATCTATACTAAGGATAATGGGGGAGGGAATTTCGGTTCTTTCCCACACTGTCGCATGTCAGAAGCTCCTTCAAGCAACAGGTGTGGCCTGTAACTCCGAGAGCACAACGACGCAGAGAGAGAGAGAGTGAGAGAAAGACAGAGAACTAGTTAGCAATAAGTTTATAAAGGACAATTGAAGTTACATATTTGAGTTTCTATAGCTAATAAGCTAATAAGAGCTGAATATTCACGATCTCATACTTTGCTTTTCGATAGCATATCATCCTTAAGTTTCCTCAATGGGTTTAAAATCTACTTTTTGGAGCCCATGTAAAAGTGAGAAACTTTAGGAGACATAGTACCTCCTTTTACTGCAAAAGGCAAGTAAAGCTAACATTACGTACCACAAAAGGTACCTCTCAACGTAATTATTAAATGCTGTATTCTCTTACTTTACTCTCTATGCATTAATTAGAAGTGGGGTACTTAGGAGAGCTATTTCACCACCCCTTCTCTTTTTACCAAATGATGGTAGGTAGGCCACACGCATACAAGGACACTAAGTGGAAACCCCTCTTTATGAGGTGTGGATAAGATGATCGGAAGTGTAGGTTGGGAGTAGTGTTTGTCGGGAAAATGATTTTGGTAACCATACACAATTCTTTTTTATCAATTTTGAAGAGTTAATTTTGAAAATGAAAGATAATTTTAATCAATTCAACAATATTTTCCTCAAACATTTACGCTATTTTCCAGGTGGAATTTTTCCTTTTCATTCTCCTCTCAACCGGCATTTTTTAATTTCAAACACAATTGTTATTTGAGACACATTTTTCTCGAACATTGGTTGGGAGTGCATATCTCCCAACTTTGACAAAAAGCAAAGCAAAGCTACCTAGGGTTGTACCCAACCCTCAAACCCCTTAGCATTCATATGCCTTAACCACTCCCCCAATGAGTATCTACACGAGAAACACGTGGAGCTCTTTCCTATTATGTTTCTAGCTAAACTTGGATAGGCTTCTTGTCCAGCTCAAGGTGTTTAGTCTCTCAACGTTTAAGATGATGACTAGGGTTTTGGGATCCTTAGGGCACTCACACACCATGGATCCCTTTGCCCTAGAGGAGATGTCAAATGTCATAATTGAACGAAAAGGATGCAATAATTGAAATTTGATAAAGTGTTACTTTCAATCCCATCGTTACATAATATTTACAATGACACTTTTCGTCATCTCTGGTGGTGATGTCAAACATGATCATTATGTGCACTTATACGAAGGCAATTTGTGTGTGTGTAAGAGAGAGAGAGAGAGAGAGAGAGAGAGAGAGAGAGAGAGAGAGAGAACCTACAATACGAAGGTTGTAGAGCTTGAGGATGTCATCTAGGATTAAACAAAGGTTGTTTGATATCGAGGTTGTTACCAAAGTAGCTATGGCCGTTCGACCTCAAATTAGGTAGGGAAAATATATACTTGGTCTCTATAGATATCTATCTTAACTTCTCTCTATTTGCCCCATATTACACAATACATGTGTACACTATTGGACCCATTCTTCCTGCTATACACATGTGTCTGTACACCTTGCATAAACTTCATAAATTGAACTTCGTATGCAGTTTTGCCTCAGAAATAGCCAATCGTGACTAATAAAGAGACCTATGTCTATAAACATATCATAAAAGAAAAATAAATATATCCATATCACAAAACCAAATTTGCAACACAATAAAGTCATCCACAACATAAAGAGACACGAGCTTCAAGCAAAAACCTTATTGAAACAAAAGAAAAATATGGTTACAATAATCACCCATGAGTCAAATCTGCTTATCTTATCAATCTAAGATGCTTGCACAATACCTTGGTGTGTTAAAATACAAATCATCTACCTTTAGGTTAGAGGTCCTTTACCACAAAAGCATAGAATCTAGAGCAGCAATTTGCGAGGATCAAAGGGGTATATTAATAATTATTAAGTCAGTCCGATGCGATTTAGCATGTTAATGATGTTACAATAATCAAATTTGCGTCTTTAGGCATTTCGATAAGAATTTGCGCTTGACCTTTGCACAAACCATGAAAACAATTGAAAACAACATATAACTTCAAGTAGTTGTTTGAAGTGAGAAAAGGAAAAACTTGAGTAGGCAAACATGTTCAACAAAATCAATTCAACCATTTGAGAAGAGCACACATCATTTTGACAACATTTTGATTAAGAACACATAGAAACAAAAATAACTTTTTTTTTTCCCTTCCAGTACTCACAATTGTGAGTTGTATATATAATATCATTGCAAAAAGAATTACACTAAAAGCCATGCTCAACATGAGCCAAGGCACCACAGCAGCAAAGATAGCCAACCATCCACACCTTTCACTCCCATCAACCATAACATACAGACTTACAATCGCATCAAAGAGTCCATAGGAGCTTTTTACAGGGAAGCCCAAAACCAACACAAAACAAATACAAGACCATTGTTGAGACAACTTTACAAAGCTACCATGAGAGCCACCACCCAAAGCGGGCTACCACCCCAACCTCAAGTGCTCACGGCCCCAACATAGAAAAAAACCCTAAACTGACAAAATGAGACCACAACTAGACACATGTAATGAACTTGAAATCAAATAATATTAAAATTGCTAGATATCTAGTAAAAATTGGTGTATTTACAACGTCACAAGCAGTGAAACATTAGCAAATCTATGAGATACATGTAGCTAAGGTCATCGGACAAGGAATAGGTCCTAAAGATAGACCAAGCCCAAGTGTGTAAGTAAGCTGGATGGCCAAGCATGTCAAGTGTGACTGCAGTACACAAGGGTAAAGGTTCCTATGTTAGCCATGGATTGCTACATTTTGCTAGGGATGTGGCTTGTGCTCTGGAGAGCTTATAAGAAGGAAGATTTGCAAACGTTGGATGGGAATGCCAAGGGCTAATGGAGGATGCTCTAATGGAGCATCAAGGGCAAGAGCTTTTCTTGTATAAGGTTGGGCGCAGAGTTACACACAATATTCTGATTTTTCATCTTCTCTCTCTTTGAGTTATCTATGTGCAAATGGAATTCGTCGTCGTCATGAGACAAAGGTCTCACATTTGGTATCAAAGACATGGTCTTTGGATCTTGTGAGATCAGCCATTTGCAATTTCATAGTCATCATGCAAGAGATATGTCAATTTGATGAGTATTTGAATTTAATTTGGTGTATTGAGTTTGCTTATTAATTATTACTTTTTTGCAATATGACTTCTCTAGTACCATATACGTGTGGTAGTAATAGTGTGAAGACACTTAGGGCTGTCGGGGCATTTTTGCCCTCACTAGGAGGTTTTCCCCCCTGTGCATTGTATATACACCCATCACTCTAGGGCTATCTTATCTTTCCATTGCACACTAAGTAATACACTTTGTGTTGTGTGCCTTGAGTTTCCTTCGTCTTCTCCAAGCTGTGTGTGTTTTCCTGCAACCCTAATTCCAAAAATTGGTATCAAGCAGGTTGCAGTCTCTCGGGCTTAGTCGCCAGCAGCTCCAACACACACGTGCTCACTTTCTCCGATTTTTGTGGGCTTTGGTGAGTGTCCATTCAATCTCCTCAGAATTTTTATTTGAGCTCATTTCGGCCTTCGTTTCCACTACAGACAGTACTGCACATGCTCTTTTGTCATTTTGTGCATAATTTTGTCAGTGCCATTTTTTGCATAACCAATCCCTTACAAGATTCTACGGTTTGTGCTATATAGCACCTGTTGTTCCCACTTTGTTTCTCCTCTTTTTGGGCAGTTTTCACATCAGGTGCAACATTTTCCACGGCTGACAACAACATAGATGTGTTCAAAATGTTTGCTGCTGAGGATAGATTGGATGGGGATAATTATCCGATGTGGGCTTATATGATGCAACATGTCCTTGTGTCAAAGGGTGTTTGGAATATTGTGCAGGGCATTGATGTACGTCCTGGTTTTGAGTATGTAGGCGTTGTTGAGGATGTTGTAGGTTTTAGTGGCAGGATTGCTGCTGCCATAGCTATTTTGTCTATGACTGAGCAAGCTCGTTGGGATGCAAAAGATGCCCATGATTATGCTTTCATTGCATTTTCTGTGAAGCGTACTATTACTCCTCATATTTGCTCAACAAAATATAGAAAATAGGCTTGGGATATTCTAACTGGTTTTTAGGCAAGTCGCAATGAGGCAAAAATTGCATTGCTGCGTAAAGAGTTGGAGTCAAAGATTATGCATAAGGAAGATGAAATGGACACTTTCCTTGCTAGTGTCAAGGATATAAATGAGCAAATTATTTTTGTAGGAGAAGTCATTTCTGACAGTTCCCTTGTGCAGATTGTTCTTGATGCTTTGCTAGATTCTTACCAGACTTTTGCTAGTACTTGGAGACTTATGACCCAAGGAAATCCTGAAGTTGTCAAGTATGATGCATTATGCACATTGCTGTTGCAAGAGTCACTTTCTAGAAAAAATAGGGCTAAACAACGTGCAATTGAACAGGCTTTTATTGTTGCTCAAAGAAAAGGTGGTACCAACAATGTAACCACTTCTCATGGTTCTTCTGCGAGTGGGAAATCTTCTATTCTTAATGCTTCTGCTGGCAGCACTTCGTCTGAAAATTTTGGTAATAAGGGCAAAAAGAAGATGCATTGCCATTATTGTAAAGCTAATGATCACTTGATCAAGCAATGTTCGAAATTGAAGGCAAAAGAGGCTGGATTAACTAGAGGGTCCAATACAAGTGAAAGGAGATTGTGATACTGATGTAGTCTATACATATCCTATAGGTCTTATCGTTCTTTTCAACTAAAAAAATAGGGGCTCCAAAGGGATATTAGAAGGTTGTATCAAGACTTTGTCAAGTAGTTCAATGGATTTTGAATTTTCTTTTGTGGAATGGGATTTTGCCTATAAGGTTCCATATGAGGAGGTTGACTACCTATAATAAGGTCAATTCTATGATCCTTGGTCTAAAAGTATGTACATGTGGAGGTAGTGTGAACCATAACAATTTTGATACTACAAAAGACACGAGTGATGTAGTGGAATGGCGGTGAAGGAGAAGACTCTTCCACTTCATCAAGGAGTGTTTGCTAGCTTACTTGCCTCTCTCTACCACTTTCACTTCTGGGTGGCTGATAAAGATTGAAAGGTGGTCCGCATTACTTTGGCTACGCGCTTTTGGATCTTCAACCTCTTGATTGAAGGTAATGGGGTTGACATTAGGTGTCATTAAATCTAATATCTACCCAACCCAAATGATTTTCTCATATTAAACTGATCATTTAATGTGGGATACTAAAAAGGGAACAAGGGTTAGAATATAGACATGTGCTTATACACACACACACACACACTCATTTTGTGGAACCATTCTCACTTGGAAAAAGATCAGGAACTCCACCTCCTTCTCCAAGCTTGTGAGAAGTGAGATCCTACACCAACACTCTTGGCTATGGAATGAAAATCCAACCAAGAGCCATGCTTCAATGCTTAAGCTTGCCATCTTCTCCATCTTCATTACTATGCTATTATGTATGCTAGAAAGAAGAGTAATGATAAGTGAGGAACTATTTCTTTCTCCTATGGAATGTTTCTTCTTCCTCTTCCCTATCCTCATTCCCCGCTAGCTCTCTCCACCTTTGAAGGTGTTTGAGGCCTTGGGACCAAGGCTTGGGATAGTTAATGCTTTCTACAAAGTTTTATGTTATGCCTGTAATGCATGAAGCTTTCCATCTTCATTGCATCACCTAGGTCACAAGGAACACAAAGATTGTATTGTACCAAGTCTCTCTTGATGGGAGAAACTATACTACAAATATTGGAGGTGTGACCGGCTCCATATGAATCCGGTCCTCAACTATTGTCATGTTCTCTAAACTCTATCTCTCTTGAAAAAGTATTGTTTATGCCAAGTTAACTAAGTACCGTGTTTATGTTGCTACCATTAATTAAGTTCACCCGTTATGCTCACAAACTAATCTCACAAAAGTGCTTCATCTAATTTTCTAATTCCGCTACTCTCAAAATTCATAGGCCATTTACATAACATTAGGTAGAGATAATATGCTTATAGAGCCTAGATAGATAAAGCTTGCTTTGAGAGGACCACCTTTGGTCTTTTTGTGGAGCTCCTCCGCTTGTTTAACCTGCTAATCCCTTTTTTCTTCTAGTTGTTCACTTATGGCCTAATTTGTAGTGGCTTCAACCTTGCAAAGAGCTTCTTGTGTAGTGGATTGATTGGCTTGGTAGTAACTTCTTTGTCTTTGGCCACCATTGCTCCTCCATTGCTTGTAGCTTTGATTGCTCAAATTCTATTGGAGTCGTGCTGCTTCTTGTTGTTCAGTGGCTAGAGGTTGGGTTGCAATCACCGCTTACTAATGTATGCAATCACTTCAATTGGAGTAACCACTTGAGAAATATCTTGGGGTAGTGCTATCTTCTTCTAGCAAGCTCTTGTAGTAGAGCTTGCTAGAAGGAGATGAGTGGTCCTACAATAAGATGTAGTCTTCCTTGACAATTTCTTTAGCCTCTGTTGTAGGTGTGAGCTAGACCTTTAGATTTTGATTTCAAGAGACACATTTTGTAGATCTTGATTAGCCTCAATAACATCCACCATAATTGGCTCACTTTTCTTTGTTTCCTTTAGAAAAGCTTTAAGAATATTCTTTTCCTTATTTCTTTTGGCTAGGAGTTTGTTTCTTTTTGTGATGGCCAACTCTTGTTGTCTAGTGAGTAGTGCTATGGGATTGCTATTTATGGACCGCTAGTCTTAGGAGATCCCTTTTCTATTGAAGCCTATCTCTAATGCACATTATTTCTTGGAAACAATTGCCATTCATTTTGGTGGCTATTTCTATCTCCAGTTCGATCACATCCTTTGGTACACAAAAAGATAAATAAAATTTTTGAGCTTCTTGGGCGTGTTGTATATGTTACAGCTGGATACACCTAGGGTGCATCAATTTTGGGCATCCATAGGTGAAACTTTTAACTTTGCCCAATTTCTTATCTCTCTAGATATTTTCCTTTTTAGCTCCCTAACCTGCAAATTAGTATGGAATAGAAATTCTAAAACATCCTCAATAGTTAGGGTGGTTTGTGGCTTGTCGTGCTCGGTTTCCATCTCAAGATCTTCTTTCAAATGACCTCTATTGTGGATTTGGCTTTTGCTAGTCTTTGTTGAGCTCTTCACGCATAGGAATGTGTGAGTGATTCTAACATGATCCATCTTCCTTTTTGTCTCCTGAGGCCGGGGTTTTTTTTCTTTAGAGGAGTTTGTTTTGAAGAGGGCGTAGTCTAGATAGGTGGTTGCTTTTTCCTTTTTGGCTTGTGGCTTCCCTTGGGATTTTTAAAAAGGATTCTTGGATCCTCGCTTGTAGAAGAGCATGGAACCAACCACACTTGAAAAGCAAGCTCCCCTATAGCATCTTGCACTTGTTTCTCTTGGACCACCCAACTTGGGTCTTTACTATTTTATACAACAGCTTTTGCATTTTCTTATCACATTGAGCTTGCAGGCTAGCTTATTCCTTAAGATCATGTAAGCGGATGGCCTTTCCCTTGTCTTTAACTATGTTTTGCTGAAGTAGGTCCAGCTTGCTCAACACTTTGGTCCATCTTGGATACTTTAAGTTATGTAGGTTCTTCAAGATTCTTTTCTAGCTTGGGTGGAGATGGTTCTTTGTTCTTTTTCGTGCCATTGGAAGCTTCATCTTTATAATCTTCATCATCCTCTTGGTTGTACTCGCACCTAATGTTAGAAGCGAAAAAGTGGAGTGGTATTTGGTGGAGATATGGTTCTCTCTAGTATAGATCTTTCTACTTCATGTTGGAGGAATCATCCTTGTTCTCTTCATTGGGTGGCGTAGACTGTGTGTCAGGTACCTACCCTTTTACCCACTAAAAGGTAACATTCTTTTATTATAAATGGCTCAAGGAGATTCCAAATTAGATAAAGTATGATATTTTATGAATCTTACGGTAAGCATTACTTTGCACATAAATTTTTTTCTTTGAAAATGGACAAATCTAAATCCTTGAAACCTAGATTGAAGCTTCGATGGAATTTAGAATTTGGTAGATCTTTTGTAATTTATAAGGGTTGAAAATCATGCAATTATATTGTCTAGAATGGATGAGGTATCACATGAATTGCACATGGGGACAGTGTGGCACTCAGATCAAGCAAGGAAGCAACTATAAAGGAGTAGCAAAGGAAAAAGATTTCCTATAAATTGACTAAATGGGTAGTGTAGAAGCAGTAGATGGCACGCCAGGCCTTACTAGGCTTAAAATAGCATTCTAGGGCGAGTGTGAGCTTGCTCTTGTAGCAAGGGGGTAGCTTCTAGTAGACCCCTTTCTTGGCAAAACCTATAAAAGTCATAGCGACCTCACTCACATCCACAAATGTTGGTAATACTCTATCACACTTAAGGCATATGCTACCCCCAAGAGAAGGGCATCCACAAACCACTTTGAGATCAATACCTCAAGTGGGTTTACAAGGTAATCTAGCGTTGTTATGCTGAATTTTTCCTTAGGTACTCTATGCAACTATACTAAGTCCCCTTTAGGTTAGAATCTATATTAATTACACACCTTGTTGCTTAACAAGAGTGATTATGCTAATCATGTTTAGTTGATTATGCATGCTTAAGCGTTATTATGCTGAATTTTTCCTTAGGTACCGTATGCAACTGAGCTAAGTCCCCTTTAAGTTAGAATCTCTATTACTTACTCCACAAACCTTGTGGAGTTGAGCATTTAACTTTTATTATTGACCTATTTTAGGTGCCAAATATTTGAGGCCCCTATTTACACTTTAGCATGAGTGGTGGATATCATTTATTGCATGACCCTTTATAGGTGTGTTCTCACTAAATATGTACAATAGAGCCATATTGACTTATTGACAAAAATAACTACAACACTATGCAAACATAAATGTCCGAGAGTTAATTGATGGGACCTTATCCTTAGTTCCCAGAGTTCCAATCTACACAACATCAATACATTATTAGTAAAAATAAAAGACAACATGGTAATTAACCATTACATGCCAACTCTTCTAATTGTAATGCTAACCACATATAATAGGAGAGTATCAATTAAGCACTATATGTACTTGCATTTATCAAAAGTATTGATGACTTTTACTTTGATTAGTATAAATTAACTAACTTAAAGACTAATTAAGAAAATAAAAGTAAAAATTGTATTTTCTATTGCATGATTGAGAGACATGCATCAACAATTTTTGCGCTATTAAAATAGAGGGAAAATTAGCTTTGTTTGAATTTAAGCTGAATTTGATTTCTCAAAACCTTTAAGATATTGGGAAGAATCATTGGTAAAGTTATGTTGCTCGATTTTACTCTTCATATATATTTTTTGTTAATTATAGAATTCTTAGAACATAGGAATTTCCATTAATTATACATATGACTATTAAAAATAAAAATCTTGTAATATAAAATTGATTTGATCTTAAAAAAATGATAATTTCTCAAAAAAATTTAAATTATATTCACTTTTTATTTTGATTATTTTAGTTGAAATAATACTAAATTTAATCTTAAAAATAGCTATTTTTTCCAATAATATAGATTTGGTAAGTCTTTGTTATAATAACTAGATATAACTAGGAGAAGCTTGAACCCTTGATTTTTCTTATTAATATTAGCAAATTTTCTCTTTTATATATAAATTGAGTAAAATAGTTACAAGAAAGTAAGTTAATTACGAGATAAATATGGTAAAAATCCCTTAGTTATATCTACCTATGTTAATTATTAGAGAGTTTATTTAATCTATACAAATCTATAAACTAGATATTTATTCTAAAAAATTAGCTCTAAAATAAAGAAAATAAACAAAAAAATTACCAAAAAATTATGAGAGTGCATTTAATAGCCTTAGTATATTCTTGGCTACCATGGTAAATTACATGAGGCTAATAAATTAATCTAAGTGTAATAGTGACCATCTACATATGCTATGGCACCTTGTAAGAGAGTTCATGATGATCAAGCTGCGAGAATGACCATGAAGTTGGTCCCAACAACTTGGCGACACCAGTGGACCACGAGAAAGCTATACCGATTATACTTGCCATGGATTTTGTATAGGTTAGGTTAGTGATGTCATTCAAGTTATGCATACTTTGCATACATGACCATAGAAAAGTAGTAGGGAAATTTTAGGATGTGGGATTTGTAGCACTTAATATGTGTGAGCTTCCACTTACTAGTGAATACTTAGTCAACATGTGACATGTGATAGACCATGTGATACATCACATGTGGAATCCTAGTGTGCAGTCTACTTGGCAATTCTTGCAACATCATCATTTATGTGTGCACAAATGCTTAGCTATAGGCTAAATATTGAGCATGTATCTAGTCTTTTCAATAATCATTGTGTGCTTATGCTATGCTCAATATTTAGCTATAGGCTAAATATTGAGCATGTGTCTAGTCTTTTCAATAATCAATAATCATTGTGTGCTTATGCTATGCTCTTGTGTGTATTGATTGTCTAAGAGTGATTACAACCTTCTTAATCTCTTGATTATGCCACTAGCATGAATGCTACATTAGATTATCCACCATAATCCACAACTAGAATCAAAGTATTTTAGTGTGATTAACATATCTTAATCACCTCTATTGATCCTAATCAAATCCCTCTCTTGTCTAAATTGTATGGCACCTCCTCTTAGGCTTTCAATCGACACTCATAACTTTAATAAAGCCCAAAGTAACCCTTGATTAGGCCATTGAGAGCATGTCCATGGGCCACTACTCTCAGGAGCTAATTGGGTAATTAATTATGGCAAATGTTGATCAATTTGCTCTTTTTTTTTTTTTGGGGGGGGGGGGGGGGGTGTTTTTTTCTTGTTCTTGTTCACCATCAAGTGTTGCATTCGATTCATTTGAATGCTTACATCAATAACTCTTTGCACAACCTTCCATAAGAGCCCATTTTTTGTTTAAAATCCAAGCAAATTAGAGTTACCAATCATATCTCTCGAAAATTAGGTGTGTGTGTGTGTGTGTACACGTGTGCATGCCTTCATGTGTGAGAAGGACCAATATTAGGTCAAAAAAATCATGGACTTTGAAAGTGGCCTGTTTCAAGTGAGGTTCAACTTCAAATATAGAAGCCCACATTTCCACTTGTCATGACTCTCACTCCAGCTGTATATATCAACTCTTGCATGCCCTTCCTCTTCATCATTTAATGCTCCATGACCATGGCACATGCGTACCATGCTAGTCTTGCCCATTGACTTGACCCTCTCTATCAGCTCCATGTGCTCAACTCCCTATAGATCACAAAAATGATGATGTTCAAGCCACACACACCTATCCAAGCCCTACTTGCCATGTCTACTACTCTATCCATGTGTGATTGTTGAGCCCCACCTACAACCTTGCCTCCTCATCTTGTGGTGATCCATGCCATCGCAGGCTACTACTCCTCATCATTACTTATTGCAGCTGTCCCCATATGTTGTTGCATGCACCTCAAGTCCAAGGGCCTCTCCACTTGCCATCTAAAGCAAGAGCTCACTCCCATGAAGCCTCAAAGGCTATAAGCCAAGCAAAAGTCTCCAAGCTCCAAGGTCTTCTTCCCGCGCTCTGTGTGGACATAGCATCAAAAGCTCAAGTTAAATAGGTGATCTTGCACAACTTTATATTTGCAATGTATGTCATACAAAGATAACAACAATAAGCACAAAGCAAACACAAGCAATGACAACCACTACAAAGACAAAGGAAAAACTCAAGTTAATGTTGTTGCTAAAGATCTTAATACCAAAGATGAATTGTTGGTCTGCTTTACACTGATGTATTCTAAGCACTTTAACCATGTGTTCCTCCCCCTATGCTAGCTCCATTACTACTTATGTACCGATTTTGGTTTTGTAACCTTCATGGTCCACCCACAATGTATTTCCTATAGTTACGATGAAAAGCTAGTCCTTCAATGATGGTCAATGGAAGTGTTATTATCCCTAGTTAATGGGATATGTTAAAACTTTTTTATGAAGCCGAGGTAAATCACCATATCATAATTAGAAGCTGGTACTATAGACTTAAAAGGTTATCATTAAATTATAAAACTTGAATAATTTCAGGCGCTTAAGAGATAATTAAAGATGGTTGACCCATATCAAGCTCATTAGATGTGTTGTGTCCATCCAATTCTAGCTTGTTCACAACTACCAAAGTTCACGACAACTAGAATAAACGTCATTTCATTGGTATAAAAGATACATGTACTTGATAACAACCACTTGATGGTCAATGGAAGTGTAATCATCCCTAGTTAATGGGATATGTTAAAGCTTACTTATGAAGCTAAGGTAGATCAACATATGACAATTAGCAGCTGGTACTGCAAACTTAAGAGGTTATCATTAAATTATAAGAATTGAATATTTTCAAGTGCTCAAGACATAAACCTCATTGAGATAAGGAAAAAATGCATTGCTATTCAAAAATGACAAGATAAGGACATTGAAGGACTAGCTTTGTGGTTGTTATCGAGTACATATATCTATTATACCAATGAAAGGAAATTTATTCTAGTTTCTGTGGACTTTTGTATCTATGAACAAGCTGGAATTGGATAGACACAACACATCTAATGAGCTTGATATGGGTCAGACCCTCTTTAATTAACATACCATAAGAATGATCACCTAGAATGAGCTGGGACATCTATTTGCGTAGATGGTTGGTATCATATGCCTTACCCTTAATGCATTGGATACATGCATGCTATACTTAAAATTTAAAAATCTAGAATCCTCTGCGCATGGATTCTTTGCACATTCAGTACTTTGCCTTGCTTGCCTTAGCTATATCAGCATATGCTACGAACACTTTCTCCATCATAGTCACACACACACACACACACACACACACACACACACACACACACACACACACACACCCACACACACATGCACACCCACATGCACAAGCACACTCACAATCTTATGCATCTACATAAGCACACACATAACCTACATTGTGCTTGATGCCCTTATACGCAATCAACTGGGAACTGCTTTTGATCATTTTCAATTTGGATATTGTCAGTGTCTCAAGCTTACAAATTCAGCCAATTTCAATACACATAGAGAGTGTCTTGCGAACCTGCAATCTTTGCTAAGATAGTAGCTATTTCAATGAATGATGTAGGCCTTGTTGCCTATTGAGATATTTGAAGTATTCATTTGATTCCTCATTGGGCATATCTGATATAAATTCGACATACAATTTTAGTTTTATTAACAATTGAACTAAGTGCTGAATTTTGTCTATAAGAAAGAGACCTGAGTTGATTTATGAACTAGCTTTAGAAAGGCTAGCTGATGTAATAGTAGTCTTCTTTCAAAATGATCACATTACTGTAGGATATTAGATGATTGATGAATTGAAGATATGAAAATCTATCTTATGAGTATAGTGTTAGCAAATAGAATATGTTTATTGGTTTTTTTGAAAATTGTCAATAAAACAAACGGGATGCTGGCAAATTTTTCAGGACTAGCGTATCTAATTTTTTAAATTAAAGTTGAGTTACTCAATGACACCATATATTTATACTTTTTGGATAGTGATTTCACGAATACTATGATGTTAACCTTTTTTACTTTTTGTTAACAAACAATATACCAACGGATTGCCTAGCTTAGCGCAAAAATCTTGCATATGTCTTACTTATGACACAATATGGTCATAGCACTACCTTCACCACACATGGATATTATCTCTGTATAATTTCGCATGATATGTCTAGTTTTACCTACCATCATGGCATGAGTTTAAGTATTGATCTAATTATTGTTCAAACATCCTAAAAGACATGTCTACATGGTTTTTTTAAAAGAAAGTTGCTAAAGCAAACAAAATACTAGCCAAAAATTTAGGGCGGTTGACTTCATCTACTTTGTTTTTAGTAGTGGGAGCTTCGAAAACACTAGCATAGGATGATACACTTAACACTGACTGGACGATTTTAGAACAAAGAGGGATTCACAAGATCAGTACAATACCTTATGTAATTACTTGTTTTAACTTGTAATGGTTGAAAAACTCATGCATGGTAAACACGAGGTGGTTACATACATCATAGGATGATTGCAATATACTATTACTTATTGTATTAATTGATTTTCATGATAGGTCTACCTTAGCATTATGTGGAAAGCATTTGATATTTCACACTGTCTAAATGCTACTTTAACTTATAGATTTAAGCTTCAATTTATACTTATTGCCAATATTTAATGAATAGAGGTGTGTTTTAGGGAAAAAGACTACCCACGGATATCATCTACAAATGCACGGCTAGGATGCATGTACAGACTCGGTTAAAATGGTAGCTATCAATGAAAAATTAGCATTAGCACGTTGGTGCAACCAAAGTTGGTCAGTACTGGGAAGTGTGCAATGCAATGCTGTGTATGTTGGCAGGTGCACAATGAAGGGCTAAGGCATGTATAAAGGCCCTAGGCAACCAGGTCATGGCAGAAAATGTATGCCTAATGTGGTTTTTTTTTGCCAAGGGGGCTTCAAAGAGAGCCAATTGAAATGGAGGTCAAAGTGTCCAAAGTGCTGGGAAAGTGCCATGAAATATAGTGTTTGAGAGGCTCTAGAAGCTCTTCCAGACGGCTCGTCAAACGGAGCTTTGGTGTGAAAGATGTGCTAGTTCAAATTTGAGGGATCTTTCAGATCCTCGACGGGCACAACAGATGGGGACACTTAGCCCGAACTAGAATGTGCAAGTGGGTGTGTAAAGTTCAAGTTATGGAGCATGCCGATCGTTTCGGATTGCCAATCAGAGTTCAGATGGAAAAGTTATGGCCATTTGAAAATTTGTCGGGGATCGAGTGTATGCCCACTTGACAACATCAAAAGACGTGCCATTTGATGGGTTTTGAGCTTCGACCAGGTTCTAGAGGGTGGATCATGTCACGTGAAGTTGACAGGAATTAATGGCTTGATAATCGGAGTTGCGGTGATCAAGTTGTGCTAGGTGGGAATTTGACCAAAATTGTTGGCATGGCAGCACCAAGTGATTTTCTTGGTTTTTGCAGCCCCGATTTGCAGCCTTGGTAAAGTTCAAGTGGGGCGTGGGTTGGCAAGTTTGGACTCCAAGTTGGCGACCTTCGGTAGCTTTTTGCAGCTCGAGAATTAGTACACAGAGCACTGGCAATATGGGGAACAAGGGTTTAAGAAAAAACCCCTTGGTTATTATTTGTAAAGGTAAAAGGAAGGAGTGACTGCAATTTGAAAGAAAAAAAAGAAGAAGAAGACAATGGCTAAGCTTTAGAGTTAAGAGGAAAAGAAAAAAAAAGAAATGGGAGGAGGCCCCAAAGGTTGCTAATAGAGAGGTCGTTTTTCAGAATGTTTGAAACAAGTGAAAGGGTCACGATGGCTTTCTAAAACAATAAGAAAGTGATAAAATCATTAATAAGTTGAGTTTAACTACAATTATATAAGGTGAAGTAGTATTCGGCAATTTCTCTTTTATTAAGCGATCAAGTGTCCTCCTCCCAAAGAAGCAAACAAAAAATACTAGCAATTTTTGTTTGAACTATGTAGGATTTTTGAACTAAGTTTTGACATCATTGCACTAGTTTATCTTATCTTTACCATGCTTTGCTCATTAATATTTCAAACATACAAGAGTATGTTTCAAAATGTGTGGTATGCCATGAAAGCAAACATACAAGAGTATGTTTCAAAATGTGTGGTATGTCAAAAGACAAAGTTTGATAGAGGGAAGCAACCACGATTGCTTCAACCTTTGCCAATCCCTAATTCACCGTGGGAGCGCATATCCATGGATTTTCTTTGGATTTCCCAAGTCTATCCATGGGAATACAAGAATATGGAAGATAGTAGACAAATTTAGTAAACAAGCACATTTCATACATGTCAAAAAGACTATCAAAGCCCATCAAATGGCAACCCTCTTTATATCACAAATCTTCAAGTACCAAGGCTTGCCAATGGCCATAGTGTTCGATAGAGATCCTAGAATGCCCAGTAATTTTTGAAAGGATCTCTTTGAGAATTTAGGTACAAAGCTAAACTTCTCTTTGGCCTATTATCTCTAAGGGGATGGCCAAATTGAAATAGCTCACCAAACCATTCGTGATCTACTAAAAGCTCATGTCACAGAAGTAGATCAAAAGTCCCAATGGGAGAAGTACTTACCCTCAGTGGAGTGTGCTTACAATAACAATGTACATAATTTCACGGGAAAAGCACCTTTTGAGATGATAGAGGGAAGATAAAAAAGGTCCTTGCTACTCAAGGTACATGGGAAGATCTTTGCTGTAGATGAATATATCCGAGACCTCCAAGAATCTTTCCAAAAGATTAAGGATGCTTTATCCATCTCTCAGCAAAGGCAAAAGGCTACTACTCATAATCACAAAAGAGTCCTAGCCTTTAAACAAAATGATTGGGTCTTGCTTAAGTTTCCCAAGGCTCGATTAAGGTACACAACGAGCAAAAATCCTACGGGACACCAAAAGTACTATGCTAAGTTAGCAAAAAGGTACTATGGTCCCTTCTAGATTCTTAGACCAATCAATGAAATGGGCTATCAACTCAAGTTGCCCAACCATTGGCCCATACACAATGCTTTCCACGTGAGCCTGCTAAAGCCTTACAAAGGAGAGCCACCTCAAGAAGCAATCATTGAAGACCCACCGAAGATTGAGGACGAAGAAGAGGTGTTGCAACCCGAGTCCATTCTCCGACAAAACAAGGTATTATGAGGCTATAAGACTATTCAATGATATCTTATCAAGTTTAAAAATTATCCTTTTAAAGATGCTAGATGGATGCAAGGCATACAACTAAAGGATAACCTAAACCTTGTCAATGCTTACAATGATTCCCTAGAGTAAGCAAATGTAAATATGTATAAATGAACAAAGTTTTTGTCTTATAAATGTCATAAAAACTTTGTTGTGTGTGGGGTGAGCCCAAGAAAGGGCCTTTCCTTTGTAACGAGGAGTCGAAGGAGAGACAGTGTGTCACCACCACGGAGGTGTGTTCTTGTGTGCAGGAAAGCTATAGGGAAAGGTTGTCGAGCCAGTGTTTGGGGCAAGCCGAGGTGCGACTATGGTGCCATAAAGAAATTTGTACTAGCTTTTGGTTAATGAATAAAAAAACTCCCTTGAATTGCATCGTTTTTGTGGTGTCGATTCCCTTTCCCCCCTTCTCTTTTGCCCTTGTAGAGGGTGTCTCCGGGTGTGTGTCAGCGTGCGCCACCCCTGATGGTGATGTGTGATAAAGGGAGAGAGAGTGTGCGGTGTTTGAGTGCATGGGAATGTAGGAAACAATGGAATTTGTGGGTGTGCGTTAAGTTATGGTGGTTTGGTGTAGTGTGGGTGAGTCGAGAAGTGTGCAGACAATGGTCTGCAAGTAAGAGTGCAAATTTTGAAGGTGGATCCCAGTGGATTGGGGTGTTGTGTTTACTGTCATAAAAACTACTATCTAATTCTCCCAAATGATTTTCTCATGTTAAACTGATCATTTAATATGGGGAAGTACCAGGGGAGTAAAAGCTATAATATTGCTAAGGCTGTTAGATCAGTTTTTGTAGGGATCCAAAGGAGGGAAAATAGGGATCCAAAGGGGGACGGCTTGCAAAAGAGCAATGTACTTCAATGGGGCTTAAAAATACCTAAGGTTCAGCTCCATTAAGACTTCTATAGGCTAAGGTTCCTAATTTTTTATTCAATTGTTCAAAGGCCAATATAGGGGAAAGTTGGATGGTCATGGTAAGACTAAAAAGTCTTCCCACATCCCTATTAAGGAGGGGGCGAGCCATGAGAGTAGGGGATGACACACACACACACACACAATCCAAAGCTCCCCCTTTGGAATACTTTGACACATGTCGGGCTCCTAGGCTAGTTGGCCCCAAGCTTTCCTCAAATCCTACTGGATGGCCATAGAGGTGGACCAATGAGAATCAGTCGAATAAATTTAGTCTAATCAATTTTTAAAAAAATGTTTGATAAAAGAAACAATAGAAATTAAGCTCCGTAGAAGACTACTGGACAATTTACCAAGGGGTCCAATGAGCATTCAACAACCCAATGGCTTGCCTGATTCCTATTGGCCAGAAGACTAAGAGGTCAAATGAGAGTTTAATTGAATTATTTAATTGCCTAAAGCTCCCACAAAAGGGAAAAAGGGGACACATGTCACAAGGCTAGCAACTATGCTTCTAATTTGTGATTGGCTAAGCTTTACAAGAGCCAATGGGAGGCCATCATGAGCATTTAGCAAGAGGGGTCAACCAAGATGAGAGAAGGGGCTGCATTTTACTCATACAAAATGCTACACACACACACACACACACACACACACACAAAACTCGTGTGCAAGAAGAACTCCATCTCCTTCTCCAACAACTCTTGGCTATGGAATGCAAATCCAACCAGGAGCCAAGCTTCAATGGCATGCTCATCTCCTCTACCATGCTAATTACTAAGCTAAGCTATGCTATTAGAGTGATTATGTGATGCGAATACTTCTTTCTCGTAAGATATCTCTTCTTCCTCTTGATCTATCCTCATTCCTTGCTAGCTCTCACCATTTTTGAAGGTGTGTGAGGTCTTGGGACTGAGGCTAGGGATGCTAGGTGTGATTTTAAAGCATAATTTGGTGCATGAATCTTCCTTCATTGCACCAACAAGTTTTGTCAAGGAACACAAGAATTGTATTGTACAAAAGTCTCATTTGATGGGAGAAGCTATAATACAAAACCTTTATGGAGGGAGGACCGGCTCAATGTAAATCCAGTGCTCAACTGTTGTCAACTGTTCCATTTCTCTCTCTTTTCAAGTATTGTCAATGCCAAATAGCTAGGTGTAAATCTCTATGTCGCTTTCTCAAATTAAGTACTCTCTCTATGCTCATTAGGAACTTGTTTTTAATGAATGCTCACTATGTTATCAATAGCCACTACACAAAGTTATTAGTGCATTAAATGTTACATTGGTATCAGAGCTATTGGTTTCTCTTTCTTGCTCAAGAAGAGAGGTCCTCAAGCTTGCTACAAATGGTTGGTGTTATTAATTGCATAAGAGTAAGTAGAGTAGGGATTTTTCTTCCTTGAAGCACACCTGCTTTATGCAGTTAACGGGGACACCGTCGAGAGCTATGGTCTTAATAACGTAGTTCTACGGGGCTTAACCATTATTGAACTATTAGAAGCTTGATAGGAATTGATGCTCTCTTGGCTCTGTTGAACCCTCTCTTCTATTCCTTGCAATTAATAATGTTTGAGCCACGGGTATAGATGCTTGAGTGCTCATCTTTGAAGGTAAAGAGGAGTAGCAACTAGGGCTTGAAGTGCCAAAGTACAAGTAAAAGTTTACATCTAAAATTTGCTAGTATGGCTGACAAAGGAAAAGAGATTGAAATAAATGTTGATAGATTTGATTTTGTTAATGAAATAGCAACTAATGATGCCCCTATGCTTGTAAACTATCTTGTTTCTAGGCTACAACAAGCCTTGGGCAACCCATGCCTCCAAGGTGAAGTGCTACAACAATTGCAATTTGCGAACCCATGGTATTCTCCAAACTCCCCACCAAGAAGAGAGAGTACCTAGGAAGCCTCTTAGTGAGACTACCAAAAGAGGACTCTCTCCAATAAGGGAAGACGAAGAGGATCTGTATGAAGGGCTCAAAAATATACTACTCGATGATGCATCTCCTTCCCAAAGGAGAACCCAAGTTACAATGGTAGAGCCCCGACCAAACGAATGAGAAAGAAGTGAATCTCCTGCCACCTCGGTAGAGATGGCTCCACAAAGACGGCGGGCAAAACACTCTCCAACAACCCCTAAACGAAGAAGACCATTGCATACTTCTCTACACCATAATTCAAAGAGGGACGAGAGAAAACAAGAGAAGAAAAAGGCGAGAAAGAGTTCACCCTCTTCTCCACCTTCTTCATCCTCTTCCTCTTCTGAAGAAAGTGATGGTGCAGACAAGGAGGATCAAGGGAAGAAAAAGGCAAGAAAGAGGTCACCCTCTTCTCCATCCTCCTCATAGACTTCCTCTTCCGAAGAAAGTGATGGTGCAGCTTTTGAGCCACCTAAAAGAAGAGGCCATAGGAAATCCTATGCTGCATGGAAGAGGTCTTCCAAGATAAAAAAGCTCAAAGAGGGAGAAAAGAACATCTCTTTCCTTACCTACGATGGCACCTTTGGTGCTACGGAAAAAGTCTTGGCCTTCATCCAACAATTTGATGCGGTGTTTGGAGACGAGGGCTTCACAGAGTCCTATAAGCTACACCATGTAGCTATGCATTTTCAAAAGTCTTCCAGGCAATGGTGGTCTAGCCTACGGGCAAATGGTGAAGCTCCACAAACATGGAAAGCTTTATGAGCTTCCATCATGAAGCAGTTTTTGGCTACCGATGCCAAAGACAAAGTACTCACCGAATGGCAAAGCTTGAAGCTCTCTCCCTACGAATCTATTCATAAATATGTAGACAAGTTTGGGATTTATTTTCAAAGACACTGTCTTCAAAAAGAGGGATTTTGGAGAGCAAAAACAACAATTTTGTGCAGGTTTAATTGAAAATATGGTGGAGTATGTCAACTCCCAAAGGCCACGCACCATATCTGCAGCCATACTCCATACCATGGTGGCTTCACAAATCAAATTCCAACAAGGGGCTAAGAGAAATCTTAAGCCCACGGAGAACAAGGACCGTAGTAACGAGCCCAAGGGGAAGGACAATGTCCAAAAGTCTCCTAAAGGCAATGCCAACAACAATAAAGCTAAGGAGAAGGGAGTTTATAAAGGCAAAAATAAACTCTCTCCTGAAGAGTTAGAGTTTTATCGAAAAGGTAACCGTTGCTTCAAGTGCGGGGAGCAAGGGCATGTCTATCGCGCTTGCCCCCATAGGAATACACGTAATAAGACTCTTAGAGCTACCTTGGTCAAAATTTAGAAAGAGTATGCTCATCACAAAGGATCTCCTCTATGCCATGCTTGGGGAAAGGTAAGAGAACATGATGCTTTCATTCTCTTTGACCTTGGTTCTACTCACAATTTCATATCCACAGAATTGGCCACCAAGCTAGGCATCCAAGCCTATGTGATGGGAGATGTCCTACCTGTCAATGTTGCGTTTAAGGGGCAAGAAACCTCAGTCACTCCCTTAATTGGGAAATTGAGGCTCCATGTCCAAAGCTATGTGGACAAGGAGGAATTCTTTATCTCTCCTCTCAAGCACGAGGATGTAATCCTAGGGGCACCATGGTTTGATTACATGACTGCCAATGTTAAATTTCCTAAAAGGAAAATCTACTTTAGGTTCAAGGACAAAGATATGTACATAGATGCTAAGGAGTTGGATAGTACCATACCTCTTGTACATAAGCAAGCTTTCAATAAGTCAATAAGGAGCTCTATTTCCGTGTGCATGATGTTTGTTAAAGATCCTCAAAATGAATCTAATGCTTTAGCAAAATAAAATATAAATAATCAAAAGGAACTAGAGTTATCCAATTTTCTCAAGGGGCTTTCAAGATGTTTTTATAGACGATATCCCTTGTGAACTACCTCCAAAATGAGGCAATGACGACCATGCAATTGAACTTCTTCCAAGAAGTTCACCGCCTAATAAACATCCTTATAGAGTTTCCCAAGCTCAGCAAGAGGAGATTATGCAGTAGGTGCATGAGTTAGTTGAGAAAGGCATGGTTATGCCTAGCTCATCTGCATTTTGTTCACCAGTGTTATTAGTGCAAAAGAAAGCGGCACATATCATATGTGTGTCGACTATAGAGCACTAAATGGGATCACTATCAAGAATAGGTTTCCTGCTCCACGGGTAGAAGACCTATTTGATAAGCTACAAGGGTCAATGTAAGTCACCTCTCGAAGACTTATCACCTTGCTTTCGAAGTAGATAGGCTTATAGCTCCTTCCTACCTTTTGCAGTAACACCGCCCCAATAGCCATTGTACTTACCGTCATGGCCACATAAAAATCATCCTCTTGTCTTGGAGGGCACATAGTTGGCAACTGACACAAAATTTCTTTCACCTTGTCAAAAGCTTCTTGAGCATCTTCATCCCATTCAGAGCCATGCACCTATTGAGCCCTCTTTTGAAGAGGATACACATACTGTGACAACATCCAGAAAAAACGCGACAAATACTTTAGCTTATGTACAAAGAAGGCCAAAACTAGCGCCTTGACCTTTTCTGGATGTGCCTCAATTTCATTTTGTGACACCGCATGGCCCAGCAACTGCGCTTGAGGTTGTGCCACTTTGCACTTCTTAGGGTTTAACCGACCTCCTTCTTCATCCAATCTTTGAAAACATAGTCGGAGATTTGACAAATGATCCACCCTTCAGCTATAACATCCAATGTCATCCATGAAAACTCTAATGAACCTGCCCAAATAGGGACCAAACACCCTATTCATCTAGTTTTGGAAGGTGGCATAGGCATTCACCAAACCAAAAGGCATCTTGCGATAGGCAAAGCATCCCCATGGAGAGATAAACTTCGTCTTCATCTGATCTTCAAGAGCAATCCCTATCTGAAGTACCTTGAAAATACATCCATAATAGAGTACCTCTCATGACCTGCCACCTGATTTAAGATTTCATCTTGGAATGGCAGTGGGTAGTGGTTTCTCTTGGTTGTCGCATCCAATGGCTTGTAGTCGACGCACACCCACTATTTCCCATTCTTCTAAGGGGTGATAACCATCATAGAAACCCACTCTGACTCTTTCACGGGGTATATGATACCTGCATCTAACAATTGGTTAATCCCCTGCCAAAGAGCCTCCTCTGAATCTCCCCTACCCTCCTTAGCTTCTGCACCTTTGGTTTGCACCCTTCTTTAAGAACTATCTTGTTCTTTGCACCCTCTGCTCCTCATAGATCCTTGTACTTCATCGCAAATAAATTTGAAAAAGAGGCATTTCTGCCACAAGGTGAAAACGACTCTCTTTGGTCTTCAAATCAAGCACCGCCTGTCTCCCTCTCTCTTTGTCAGGCAGGGTAAACACCCTGCTCCCCCAATCCTGCTTAGCCCCTATTGCAAGTAGCCAATGGCATACCCAAGATGATTGGATAAGCATTGTCACTTGCTTTCATCACAAAGAAATCAATTAGGCACTCAATGCCCATCACTTTCACTCTTACATCTTGAGCCACGCCCAAACATGTGGCTTTGATATGGTTAGCCATTCTCATGCGTACATTTGATTTAGCTACTGCTTTGACACCCATTTTATTCATAGCAGCCTCCGTCATGATGTAAACCTGTGCTCCACCATCTATACTGGCATGAAACTCCTCTTTTCAATGACCGCATCCACTACAGGAAGGGCATCCGTTGGACTACCCACTCTCAATGCCATGTTTTACAATATTTCCCTTAGCCTTTGGCAGCCTCGTGCTAGCACTTGTAGACAATTGTCTTTGCAGCTTGGGATTCAAATCCAACAACTGACCAAAGTAATGTTAGCCTTTTGATTTTGAACATCGCTTACCAGGTCGTATTCGGGGTAGCCCTGCCCTAGTTGAAAATCTGCTTGCTTGATTTTGCGATGCCTCCTCTTCTTGCTAGTTTTCAGCTGCTCCTTGCCTTTGACACTTTCTCTTTACCTTTATAGGCCCTTGTTTCTCGCTCGGTTTCTGTCTCCCTTTCCATCCTTGCTCTTTTGTTGGCCAAAACTTCAACATCATGCTTATCCACTCCGATGATGTTCACCCTAGGGACTTCACACCATCCGAGGAGCTGGCTGCACCTAATTCTTGACTACCTGCTCCCTCAGGACATTGAGTTGTGCTTGGCCTCTACCTCTGCCAAACAACGGATACATACCGCAACTTTTTCCCTCACTTTAGGATGTAGGCATGCCATGAATTTATTTAATTTGAAGTAGTCGCCATTGGCCAATTGCATGGCACACGCTAACTCTGCCCAGCACACTTGAAAATGATCCAAAAAGAGACTGAACTCTTCACTTACATCCTGTTTGAGCGCCTTCAGCTTGGCATCCATCTTGATTGGGGGATGCCTCTTTGCGATAATCATGTAGGAAACGTGCCCATAGAGCCAGCCAAACATGCCTTGTCTCCCCTTCCAAAGATTCGTACCATACCTTTTCTTTCCCGCGCCCACCAAAGGAATGTTTGCATCTTGCTATCCTCATTTGGCATACGCAATGACAGCATATACAGCTCAAATTCTGCAACCCACTCCTCAGGATTCTCTTACCGGTAAAAATCAGCCCATAGCTTGGAGATGCCATGTGGACCACCACCAAAAATTGCTTCTCTTCACCTAATTGGGAGCAATCAGTGTGCTCCTTAGTGGGGGCACCAGAAAATGGATAGGGGAAGAGGGTACACACCCAACACACAAACAATTTTCCTCTTTACAGCTCAGGGTAAATGTAACATTTAATGCACTAATAAGTTGTGTGTAGTGGAAATTGATAACATAGTGAGCATTTCATTAAGAACAAGTTCCTAATGAGCATAGAGAGAGTACTTAATTTGAGAAAGCAACATAGCAGTTTACACCTAGCTAATTTGGCATTGAAAATACTTGAAAAGAGAGAGAAATGGAACAATTGACAACAATTGAGAACCGAATTTACATGGAGCCGGTCCCCCTTCATAAAGGCTTTGTATTATAGCTTCTCCCATCAAAGGAGACTTTTGTACAATACAATTCTTGTGTTCCTTGACAAAACTCATTGGCGCAATGAAGATGGAAGCTTCATGCACCAAATTATGCCTGAAAATCACACCTAGTGTCCCTAGCCTGAGTCCCAAGACCTCACACGCCTTCAAAAATGGTGAGAGCTAGCAAGGAATGAGGATAGATTGAGAGGAAGAAGAGATATCTTACAAGAAAGAAGTATTCTCCTCACATAATCACTCTAATAGCATAGCTTAGCTTAGCAATTAGCATGGTAGAGGAGATGACCATGCCAATGAAGGTTGGCTCTTGGTTGGATTTGCATTCCATAGCCAAGAGTTGTTGGTGTAGGCCTCTACTTCTCAATGCTTGAAGAAGGAGATGGAGTTCTTCTCAAATACATGAGTTGTGTGTGTGCATGTAGCATTGTGTAAGAGTAAAATGCAGCCCCTTCTATCATCTTGGTCGACCCCTCTTGCTAAATGCGCATGATGGCCTCCCATTGGCTCTTGTAAAGCTTAGCCAATCACAAATTAGAAGCATAGTTGCTAGCCTTGTGACATGTGTCCCCCTTTCCTCTTTTGTGAGAGCTTTTGGTAATTAAATAATTCAATTAAACTCTCATTGGACCTCTTAGTCTGCTGGTCAATAGGAATCATGCAAGCCATTGGGTTGCTGAATGCTCATTGGACCCCCTTCGTAGACTGTCCAATAGTTTTCTAGGGAGCTTATTTCTATTGGTTCTTTTATCAAGAATTTTTTACAAATTGATTAGACTAAATTTACTCTAGACTCATTCTCATTGATCCACCTCTATGGCCATCCAATAGGATTTGAGGAAAGCTTGGGGGCAACTAGCCTAGGAGCCTGACATCTGTTCAATATTCCCTTTGTGTAAAGGGGGAGCTTTGGTGTGTGTGTGTGTGTGTGTGTGTGTGTGTGTGTGTGTGTGTGTGTGTGTGTGAGAGATCCCCTACTCTCATGGCTCGCCCCCTCCTTGATAGGGATGTGGGAAGACTTTTTAGTCTTCCCATGACCATCCAGTTTTTCCCTATATTGGCCTTTGAACAATGGAATAAAAAATTAGGAACCTTAGCCTATGGAAGTCTTAATGGAGCTGAACCTTAGGTCTTTTTAAGCCCCATTGAAGTACATTGCTCTTTTGTAGACTGTCCCCCTTTAGATCCCTATTTTCCCTCCTTTAGATCCCTGCAAAGACCGGTTTGGTAGCCTTACCAATATTCTAGCTTTTATTCCCTTGGTACTTTCCCATATTAAATGATCTGTTTAACATGAGAAAATCATTTGGTAGAATTAGATATTAGTTTGTATGACAGTAAACACAACACCCCAATGCACTGGGATTCACCTTCAAAATCTGCACTCTTACTCGCAGACCACTGTCTGCACACTTCTTGACTCACCCACACTATACCAAACCACCATAACTTAACGCACACCCACAAATTCCATCGTTTCCTACATTCCCATGCACTCAAACACCGCACACTCTCTCTCCCTTTGTCACACATCACCATCAGGGGGGGCGCATGCCGACACACACCCGGAGACACCCTATACAAAGGCAAAAGAGAGGGGGGAAAGGGAATCGACACCACATAAATGATGCACTTCAAGGGAGTTTTTTATTCATCCACAAAAAAACTGGTACAACTTTCTTTACGGCACCATAGTCGCACCTCGCCTTGCCCCAAAACACTGGCTTGACAACCCTTCCCTGTAGTAGCTTCCCCGCACACAGGAACACACCTCCGTGGTGGTGACACACTATCTCTCCTTTGACTCCTCGTTACAAAGGAAAGGCCCCTTCTTGGGCTCACCCCACACACAACAAAGTTTTTATGACATTTATAAGACAAAAACTTTGTTCATTTATACATATTTACATTTGCTTACTCTAGGGAATCATTGTAAGCATTGACAAGGTTTAGGTTATCCTTTAATTGTATGCCTTGCATCCATCTAGCATATTCAAAAGGATAATTTTTAAACTTGCTAAGATACGTTGGATAGTCTTACAGCCTCGTAATCCCTTGTCTTCATGTTGAAGAGTGGACTCGGGCTGCAACACCTCTTCTTGGTCCTCAATCTCCGGTGGGTCTTCAATGATTGCTTCTTGAGGTGGATCTCCTTTGTAAGAATTTAGTAGGCTCACGTGGAAAGAATTGTGTATGGGCCAATGGCTGGGCAACTTGAGTTGAGAGGCCATCTCATTGATTGGTCTAAGAATCTAGAAGGGACCATAGTACCTTTTTGCTAACTTAGCATAGTACTTTTGGTGTCCCGTAGGATTCTTGATTGTTGTGTGCCTTAATCGAGCCTTGGGAAACTTAAGCAAGACCCAAACACTTTGTTTAAAGGCTAGGGATCTTTTGTGATTATCAGCAGCAGCCTTTTGCCTTTGTTGAGAGATGGATAAAGCATCCTTAATCTTTTGGAAAGATTCTTGCAGGTTTCGGCTATATTCTTCTACAACAAAGATCTTCCCGTGTACCTTGAGTAGCAAGGGACTTTTTGATCTTCCTTCTATCACCTCAAAAGGTGATTTTTCCATGAAAGTATGTACAATGTTATCGTAAGCATACTCCATTAAGGGTAAGTACTTCTCCCATTCGGACTTTTGATCTACTTCTGTGACATAAGCTTTTAGTAGATCAAGAATGGCTAGGTTAGCTATTTCAATTTGGCCATCCGCTTGGGGATGATAGACCAAAGAGAAGTTTAGCCTTGTACCTAAATTCTCAAAGAGACCCTTCTAGAAATTACTGATCATTCTAGGATCTCTATCCAACACTATGGACATTGGCAAGCCGTGGTACTTGAAGATTTGTGATATAAAGAGGGTTTCCATTTGATGGGCTTTGATAGTCTTTTTGACAGGTATGAAATGTGCTTGTTTACTAAATCTGTCTAATATCATCCATATTCCTATATTCCCATGGAGACTAAGAGGTCCAATGAGAGTTTGATTGCATTATTTAAATACATAAAGCTCTCACAAAAGGGGAAAGGGGGATACATGTCACAAGGCTATCACTTATGCTTCTGAATTGTCATTGGCTAAGCTTTGCAGGGGCCAATAGGATGCCAGCGTGAGCAAATAGAAAGAGGGGTTGACCAAGAGAGAGAGGGGGCTGATTTTTGCAAGGCATTATCACACACACACACACTCACACAAGCTCATGTGTGAAGAATAGAAGACTATCTCCTTCTCAAGCTTTAATGGAAAGCTCATCATCTACTCCAAGCTTGTGAGAAGGGAGGCCTACACCAACAACTCTTGGCTTTGTGAAGCAAATCCAAGGAGCCAAGCTCAATGCATACTCATCTCCTCTACCATGCTAATTACTAAGAATTAAGAGTGATTATGTGAGGAGACATACTTCTTTCTCATAAGAATACTCCTTCTTCCTCTCGATCTACTCTCATCCATCTTCGAAGGTGTGTGAGGTCTTGGGTCTGAGACCGTGATGGAATTGATGTTATGTTTTCAAGTGTAAGCTTGGTGCTTTGTGTTCCTTTATTGAAGGAACACAAAGTATTGTATATTAAAATGTCTTCATTGATGGGGGAAACCTATAATACAAAGCCTTTTGGAGGGGGAACCTGTCCATTTAAATCCGGTCCTCAACTGTTGTCAGTAGCTTAATTTCTCTCTCTTTTTGAAGTATTGTTCATGCCTATCTAGCTAGGTGTTATGCTTTGTTTCTCTCTCCATCCAAGACTCTTGCTATGCTCATTAGGAATCTATTCTTAATGAAATGCTCACTATGTCGATGTTATTTTCCGCTATACATAAGTTACTAGATCATTAAATGTTACATTGGTATCAGAGCACAAGGTTTCACTTTTCTTGCTCAAGAAGAGAGGTCCTCAAGCTGACTATAAATGGTTGGTAGTATTAATTGCAATTGAGTAAGTAGAATAGGGATTTTTGAGCCTTGCAGTGTGCTTGCTTCGTGCAGATAACGGGGCATCACCGTCGAGAGCTATGGTCTTAATAGTGGATTCCTACGGGGCTTGCCTATGGCTTAACCACTATTGAGCTATTAGAAGCTTGACAGGAGCCGATACTATTTTGGTGGTGAAAGACCCTCTCTTCTATTCCTTGCAATTAATGATATTCGAGCCACAGGTACAGGAGCTTGAGTGCTTTTCTAAAGGGGTTAAGAGGAGTAGTAACTAGGGCTTGAAGTGCCAAAGTACACTGAAAGATTTTACACCTAAAAGTCGTTAGAATAGATGACAATAGTAAAGAGAGTGAAATTAATGTTGATAGCTTTGATTTTGCTAATGAACAGGCTACTAATGATGCCCCTATGCTTGTTAATTACCTTGTTACTAGGCTTTAACAAGCCATGGGCAATCCATCCCTCCAAAGTGAAGTGCAACGGCAGTTATGTGCTCATGGGATTCTCCAAACTCCCCACCAAGAAGAGAGAGTACCTAGGAAGCCTCCTTGTGAGACTTCCAAAAGAGGCCTCTCTCCGATAAGGGAAGAAGAGGATTCGTACGAAGGGCTCAAAAATCTGCTTCTTGACGACACATCTCCTTCCCAAAGGAGAACTCAAGTTTCAATGGTAGAGTCCCTACCAAAAGAACGAGAAATAAGTGAGTCTCCTGCCATCTCGACAGAGATGGCTCCACGAAGACGGTGGGCAAAACGCTCTCCAACACCCCCTAAACAGATAAGACCATCACACACTTCTCTACACCATATCTCAAAGAGGGATGAGAGAAAACAAGAGAAGAAAAAGGCGAGAAAGAGGTCACCCTCTTCTCCATCGTCTTCATCCTCTTCCTCTTATGAAGAAAGTATGGTGCAGCTTTTGAACCCCTTAAAAGAAGAGGCCATAGGAAATCCTATGCCGCATGGAAGAGGTTGTCCAAGCTCAAAAAGTTCAAAGAGGGAGGAAAGAACATCTCTTTCCTTACCCACAATTGCACCTTTGGTGCTACAGACAAAGTCTTGGCCTTCATCCAACAATTCGATGCGGCGTTTGGAGATGAGGCCTTCACGAAGTCCTCTAAGCTATGCCATCTAGCCTACGGGAAAACGGTGAAGCTCCAGGAACATGGAAATCTTTAAGAGCTTCCATCATGAAGCAGTTTTTGGCTACCGATGCCAAAGACAAAGTACTCACCGAATGGCGAAGCTTGAAGCTCTCTCCCTACAAATCTATTCATAAATATGTAGGCAAGTTCAGGGATTTACATCTTAAAGCCACTGTCTTCAAAAAGATGGATTTTGGAGAGCAAAAACAACCATTTTAAGCGGGTTTAATTGAAGATATGGCGGAGTATGTCAACTCCCAAAGGCCACGCACCATACCTATAGCCATACTCCATACCATGGTGGCTTCACGAATCAAATTCCAACAAGGGGCTAAGAGAAATCTTAAGCCCACGGAGAACAAGGACCGTAATAACGAGCCCAAGGGGAAGGACAATGTCCAAAAGTCTCCTAAAGGCAACACCAACAACAACAAAGCTAAGGAGAAGGGAGTTTATAAAGGCAAAAATAAACTCTCTCTTGAAGGGCTAGAGCGTTATCGTAAAGATAACGGCTGTTTCAAGTGCGGGGAGAAAGGGCATACCTATCATGCTTGTCCTTAGAAGAATACACGAAATGAGCCTCCTAGAGCTACCTTGGTCGAAATCCAAGAAGATGATGCTCACCACTAAGGATCTCCTCTATGCCATGCTTGGGGAAAGGTAAGAGAACATGATGATTTCATTCTCTTTGACCTTGGTTCTATTGACAATTTCATGTCCACAGAGTTGGCCACCAAGCTAGGCATCCAAGCCTATGAGATGGGACATGTCCTACCCGTCGATGGTGCTTTCAAGGGGCAAGAAGCCTCAGTCACTCCCTTAATCAGGAAATTGAGGCTCCATGTCCAAAGCTATGTGGACAAGTAGGAATTCTTTATCTCTCCTCTCAAGCACGAGGATGTAATCCTAGGGGCACCATGGTTTGATTTCATGGCTGCCAATGTTAAATTCTCTGAAAGGAAAATCTACTTTAGGTTCAGGAAAAAAGATATGTACATAGATGCTAAGGAGTTGGGTAACACCATTCCCATTGTACATAAGCAAGCTTTCAATAAGTCAATAAAGAGCTCTATTTCTATGTGCATGATTTTTGTTAAAGATTTTCAAAATGAACTTAATGCTTTAGCAAAAGAAAATATAAACAATCACAAGAAATTAGAGTAATCCAATTTTCTCAAGGGATTTCAAGATGTTTTTATGGATGACATCCCTTGTGAACTACCTCCTAAACGAGGTAATGATGACCATGCAACTGAACTTCTTCCTGGAATTTCACCGCCTAATAAACCTCCTTATAGAGTCTCACAAGCTCAACAAGAGGAGATTATGCGGCAAGTGCATGAGTTAGCTGAGAAGGGCATGGTTAGGCCTAGCTCATCTCCATTTTGTTCACCCATGTTATTAGTGCAAAAGAAAGACGGCACATATCGTATGTGTGTCGACTATAGAGCACTAAATAGGATCACTATCAAGAATAGGTTTCCCGTTCCACGGGTAGAAGACCTATTTGATAAGCTACAAGGGTCGATCTACTTCAGTAGGATTGACCTAAAAAGTGGCTACCATCAAATAAGGATAGTTGATCAAGATATTGTAAAGACCGCATTTTGCAGTTTGGTCTTTACAAATACATTGTCATGCCTTTTGGTTTGACCAATGCACTAGCCACATTTAACCACTTGATGGAGAAGCTATTCAGGGCTCACTGAACCTTTACTAGAGTGTTCTTTGATGATATAATCATCTACTCTAATTCACTAGACGAACACAAGCAACACCTCTAGGTAATATTTTAAGTCTTAAAGAGAATAAACTTTATATTAATCGAAAGAAAAGTGAGTTTTTTTTACAAGAGATTTAGTGTTTAGGTCACATTATCTCTCAAGATGGCATCCAAATGGATCCATCAAAGCTAGAGGTAATAAAAGGATGACCTAATCCAAGGAATCTACATGAACAAAGAAGCTTTATAGGTATATGTGCATACTATAGATGCTTCATAGAAAAGTTCTTACAAATCGCGGGACCATTACATGACCTAACAAAGAAAAATGCTAGATATATATGGTCCACCAAGGAGAACAATGCTTTTGAAAAGCTTATCTCTCAATCTGTGCTTACACTGCTGGATCTCTCAAAACCATTTGAGGTCTAATATGACGCTTGTGGTGGTTGCCTTGGAGCTGTTTTACTCCAAGAAGGGCATGCCATAGCCTACGAAAGTCGAAGGCTCAACCCTGTTGAGCAAGATCTAGGCATATATGAAAAGGAACTCCTCACAGCTCTACATGCCTTAGACTCGTAGAACACTACATATTGGGGACTCCTTTCATTCTGTGGACGGATCACCAAAGCCTTAAGTACTTCATGACGTAGACCAAGCTCTCTGACAAACAGATGAGGTGGGAAAATTTCCTTTCACAATTTCATTTTCATATTGCTCACATTGCTAATCAAGTAGCTGATGCACTCTCAAGATGGTTGAGAGTGAATGCGGTTTCCATAGAAACTCACAATGATCTATATTCTATGATAGATGAATATGCAATTGATCCCGATTTTAGAGATGTGATTTCAGCCCTTGCACTAGGGAAGAAAGACAAACCATTTACCTTACAGGATGGTTATCTACTCTATGGCAATAGACTATGTATTACTAACTCACTACGTGAGAAAGTAATGTATGAATCTCATGCTCCTCCTTATGCGGGGAATAAAGGGATTCAGTCTACCCTAAAAGAGATAGAAACATATTTTTATTGGCCTGCCATGAAAGAAAACACAAGAGTATGTCTCAAAATGTGTGGTATGTCAAAACATGAAGTTTGATAGAGTGAAGCAACCTGGATTGCTTCAACCTTTGTCAATCCCTAATTCACAATGGGAGAGCATATCCATGGATTTTATCTTTGGATTGCCTAAGTCTATCCATGGGAATACGAGAATATGGACAATAGTAGACAGGTTTAGCAAACAAGCTCATGTGGTAGTGCTCCTTGCCCGATTGGATGCCAGGTGAGGGTTTCAAGTGGATTCCCCCAGGGACTGCAGTTCGGTACTTGGGCTGTCAAGTTGGTTTGGACTTGTCTCCCAAGCAGCAGATTTCTCCCCTCCTCATGTCTATCAGGAGGAAGTTGTTACATTAGAGCTCTGCACGACTTTCTTTGGCTGACAGAGTTGTAGTGGCCAACCAGGTGCTGTTGGCTACTATGTGGTACATCACTTCTTGTTGGATCTTCTCAAGTTCTTGTAGCAACTAGGTAGAGCGACTGATCAGGAATTTCCTTTGGTCAGGGCATGACACTCTGACAGCCCGGGCCAAAGTGGCTTGGTATGTCATCACTCTTCCTTGTTCACAGAGAGGGCTTGGGATCATAGACCCAACTTGGGAAGTTCATCGTCCGAGGACTTCTTCCGGGTGAGGAGCCCTGGAAGGAGTTCTTGCTACAGTGACTTCGTGCTGGGGTGCCTCAAGCAGGAGGCCCCTGGCAACCTTCGACCAGATGGATCTTCACAAAGATGTGCAGAGTTGGTTTGAGTAGGAGACTGGAGGATCGCTTCTCTGTGGGGTTTCCTTTATTTTGGGAGAACTTGCGGCAAGGTTTGGAGCAGCGACAACCTACTTGCACGAAGGAGCGCCTGCGACGACAGCCCCTTGTTTGGAACCCCGTTGTTAGCACTTAGAGAGGTCACTTGGTTGGTAGTCGGCCTCATGTTTCCTGGGGTTCCATGGCAGCAAGTCCAACACACTCTTTAGGTGATTGGTTACAGTTTGCAGGCTTGTCAGAGGAGCTGCAGGTCTTTCAGCTATACAGGCATGAGAGGGGTGCAAAGCATGTGCCAGGATATCTTAGAGGCAGTACCAGCTGAGGAATTTCAACTACAGGGCATGAGAGGGGGGTAGAGCATGTGCTAGGACATCTCAGAGGCAGTTCCAGCTGAGTGGATCACGCCTCTCGAGTCAGCAGCGCCCAGATGGATGGGAGCTTTCATGCGACTAGAGGTTCTCATCTCTGTTCGCGGGCTTGCTCAGAGACTGTTCCCTCCCTGTTTTTTGAGCTACAAGGTGAGGGACGCTTACAACGAGTTGCAGTAGAGGCCTCGCAGGTGGAAGAGTGTTGTTTTCAGAGGATCCGAGTGGTGGGCATCTGTGGGAGGACTTGTGTCATCGATCCTGAACCAGCTGCTCTTCAGACTGGACATTGGAGACTGTGGGCTTGGGAGTGCTGTCCACTGGCACGAGTACAGTGGGATCCTGGAGAGTGGCTTTGGAGGGACCCCTTCTCTTCTGCAGACCACCCAGGTGTCCCCTTCTTTCAGTACATTGTTTGACTAGGACGTCACATACTAGTAGAACAGAGAGAGGCTCGCCCTACTGCAGCACCTCATTCGCAGGAGGAGGGTCTCACAGTTGAGTTCTTGGCAGCTTTTTGGGAGAGGTTGTGGGACTCCAGAGAGCCGAGGCGAGTCACTTTGTTTCAGTGGCGCTGGTCGCACACAGAGCTACAACAATTGGGAGCTGGCTTATGCATAGTGGTCTCTCGTCTGCATGCACAGCTTGTGACCATCTTGTGGAGAGTTAGCGTCACTGTCTTTGGGACTGTCCCTGTGCACAGCAGGTGTGTCGTGTTCTTCGGCTAATGCCCTCTCTTTCCACGGCTCGACAGTACACTTGGGGGGCAGCTGCTTGGTCCACTCTCACGGACTTGGCACTTCAGTTTGAGCTATCATCCACCAGCAGGATGATAGTGATACAGGGGGGGCGACCTACACTCCAGCGTGCCACAGAGCTTACTCCACAGGAGTGGTGCAGTGAGAGAGAGGTGTGTTGGAAGCTCATCAGTGGCCTGACACTCTGGTTCATCTGGCGGGCCGTTGCTTCTGCATCTTTGAGGCTCGCCCTGTACCACCAGCAGAGACTGCTTGGGACCTTTGGCTGGAGCTGGTCCATACTCTCAGAGGACAGTTCAAGAGACTCCAGGGCAGTTCCGACTGCATGCGGGAGCGCGAAGAGGCTTTCCTTAAACTCTTTCATGGGCTATTTTTCACCATGGTCTAGGGTGTGCTCAAGCCTCACATGGCACTACCGTCCACCTGTGTGGATTTTCCCGCGTCCCATCCCTTGATCTAGCCTCGTTGTACATATGTTGTTTTTTCATTGGGAGAGTCTCCTCATCATGATTGTTGTAGCCCTCTCTTGTAGAGGAGGTTGTAGCCATATGGGCAATTTCATTAACAAATAGAAGGATCTTTTTCTCGAAAAAAAAATTATAAACTAAAAAAGTTTAAGAGAGCATTCTTATTGAGGGTTCGCAGCCTTGATGAAATAAGAAATACATTGGAGGTCTATGTGCCATTCACAATGCTAACAGTGGGTGGGTGTGATAATTTTAACATCTAACAATCCAAAAAGGGAAGGTCAAAGTATACTCGTCCACACGAGAAGCCTTTTGTTTGTCTATGAATCTCTATCCCCTTCTTGTGTTGCATGCATCTCGTGACAAGAGAATTGGAGAGGTGGAATGTGCAACCCAAGATATAATGTCTATATTTGATTCCCATTTTGCAACAAGATCATATTTATGCCACTATTCTGAAAACTTGAAGGTAATGAATTCCTCTGAATGCATTGAAAATCCAAAAAAAGATGACCCTCCTATATTAGAGAAGTGTGAGTGCACGAATGCGGTGCGCGTGCGGAGAGAGAGAGAGAGAGAGAGAGAGAGAGAGAGAGAGAGAGAGAGAGAGAGAGAGAGGATGTGGGTGGAGCTCCCAAATCTCACTATATGAGCACAATGTGAGAATTAGTGAGAGCTCCTTATTCTTTGTATGTATAAAGAATAAGGAGATAAATGTGGGCGGCCGGACACTGGTCGACGGACACGAGCAAAGCACGGTGAGGCACACCGCCTTTTACCTAACATTTTCCCACTAAAGGCTGTTTGTCTATAAGTGGCGAGAAGACTAGCCTACAACTAGTATATACAAGAGGTGAGAGAAGACGGCTCTCAACCTAGGCCCACTGGCTCACTCCGTACTGCTCTAGTGTAGATGCAACATGCATATCACTAGGACTAGAGCTACGATGACACTCTTGATGTAGGTATCTATTGACGACCTACATGGCTCCACAATGCACAATGCCAATGTCAGTCATCACACGACGACTAACAACTCCCACTGCAAATGCACCAACCGCATAAGCAGGATCAGGTATCGAGACCAAAAGGTCAGACATGAGAGACCCCAAAAGTCGATGAAGCATGCACTATGTGTGCCAACCTATCCGGGTCAGCAACCTCAGTGCCATATGCATCCTCATCAGGAACTACCTGACTATGCATCACCATATCAGCATAATCTGGCAAAGGCATATCTGTTGAGAATGACTGCAAAACTGAAAAATCGGCATCATTGTAATTGCACACAGCTATCTGAAGGACACTGTCGCCCTCAAACATATTAGACGCATCATAGAACAATGCATCGGTCTCTAGCTCAATTGATGTCACCTCAACTGATGACTGACAAAGCTGTGCATCCCCAGAGATACCAATGTCTGCGTGAACATCACCACAAAACAAACGCACAACCTGCTCTCCATGCAACACATCCGCAAAAGAGACACGTTTTGTCTCTCGCTCCAAACATGCCAGCAACAAAATCGAGACTACGTCGTCGAACCTCAAACATATGCATAGGATATACCAGCCAATGCGCGCTCCTCTGGCAATCACTAATGAACCGCAATGCATCTAAAAAGACTGCTCTCTAAGCAGTACATGACAACCAAAAGCTGCCAGCTATCTCACTGAGATCAAGCTCTGTCATAGTGCACATGCTGTAATGTGTATGATGCACCACTGGTGGGCAAAGACAAACAAACGTCTCTTGCACCCTCTATGTCAAATGTTGAATCATCAACAAGTCGCACACAACCAAGTTTCCCACTACAAAAAGTGCTAAACCACTCACGACATGGTGTGACGTGGAAAGTAGCATCACTATCTAGTAACCAATGTGGAGAAAATGTGCTACCCATAGACAAATCTACGAGAGGTACACTCGAGGCAAGCATGACATCACCGTCACTGGCATACATTGCCACACTGGAACTGCCTCTGTAACATGTGTCAAAGCCGTATGTGCATCACACATACATCTCTGTTGTTGTCTCATACATCTGAAACAACATTGCCTAATGTGTCTTGTGTGACCACAATGCCAACAACGCAAGTATCGGTAAGAACGAGACCGTCGTCTCTCACTGTCACACATATCTGCAACTATAAGTGAATGGCTAAGAACCAAAGAATGGCGAGAACTTTGGGAAAAATCTGACAGAATCTCCTCTATAAACTGACCAAAACCTCAAGTACAATCTCAACCATAAACCATGCCAAACTAGCAACAAAGTGGATGGTAACTCGACCACTACACATTGCTCAAAAGCACGATCAATTGCATCAAAACCGATGCTCATATATGCATAAAACAACTCCACAATCTACAAACTCTACAAGCATAAACTGGGACAAACTGCTCAATCGAGCGTAAAGCGCATAACCATATGTGCAAGTAGAGAGAAAACTAGCTCAAAACGCGTCCCACAAGAGAAACTGCTTGTAGAAATCTACAAAAACCTGTGAGACCTATGACTAGCTTGTATTGTAGCCACACAAGCATACACAAATCCTCACTCTTGGGAGAGTGGATATAAAAATACCAAACCGTGTCCAAATCAACAAAATCTGTCAAAAGTGAGAGTAAACACTCGATCATTGTCAAAGTGAGAATATATCGACCACAATACCATCAGAGAGCAAACTGCGAATATGCATAAGTCATAGCGAGAATCTGGAAAAAATCCGGCAAAGTTTCCCCTGGAAACTGAGCAAAAACTCAAAGAATCTCACCAAATACGCATGACAATAGACACTGTCTCAATAGCAAAATCCACAAATGGTCTACATGCAATGCCAAAAGCCTGGCAAACTGGCTCACTCTTGGCCGAGTAGCTCTATGGACGTGTACCTGTCCAAAATACACTGCAAACCTGTAAATTTGCTACTTGCGAGCTATGGCTAGCTCAAACTGTATCCGCATAATGCATACATAGCATGAAATTGCACAAAACCGTGCGTACAAAGCTCTCTGAAATGCCCCACACAGTCAACCAATGAGCATGAAACCGCATCCAGATCTGTATCAATTCGAAAGTCACATCCCAAAGTATTGCTTGTATACGCAAAAACAAGGTGAATTCTCTCTCAAATAGCATCACAGTGTGCCATACATAGCCAAAGATGCAAACCGCATCATTCTCTACACTGTAGGAATCAAACTGCAGAACCTGAATATGTCGAGATTGTTGACACACTGCTGCAAAAAATTCAGTGCTCAAAATTTTAAAATTCTAATATGACCATCACATTCGGAACGTGCTAAAACCTCAGGGTAGACTCGTGGATCACATGTATCCGAGTCTGGTGGTGTGAGAGATATGCCAAAAACCTCTGTTTTCGATCGAAAAACGCAGCATAAACTTGCTGATGTTGCAGGTGCTGTAATTCAGAGCAAAATTTCAAAAAAATGGGCATCACCATCATGTCCAAAATGTGCCAAAACTCCAACCTAGACTCCTGAATCATATCCATCCGACTCCGTGTGACAGAAATATGTAAGAAACATTGTTTCGGGAGCCAAAAACAGTAAAAACGAGTTGCAACACTTCTTGTTTATGCTCTTTCTCTGCAAAATTCAGCAATGGCTTGCTACAAAAGCTCTACACAAGCTAAAAATACATGCCTAAGCTGAGATCTGACATCGTCGAGCCGTATCCACCTCCGCCGAGCTCAAGCCGCCATAGCCGAACTTCGTTGCTTCCGTCTCATCGGGAAGCCGTCGCACGTGCGTCGCCAAAGCTCTGATACCAATTGTGAGTGCACGAATGTGGTGCGTGTATGGAGAGAGAGAGAGAGAGAGAGAGAGAGAGAGAGAGAGAGAGAGAGAGTACATAGGATGTAGGTGGAGCTCCCAAATCTCACTGTATGAGCACAATGTGAGAATTATTAAGAGCTCCTTATTTTTTGTATGTATAAAAAATAAGGAGATAAATGTGGGCGATCGAACACTGATCGATGGACACGGTCAAAGCACGGTGAGGCACACCGCCTTTACCTAACAAGAAGGAGGAGAAAACATGACCATCATTGGAGGAGAAGCATATAATAACCCTTCAACACTGGAGGAGAAAACAAGAAACACTTTCCCTACAGTTCATAATGGTTGGGTGAGGATGGTGCCACCTCCCTACATATTTACATACATATTTTTTTTTGTAGACTCAACATACGAGCCCATACTGCATTGATCATAATCTTTTGAAACCATGTGTGTAAAGTTTTTATTACTATCAACTTTTGTGGAGTTCTAGTTTTTTGTTTTATGAGGTTTCTACAATCGACAGCTACATACATGTGCTTTGGGATCAATTTTTGACAAGAAATACGAGCACATTATTACCCTTCAATCGGAGAATATTCAATGATTATTTACTTCAAATGTGACTTGAATTGAACGGTTTTTTATGGGATAATCATGGCATACTAGTTTTCTTCCTAAATGATCATTAAGCTTCAAAAGATAAGTTACTTTGAAGGTGAAAACTTGGGATGAAATCAAATGGTTAAAAACATTGACTACAAAAGCTTTCTAACACTTAATTCCATCCTGGTGATGGCCTTTTGATGGAAATCAAGAGTTGAAATAAACGATGGTTTTTTTATATAAGTACTTTACCTAAAAAATCTTTCTGATATAAGATAGTTAATCAAAATTTTTAACCATAACATGGATTGCAATGGATAGGTTTGTTGACACTTATAAAATGTGTATAAGGTTAACTAAAGCTATTGTCTTACTTTACCTAAAAACTCTTTCTAATATAAGATAGTTAATCTAAATTTTTATTAACTAAATTTTCAACCATAACATGGATTACAATGGATAGGTTTGTTGACACTTATAAAATGTGTATAAGGTTAACTAAAGCTATTGTCTTATTTATATGGATGCACGTGAAAATTCTATGCTTGGTGAGAATTCTATGCTTGGTTAAAGACGTTTAGTTTAGTTGCAGTTCAACTTTAAAGATGAAGACCTAATTTATCCACAAACTCAATTTTTGTCATGATGTATAGTTTAATTGGAACGTTTTCGCATTCTGACTATATTGTACAAAAATGATTCGAATGCAGAAAGTTTTTGTGTAAATGCTTTCTTGTTGTTTAGAGTTACATGTATTTTGAACATAGTGTTCTTTTGTATATAAGTATTATTTTTAATACAACTAACACACGCACACCCACACATACAAGAAATGCATTGCAGATGCTTGTGGTGGGAAAACCTTCAAGGGACAAGTTTTTTTTCTACTCATGGTAGGGAAACCTCAAAGGGCCAAGAGTCCTCATGCACATTATTTTTTTATGTTGTACAAAAAGTTTTTGTGTAAATGCTTTCGTGTTGTTTAGGGTTAGATTTTCTTTGAACATAGTGTTCTTTTGTGTATAAGTATTATTTTCAATACAATAGCGCATGCGCGCGCACACAAGAAATGCATTGCAGATGCTTGTGGTGGGAAAAAAGCTCCAAGGGTCAAGAGATTTTCCTCTGCTCATCGTAGGGAAACCTTGAAGGGCCAAGAGCTCTCATGCAAAAAAAAAATTTGTTGTACAAAAAGTTTCTATGTAAATGCTTTGGTGTTGTTTAGGGTCAGATGTCTTTTAAACATAGTGTTCTTTACTTCATTAGCATAGTAGGCAATTCGCAATCCCTGGCCTGTCATTAGCCCACGTGGTTCCAACGCTGAAAAGCTCTAAAAAAAACTACGCCCTCAAAACCCCAACGCTGAAAAGCTCTTAAAAAAGCTACGTTGTCAAAAGCTCCCTCTGTTTGGAATGTCATCTGTTTTCAACAGACATGCATCTTGAAGGCACGAGGCTCTACGAGAAAGCACAAAAAGTGCTTGAGGAGCTTCTTTTCCGGAATGTCGCCTCCTGAAATGCATTGATTGCAGGATGTGCAAAGCAAGAACAAGGTTGTTGAAAGAAGATGTCATGCTTGGGACTGTCTTGGTCGATATGTATGTCAAATGTGGTGTGCTTGAGAAAGCACAAAAAGTGCTTGAGGAGCTTTCTGTCCGGAATGTCACCCCTTGGAATGCACTGATTGCGGGATGTGCGCAATAAGAGCAGGGGTAGAAAGCTCTAGGTTGTTTTTAGCAGATGCAGAGCAAGTATATCTCTCCAAATTCAATCAAGGCATGTGACTCTACGCAAGTGCTCGAGGAGCTTTGTGTTTTGAGTGTGGACTCTTGGAATGCGTTGATTGCATGATTTGCTCCACAAGGACAGGGCCAACAAGCTCTATTTTTTTTCCAGCAGATGCAAAGCGAGGGCCTCTCTCCAAATGCAATCACATACGCATGCATGAAGGCATGTAGCTCTACGCAAGAAGCTGATATCGACACAAAAAGTGCTTGAGGAGCTTCCTTTCCAGAATGTCGCCTCTTGAAATGCATTGATTACGGGATGTGCACAGCAAGAACATGGCTATTGAAAGAAGATTCCATGCTTGGGATTGTCTTGGTTGATATATATGCCAAATGTTGTGTGCTTGAGAGAGCACAAAAAGTGCTTGAGCGGTTTTCTGTCCGGAATGTCGCCCCTTGGAATGCACTGATTGAGGGATGTGCGCAACAAGAGCAAAGAAAGCTCTAGGTTGGTTTTAGCGGATGCAGAACGAGTATATCTCTCCAAATTCATTCAAGGCATGTGGCTCTGCGCAAGTGCTCGAGGAGATTTATGTCATGACTATGGACTCTTGGAATGCATTGATTGCATGATTTGCTCCACAAGGACAGGACCAGAAAGCTCTATTTTGTTTTTAGCAGATGCGAAAAAAGGGCCTCTCTCCAAATGCTATCATGTACGCATGCATGAAGCCATGTAGCTCTACGCAAGAAGCTTGTATGGGCACAAAAATTCACAATCATGTATTGTTAGTTAGAGGCTGTTGAATGCATATGCTTGCACCTTGAAGGCCATTGACCTTTTGCAACACTGTTGACATGGGTGAGAATTAATGAGCCCATAGCTGGTCCGATGCTCTTGGGGAAGCGTATCATGCTCTAGGCTGCTTTCAACGGATGCAAAACAAGTGTATCTCTCCAAATTCAACATCCTATACTTGCGTCTTGAAGTCTATGCTTACATCTTGAAGGCATGTGGCTCTACGCAAGAGCTCAAGGAGCTTCCTTTTTGGAGTGTGGACTCTTGGAATGCTTCACATCTGGCCTCTCTCCAGATGCAATCACCTAGGCATGCATCTTGAAGACATGTGGCTCTACGCAAGGAAAGTCATGCTTGCGACTGTTTTGGTGAATATGTATGCCAAATGTGGTGTGCTTGAGAGAGCACAAAAAGTGCTTAAGGAGCTTTCTGTCGGAATGTCGCCTCTTGGAATGCACTGATTGCGGGATGTGCGCAACAAGAGCAAGGGCAGAAAGCTCTATGTTGTTTTTAGCAGATGCAAAGAAAGTATATCTCTCCAAATTCAATCAAGGCATGTGGCTCTAGGCAAGTGCTCGAGGAGCTTCGTGTCCTGAGTGTGGACTCTTACAATGCACTGATTGGATGATTTTCTCCACAAGGGTAGGGCCAGAAAGCTCTATTCTATTTCCAGCAGATGCGAAGTGAGGGTGCAATCACGTACGCATGCATGAAGGCATGTAGCTCTACTGAAGAAGTTGTTATGGGCACAATAAGTGCTTGAGCAGCTTCCTGTCCGGAATGTCACCTCCTGAAATGCATTGATCGCGGGATCTGCCCAACAAGAACATGGCTGATGAAAGAAGATGCCATGCATGGGACTATTTTGGTCGATATGTATGCCAAATGTGGTGTGCTTGAGAGGTGCTAGAGCAGTTTTCTGTCCGGACTGTTGCCCCTTGGAATGCACTGATTGTGGGATGTCTGCAACAAGAGCAGGGTAAGAAATCTCTAGGTTGTTTTTAGCGGATGCAAAGCAAGTATATCTCTCCAAATTTAGTCAAGGCATGTGGCTCTACGCAAGTGTTCGAGGAGCTTCATGTCCTGACTGTGGACTCTTGGGATGCGATGATCGAATGATTTTCTCCACAAGGGTAGGGCCAACAAGCTCTATTCTGTTTTTAGTAGATGCGAAGTAAGGGCCTCTCTCCAGATGCAATCATGTATGCATGCATGAAAGCATGTCCAGAATGTTGCCTCTTGAAATGCATTGATTACGGGATGTACACAACAAGAATATGGCTATTGAAAGAAGATTCCATGCTTGGGACTGTCTTGGTCGATATGTATGCCAAATGTGGTGTGCTTGAGAGAGCACAAAAAGTTGTAGAGCAGTTTTTTGTCCAGAATGTCGCCCCTTGGAATGCACTGATTGTGGGATGTGCGAAACAAGAGCAGGGCAAGAAAGCTCTAGGTTGTTTTCAACGGATGCAAAGCAAGTATATCTCTCCAAATTCATTCAAGGCATGTGGCTCTCCACAAGTGTTCAGGGAGCTTCATACCCTGAGTGTGGACTCTTGGAATCCGCTGATCGAATGATTTGCTCCATAAGGGCAGTGCCAGCAAGGTCTATTTCTGTTTTTAGCATATGCGAAGTAAGGGCCTCTCTCCAGATGCAATCATGTATGCATGCATGAAGCCATGTAGCTCTACACAAGCTTGTATTGGCAAAAAAATTCACAATTATATTGTTAGTCAGAGGTTGTTGGATGCAAAGAGAGGGCCTCACAAAACGTGCCTGAGGAGCTTCCTGTCTCAATGTCAGGCAGGGTCTCTCCAAATGCAATCACCTATGCCTATTCAGGCATCTCGAAGGGATGCGGGACAACAGATGCAATCGCAGGCAGGGTCTCTCTCGTGAATGCCGTCTCTTGGAGTGCATTGATTGCGGGATACATGCAACAAGAGCAAGGCCAGAAAGCTCTCGGCTGTTTTCAGCGGATGCAAAGCGGGGACCTCTCTCTAGATGCAGTCACACACACATGCATCTTGAAGGCATGTGGTTGGATGCAAGATGTCGATATGGGCTTGAAAATTCTCTTTAATATTGGTTGTTGCAAAAAATTGCCGTGCTTGGCAATGCCTTGGTCGATATGTATGCCAAATGTGGTGCCGGATGTTGTCTCTTGTAACATTATGACTGTAGGATATGCCCGACATGGGCCGCACCGGAAGCTGTGGGTTGTTGATATGGGCTTGAAAATTCATGCTCATATTGTTAGTCAAGGGCTGTTGCAAGACATTGTCGTGCTTGGCAATGCCTTGGTTGATACATATGCTAAATGTGGTGCACTTCAGATAGCACAAAACGTGCCTGAGGAGCTTCATGTCTGGAATGGCGTCTCTTTGAGTACATTGATTGTGGGATACGCACAACAAGAGCACAGAAAGCTCTCGACTGTTTTGAGCGGATGCAAAGCGGGGGCCTCTCTCCAGATGCAATCACATACGCATGCATCTGGAAGGCATGTGGTTGTATGCAAGATGCTGATATGGGCTTTAAAATTCACTCTGCTATTGTTAGTTAAGGGCTGTTGCAAAAAAATCTCGTGCTTGGAAATGCCTTGGTCGATATGTATGCTCAATGTGATGCACTTCAAAAAGCACAAAACGTGCCTGAGGAGCTTCATATCCCTGATGCAAGATACGCACAATAGGAGCACGGACAGAAAGCTCTCGGCTGTTTCCAGCGGATCTAAAGTGAGGGCCTCTTTCCAGATGCAATCACATACGCATGCATCTTGAAGGCATATGTTTGTACACAAGATGCCGATGTGGGCCTCTCTCCATATGGTATCACCTATGTGTTCACATTGAAGGCATGTGTCTCTATGCAAGAGGCTGATACGAGCACAAAAAATGTGCTTTTTATTGTTGTTCAGAGGTTGTTGAAATAAGATGTCTCGCTTGGCACAATCTTGGTCGATAAGTATGACACGTGTGTTGCGCTTCAAAAAAGTGATAGTTTCTCACCAACCGAAGTCTCTTGGAGCGCTTTTATATCCAGTTATGTCAAGCAAGGGCAGGTGAGGAAGCTCTGAAATTAATTACAAAGGTGTAATATGACATGGGCATGTTCTTCATGACCATTTTGCCCGAAATGTTGCCTGTCGAATGCATTAAATGATGGGAATGGCGTCTCTTTCAATGCATTGGTAGCGGGATACGCACCGCAGGAGCAAGCGCGGAAAGCTCTAGGCTATTTTCATCTTTCTATCTGCAGTGTGGACTCCTTGAATGCACTCATTGTGGGATGTGCGTAAGAAGAGCAAGGCCAATGAGCGATATAGGAAAGAAGTTGTGCTTGGCTTTGCCTAAGACTATGTGTACGCCACATATGGTGCTCTTCAGAACGCACGAAAAGCGCTCGAGGAGCTTCTTGTGCGGAACGCCGCCACAAGATCGCAGGAAGGGTCTCTATCCAGATGCAATCAACTACACCAACACAGGAATCTGAAAGGCATGCGGGTCAGCAGATGCAATCACGTACGCAGCCATAGATATTAGAATTCACGTTATGATCGCTAGTCAACGTTTGTTGGGAGTACAATTTTATGCTTGGTGGTGGTTTGATCGATATGTATACAAAATGTGGTGTCCTCATAATAGCACAAAAACTTCTTGAAGGGTATCCTCCCTGGGGTGTCGTCTCTTGTAGCGGGTTAAGTGCAACAGATGCCCAACATCGTTGATGCAAGGAAGTCCATTGGCGATAGACATTCAATCGCGCGGTGAGTAAGCATTATCATTTTTTTATTTTTGACACTGAAAACGCAGTTAATGAACGTATTGAAAATTGCACGCTGCCGTGGGAATGGCACGTTCCCTCGTATTATAAAAATTGGGGAAGATTGTGCAAACTCCCCCATGCAAGGAGACTTGCATGTTTTCTTTTTTTTTGAAACATAAAAATGGAACAACAAACAATAACATTGACATCTTGTATGATCATGAACATTGAGCTTGACGAAACTCTTAACACTCCTTGTGGTTTTTCGCGAGGTACCCTCTGAAGCATTACGATCAGTAACCAATTTCTGTGGAGGTACACCACTGAACCACGACAATCGGTATCCCTCCAAACACTCTCAGGTAAAAAATTCTAACACTCTTTCATGAAATCTCTCTCTCTTCTCTCTCTCTCTCTCTCTCTCTCTCTCTCTCTCTCTCTCTCTCAGTTTTCAATATTTTGTTCAATCTCAATTCGATGGAACATAGCTAACGAAGCACTCTAGTTTGTGTATAAGTACTATTTTCAAGATAGTAAAACAAACACACACACACACACACACACACACACACACACACACACACACACACACACACACACACACACACACACACACACACACACAAAATAGATATTCCCTCGAAGGGAAACCTCGAAGGGCCAAGAGCTCTCATACACAGAAAATAGATATTCCCTTCATGCACAAGTACAAAGGGAAACAACAGCCAAGGCATTAGATTCAAATCTAGTGTGTGCGCTCTCTCTCTCTCTCTCTCTCTCTCTCTCTCTCTCTCTCTCTCTCTCTCTCGTCTCTTTTTGAGGGGGGGCGGGGGGACCTCATAAAAAACTACAAGTGTAAATCCTCAGTCGCTGGGTGGAGACATGTATATTTTAGAGAAGGAGTGGAGTCTCGTTTTTACTTACCCAATCCCAACACCTAGGAGGGGTCAAACAAGATTAAAGCATCTCATGTGAGACCTCGATTTCTAGAAAAGCTAGTCCATAGGCATTGGCATGTGTACAACTAGAGTGCTTCGTTAGCTATGTTCCATCGAACTGAGATCGAACAAAATATTGGAAACTGAGAGAGTGAGAGAGAGAGAGAAGAGAGAGATTTCATGAAAGAGTGTTAGATTTTTTTACCTGAGAGTGTTTGGGATACCGATCGTCGTGGTTGTAGTTTAGAGCATGAATAGCTCAATAGCTGCACGTCTTGACAAGGCGGCTGATGAAGGTCATAAAAAAAGAGAGCAAGCACTTGCCGTTGGATGGTTGATGCCATTCCAGATAGGAAGCTCCTCAGCCACATTTTGTGCTTTCTCAAGCGTACCACATTTGACATACATATCGACCTAGACAATACTGCCAAGCACGACATCTTTCTTTAATAGCCTCCGACTCACAATATACTTTTGAGTTTTTGTGCCCATATGAGCATCTTGTGTAGAGCCACATGTCTTCAAGGTACGTGCAAAAGGTAATTGCATATGGAGAGAGACCCTCACTTTGCATACTTATCGACCAAGATAGTGCCAAGCACGACATCTCAACAGCCTTTGACTAACAATACAATTGTGAATTTTTGTGCCCATATCAGCATCTTGCTTAGAGCTACATGCCTTCAAGATGCATGCATAGGTGATTACATCTGTAGAGAGGCACTCACTTTGCATCTGCTGAAAACAAACTAGAGCTTTCTGTCCCTGCCCACGTGGGACAAATCTTGCAATTAGTGCATTCCAAGAGTGCACACTCCAGACAGGAATCTCCTCGAGCACTTACGTAGAGCCACATGCCTTTAAGATGTAAGCGTAGCATTCAAGACGCAAGTATAGGTGACTGAATTTTGAGAGATACACTTTCTTTTGCGTCTGCTGAAAACAGCCTAGAGATTTCTGGCACTACTCTTGTTGCGCGCATCCTGCAATTAGTGCATTCCAAGAGGTGACATTCCGAACAGGAAGCTCCTCAAGCACGTTTTGTGCTTTCTCAAGCGCACCACATTAAGCATACGTAACGACCAAGACAGTCCCAAGCACGACAGCTTCCTATGCCCTTGTCGGGCATATCCTACAATCACTGTGTTCCGAAAGACGACATCCCGCACCACATGTGGCATACATATCGACCAAGGCATTACCAAGCATGGCAATTGTTGGCAACGACCCCTGACTAACAATATCATAGTGATCTTTTAGGCCAATATCAGCATCTTGATGCACGCTTATGTGATTGCATTTGGAGAGACACCCTCACTTTGCATCCCCGTTGAAAGCAGCCAAGAGCTTTCTAGCCCTGCTCCTGTTGCGTGTATCCTGCACTGAATGCATTCCAAGAGACAACATTCCGGATAGAAAGCTTCTCAGAAACATTTTTTGTGCTTTCTCAAACACACCACATTTAGCATACATATCGACCAAGGTATTGCCAAGCACGAAATCTTTCTAGCCCTGCTCTTGTTGTGCGTAGAGCCACATGCCTTCAAGATGCATGCGCAGGTGATTGCATCTGCTGAGAACAATCTAGAGCATCCTGAAATCACTACATTCCAAGAGTCCACACTCCGGAATTTGGTGCTACTATTGTTGTGCACATTCCCAATCAGTGCATTCCGAGAAGCGACATTCCAGACAAGAAGCTCCTCAAGCACTTTTTGTGCTTTTTGAAGTGCACCACATTTGGCATACATATCGACCAAGACAATGCCAAGCACGACATCTTTCTCAAGCGCACGAAATTTGACATACATATCAACCAAGATAGTGCCAAGCATGAGAACTTTTTCTAGCAGACTCTGACAAACAACATAATTGTTTTTTGTGTCCATATCAGCATCTTGTGCCACATGCCTTCAAGATGCATGCATAGGTGATTTCATAGGCTCTCCCATGAATACATCCCATTTGGCCCATGTCGTGCAACAATAAGTGCATACCAAGAGACCGCATCCCATCCCGATCCTGGAGGCAGTTGGAGTACGTAGGTGATTGCATCTGGAGAGAGGCTCTCGCTTGGCATCTGTTGAAAACAGACTACGACCTTGCTACACGATGCATGCTAGTTGATTGCAGTTGGAGTACGTAGGTGATTGCATCTGGAGAGAGGCCCTCGCTTGGCATCTGTTGAAAACAGACTACGACCTTGCTACACGATGCACGCCAGTTGACTTCCTTCTGGGTAAAAATTCTACTAATGTGTCAACAATTAGAACCCCCGAACACTGCTGAACTCCAGACCAGCTAGAGGTTCATTCTCCAAAGGCTTCTCACGATGTCCCAAGTCAAAATACAACCAGGCAATTTCTTCGACAACCTGGAGGCACCGTCAAACCTCCGACCATTGCCACAACTCTGTACGCAAAGCTGCTAAATCCATGATCAAGATTTCATCGTAATAGTCACAATTGAAAACAGACTACGACCTTGCTACATGATGCACGCCAGTTGACTTCCTTCTTGGCAGAAAGTCTGCTAATGTGTCAACAATTAGAACCCCCAGAACACTGATCAGCTCCAGACCAGCTAGAGGTTCATTCTCCAAAGGCTTCTCACGATGTCCCAGGTCAAAATGCCAGCAATCACTTACTGCACAACCAGACAATTTCTTCGACAACATGGAGGCACCGTCAAACCTCCAACCATTGCCACAACTCTGTACGCAAAGCTCCATCTATGTCTCATACAACGGGGAACCCACAATCCTCCAGCTATGATCAATACACGAGGGCTTTGCGAGCCCGAGAGCAACACTATGGCCGGGTCTATAGTGGCCGGCGTCACTAGAGGAGCCAACTCGGCTCAATCCAAAAAAGGAATACAATCGGGTTCGATGCCCCAGGCTCACCCGAATGGCATACAACAAAATGGGCTCGAGTCTCTGTGGAGAGACCAGCTGAAAGCCTCTAAACCGGCTCGACGCTCTGGCTCAGCAGGTGGAGATGCAAAAATGCCACACAAGGCCTCGACGCTCTGGCTCAGTGGAGACCAGGCGGAGAGCAAAAGATCCACAATCCACTACGGGTGAATTCCAGTCCACAGCCCACTACGGGCACCGACAAGTAACCAAACATAAGATAGGGGCCTTGCGCCCGAAGACCTGCCAACTGTCCGAACTGTTCTGCACGCCACAAGCAACCACACAGGATCTGCTCTCGGTTCCAACGTGCTGTAACAAAAATCCCCCAGGCTCGCAGCCCCCAACAGGGATGGCCTGCGGCTCCAACTGGCCCCTTCCAGGGCGCTGACTGTCACCTGCGTGCAGCCCTCACAGAAGGGCCTGCTTGCTGCCTGCGTTCGCCACCTGCTATGCTATTCTTTTCGCAGGAGGTCGTTACCCATTTTTTTAAAGCACTGCAGTAGCTTTAACAGTAGCTTTGATGCGCTCTGCAACCACGTGGGCTGTTGAGGGGCCAAGGAGCGGAACATTGACACTTCGCTAACGAAGTAAAGAGGGCTCTTGTATGTATGCAATAGGGAAAAATTTTGCTAAGAAAGGAGAATTGGCCTCCACATTTGAATGTGTCCAAGTCCCCGAACTCGCGGTCCCAAAACGCGAAAAAAAATCAAAAATCTTTAAGCTGTGGTCGCGGACTACCAATTTTTGAATTGGGATATCTTTGTGCTCAGGTATCCGATTGATGAGCAATAACTTTCAACTTGCTTCATATGTTGCGGGTCACCACTTGAAACTCTAGCAAGGTAGAAGAGAGCTTTGGTTGCACGTTTCTCGAAGCGATCAAAATGATGTAAATCCGACCCCTATTCAAATTTTCTATACTCATAACTTGGCCACTTGAACTCCGATTAAAGATCCGAAAAGACCCGCATGTACAACAAGCTAAACTCTTCGATATCATTAATTTCGATATCCATTGCCATACAAGCCCAATCTGTACAGATTTGCAAACCACTTATACCTTCAAACTGCAGTATATGCATAGAAATATGCATAAATCATAGAGCAATTGATTGTCTTACGCATCCCACAATATGTAAAAGCAATCCCCAATCTATGGCTATGCACAAACTTAGAGACTCGATCTCATAAACCACATGGGACATACATCAAGCCAGTATGTTGCCTCAATTTCGCGAGCAGGTCAATTTAGAGGGTATCTGCTCAGATACCGCGCAAAAGATAAAGCAAAAGGAGAGTGCCTGTGAGAAAGTCGTGGGGACAGAGCCGTGTGTCAGCAGGTACGTAGGTGATTTTTTTTTGTCGATTTCGGGCAGAAGGGCGTCAGGCGGGGACGCGAGAGGCAGTTGCTCTCTGCCGACCTGTAGCGAACCTGTCCTGGAGAGGGTCTCCTCTGTCTCTCTCTCTCTCTCTCTTTCTCTCTCAAGCTGCGGCGACGGAGCTGGGGTGGCCAACGCGTAGTGTCTCATTCAGTATAGGGCGCTTGGCCAGCATGTGTAGGTAGAGCTGAGGACACGCAGGCGATTGCTCACAGCGGAGGAAGAAGAAGAGGAGCATGTGAGGTTTTTCTACATGCATGGTATGAAAGGCAGCAAGACGGTGGATTGGGAGAGGACAGGCGGACTTAGGTGAGGAAGGGAAGGAGATGGAGGTCGGGCAAGGAAGCAAGGGGAGCTCTCCGGAGGGTCTGTGCAAGGATGGGGAAAGCCATCGCGCAGGGATCTCGAGCAGGAGGATGAGCATCACGACACTCGACACAGCAGCGAAATCTCTCTCTCTCTCTCTCTCTCTCTCTCTCTCTCTCTCTCTCTCTCTCTTTGCGCAAGAGATGCTTGACCTCACAATGCAGGCAAGATGAGGTCAGATAAGCAGAAGCGAACGCAAGGTCAGCAAGGTGGGTAGGCGAAAGGAACGTGCAGGTAAGAGAGGAGGAAGTGGACAAGGGCGACAAACAAGACTGAGCAAGCTGTGCAGTGAGGAGTGGGCGACTGAGTGTGCAGACCCTGCGTGGGAACCAAGAGACAAGGGGACCTTTCATTTTGGAATTCTCGGCGAAGGAATCTTCCAAGATAATTAATTAATGAAGTGCGTGTACACCCAGGTAGTATGTATGTAGCCAAAATTGATATGGGTCTAGATTCCTTGATGTGCCCTCACAAGCTTGTGGTGTCTTCCCTTAGTAGGCAAGGCTTTAGAGCTTCCCAACACTAGGAATTTGCACAATTGGATAGACTTGCCTTGCCTACCAAGGGAATACCCCTGTAATTTGTGGAAATTTCCAAAATACCCTTCAAATTTCAAATTTTCAATATACCCTTGTATCATTTAGGAATGGATTTGCCTCAATTTTTGCATAGTGTAATCTTTATGAAAATAAAACTCTATCTCACACTCTTCTAGACAAAATTATTCACCAATGCTCAAAAATTGAGGCACCTGTGTCTAAAAATGATGAACACTTTCATCTTATTTGCCCATAATACCATTTAAAATTGGAGTCCTATAATGTTCTATTGAGGGAGAACAAATCTTCCTATGAAGAGTTGAAAAAAAAATGTCGTTAGAAATGTTTGAGAGGTTAATTAGGGGTATTTTGGAAATTTTGGAGAAATTGTAGGGTATTTTTGAAATTTTTGGTCAAATATGAGGGGTATTTTGGGATCTCCACAAATTACAGGGGTATTTTGGTGATTCTCCCAAAAGAGCAATTGTTAGTGATGGGTTAGTGGATTTTACGGCCAGCCACTTGGCTATTACCCTAACAGGGGGAAGGGAATTGGCTACAAATGATTGATTAGTGGATTTTGTTGCCAGCCACTTGGCTGTTACCCTAACAGGGGGAAGGAAATTGGCTACAAATGAAGCTCTTGATAGCCAAGATTTGATGCAACAAGCGTGAGAATGAGGAAAGAGGTGCATGTGAGAGAGAGAGAGAGAGAGAGAGAGAGAGAGAGAGAGAGAACAAGAAGAAGAATAAGAAGAGTATTTCAACATCGTAGGAAACTATCCCAAGAGACCTTAAAGATCTATCCGACGAGGAGAGTTGAACTCAAGACATGTTATTCAAGAGGGAAATGGCATAACCAATCTACCGCATTTGGGTGATAGATAGAAAGAGAGAGAGAGAGAGAGAGAAGAGAGAGAAGCAAAAAAATGTGCTCTTCTATGTAGGGTAAAGGGGCCATTTTAAGGCCACCTAAGAGAGGCGGCGAATTGCAAACAACATGCTGCACTGTTCTCAGGTCGGGGAGGTGCAGTGAAGAGCTCAACGCAAGGACAGTTTGAGGTAGAAGCCGCGTCGCGAACTGTGAGAGACAGAGAACGCACGACATGAAAGAAGTTTTAGCGTGTAACAAAATCGGCCGTGAATAAGAAGCCACCAAGGGGTATAAATTGAGCCAGCTTGCCGACGAGGCTCGAACTGAGGATCCAACGACGAAGATGAAAAGCTGCCTTTCGCTAATCGCTCTAGTGCTGGCTTCTGTGCGTCTCAGCACTGGATTCAAATGGTTATAATAAAAGGGGCCAATGGGTTCCATGTCAGGGACCCGGTTTTTTATTGGCCCCTTTACCCTAGATATTGATTGAAAGAAAGCTCTCCATATCCAAGACATGGTGCAGCAACTCAAATTTAACATTAAGAGTAAATAGAGAGGCAGATGAGAGCGAGACAAGGGAGAAAAGGGGCTATCCATAGCCCTATAGTGACTTTAGGCTATTTGATTGGTGGGACAAATAGCCCAAGGAATACTCTGTGACTCACCACCCCTCCATCATATGTCATTTGCCCCCCCCCCCCCCCCGCCCCGCCCCGCCCCCCCCCCCCCGCCCCCCCCAAAAATATCTCCTCTATCCTCAAACCCATTTTGGTCAATTTTGCCCCCCATGAAGTTCCCTGGGTACATAAAACGGCTTCTCTTGCATTCTTGTGGCACTACTTGGTCTTTGAACACATGCGCCTTAGCATCCTTGCATGCTAGTGGTCAGTGTTCACGCAAAAAAAAAAAGCAATCAATGGAAAAAAGGAAAGTGTTGTGGATCTCCCAATTTTAGTTAAAATTTTTGGGTCATTATTGGTTCTTACACTAAAATCCTCCAAATGTAGTCGGTTTCCATCAAGGTGACCCTCCAAACTAGCCCAAAATTTTCAATTTTTTCCCCTTTAAAAATACAAGAAAGGTCGGTTTTCTGTGAACACCGCTAGTGGTACAAGGTCTTGAGACAAAAGGAAGCCAAGAGAAGGGAAGCCAATACATATACTACAAGGACTTTGTGAGGGTTAAAAAGGGTTTGAAAATCACTTGGAGGGGGGAGCGGCCGGTAGAAGTGGTTAGTTTACGTTTTTTTTTTCGTCGAAGGGAGGGAGGGGGGGAGTTCCATCGACACATACCCAAGGGTGTGCGTCATAAAAGTACTTTTTCCTACATTCGAAGGGGGAACTTCGTGGGGGCCAATAAGGTGGTAAAAATGACTAGTCAAACAGCCAAAAGTTTTCGCATCACACACACACACACACACACACCATGGTATGCTTCACGGACGACTCCCCTCCCCCTCAATGTACTCCTTGACCATCCCTTGGTAGCCATTTTTTAATCACTTTTTGGCCCATGCAAGGTCCCTCTGGTGACTGCACCAGCTTCCTTATGCATTTTTTCACTTCCAAAAAAAGCACTTCTTATTTGAAAAAGCATTACATTGAGAGAGTGTGACTTAGCTGGCCAAAATAGCCATTGAATGATCTAAGTAAGCTTCTCTAGGGTTAGAATTTTGTTGCCAGCTCATTCTTGATTGTCTCTCTCATTACCTTGACATGGTGTAACCCCTTGTGCTCTTCCATAGAAGATATGCACATGGTTGCTTCCTGTTTACCAGGACATGTTTATGGGTGTTGCTAGAAATGAATTTACAAAAATAGGGGCAAGTCTTTCTCCTTCATCCATATCTTCTACCTGTGGCAAGAATATAATCGCCTTTTGGTTCAAAGTTGAGGGTCAAGTAGAGATCATGAGACACAAGAAGATTTATAAATTTTCTCATGTAGGAAAGCGGAGTCTTATCATGAGCTTCTGCTCGAGAAGCATCGCATACCTAGCTAGGTACGATTGGGAGCAAGGGACCGCCGGCCCGATGGGTCACATACCTATCTAGGTACGATTGCGGACAGGGGACTGTCGGCCCCCCCACCAGGCCGGCGGTCCCCTGCCCCCAATCGTACCTAGCTAGGTACGCGGTGCCTCCCTCACAAAAGCTATGATGTTGAGGTAAGTCACAATGTGGGAATTATTGTGAGAATTTGTCCAAAACTTCTCGTGAGAGTCATCTTCAATCCTTGAAGTCATGAATGCAATAATACTTCATTGTCAAGGAGTGGCCATTGTGGGTTGGTAAGACCTATGCAAGAATGACTTCCACCTTTCTCCGACCATTGCGTGAGGTGGGCACCTCTCGCAAAGTGTCATAGAAGAATAAATTGTGCTTGACAAGCTTTAATGATCATCCTCCTAAATACATTTTCCCTAAACATGGTGCACACTTGAGGTTTTCTTGTAAGAACACCTCCAAAGGCTCTCACTCGAGCATTTGCACAAGTCTTCAAATGTTGAAGCACAAAAAGGCCAAAATACACAAAGGACAAAGCTAAATATTCTACTACACAAAACAATGGTAGCTTGAAGAGAGCCCTTGATCTTCCTTAGCACGTGTAGATTGCTCATCTCTGCCGTAAGAATGGCAATTGAATAGTGCATGGTTCAATCATCCACTTGTAAGAATCTTCAAAAGAGTATTACCCACGACTTTTTTCTTGAGAGTATTTCCCCTTAGGATTTTTAAGTTTGTGTGAATAGGCCTTTGTACCATCCAACAGAGGGTGGTCAAAGATCTCGAGTAGTGGCTTCACTGGGTTTACGATGCTTTAGTTAATTAATTAGTTGGCAAGATTCTTCTGTAGTTTAACAATTAAATGGAAGGTCTTGGTTGCATGCGGTGCACGCGCCAAGTTGCTTGCAAGCGAGCTGGTCTTCGCCTCCTGGACGTGGTGCTCTCTCCAAGCAGCTCCGGCATCATCTCCTACATGCACCTCGTCTCGCCTTTCTGCACACGGCCGTCTCCGCAAGGAGCTCCTGCTCCTGCAACATCTCCTCGTTGCATCTTGTCCTGATGCTCTCGCCCCTACCTCCTCCATCTTTCTGTTCCTGCGCTGGCCTGCGCTCGATGTGCCTACCTCCGAACCAACTCCACGTACCTGCAACAGACACACTCCCTGCGCACTCCTACCCTTGCATACCCTACGTGCCTACTATCGTGTGGATCCCTACAGGCTGCGCCGTGTCTCTCTTGCTCTCTCCCCTTGTCCGCCTCTGCTCGGCACGCGCCTCCTGTCCCCCCTCCCACCTGCACTCAAGACAAAATCGAACAGTATCCGAAGGGAAAAAATCCACTGCTCGACGACCTGCCACACGTCGTCTCTCTCCGTCTCTCTCTCTACACACGCCATGCTCACGCTTTTTGGGCCTTATCCTTCACAAAAAAACTGAGCATCTTCTCAGATTCGATTTAATTGATGTGCTTGCAAAGATTGGGCACACATACTGGATTGAATGCAACCCATGGAGCTTGAGAGAGATGGTTAGAATGCAAAATTGACCAACGAAACTAACCAGCTTCTTTCAAGCTTTTGAAAAACAAGAGCCCATGTGTTAAAGTCCTACATCATTAACTCCATACAAGTAGAAAACAACAGAGGGAAGAGTATTCATGCAGTTTTCAAGATTGCGAGATAACAAGCTTTACATTGATCATAAAAAGAGTGAATTTTTCTTACAAGAGATTCAATATCTAGGTCTAGGTCATATCATCTCCAAGGTTGGAATCGGAATGGAATAAATGTATGGATTGATCTAAGAAATCTACATGAACTTTAAAGTTTCATTGGAATGTGCTCATACTATAGAAGATTCATAGAAAAGTCCTCTCCTATAGCAGGACCATTATAGGATTCGACCAAGAAGCACATCAAATATGTATAAATTGATTGAGAGTGAGGGCCCGAGTTTTCAGATTGTGTATCATATCGCGTGAGTTAACCAAAGAGGATTATAAATAGTCCAAAATGTATAGTATCATGTATGAACGAGAGGGGGTGGGGTCTTTTTAAATAAGCCCACAATGAAAATATAACATGCATGTTGGAGTGGAATTATTATTAAAAATCTCTTAAACGCACACGATATAGGGAGTTTTTGTTGACCTAGGATATAGGGAAGGGGGGAAAGTCAAATGGTAGATGTTTGCAAACATATCTGGATTTTGTGTCTATATAATTGATTAAATTTGCAAAGTAGCAGTTAGATTCCAAGATTCTCTTTTAGAAACTCATTGAAATTTTAAAGTTTAAGTGTTAATATCGGCAAATGTTCTAAATTTTAACCCTAAAAGAAGGTCTACGAGGGTTTTAAGTGTGGCCCCTTTTAACATGGATGAGCCTTGGTAGGCGAGGTCAACATTCTTTTGAAGGGGGGTTAAAAGCGTGGATGATCCAATTTTTGAGAGGGGGGTGTCTTGCATGTGATGTACGTTTGCCAATTACTTTGACCATCGGCAATTTGAGGATAATACTGAGGGGACTAGAGCATGCAACTCTCCACCCAGCCATGGCCTATATAAGCCTTGCCTTGCTAATAATAGGGCTCCTTTGATTGCATGGCTCAATTCTGGCCCCCTTGGCGTGCTCGGTCTTAGACATTACTCCCCCCTTGGTGTGCCCGGTCTTACATTAGACCTGACATTACTCCCCCCTTGGAGAAGCGTTTTTGTCCTCAAAAATAAAAGTGCTTGTATCTTCCTAAGAACACTAATGTTTTCCACAGTGGCATCCTTCATGGATCCAATTGTTCATTTAACCAAAGCACAGTTTAGTAGAGGTTCAATGAAATCAAGAATAACATCTTGATTTTCCACATTGTTGTCCCTTTACAACCGTCTTGTGTAACCGGCGCATATCTAATATAGCGTGTAAACTCCATTTAGAAGCCACATGAGCATACTAAATGAGTTATCACAACAAAGATGTACCCAAAAGTGTACCTCTTTTCATTTCTATGAAAGTAACTAATTGACATAACTCATCAACAAAACTTAAGTCCTTGACTTGGTATCTTATCAAATCAGTAAACAACCCCATCATAACTAGTGTTCAAGGTTGAGAACCTAACTTACACATAAAGAGACTAAACCTAGTCGCGAACATGCTTGACCTTATGGTTAGCAAACTTCAAGTAGAGCAATACATGCTTTGTAATTGGATTTCTTTGTGCTAACATACGCACTTCGCATATCCTTTAGCACAAGATTACACTTGTAATTTGCTTATCTTCTTTAGATAAATGATAGTACTAGGGTGTTTTTCCTCGCCGTTTACAAACCGTCTTCCAAAAGGACTGGTAAACGTGAATCACGCTGCCTTAGGACATTGTTGAGGAAACAACAATGTTATGGATAACCAGCTTGGTTAACTTGAAAGACTCACAAGCACTTAAACCGAGCCATGACCACTATTAGTGATTATGAGATCTATGTCATGAATGTGCATGCCGCTCCAAATTGGCCTTTTCTAAACACTAGGGCCCATAACACCTAGTGTGCATGCCTTTAGTAAAAACAAATTGGAACCTGCATATCCATGATCGTCCTCGCCCCTAGCCTGCCGCTCGATTTTACCCTAGGGCTGGCATTACTTGCCAATACTTATGGCGAACATGAGGTTGATAGCACACATAAATAAGGAGTGTAAATAGTTTCAAAAAGAAACTAAATACTTTTTATTGCAATCATTTACAAAACTTGTAGATACGTTTGAGCTATAATAGAAGGTGAAACATAAATCACTTTTAGGTACAAACAATGAAACATTTTCATTAACAACACATAGCCTTGATATATGCATAAATAACCATCCGTTAATGTTGTTTTGTAGCACTTGTAACCTTAACAAGTCATTTTAAGTATCATAATTTTTTGCCATTGAAATTGTTCTTGATACGATGTGCTCGAAACGGTCTATAAAATGGAATGGACTAGCACCTAGGAACTTTGTCTCGACACATAATTGAACTAAGATTCACCTGAACTAGGATTCACCAGAGTCAGTCCCAGAGACTTATATTCTCCACATGTGGAATATGTCAAATAAGAATGTCTAGAAAAAGAACATCCTTCAAGTACGAGATGTACTTGTGTGTGGAGGTAATTGGAAACACTCTACGACGGGAGCAAGAGGGACCCTCATTAACCTTGCTCCACACTTGTTAAACCAAACTTCTTGAGTTCCTAGACCATGTTGTATCCCCTGTGACAACATGTGCCAAAGAAAACCCTACATGTAGGTCCATAACTACATAATGCAGGAATTTATGTTGGACACTACGGTTCAGAATACTTTGCTCCTACACATGACCTTATCATGTCTCTTAAAGAGCAAAATGGATGAAAACATAGAAGGTTATGCATCCTACTTGGAAAAGTAAACAAAAACATATTAAAAAAAGAAACAAAACCAAATCAAATGCATGCATGAGATTGAACATAGTGGTCACTTACTTGTACTCAAAAGCACTTGCCCAAATTTCTCGCTTACAAAGGCTAGTTAAAAATTAGTGAAATTCAAGTAGTATTGCATATGTAACCATGGGTGTTGCCTTTGCTATCCAAACCCCTTAGTTAAAATCTACATTGTCAAACCCCTTGGTTAGACTTTGCAAGAAAATTGCTCAACTAGCAGCAAATAGTAATTGAAGTCAACTTTAGAAGTTGAAATTGTCCACTATCCCTTGGCAGCTTGTGGACTTCTTTCCTCAAAAGTGCAAGTGTGAAGGTTCCAAGAATCGACCATCAACATTCAATAAGTGATTTAGTAATCAAAAGTTGGGTCTTACCCCAAAACTATGCTCATATAGACACTCTTAATGATATAGATAAAATAGGAGATCCACTCAAGTTGGAATCGTATTCACAATTCAATCTTTTCTAGACCCAAAAATCCATACTCTTGGGTTTTTGTGAATACTCGTGTTGTTTGAATTGCTTGCTTCATCTATACACCTTGGTAGAGATAAGCATTTACGAGTTTGAGACTTTCAAAAACTCAACTTGATCTTCATACTTAAAGTATATAGTGCTAAAATAACACCCAAAAAATCGCTAATGGCAAGACTCTTGCTTGTCCATTAGAATTGATGGGTAATCAGCTGAATAGAATCATTCGATCTAAAAAGTAATCACTGATGGATTATAAGCAGATGGCTCTTAGCCCTTCAAATAGATGGCTCTTAGCCCTTCTTGTTACCATATCGACATAGAAGATTTTAGTAAATCATGCCTAATTTCCCTTTTCTTGTAGAGGACGAGCAAAAAGAGAGAGTGAGAATACTAGGATAAGGAAAATCCCTTATTCTTTCTTTCTTATTTTCCAAAACTCACAATGGTAAGCAGATTATATTAGGAAAAACATAGAATTACAAATTACAACCATGCTTGTCACAGGAGCCATGACATCATCATATGATCATAGATACATCGACTAGCCGAGGAGCCGTCCCAATGATGATGGATGGGTCCTCATCAATACCCATTCAAAATCAGTCATTATTGTAGCCAGGGTCCTTTTCCACTCATTAAGGTCCATGTGTTTTTCGATGGTGATAATAGGCCCCTTGCTTTCTTGGATTATCTCTATGAACTTAGCAACTTTCATGGTGTTCTTGAAGATCTGGCAGCTCCTTGCCTTCCAAACATGTTAAAGTAGCAAAATCTCATAATTTGAGTCATGACAAGCAGAGCATGGCTCTTAAACAGTTTCCCTCCCAAGAAGAGATCGTTCTTGAAAAATCCTATTTTCCAGGTCTTTTGGACCCACTTGCAAATCTTCCTTGCAAGGTCCTCCATAGCTCCTCCCTCCTCGTGAGATATGATACCAGTATAAGACTGAGGGGACTAGAGCCTGCATTTCTCCACCCAACCATGCCATATATAGTCCCTAATAATAGGACCCCCTTGACTGCATGGCTCCATCTTGGCCCTTGGCCTGCCTTGTCTTACCCTAGGCTCGACCAATGTGAGACTGAGGGGACTGGAGCATGCCACCAACCACTTAAACATGCCCTATATAGGCTTTGCCTAGCTACTTATAGGGACCCCCTGTACTGCATGTCTGTCTTGATTCTTAGCCTGCTACTCGGTCTTACCCTTGGCCAAACAACAACTTTTCATCTCTCAAATATTTAAGTATCATGGCTTGCCTACAAGTATTGTTCCCAATAGGGATCTCATAATCACAAGTAATTTTTTGAATGGACTTTTTAAAACTCTTGGAACAAGGCTTAAGTTCTCTTTGGCCTATCACCCTCAAACGGATGGCCAAAGTGAAATTGTTAACTCCGTTATGCTGATCTACTGAAAGGCTATGCCACAAAAGTAGAACATTGCAATCAGTGGGAGAAATATTTACCTCTAGTAGAATGTTCATATAACAACATTGTGTATACTACTATAGACAAGCACCTTTTGAGTTGATTGAAGGCAAAACAAAAGATCCCCCAATATTTAAAATGCATGGGAATATTTTTTTTGTTGACGAATATAGTCGTGACTTACATGATGCTTTCTTTAAGATCAAAGAATTCATATCCATAGCACAACAAAAGCACAAAGTTGTTTTTGACAAACATAGATGAGCTCTCCAGCTCAAAGAAAATGGTTGGGTTCTCCTAAAATTTCCCAAACCTCATCTAAGAAATACTATGGGTAAAAGTTGGCAAGGTGAGCTATGTCACAGAAGTAGAACATCACAATCAATGGGATAATATTTACCTTTATTAGAATGTGCATATAAGGATAATGTGTATACTTCTACAGATAAAGCATCTTTCAAGTTAATTGAAGGCAAAACAAAAGATCCCCCAATATTAAAAATGCATGGAAATTTTTTTGTTGTTGATGAATATTATTGTGACTTACATGATGTTGCAAGGTGAGCTCATAGGTCACTAAAAGTACTATGCTAAACTAGCATGCAAGTATTATGGACCTTTTCAAATTCAAAGGCCAATCAATGAAATGGCTTATCAACTTAAATCCATGATGCATTCCATGTCAATCTACTCAAAGTCCATAAGAAGGATGATTCACCATAAGAGCCAATAGTAGCAGAATGTCCTTTTGAATTTGAAGGAGCCAAGGCGATATTGTACCCTGAGTATATCATTTGCCACCATAAAGACAAAATTTTACGTAATGATAAGATTTTGCGTAAGTATCTGATTAAATTCAAAAATTATCATTTTGAAGATGCTAAATGGATGCAAGAGCTAGAAATAAAGCATAGCATGACCCTTTTAGATCCCTACAATGAATTACACACAAAGCCTTAATGTATTTACCTCGATGTATTCCATAGAAAACATACTAAAGAGTAACATGATTCTCTCTTTTGAAATCTATTATGTCACGTTCTGCTAAAACTGGATCCTTAGTAAAAAGCCAATGGACCAAGGATACCTCTCTTGTATATATGCATATTTGAGGATAGCTATAATTTCAAGGGTGAAGTAATATCACCAAATTTCATTTATGGTCTATTAAAATTATTTTCTCTCTTTAGAATTGGCCATTGTAGTTAGAGAAAACAAAAAATAGTAAAAGGACTAATAATGTAAAGTGGATAGTAAAATGTATTTTAGGACTTGAGAGTTCCAGTAGGTGAATGTATTCTATAAAAGTGGCAATATAATTTGACAAGGATTCAATCGGCCTTTTATGGGATGATAACGGGATATTTATGAGTCCAAAAGAGTCTAAAACGGATCCCAAAAGCCTCCAAAAGTGGGCAATATAGCTCATCAAAAGGTGAGAATGGGAGCCAAGGTGTTGATATCCACAAATGCAAAGCTAAAGCTATGCAAAGATAAGGGACATGGTCCACAAGCCTCCCATGCAAGAGAGAGGTATATAGAGTAGTTCTAAAAATAGAAACCTATCTCTAAAGGACTCACTATAAGTATTATTGAAATAACTTAAAAAAGAAGGCATTTCTTTAAAAAAATGGTCAATGGATCTTGGTAGAAATGGAGAGATGAATAGCTTTCACGTTCAGAGTTTTTTGTTTCAAGGACCGCAAAAGGGAGATTTTTTTTTGTTTTTTTATGGGATTGCCCTAGAGAGAGTAGGGGTACTATCTTCCTGGCTCTTGAAGCTCCATCCAATCCACTAAAGCAAAGTCTCAATGATCTTCTCAAGGCTCATCGTCTTTTGTCTCTCTCCCGCACAAGTCTCCATGGCTAACTATACTGGTTATGCTAATTAACAATGGAATAGGTTATTACTTCTTAATGCTTATGTATTCTTTTACAACTTGAGTTCATAAATCTATATAGATCTTATCATTTGCAAGGTATTTTAAGGCCTTAAGATAGAGTCCTATGAGTTAATTGTAGATCAAGTCTATTCACAAGATGTTGTCGAATTGTAGAGTCCCCGTCTCTCTAATTCATTAGCAGGAATTGTGATTAACATTGTAAGTAATTAGATGCACTTCAATTGAAGAGAAAATCTAAGAAGAAAGTCCTTTTAGAGGGGGAGTCCTCTGATTAACATTGTAAATAATTAGATGATTGACATTGTAAGTAATTAGGTGCGCTTTGATTCAAGAGAACAATTAATAAAAAATTTCCTTTTAGAGGAGGATTCAGGTCCAAAATTCTAGCCCTCAAGTGGTGTCAAATCTTCTTTCTCTCTCTCTAATTGTGTTTGAGTTCGTGTCTGCATACATGATTGAATCTTGATGAAATTGTGCATGTCTTTGCAAATGTTATGCTACATCATGCTTAGTTATACACGAAGTGATTCATCTACAAATTAATATCCATTTTTCCACTGTTTTATTGTCAATACTATGACACTCTTCATGGTAAATGCCTTTTTTTATGCATAACATTTTTGCTACATCATGCTTAGTTATACACAAAGTGATTCATCTACAAATTAGTATCCATTTTCCCATTGTTTTATTGTCAATACTATGACACTCTTCATAGTCAATGCCTTTTTGCTATGCATAACATTTTGCAACAAGTCTAGCCTTGTAGCACTCAATCTCGCCATCTAGCTTACGCTTCAACTTGTAAACCCACTTTGTACCACTGGCCTTTTTGCCACGAGACAAATCACATAATGTCCATGTTGCATTTTCTATAAGTGCATCATATTCTAATTGCATTGTAGCCATTTAAATTTTTACTTTTGTGCTTCATCAAAAGAAAGAGGTTCCTCTTTATCACTAGAAACAACTAAAGCATAACAATTTGATGCATATGATGCATGGTGAGAAATTGAATGAGTATGACTAGACATAGCTACATCCAATTTGCTGGCATGCAAAGTATGAACCAATGATTCAGACATATCCCTAGCCTCTTCATTCTCAACCTTTCCACATCACGTACATCTGCATAAGTATATAGGTTGATCTGTAACATTTTCCAAAACCCTTATAGGCTATACATTTGCCTCAATGGAACTTACATTCAAGTTTCCACCATTAAAAAGAGACAAAAAAGCGTCATAAATGTCATGTGGGCATTTACTATCTTTGATACATGATTAAAAAAGGCTAAAAAGAATCTTCCATAAATATAACATCTCATGAAATCAAGATATGTTTTTTTTCCAGATGGTATAATCTATAACCTTTTAGTTTAGGATTGTAACCAACAAAAATGCATTTGACAGCCTTAGCGTTGCATTTGTGGTACCAAAGCATAAGCTTAGGCCCACTCATGTGATTGAAAGAATTCTTCTTATCATGCCATGCTTCATAACGAGTCTTATACTATAAGGCTTTGGTGTGACACACGTGAAGTACATAAGTAGCACACATGATAGCCTCAATCCAAAAAAAAAAAGTGGTAAAGCTTGACTCTTGACCATGCATCGTGCCATCTCTGTAAGCGACCTATTTTTTCTTTTAGCAACACCAATTTCTTTAGGTGAATATGGAACTATGCATTGGTGTTTTATCCGCCGATGACTAGCCAAAAATGCATTAAATCCATGAGACATATACTTCCCCCTCAATCTAAACAGAGGGTGCCCATAGTACATTTAGAGACGTTTTTAGCCATAACCAAAAATTACTTGAAGAACATGAATACTTCGGACTTAGCTTTAAGCAGATACACCCATGCATGCCTGGAGAAATCATCAATGAAAATCACAAAGTATAGGTAATTACCCAAGGATGGAGTTTTCATAGGCCCACAAACATCACTATGCAAAATTTGTAGCCTATATGTAACCCTTAATGAACCATTTGTTGAAAACTTTGAACCTTGCATCTTACCCAACATACAACCTTCACAAACATCACTATGCACAAGTTGTAGCCTGCATGTAACCCTTATTGAAGTAGCCATTGGAAACTTTGAACCCTTGCATCTCACCCAAAATACAACCTTTACAAACATGCTTAGAAGGTGTTTCGAGAGGTGGCAAAGCAGCAACCATAACAGACTTTTGCAAATGCAACACTGAGAAAATTCATATGCCCAAAATATGCATGTCAAAGTTTTGCATCTTAAACAACCTTTAATCCACAACTGCAATTGTAAAAATTTTCCCATACTTTTTATACAAAGTGAGCTTATATAGCTCACTACACAAAATTCCATATGCAATAATTTCTTCATGAGAATTTAGATCATGAAGTGTACATCTGTCATCCACAAATTTGACAACAAGACCAAGTCTTTCAAGTGTAGATACGGAAATGGTTCTTTTTTATTCCTAGAACATAAAGTGCATTAATAAGTATGAAAGAACTACCATTCGTTGTAGTTAGCACAATCTTTCCAACTCTCTTGACCACATAAGAGATATTGTTGGCATAAGTAATTGTATTCCCGTGCGGAACAAACTTGAGAGAGGCAAACAATTCACGATGCAAAATTGTGCTTTGTAGCACCACTATCAAAGTACCAAACATGTGACTTTACAACAACTGACATACATGCATCATGGACAGAAGGATCATAAGGACACTCTACACTAAATGTCCACTCTACATGTACATCAACATCACAATCTCCATTACAGAAGATTCTACAATAGTTGCACTGGAAGTAGGTCCAACCTCTTTCTTCTTGGCTTCTTTTGCCTTCAACTTAGGACATTTATAGATCAAGTGATGCTTAGACTTGCAATAATGGAAACGCATTTTCTTCTTGCATTTTCACTAGAATTCCCAGACAAGTTGCTGCCATTAGAAGTACTAGACACAAGTGATTTGCTACTTACAGAAGAACCATGAGAAGTGGTTGCATTGCTATCACAACCTCCTCTTTGAGCAGCACCAACAGCTCCTTCAACTACACATTGTTTAGTCATGTTCTTTCTTGAAAGTGTCTCCTATAACAACAATGTGCATTAACTTGATATCTTGAGGGTTTCCTTCAGTCATAAATATCCAAGTACTGGCAAAAGTTTGGTAATATTGTGGCAACGCATCAAGAACAATTTGCACAAGTGAACTGTCAAAAATAACTTAACCTACAAAAATGAGTTGCTAATTGATATCCTTGATACTAGTAAGAAAATTGTCCATGAAAATCATCCCAAATCATTATTTTGAGAACAATCTCTACAAACTAACCCCAAGTATTTATCCACCTGCTAATGCTCACCAAAGCTTGTGAAAATCAAAGAAAATGAGCAAGGGGGTGCCGATGACTATGCCCGAGAGGACTTAACCTCCTCTGATACTAATTGTTGGAATAAGGGTTGTAGGGATACACACACAATTTAAACAAGATGAAGAATCTCAAAGCACACAACAGAGAGTGTATTGATTAGTACAAAAACGGGAAGATAAATTAACCCTAGAGTGATGGGCATACATACAATGCATGGGGGGGAAACCTCCTAGTGAGGGAAAAAGTGCCGATGGTCCTAAGTGTGTTTGCACACATCACTACCACATACATGGCAACAATAGGAAGTTTACGTTGATTAAAGAACAAGTAGTAAGTGGCTTAAGACTATTCAAAGAACAGGTGTTCCTTATGTAGCACTTGAATGGGATGATAATCGCAATGTGACACAAACACTAGAGGCAACACAAATATTAAGATAAGATAACTACTAGGAGTAGCAATTCAGTAAATAAGATAGTCTGACAAGTGAAGATTGCATGGTATATGGGTTGTTGTATGTTCATTGAATTCAAAGATGCGGATAAGTGTGAATGCATGAATGACATGTGGTTTTACTAACGGCTTAAGTGCCACTCGGGGTTTATAGAAGGCAAGCAAGAAGTCGTGATGAGTGGCCAAAAGGTTTAGGACTCAAAAACCTTAGTCTAAAGAAACTATAAAACACTCTTTCTCTATTGAACCAAGACATTTGCTTTCTAGGATTAGAGCAAGTCTTTTCTCTCTTGAACGTAGGGATTTTATTTCAGCATGTTTGCCCAATTTTGCAAAGTGCATTTATTAGTTAGAATCTACCAAGATGCCTCTTACGGATTTGAGGGAAAAAAGGGCCTGTGCATGAGAGAGAGAAAGGTGAGCCATATGTCAGCGCAAGCGTGGAGCCCAACAAAGACTTTTTTTTCATGTAGCTTGTGCTTTGGGGTGCTATATGGGATTGTGTTTGCATCTCTCTCTCTCTCTCTCTCTCTCTCTCTCTCTCTCTCTCTCTCTCTCTCTCTCTCTCTCGCTCTCTCGCTCTCGCGGAGCGCAAGAGCAGCTCATGTGTGTGTGCGCTCAGCCATGGAAATGAAAAGACCAATGGCGTGTTTGGGGCTGATGGTGTTGGTGTGTGTGTGTGTGCATGCGCGCGCTCAAGGAGGTTTGTGTGTGTGTGCAGACATAGCTTACACAGTTAGAGAGAGAGAGAGAGAGAGAGAGAGAGAGAGATACAGTACTCGTGATTTTGACTCAAAAGGTGTTACATTAAAAGTACACACTATAGAATAAAAATATGTACATAGAGGGCTTTATTTATAAGCCTGGAGTAGATATCCGGTTGAAGCTCCTCCCTTTCTACTTAGCTTACACATAGCCACTATACAAGTGTAGAGATGTTTCCCATGGTTACAGAAGGCATGGACTATACTGAATGAAGCTGGATCGAGACCTAAAGCCACACAGGCTAATAGTCACACAGACTGAGGTAGTCTAACAAATTATAGTCACACAGACTGAGTGGTCTCATCAAATGGTGTCACACAGAGTAAGAAATCCTCCCCTTAAACAAACAAGGTGGAAGACCATCCATTTTATAGTACATCAATATACTCGCAAAAGTAGTTGGGGGCGGCATACACATGGAGACAATTCTCTGCTTGTTGAGTTGCATCTCCGTCCTCTTCTTCTGCAAGATTGACTCTACTTTTGTCTTTGTTGTCTCTTCCTTGACATTTTATGGTGGATAATCTTTGATGCCGCAATTGCTACAATACTTGTTTTTGTAGTAGTCCTTGGAGAAGTGTCCAGGCTTGCCACACTCATAACACTTCTTGTTATTTAATCTAGGTGATGATGATGACGCCCTAGATGATGATAATGATGATGTAAAATAAGATCCTCCCACTGATTCAGATTTCTTCTTATTTTCTTTTCTTCTTCATGGATTGCCCCTGTAACATATTGCAGAGAAGGTATGGGTTCCTTTTGCTCTAAGACTGTGACTATATTGTCAAAACTTTCACGTAGAGCACTCACGAGCACAATGACTTGATCTTCCTCCGGGACTTGACACTGAATGTAGGTGAGCTGTGTGATTATGCTCATTAGTGTGTTAATGAGGCTTGAAACATCCTCCTCTTGAAGCATAGTAAGTTTATAAAGATTTTTCTTTAAGCTAATCTTACTTTGCTTTTGTTTAGCACCAAAGTTATGTTCCAGAATATCCCATGCTTGGATTGCAGTGGTGCAGCTATCTGTAAAGTGCACATAATTATCGTGGAGTGATGTGATAATTATGCCAAGTGCTTGTTCATCTTTAGCTTGTGCTTGTGCGATTTGGGCCCTAGTGAGAGTGCCTTCAACAGAAGTGGATGGTTCGCTTACTCTCGGTTTTACAACAGACCACAATTTCTTTTTCATAAGATATCCTCGCAACTTGTTTTGCCAGGTGTGGAAGCCTTCGCCATTAATTTTTCAATTCCCTTTTCTCCCATAGTGTGCGAGCAGAGGGGTCTTAACGCTTGACGCTTTGTCAAGATCAGTGTCTGCCTCTTTACAATAGGTGGTGTGAGTGCAAAATTAAAACAATTCCCTGATCGTGAAGTCACTCTTCACAAAAGATTTGTGAAGCACCTCTTCACAAAATTATTCCGCCTCGAGAGAATTACAAGAAACTATGGTTGCTTTGCATTTCTTCGTGTGAAGATCTGAACTTCACAAAAGATTTGTGAAGCACCTCTTCAAAAAATTATTCCGCCTCGAGAGAATTAAAAGAAACTACGGTTGCTTTGCATTTCTTCATGTGAAGATTTGAATTTCTTCGCCTTCTTATGTAGATTAGGTTTGCTCCGTCTTGCTTCACGTGAAGAGCCATCGTGTGTATAAAATTTAAAGGGCCGATTTGCTTGGTGTGGGTGGCGGATGCCCTGTAAGCCTTGAAGGGATTGAGTTTGAATTCTCCAACTTTGATAATGAGGTCGTCTTCACTTGGTGTGAACGGCCAGCTTGCGAGCTCAAAGGTAAGTGAAATCAAAAATCAAAAGAAAAAATGAGCTGCTGAGAAATGGCGAGCACTGTAGAACAAGCAGGACTCGTTGGTTGACTTGCTGAGCAAAAAGGAGCAGCTACACTCGATCAGAGGGTGTAGGGGGGTCGTTTTTTAGCTGCGACTACATCTGCGGGGGCTAATCGACAAACTCCAAGGCCAAGAAGAGATTCCGAAGCAAAGCCAAAGCCGTCGAATGAGGTGATAAGCTGAAATTTTTAGCTTTGCATGATTGGAAGTTGTAGAAGGGAGTAGTTTAATGAGAAAAAAACATTTGTGAGCTCGGATCGAAGCAACTTGAAGCCGTGCTCTCGATTTTCTTCGATTAAGGGACTGATTTGGGCTTTTTTATCATCTTCTGATCATTGATTAATGCATTTGAAAATCAGCAAATTGGGCTTATGTGTGATGCTAATCGGATTGCTAAGCTTGTCATGATGCTCAATAGCTCTGATACCAATTGTTTGGGGCTGATGGTGTGTGTGTGTGTGTGTGTGTGTGTGCGCGCACGCGCACGCTCAAGGAGGTTTGTGTGTGTGTGCAGACATAGCTTACACAATTAGAGAGAGAGAGAGAGAGAGAGAGAGAGAGAGAGAGAGAGAGAGAGTACTTGTGATTTTGACTCAAAAAGGTGTTACATTAAAAGTACACACCATAGCATAAAAATATGTACATAGAGGGCTTTATTTATAAGCCTGGAGTAGATATCCGGCTTGAGCTCTTCCCTTTCTACTTAGCTTACACATAGCCATACAACACATAGGCCAAATGCCAAACACTAAGCTATACAAGTGTAGAGGTGTTTCCCATGGTTACAAAAGGACATGCCTATCCCAACATGGTCTCGCTCACATGCTTCAAAGAATTTGGTAAGGCGTGTGGGAGAAAGGGTGAACCATGGTGTAAGACCAAAGGGGAAGACATAACACAAATGGTGGGAGAGAGGGAGCGATGACACAAAGTGCAACACTACGGAGATAGAGAGTGGGTTTGTTTCCATGTGCATGGCATGCTGGACCTCATGGGATGAAGTCAAAGTACAAGAACCACAAGGGGGAGAGAGAGAGAGAGAGAGAGAGAGAGAGAGAGAGACGAGCCATGGCAAAAAGGGACAAGCAAGGGTGATGGAGGCACATGCTCGGCACAGGGAAGATGACATGCACGCATTGGGGGGTGGGGTTGAGCTTGCACAGCCGACATATGGTTTTGCTTTGAATTGAAAACATTAGGGTAAAGGGGCGGTTAAAAATCGGGTCCCTGTCCTACAACCACAACAAACCACAAGCCGAACAACAACAACAACAACTATCATGGTGATAATTTTCAATATACTACAATCAACGTGATAGAGCAAGGACCATCGATGAAGATACTATGGATGCAAAAGCTAATTTTGGAGATACATACAATGATGGTAATCAAAATAAAGCATTATTCAAGGTTAAGGGTAAAGTGTAAGGCATAAACAACACTATTTTTCTTGATGATGTGAGTAGTCGTGATTTTGTTTCTTCATGTTTAGCATGATTAATATGCATAGTTTCAATCAGCAAAGAACATTTCTTGTAACATATTTGCATGGTATTGACATAATTTTGGATGTGCCATTTTGTCGTGAGTTTAATTCAAAACTTACTTATCATATAGAATTTCTTTCAGCTACACATAAAATAAATTTCAAAGAAATCAATCAAACACCGAAAATTGCACTTTTATCTTACACTCAAGCCATGACGATAATTTGAAAAAGAAGTATCTAGGAATTGTCAATGAAGTAACTACTAATGAAACATCTACATGTGGTGAGCCAAACGACATATTTCTCACACAATTTAAAGACCTTTTATGACTTAACTAACACGTGGTTTACCATCATCTAGACAAGAAAACCATAAAACTGACATCATTTCTAGAAGTGAACCACCATGGCATACAGCTTAGCATATAATCCACTTACACACAAAACAATATAAACCCAAAACCAAGGTGTTCTAGATAGAGGATGTATTGGCCTCATAGTGCACCATATAGAGCACCTATTCTTTTTGTCAAGACGAAGAATGGAACCTTTTGTATATATATAGACTACCAAGCTTTGAATAAGATCACGATAAAAAATATAACTACTTTCACATATATGATTAATCGCATATTCATTGATCACCAAGATTTTGTAATTGTTTTCTTGATTACATAGTGGATTTTAATAAGTTTGTGGATAACTTCAAAGAGCATATTATACCTGTTTTTTATTTCTTTCAAAAGAATGAATTATATTTGAATCATGAAAAGAGATCTTTCTTTCAATTTTACATAAAGTATTTAAAACATATACTCTCTAAGGATGGTATTCATGTAGATCTTAAGAAAACGAAGGCTATCCAATCATGGGCAATCCTTAAAAATGTGTATGAGTTGAGAACATTTCTTGGCATGTACTTATTATAGAAAATCAATTAGGAATTTTATATACAAGTATATAACCTCATATCAGCTTTGAAAAAAGCCACACCTTAAGTTTGGACTAATTTGCATGCTCTATCTTTTCAAACTATGAAAAACCATTAACTAATACACTTGTTTTAACATCGTCTAATTTTTCTCGTCCATTCTTTGTCGTTGTAATGGATGTTACTGGAAGAAGTATAGGTGTTTCACTTATGCATAGCAATCACCCAATTGCTTTTGAAAGGCATGAGTTTAAACCTTATAAAGCTAAGTACAACACTTAGAACAGGGAACTCACAGTTGTCATACGTACACAATTTAAAAATATTATTTAGTGGATTGTGGTTTTCTCATTAAAATGGATCTAAAAACTCTTGACCTTAATTTTTGATAGGCACATAAGTGAGACTCTTTCATTCAAAATTTTCAGCCTACTATTCAATACCAATGTGGGAGACATAATTTTGTGATTAATGCATATATGAAATCTTCTTTGAGTGTACAAAATCTTCTTTTAATAATCTTTTTATCATTAAGATTATATTATTCGTATTCATGCCTGAAACATATACACAAGATGAAGATTTTAAGACAACAGGGTTGTTCATGAATGAGCATGCCACACATTCATACACCATTCAAAACCAATTTCCATATTTTGAGTAATAGCTTTACGTTACACAACCGTTTCATCTCAGTATGATTGAAGAATTGCACAAACCACCATATAATGGTCATCAAAGTTTTATTGTCACTCATCAAAGTTTGTGTCGTGATTTTTGTTTTTTTGCTTACTATCTGCTTTTGTTAAACTTGTTCTTTTGCTTGTATGGACCATTCTACATTTCATATAGCATCATTAATATTTCATTTAGAATTGATTTATCTATTAACTCCCAGATACATAGTACATTTCACATTAGTTTATTGAAACCATTTAAAGGATCCCTACCGTCTCATCTAGTCCATGATAAACCACATTACTTAATGACCAAGAAGAAAGACTTGTACTTGACACCATAGTAGATGAAGAAGCCACCACTACACACTAGCACATCTCATAATAGATACATCTTGACCTTTAAAGGTTTCCATAAAGAAAATGCTTGTTGGATGCCGAAAAAATTCTTTCAAGATTTTCTCAATCTTCTCTCCATCATTCATAATTCATTGGCCAATTAATTTCTCTTAAGAGAAACTATGATAGTTACTATCTTTGGTGGGGGAGATATTATGATTTTGTTTGCTTTCTTGAGTAATTGACTTGGGACACCTAGAAAATCACTGGGATGGTGTGCTTTAGTGTCATCATGAAAATATGAATAGATCAACTTTTATATAGTTGCTTGTTGTTCTTGTAGTTAGTAACATATGGATGACTGAATTGCTAATTGGAGCTAAGGGAGATTTGCAAAGCAGTCTCACATTTTTTCACAACTGCTATTGTCACCCAACAATTTAGTTTGTACATAACCTACCTCTTTAAATATATTAGTTTACAAGTAATGCTCATGAAAAGTATCGCTTGTAAATATATATATGAGAATGACATGCTTGTAAAGGGGCTTAAATTTAACACAAGTTACTTCCATAAAGTTATCAAATACCCAAGTACAAAGAGATGTGTGTGTTTCACTTTGGAGGCTAAGATTAAACCATTCTTGTGCAGATTCTTTTTCTTCCTCTATTCTATGTGTTTAAACTATCCATCTCGTCAACACCTTGCTAATTATTCTTATCATGATATGTTGTCATAGTTCATTTTGTGTGTGTGTGTGTGTGTGTGAAGTTATGTCTAGCATGTCTACAATTGGTTTGGAATGCTTGAAAGTGATACATGATTGTGTATAGAGTTTTCATGGTTATAATTTAGTGGTGTTTCATGGCAACCAAAATGACAGTATGAGTTGACTGACCTTGGCACAATTCCAACAACCTTGTGTGTGTGTGTGTGTGTGTGTGTGTGTGTGTGTGTGTGTGTGCGCGCACGCGCGTGCATACATGTGTGTTGTTGTATTAAACTTAATACATATACACAAAAGAACATAATGTTCAAAAGACAACTGGCTTTAGATAACTAAACAGAGATTTGTATAAAATGACTCAAGTCTTAGATTCATTTTTGTACAAGATAATAAGAATGAGGTATCAGTCCTATAAAAAAGGAATAGAGTTGCAAAGATCATACATGGTGAATCAGTAGGGATTCAAAATCGAACAGTAGCAAAGCCAAAATACTTTTAAGTAAAGATAGCATTCTCACTTACATCCATATAAACAAGACAACAAATTGCTTAGCTTTGAATACCTATTACAAGTGTCGATGAACCTATCAGTTGTTATCATTGTCCTACTTAAAAATATTTTAACTTAAACAACTATTTGAAAAATATTTTTAATATTATGTGGATTATTCTGATTCAAGTGGCCTAACCAAACTTATCAATAGTTTTTCTTTTAAATTTAATCAAGTTGGGTTACTGAAGGTTTTTTTTTAATAATCTTTGATTATGGACAAATATCCAAATAGGTTATGCACTTGTCTTACAACATAAAAAATAATTTTTACTATTGTGTGAATCAGAAGGCCATCACCCCCTTCTAATTCAAATGGCATAACCAAAGCTATCAAAAGTTTTTCTTTCAAATTTAATAAAGTTGGGTTACCTATTAAAGTTTTTTTAAATAATATTTCATTATGGTCTTAGAACATCCTAAAAAGTTATTATAGCATCCTCTGTTACTTTTTCATGAGAAAAAACCATGCTCCAAAAAGTCGGTGTATAATAGTCATCTAGATTTTAGTTTTTTCAAAGCAAAGCATCAACAATTGTTTACAAGATGTTTGCCAATGGCTCAAACAGGTATTATGCCTTGAAGGAATATCATCAATGCCTGAGTATTAACAAAATAATAGGTAAAACAGTTTGCTATATTCCTTTTTTTAAGAAAATTATCAAAAGTTGAAAAAATCCTGCTTACTAGATTAACTGATGTAAAAAAAATTCCTGCCCAAAAACCAATCATACCATCTTGTGATGTCAACATTAGGTAAGTTCAGTCGCTATGAACTGGAATCATCATTATTCAAGTTTGAATATCGATGAGGTTGATTTTTGGACCTTTGGTAAACCATCAATGCTTAAAGCAGGTTTACTTTTACTTCTAATTAGTCAACACAAACCAGCCACACATAAATACACAAGGAGGTTAATAAGCAGCAATCATTCCCAAAAAAGTTAGTTCACATTTCGTATTTAATCAATTATGCAAGTATTACAGTAAGCCAACAGTAAAAGCTAATATTAGTTTCAGAGTTTGCACCCCGCCAGAAAAAGTATCATCAGAACTATATTGATAGGCAAGCAAGCACAACAAAAGTTAGTGTCAAAAAATCATCAGATTTTTCAAAAGCAAATTGTCTCCAAAGTTACAAGGAGGCAGTAAAGAAACCATCACTAGCCACAGACAGCTACCCTAACCTAGGATCACACAGGTCATCCACATCCACACCAAAGCCAAGTTGGTGAGTCAAGGTAAAGCAGTATAACCAGAGACCCTTTCCATTTGTAAGCCATACAAGTGAAATAATCATTGCTTATAAGCTCCACTAGTAGAATCAATAGTCAATAAGTGTTGTGCATTCATCACCAGCACTCAAATGTCTCAGTAATCTGAGAGGCATGCCATAGGTTACCACTAATTTACATCAAAATTCTCAGATATCTCAAGACAAAGCTGAAAAAAGTTACATTTCAGAAAATTTCAACCAACAAAGCTATGAAAGCAGGCAAAGCATCATATTCATTTTCAGATATCTATTTTAGATAACCAGTAAAATCACCATCAAAAGTAGAAATTTTACATTATGTCAATCAAACTGAATGCTTATAATAACCAGTGGATTTTGAAAAAACCTATGAAGAGGTAGTGCATCCAACAAGCTCCAAGTCATAGCAGAGAACCTTTGCCACAACCTAACAACCCTTATACCCACTCACTTTCTCAGTATTGCAAGATGAAAAGATGCATAGCAAAGAAACACAATTATCATCACACTCATTCAACTTAAATAATATTGCAAGGCTAAGTGAGGGGACAATACCCCTCACTTGTAATATAGATGATATCAATAGGTTGAACGCAGATTCCATGTGGATACCAATCTCCAAGCAGCCTCAAGCGTCCTCAATTAGTAGCGCTCAGAGCGGAGGCCAATCGGCACCAAGGGGCGGAACCTAGGTCGGTAGCATGAGATACATCACCAAAGTACACCAAGTATGGGTGGGAAGGAGTAGCATCCGCAGAAGAGAGGGAGAAGGAGAGCAAGTCTAGCCCATTGATAGATCCACACACACACACACACACACACACACACACACACACACACAAAGAGAGAGAGAGAGAGAGAGAGAGAGAGAGAGAGAGAGAGAGAGAGGTTCAATCAAAAAGTGACAAGGGCGAGAGAGCCCATTCGATAAGGCAAGGAAAGGACCGCCATTGGGGGAAGTTAAAACACTCAATAATTATCCAAGCCACACACTCAACCTAACACAGAGGGAGGGTCCCACATGATTAAACTACCCATTACATAAAATAGCCATCGATTCCATCATATCACGGCAGAGAGAAGAGGTAAGTCCACATTATTGATTCTGCGAGCAGAGGATCCACGAAATATACAAGTTAAATGGTAAGGGAGTCAGGCCATATTAATGATACACCCATCTAAGTAGAAAGGTTGAAAGAGATGGGTCACAACTAGTGCAAGATTTCCCATAGGAAATATGAGATTTTATGGGAACGACCAAAAATGAGAAGTAAAAAAGATCAGTAAGAGGCAGCCACCAACACTACGCAAGGTACATCATGCAATCATAGATGCCTCTTACCAACACTAAGCAAGATACAGCTTGCAATCATAAAAGTATTTCCACCAGGTTTCACAAGTTGAATCTCTACTCCAAAAATCAAGATTTTGTTGAATGAATTTCAGTAAAAGCTATTAACTATTAGGGAAATACACCCTCAAGGTATAGAACTAGCTAAAAAGTTTCAGCAACAATATGCTTAACATAAGCCAATTTCATAAGAGGGGAGAGAGAGAGAGAGAGAGAGAGAGAGAGAGAGAGAGAGAGAATAATTTTGACATCATAGGAACAATTCCAAGAGACCTCAAAGATCTATCACACGTCTTGAACCCAAGACTTGATACTACACAAGGAACTGGGATAACAGATCTACCACAATTGGGTGATGGAAAGGTTCTTCCACAGTTGGGTGATAGAAATGTTCTTCCAGAATTGGGTGGAAGAACCTTATTCTTCTTATTCACACACAATGCACCCATGAGGAGAAATTTTAACGTCGTAGGAACAATCCCAAGAGACAGACCTCAAAGATCTATCCGGGGGGGGGGGGGGGGGGGGGGGGGGGGGGGGGGGGGGGGGGGGGGGGGGGGAGAGAGAGAGAGAGAGAGAGAGAGAGAGAGGCCAATGAGACCAAAAGATTTACAACGAGACCTCAAGGAAGTCCTCCTGGTCTACACAATTTTTTTCATATTGCAAGAGGTTACATTCATCGACAACACTTACAGCTTTCGCATGCTTCAGGTACATTAGTGTTCTTGAGAAAGATCTATGTCAACTAATCACAAGGACAACCTAAAGACAGATTAATGAAGCCAAAATTAGAGGCACGCTCTTGACAACGAACTTCTGCCATTCACATTCAACAAAAAGACAATTAGAGGCAAGCTCTTGAGGCACGCTCTTGACAACGAACTTCTGCCATTCACATTCAACAAAATGACTCCACTCCCATACTGTGGGGCTCACATGATTTGACACAGAAATTGCTTGCGTACTAGTAACGGGCCACCAATTTACCACAAAATACGCAGCTTTTATTATGGTCTTCTGTTAATACTAGCCTGGATAATCGCTTGTTGAGCTTTAACACAAACAAGCAGATGTTACAAGAATTTTCACAAAGACTTCATTAGTCAGAGCAGCCCAAGGCAGCCGCACTTAATGGGGCCCCCATTGTCCAAATGCATTATACCATTGCTTGTACTTTCAGCTTTCTGCTTGTGTTGCACGGACTTCATTACACCCCATATGCGTATTGTATGATCATCACTTGCCGAAGCAAACATGTAGGGATTGACAGGGTTCCAGCTCACGCAATTTACGGTCCCCGAGTGGCCAGGAAGCACCTCCAAAATCTCACCATTGCCCCGATGCCAGATATATACCTGCAGGCGACCGATGCAAACCCACAAATTACAATCTTCCCTAACACTTGGCAGACAGCTATGCACTTTTGCTTACACAAAATAAGCATGTATTAGAATGTACCTCCAAGGAGAAATGTAGGGGCTACTTATTAGCCCAATGGCTATTTTGAAAGGGTCTTCAGGATCATGTTGCTATTTTACAAGAATAATTTGTTGAAAGAGTAGCCCAAAATTTCAAATTTATTGTGGTTTTGGGAGCTAAATTCACCAGAAATACGCTATGAATGCCGTTTTTTGTCAAAAAATTTCAGAAGATTGGCCCCAAACCCTAGAATTCTAGGTTTATGGATAAGATATAAGAGGCCTTATTGTTTACCCTGATATCTACATGTACCTAGACAAATCCAGGAGAACCCCCTAAAAAGGGATGCATAATCTAATTAACTCAATACACAAGATGGCATACCCATTAGCTCCATCATGCATATAGTGGACTGGATACTAACGACATCCTCATCAGTGCCCACCATAGGAAGCAATGAGAGGGAAGAAGTAGCTCTCTAAATCTCATAACATGTCCATACAAGCATAGCCAACACAGCGCACACACTAACCAAATAACAATAGTCACCCACCTGAGAATCTTCGCTGCCACTCACAACAAATGCTTGATTGAAACCCCCAAAGCAGGACCTTATCACATAGCGAGTTTGCCGATGCCCACTGTACTTGAATAAGAGCTTCGCACTGTCCATCATATCCCATAAATGAATCTCCTGGCTGACAAGGTTCACCAAGAGATACCTTCCATCCTTGGAAACTGAAAGGGACGTGATGGATTGGTCCTCGTTGATCACACGCTCCCCTTTGGTTTCCAAGTTGAAAATGCGGATATCTTTCTCGCAAATGCTGATCATATGGTTTCCATCTGCTGTAATAGTCAAGTCATTTATGCGAGGCACCCGTATTCCTTTCCACGAATCGAGCTCTTTTCCTTCGATGTCCCAATTATAAATGCATTTGTCACAACCACTGGAGATGAACCTCTTCCCATCTGGAAACCAGGCACAGGCAGTGAAACTGCTGCCCTTGTCATAAATATGTTTACACTCACCAGAAGCCACATCCCACAATTTGATTACTTCTTCATTCCCACAAGTAAGAATCAAGCTGTCATCAGGACTCCAAGCTATAAAGGAGACAGGCTTTGCATGCCCTGTCAAAGTATACTTCAACTTCACAAGGCCTTCTTGTAGGACCTGGGCAGAAATGTACAGAACAAAAAAAACAAAATGATGTTAAGTACAAAGAACGGAGCTGGAGCCAAACCAATATTAGCTTGACTAATTTAAATCAACTTTATTTACTTTAATCATATTTCTACAGCCCAGATAATTAGGGTACCAAAAGTACTAGAGAGATTACTGCATCTTTGATTCCCTGGTCCCTCCCCCCCCCCCCCCCCCCCCCCCCCCCCCGAAAAAAAGCACATAATATAGAAACTCCAAAAACCCCCTCCTATGAAAGGCCAGGAAGTCTGAAGACCAATGAAAGCATGCAAAAGTAAGGTTCGTGTCAACAGCAAAAAACATTGCTAAGATGAAGATGTCAAAATACGAATGCACGAATCTCTAAAAGCAAGAGACAATGAGTCTCTCACTGGTCAAAAGCAGCAATCTCCCAAGGTGGCCTACTCCCATTACAGAGCCTGCTACATGGCATACATATCCCACATCTGTTTACTAATACCACATCGATCAGGGACTCACCAGTCGATTACATTCTACTTCTCTCACTTGTGCTATGTCATATGTGCTGAAGTTTCACCTCCTCTTTGGGATGAGTCCGGTGTCACGAGGACGTGGCAGTTATTAACCATGTCACAAAGATGTGGCAACTGCTAACCTTGGTTGTTGGTTTCTTTCTAATGGGGTTTATTTTATTTGTTTTGAGGCCCTCTTCTTGAAGTAGCAAACGGTCGGACATTGCATGGCCAATGTGAACGGTAGTTTCACCCGCAGATGGGTAGTGGTCGGCACTGGAATTCGTATGGTAAGAGGATGTCTAGGCTCAGAGCAAGATCATATAGGTCCCCCCGTCGCACTTAGCAAGTTGGTGGATACTAGGAAGTGAACTCAATTAAGGCGTAAAGTCAAGGTGGGACTACCAACAAAAAGTATCCGACAGTTGGGCCACATTGCACTTTTGGATGCAGTCCCAATGAGGATAGATGGTCAAAAGACTAGTGGGAGCCCAACGGAAGCATCTCCTAAAATTTAGGGAACTGCTATTTTGGGCCGTGAAATGTGTTCGCGTCATTACCTCCCGTATGACCAAGGGAACATTTTACAACTCTGCCGCGAAGTCAACTGGGCAACCGGTCAGGATATTTTTAAGCGGCGAACCCGAAACGGGAAAATGCTTGTAAATGCGCCAAGTGGCAAATTCTCATGCACTCGCCTCTTCCAGAAAAATGGGCGCTGAATTTTTAAGCTGGGAAGGCCTTCATTTGCATTTTTGTCACAGGTTAACAGCTATGGAGTGCTTCCTTTCCCTCTCATGTACAGTGTGGTGCTAGGAGTGATGCCCTGCACACTACACACTGCTCTCTCTCTCCCCTACGTGCAGTTATGTGATGCACTCCTCATTTGACTGATGTACAGCTGTGTGGGTTCATGCTTTTGTGCTGAGGCAAGAGCCTCCTTGAGCAGGAACAGGGGTAGCTAGCTACTACTCCAAAGCAGGCACTGGTGAGGGTCATAACCTCACCATACAGGTGCAAAATCAGCGCTGTGTATGCGCTGTAATTTTACTGTTTTTCAGCCATACGGACGCCAGAACCTTTGGGAATCGTGCCCCACTGGCAGAGGACAGTTAGGGGACTGTTTGGGGCTGAAAACAGGGCAAAAACCAGTAAATACAGTGTGCTGAATTTACTGTTTTTGGGCAGGAATCAGAGGGTATACGCCAATAGAAGCGAGTTCCAACAGGGGAATTGGTTTCGCGCAAGTTTAGGGGCTCTTATGCTGCCGAAATTTGGCCAAACAGGCGGTATCTAGTGGGATACAGTCAAAGGATTCCCAGGACTCTTCTTTGTACTTTACCCTCCTAAAGAATAAAGAAATACCGAAAGGGGCGCCAATTTTGGGGCCTACAGGTTGTCGGCGTCTGCTCGCAGCATTTTAGCTTCCGAGCCGTGTGTGTGATTAAGTGTTAATTCCCGTTACAGGTCTCCTTTGCAAAGTGCTCTGTGTGTGTGTCTAAAGTAAATAATTTCGGGTGAAAGCCGAACGCCTACCGCCCTACGGGCGGGTTTCATGGTTCCATTGCCGGGACATCAATCACTTTTTTCTTAAAGAGTGAGCCTGGATTGTTTAGGGTAAAGACACAGAGTGCAGGAACGCGGGGATTACACTATGGCCGACAAGGGGAAGGGAATTATGGAAGAGGGTTCCTCCTCAAAGGACAGGCAGGAGATTCCTATGGTTTTTGAGATTGGCGAGAGCTCACGGCCACATCAGTCTGTACCTCCTGTCAACGTGAATGTCCCTCCAGTAGTACAAGGCTTTATGACTGGGCAACTTGAGGATGATGCGTTCAAGACCCAGTTAGTTGCCGCGGTGAATGCCTTTTCGCAGCTGGTGCAGAATCCGAGGTTTATGGAATTCTTGCAAGCGCCACCAGTGCAACAACAAAATAGGCAACCTACGCCGCGTACGGAGCTTGTTGATGCTCAAGCCAAGGTACTTCATGTGGCGCAGGAGGAAAGGGAACACTCGCACGTTGCGGAGTTATGCCAGTTATGCGGAGTTATGCAGGTTCAGCCCGGTATGCACCTCCACAGGTTATGCCAGTTCAGCCCGCCACCTTTCAGAGCCAGCATGCTGTCTTCAATGGACAGGGAGCTGGATACCAGGCAATGCACTCAGTTTTTCCACCACCCACGATACATCCTAGGTATTTCGGGGGTGGATCAGTGTTCCAAAGTATGGCTGATTATGCGCCTGGAAGTCAGCCGTACAATGTTCGGGGGTATGCAAGGCATCATGCCAAACCCCATGCATGGTAGTATCGGCATGCAACAAGGTTTCCACTGCAACCAGGGCCAGTTTGGGGTGCCACAAGGTCATTTTGGCATGGCTTGTTTTTCTGGACAGCAGCCAGATATCGCACCTCTGACACAAAATGTGAATGGCCAACACGTGCCGATCATGCCTACTACAGTGTCCATGTTGCAGACCATTCCGTATGACAACTTGGGGGCACTAGAGAAGCCAAAGGCTTACAAAGAAGGTGGTGCAGCGGTAAAGTTCAGTACCTTCAGTGGTTTCAAGGATAAGACAAAGGCCCTCACTTTCCTCCAGCAGTTTGATACAGCTTATGTGGGAGGGAATTTTACAGAGGCCTCGAAGGTCAGGAAAGCTGCCACTTTCTTAAAGGACAATGCGCTTACATGGTGGACGACATTGTTAATGCAAGGACAGGCACCTGCCACTTGGGTTTACTTCAAGCAAATGTTTGCATCTGCCTGGCTATCAAATGAATTTGAGGCCGACGTCCTAACAGATTGGCACCAGCTTACTTCAGCTTCGTGCAAGAGCTTGCTGGAGTACAATAGGAGGTTTTGTAAAGCATTACTCTCAGTGACCTCCTACAGATTTGTGCCACTGACGGAGCAGATAGAGAAGTATTGTTGTGGGCTGCCTAAAGGGCTTCGCGATTACTGTACAAAGAGCAGAGTGGCTACCCTTACTCAGCTTATGGAAGTTGCGAACACTGGTCTTGCCTTGTTGAAAGGAGAGAACAGTGGATTTCCGAGCAATGACAAAGGAGGGCAGCAAAAGAAAAATTCAGCGAAGAAGCCCTTTGTGAAAAGGGCTCCTGATGCGTCACAGGGGTCAGAAAAGGCCACCAAAGACAAGGATTCAGCCAGGACTTCTGGAGCGCAGGCAAAGAAATAGAAAAGGAAGCCTTTTGTGCGCAAGTCGCTCAAGGAAAAGAAGGTCCTAATGGCTGAGAACAAATGCTTTATATGCGAGCAGCTTGGTCACTTTTCTATCAATTGTCCACAAAGGAAACGGCCAGCTGACTCAGAGGATAAAGAAGACCAGAAAGGCAAGAAGCCAAAACCCACGACAGGTTTAGTGCCAGACATGGTGGGCGACAGGCCCAGCACAGATGCCAGTGAGTTATGCAGGGCATGGGATAAAGTTAGGGATCAAACGGCACTCATCTTCTTTGATCCAGGTGCCAAAGCCAACTTTATCTCACCAGAGTTAGCTATGAAGCTGGGCATCAGAGCTGAAGAGATGGGGTACACAGCAGAGGCAGGGTTGGCATGTCCTGGCCACTCAGAGTGTGTTACTCCCATCATTGGAAAACTGAGTCTGCATATTCAGTCGTATGTGGACACTGAAGAGTTTTACATCTTGCCGCTGAAGGTTGTGACGCCTTGTTGGGGATCCCGTGGATATTCCGAGTGCATGGAGTCTTGGATGCCTACAACAAAAAGATCATTGTACAGCATAGGGGCAAAACTCACATCTTGGATGTAAAGCTTAAAGGAGAGTCACTCCCTATTGTATCTGCTTCTGCTATCACTTCTGTAATAAAGAATCATCTTTCTGTGTACTTGATTTTTGCACGTGATGTCTCAGATAGTGATCAGTCAAATTTATCTCTGTTAGATAAAGAAAGGTCAATATTTTTGCAAAAGTTTAGTGACTGTTTTTCTGATTCATTACCGTCGCAATTGCCGCCAGAGAGACCTGAGGACCATCGGATAGATTTGGTGCCAGGGTGTAGCCCACCAAATAGACCTCCCTACAGGGTTATTCTTGATGGTATTCTTATTCAACGCACGGTAATCAATACACATGCGCCATGAGCCATCCTTCTTCTGCACTAGGAGCACTGGGGAGCAAAAGGGTGAAGAACTAGGCTGAATCAGCCCCTTCTCTAATAACTCCTCAACCTGGCCCATAATCTCTTTCTGCTCCGCCGCACTAGGTTCCCTATTCCTAGAATTGATGATATTCTCGATCGTTAGGGTGCTACAATTTTCAACAGGATAGACCTTAAAGAGTGGGTACCATCAGATTCGTATAAGGCCAGAGGATGTGCACAAGACTGCGTTTAGAACGACATTTGGTCTTTATGAGTTTCTAGTGATGCCGTTTGGGCTAACAAATGCTCCTGCCACGTTCAACAGAATGATGGACCGGATTTTCCGCTCGCATCAACAATTTGTTGGCACGTTCTTCGATGACATGATAGTGTATTCGAAGAATAAAGAGGAGCATAGGCGTCACTTGACCATTGTGTTTGAAGAGCTGCGCAGTCACAGGTTACTTGTCAATCCTAAGAAAAGTGAATTCTTCCTCGAAGAGATCCACTTTCTGGGCCACATAGTCTCAAAGGATGGTGTTAAAATGGATCCCGCAAAGGTCGAAGCTATCAAGACATGGCCAGACTTGAAGATTGTGCACGATGTCAGAAGCTTCTTGGGATTGTGTTCCTACTATAGAAGGTTTATTAGAAATTTTGCAAAGATAGCATCGCCTCTTCATGCATTGCAAAAGAAAGAGGTCACTTTCAGATGGACCCAAAAAGAGATTTCTTTTAGTCTCTTAAAGGAAAAGTTGACTTCAGATCCAGTTATTGTTTTGCCAGATCTCAGGAAGTCATTTGTGGTCCAGTGTGACGCGTGTGGCAGTAGCATCGGAGCAGTGCTAATGCAAGATGGACGGGTAGTAGCTTATGAAAGCCGAATTTTGCAAGGGCCAGAGAGGACTATGCAAGTCTATGAGAAAGAGCTCTTGGCCGTGATTCATGCGCTTTCTAGCTGGAAGCACTACCTCTTAGGTGCTGATTTTGTTGTCCAAACGATCATCAGACCTTGCGATACTTCTTGACACAGTCAAAGTTATCCCAAAAGTATATGCGATGGGCAAACATTCTTTCCATGTTCCACTTCCAGATTATGCATGTGGAAGACAAGAAGAATGTTGTGGCTGAAGCGTTATCAAGAAAGCCACAAATTTCAACTGTGTCAATTCCTTATCATCATGAGTTAGATGACATGAAGGAACAGTATATTGTTGATGAAGATTTTGCAAGGATCTTTGAACAGTTACAAGAGGGGCAACATCACGAGCACTACCTCCTCAGAGATGGTTTTATGATGATGCATGGTAGACTTTGTGTCACTAGGCCACTGCGACATAAGGTCATGGAAGAGAGTCATGTCCCACCGTATGCAGGGCATCGTGGCATTGATGCAACAGTTAAAGCGGTAGAGGCATTCTTCTATTGGCCTACCTTGAGGAGAGATGTGGATGCCTTTGTGCGAGCATGCATAGTTTGCCAAAAGGTCGAGTTTGACAGGCAAAAGGCACCAAGGTTGTTACAACCACTGCCGATTCCGGATAAGCCATGGGAAAGCATTGCTATGGACTTTATCTTTGATCTTCCAAGGACGCCAACAGGGAATGATGGTATATGGACCATTATCTGCAGGTTCAGCAAGCAGGCCCATTTTATCCCTATCAGGAAGAAGATAAAATCTGATCAGATGGCACGCTTGTTCATGTACAATGTGTTTAAGTACCATGGAATGCCACAATCGATTATCAGTGATCGTGATCCTCGCATGACCAGTTTGTTCTGGAGAGGATTGTTTGAGAACATGGGCACTACGCTCAAGTTTTCGTCTTCGTTTCATCCACAACCTGATGGACAGTCAGAAGAGGCTAATTCTACTATCTTAGATCTGCTGAAATGCTATGTGTCAGATAATAAGGGCAAGTGGGAACAGTATTTGCCTATGCTTGAGTATGCGTACAATAATACGGTGCATTCGTCTACTGGCAAAGCACCTTTTGAGATTATTGAAGGCGGCAAAAAGGTTCCTCCCATTTTGCATACAAAGGACAAGATCTTTGAGGCAGATCGATATGTTGAGAACATGGATGAGATGTATAAGAAGATTAAAGTTGCCTTGGAGAAGACTCAAGCAAAGCAGAAAAAGGCTGCTGATCGTCACCGTCGTGAATTGCTACTATCACCTGGTGATTGGGTTCTCTTAAGGTTCGAAAAGGCAAGGTTAAAGAAGATGAAGGGCAAGGAACGGCTGTTTCCTAAGCTCAGCATGCATTACTATGGGCCTTTTCAAGTGCTTGCTTACAGGCTGAAATTGCCTGATGCATGGAAGATTCATAATGCGTTTCACGTGAGTCTTCTAAGACCCTTCGTGGGTGATGTACCAGAAGATATGCCAGTTGAGGATCAGCCAGAAGTTGAGGAACTTGATGAGATCCTGGTACCTGAGCAAGTTTTGGCGCATAAGGACAGAAAAGTTAAAGGACAAGTTGCAAGACGCTAGTTGGTGAAGTTCAAGAACTATCCGCCTATGGATGCAAAGTGGATGGAAGAGCATGAACTGTCAGAGTCACCAAATGTATTGCAACTTTACCTTGAAGCCTTTGGATTACATCCTACTTATGCCCCAACCCAACGTGTGCAATGGAGGGGTAATGATAGAGCTAGTATATCAATGTACATATGAATTCAATGTAATAGATGGAAATGACAAAAGTATGAAGGCCACATTAAGTCATTTGTATCTATATGTTATGACCTTCCTTGCGGATACATGCGATGATAAAAGAGTGTTGACAGCACAAGATCATCAGTGGCGTGTCTTTATGGTATGCAATCGAGGACGTTTGCAATTTCAAGAGGGGGGTATGTCACGAGGACGTGGCAGTTATTAACCATGTCACAAAGATGTGGCAACTGCTAACCTTGGTTGTTGGTTTCTTTCCAATGGGGTTTATTTTATTTGTTTTGAGGCCCTCTTCTTGAAGTAGCAAACGGTCGGACATTGCATGGCCAATGTGAACGGTAGTTTCACCCGCAGATGGGTAGTGGTCGGCACTGGAATTCGTATGGTAAGAGGATGTCTAGGCTCAGAGCAAGATCATATAGGTCCCCCCGTCGCACTTAGCAAGTTGGTGGATACTAGGAAGTGAACTCAATTAAGGCGTAAAGTCAAGGTGGAACTACCAACAAAAAGTATCCGACAGTTGGGCCACATTGCACTTTTGGATGCGGTCCCAATGAGGATAGATGGTCAGAAGACAAGTGGGAGCCCAACGGAAGCATCTCCTAAAATTTAGAGAACTGCTATTTTGGGCCGTGAAATGTGTTCGCGTCATTACCTCCCGTATGACCAGGGGAACATTTTACAACTCTGCCGCGAAGTCAACTGGGCAACCGGTCAGGATATTTTTAAGCGGCGAACCCGAAACGGGAAAATGCTTGTAAATGCGCCAAGTGGCAAATTCTCATGCACTCGCCTCTTCCAGAAAAATGGGCGCTGAATTTTTAAGCTAGGAAGGCCTTCATTTGCATTTTTGTCACAGGTTAACAGCTATGGAGTGCTTCCTTTCCCTCTCATGTACAGTGTGGTGCTAGGAGTGATGCCCTACACACTACACACTGCTCTCTCTCTCCCCTACGTGCAGTTATGTGATGCGCTCCTCATTTGACTGATGTACAGCTGTGTGGGTTCATGCTTTGTGCTGAGGCAAGAGCCTCCTTGAGCAGGAACAGGGGTAGCTAGCTGCTACTCCAAAGCAGGCACTGGTGAGGGTCATAACCTCACCATACAAGTGCAAAATCAGCACTGTGTATGCGCTGTAATTTTACTGTTTTTCAGCCATACGGACGCCAGAACCTTTGGGAATCGTGCCCCACTGGCAGAGGACAGTTAGGGGACTGTTTGGGGCTAAAAACAGGGCAAAAACCAGTAAATACAGCGTGCTGAATTTACTGTTTTTGGGCAGGAATCAGAGGGTATACGCCAGTAGAAGCGAGTTCCAGCAGGGGAATTGGTTTCGCACAAGTTTAGAGGCTGTTATGCTGCCGAAATTTGGCCAAACAGGCGATATCTAGTGGGATACAGTCAAAGGATTCCCAGGACTCTTCTTTGTACTTTACCCTCCTAAAGAATAAAGAAATACCGAAAGGGGCGCCAATTTTGGGGCCTACAGGTTGTCAGCGTCTGCTCGGAGCATTTTAGCTTCCGAGCCGTGTGTTTGACTAAGTGTTAATTCCCGTTACAGGTCTCCTTTGCAAAGTGCTCTGTGTGTGTGTCTAAAGTAAAGAATATCGGGTGAAAGCCAACGCCTACCGCCCTACGCGCCGGTTTCATCCGGTATTTCCCAGAAGAACCACATCGGGGCGACCAATGCAATGCTCTAGAGAATAGCAACTCCCCAGACTAACCACCTTGCAAAAGGATGTTCAACACAACAGGACAAGGCAAGGAGAGAGCTCTACCCTAGCCTCCCACAAATCCCTCCCAACCACCAAAGTCCATCCAAGCTTTCCCAGATACAAAAGTAATCAATAAGAAAAAAATGCACAAACAGACAAATAAACCTACACACACCCATCACAAGCAAACAGGAGCAAACTCGCAAACAGAAAAGAAAAACCGCAAGCAGCCATAGAACACAAAAACCGCAAGCAACAATCATGCAATCCACACAGAGAAAACAAGAGAACACAAGAAAGCCCTACACTGAAAACATGAACGAATAGGCGAGGAGGAAAGAGGAAGGAAGGGGATAGGAGGGGAGGTTGCTTGTAACAGGCGTGCCTCCCCGCGCTGCCTATATTGAGCAACGGGAGTCCATTGGAAGCCAAAGAGAGGCAACCCCTGCAAAGCAACCAGGATCGCTTCTATCACAGCTTCTCCTCAAGCTTTGCAAGGCTGCCCGCTCATCATTCTCAAGGGCATATTGGAGAGTGAAAGGGTATATTGTCTAGATGGCTCAGCCTGGATGGAGGTGGTGAAGCTAACAACAATAAAGGGTTGAAAAAGTCAGGGTCTCGACAGACAAACAACTTTACAGAGCTTGGAGACCAACGAGAGAGAAATGAAATGAAATGTTATATTAACGTCTTCAAAAGGCCACAATGACCTATGAGACCAAACTGATACAAAAGTGGTGAATTTGTTACAATGTCTGGGTACCTTAGTACTAAAGGAGTCTTACCACGCACCGAGCGAGTTCTTCCGAGCAAAGACAAACCCGAGCAAGTGTTTGTACGCAAATAGTAAATTTTATCATCAACAGAATATTTATTGTTGGTTATATACTGATGTACTACAGCAAAAAGATTTTTCAATGGATAGACTACCTCCTAAATTCCAAAAGATCAAAGTTTACTTTTTTAAAAAGTAACACAATATCTGAAAATATTATCTTCTGGCTCAATCTCTATTTATTTAATTGTAATCTCCTCTGCTTCTACTCTTCTTTGGCTTGGATTTTTCTCGCTTGGGCTTCACATGTTTGAGCATGAAGTAAGGTTGATAGACTAATAAGAGTTCTAGACCTTTACTTAATGCTAGTCATTCTATGTTTCTTTTTGTAAGGTAAGTGCTCCCTTGTCTAGTACTTTGGTTCTTGATTGTCATTTATACTTGAGGCATGTGCATCCTTCCTCCTCTTAGCCATATCAATTTGATAGCACCTCATTAGTTCATTTATACACCAATCATCCCTTCCATGTCGTCTTGCCCTGCCCATACTACAAGGTTGTGATCTTCATACAAGGGCACCCTTTTTACATGACACATGTCAGACAAACACTATGAAAGACTTCTTTGGTTACAATAAACTCATGTTTTTCTTTAATTGACCAGTATATGTCTTTTTTAATCAATCCACAAAAACAACAAAACATTTTGGCACTTTAGTATAAAACTTGGTAAAAATCGAAAATTTTTTGTTAAAATATTCATTGTTTTTTTTCCATTGGTTCCTACAAAAGGTTTTGGTGAACACTTACTCGTAGGATCCTCTCTCTCTCTCTCTCTCTCTCTCTCTCTCTCTCTCAATCAAGAGGATAGAGGATCCTTGGAACATTTTTAAGTCTTTTGGTGAAAATTGACTTAGACAAAGAAGACAACCCCACCAAACCTTTCTTGACAAGTGGAGACAGGCAAGTACTTGAGCACTTTTGACACCTTAACATTGTCTCGTCCAAATGCCTTCTTAAGCGGAGGATCACATAAGATCTGCGATTTCTTAGTACTACTATGGAGCTTTTGAGCCTTGATGTAGTCCCATACTCGCTTGAGGGCATCAAGCCTCGTGGTCTCCGAGGTTTGCAAGATGGGAGCCAGGCTAGAGGAGACCCTATGGAGGATTTGAGCGCCACCTTTGGGCTCGGGCTTGGGGTCGGACTCAATAGTGGTTTTGAGTTTGGCCATGGGCACTTTCTTGCTCATCTATTCATCAACTCATGCAAAACATGGAGCAGTCACACACTAGACCAGGGACAATAGACCAGGGGCAAGATCCCATTCGATGGCAAGATGAAGGATCGTGTCAATCGCAAGAAGACAGATTGGAATTGGCTGGGGTTGAGTGATCAAAGATGGCACTTGCATGTACAATACCCCATACTGTAGCAACAAGGCTGCACGATACAACCGAGCATTGGATGGCCTATACCGAAAAGCACCTACATGGACGAGAAGAGAGAGGTAGAGGTGATGGCGAGGAAACTTTACACAGCTTGTCGGTGAGAGAGGAAAGTGCTGACGAGATGGGATGGCTACAACAGCACGCACAAAATCCCTCATTTCTCCTCTCTCTCTCTCTCTCTCTCTCTCTCTCTCTCTCTCTCTCTCTCTCTCTCTCTCTCTCTCTCTCAAAGAAGAAGGAAGTGTCAATGCAAATTTGCCAAAAAAGTAGTACATGAGCGAGCTAGCATGATGGAGAACTTGATTTCAGCATGCAGGAATCTAACTACAAATGACCATAAATGAAGAGCAGTGCATGCTAAGGTAGGTCCATGTAGGCGATGGTGACCAATCAAACGTAGTTTTCGTTGTTGCCAAAGATTATGCGGGCGATGTTGATGTTGAGGCCAAGGCAGGTGGTGAGCAATAGGTTGGGCAAGGTAAGCTTCACACATAGAGAGTCAAAGATCCTGGCAAGCCGGCACCAGATTGAGCAGGGATGCACATTGTAGTGCGGAAGGATGCGGCTACGCTGCGGCACCACTCGGTTCGTCCATCGCCACCATTAGCACCAGAAACCCCGTGACCATGCGCTTGCTGGAAGCCATCTCTCTCTCTCTCTCTCTCTCTCTAGAAAAAAGCAGATCTGAAGACTCTTGCTCACCATAAGAGCACAATACAAAACTTAGATACACTTCTTCAAAATTCCTTATTCGAGATATCGAAAGCATTGCCTTAATCCTAATAACAAGCTTGGATACACTCATCTTAAAATGTCCCAAAAGTAAAAGAAATCGTAGCATTCAAAATTCGCTTGAGTTCAAAAATGAGTTTCACATGATCATAAGCCAAGCCAGGTTCAAAAGACTCTTTTTGTCAAGAGACCCTAGTACTATACCTCAAAAGGGAACATCAATCTACAAAAGAGAAGCCTCCTCAAAAAAGAAACTCAAGCCACAGCTCCCTTTAAAGCTCCTGCTTTCTTCTTGGCTTCTTCAACAATTGACAGCTTAATACCCTTGCCTCTTGGTAGAGTCACCCAAGGCTTGCTTCCTTTACCAATAGTAAACACATTGCCAAGCCGGGTGGCAAACTCTTGATCGGCAGCATCTTTTACATGCACAACTTCGAAACTTCCCTTATGCTTTTCACGGTGCTTGATAATCCCAATCCTGCCTCAGTTGCGACCACCAATAACCATAACAATGTTGCCAATGTCAAACTTGATGAACTCTACAACCTTTCCGGTCTCAATTTCAACTTTAATGGTGTCATTGGCCTTGATAAGGGGATCTGGATTGCGAATGGTGCACCTATCAAATGTAGTGATGTAGGGAATCTCCTTCTCACTGAAGGAGGCATCTCGGACCTTGCATAGCTTGTACTTAGACTCTTCAAGGCTAAGGGAGTGCAAAGTGAATCTTCCCTTGCTATCATAAAGCAGCCGAAAGTTCTCTCCGATTTTTGCAATGGACACAACATCCATAAACCCAACAAGGTAACACTTGTTCATCCTTACTTTCCCATCCATAGATATGAGTCGCTACATTGCAATGACAACCACTTCACGATAGGTCAAGGCATACTTCAGTCGATTCCTCAACGAGACAACCATCGGTAGACATTCCCTCGTCTTATGTGGTCCAGCAGAGGGCTTGGGCGCAAAGTCACCACCAAGAGAGGAGAACCCAGCATGAATTTTAGGAGGGACAAGAAAAACGCAAACTCTCCGTGAAGAAGTTAACCCTAGATCCATTGAAGGACGTGCACAGAACGAAAAAATGGGGCAATGGGGCGTGATCATGGTAAGCATGAGAGTGAGACTATTTAGCAGAGACGTGTATGAGAGCGAGACTATTTAGCATTGAGACGTTTGAGATGTTTCTTGAGACCGCCCGCCATGGCTTCACGCTGTTAAAGCGCGCCGTCACCTCCTTTGCCCGGTGCTGAAAGAATTCTCTCTCTCTCTCTCAGTAAAAAAGAAACTCCCTGAAAGAGCGCGCGCCGGCGCGCGCTCTTTCAAAGAGTTTCTTTTCTACCAAGAGAGAGTAGGCCTAGGGTTCACAGAGAGTGGAAAGTGAGGCGATGCAACACTAAAAGCAGGCAGTTGGCGGGTGACGGGCAGACAAGGAGAGATAGGAAAACTGATAGAGAGCACAGAGGGCGGCCTGCCATGCATTACCTGCCTCGGGGCATTGAGACGTTTGAGATGTTTCTTGAGACCGCCCGCCATGGCTTCACGCTGTTAAAGCGCGTCGTCACCTCCTCTGCCCGGTGCTGAAAGAATTCTCTCTCTCTCTCTCAGTAAAAAAGAAACTCCCTGAAAGAGCGCGCGCGCCTCTTTCAAAGAGTTTCTTTTCTACCAAGAGAGAGTAAGGTGCACAGAGAGTGGAAAGTGAGGCGATGCAACACTAAAAGCAGGCAATTGGCGGGCGACGGGCAGACAAGGAGAGATAGGGAAATTGATAGAGCGCGCAGAGGGCGACCTGCCATGCATTGCCATCTAACCAAAAAAGTTTTTTTTTTCTAGTTGTGGGCAATTTGTCTCTCTCTCTCACGTTGGTCTGAAGCATGCAAAGGAAAGGTGTCAAGGGAGGGCTTTGGGTGTTGAAAAGTGTACTTGAGGAAGTTCTAGGCGTGAAGGCTTGGTGTTGGGCAAGCAACGAGGACTAGAATAGGGTGTTTATAACAACACCATTGGAGAGCGTGAAGGTGAAGGGAGAGAGGGAGTTTTTTTTTTCCCTTGTCAGTCTTGGAGTGCAAGAGTAGGATATTCTAACCAGCTCATGTGTGTGCATGGTCAGGGGCTTCAAAGAATTTGGGAAGTTGTGTGCGAGAAGGCAGAGCAAGGGAGACAAATGGTTTGAGAGCGGCGGTTGTAGTCTGGGGTGGAAGGCGCAGGTAGAGCACGGCGCTGCTGTGGAGGCGCAATGCCTTCTCTATCATTTCATGATTTTCTCTCTCTTTCTCTAGATGCAGCAATGATCAGCACTGTGGTAATTACTTTCTCCCTTGACCTCCACAGACTGAAAAAAAGGGAGTTGGGGGTACCCTTTGAGCCCATTAGGTAGCTCTTGCATGCGGGTGCAGAGGGGGGGGGGGGGGAGAGAGAGAGAGAGAGAGAGAGAGAGAGAGAGAGAGAGAGAGAGAGAGAGAGAGAGAGAGAGAGAGACGAGCGATGGCGTACAAGCGAATGAGCAATCGCGGCAAGCGGATGAGCACAAAGAGTGATTCAGGTGCTAATGGCAAGCTGCCGTCCAAGAGGATAGAGTGTTGCAGGTGATGTGACAATGCCAGTATGTGCTTCAGACCAAGAGAGAGCATGACTAAGAGAGAGGTATGTATCAACAATATTGAAAAATTGTTTGTCTTGTGGAATTTCCCAAGATTCGTAGCATTGCACATGCGATTGACTATGGAGAATTGCACTCTCTCTCATGTGTGTCTGCACCATCGAGGGCGTGTGGGCTCGCACAAGAAGAACTGCCATGTGAGGTTGTTAGTCGAAGATTCTTGGCATCGCGGTCGCTCATAGGATGATTGATGTAGTCGAGGGCTATGGAGAGAGGTGAGGGGCCCTTGCGGGGGGGCTGCGTGGTGCGCAGAAGAGGTGCATATCATAAAAATGAAAGGGTGGTGGGGAGGGAGGGGAATCTTTCCAATTAATAATACAATTTAGTTAAATGTGAGCCAATATGTATTGAGAGAGAGAGAGAGAGAGAGAGAGAGAGAGAGAGAGAGAAGTGTGATTTAGCATGTACGCCTCTCCGGTCTCCTTTTGCTGCCTCTATCCGTCCCCACCAGAATTTCTGAACTCTTGCCTCGTAGGAGCACGTGCTGTCCCTACATTGCCTCACTTAGTCCAACACCACGATTCTTCACACTCGATGCTTAATTGGGTTGGGGAAAACCCTACTCAACCCACAACACCAAAAACAATGGTGTGACACAAGATTAGGCCGGGCTGCATCAACATGTAGAAGCTCTACTTATGACAGAGTTTAAGGTCGCTTGACGCACATCAGCACAGATATGTTGATCCTACATCATGCACGATCTCCACCTCCTCAGCCTCTTCCCTTCCAGGCTTCCCTCGCCCGTATGCGATCCCCTCCTCCTCCCTCTCTTTCTGTCTCTCCTCCAGCTCTCTTTATCTCTCCAAAAAAAAAAAGTCCACACCGCCGTGAGCTCTTTTAGATACTTTTCTTTTAAAGAGATTGAGCGAGAGTGAGGAGAGAGAAAGAGACGGGGAGGGATTGGAAAAAAAACCTAGGTTTAATGTAATCCCAACTGCAAATTTTGAGATATACCTCTAATTTTAAAAATGAAAGTGAGAAAACATACAAAATTTGAATAAATTTAGTGTCATTTGGTGTAAAAACCTTCAAATTTAGTTAGTTTACCACTAAAATTCTCGTAGGTAGGTTTGTCAAGTTTTCAAAACAAAGTTTTTTTTGAGCACTGGTCCCTACATGAAAGAGTCCGTGTGTCTTTCAAATAGATTTATGAAGGGTTTTGTTTATACTATATAGTTGTTGAAAATGACGACGGTTGAACTTGAGGACCTTCTTGCCTCATCTATTGTGAGTTTCCTTGCCCAACTCCTTCAAAATCAAGTTTCTCAATGATTAGGACCCTGAGATTTACCTTTCCTAGCCAACACAGTTGTCTCAACGTGGCACAATGTTGTTTGTTGTAGCACAAACAACCTCCCATTTACCCCTTGGAGGGGGTTATCTGATGGGGTGCTAAGGATTGAGGCCTAGGCCACATCATTCTGCACGAGGATAGAAGCAATTCTAGGCTACCATCCATTTGAATTTCTATGAGGCATTGATGGACGTACAACTCCCAAGCAATAGATAGAGTACAAACAAAAATGGAGGGCTAAGCCGCATTAGGAAAAGCATTCCAAAGGACTAGAATGACAATCATACACCATGGCTCTAAGAAGTGTCTTCAGCATAGAGGAATCACACGTTGGGTGAGTAATCTGAGTCAAGGCATGATGGACAACTCAACAGACTAGGAACCCCAAGCAATCTAGGAACTTTGAGCTATGCTCATATAAGCATGGAAAATTTAAGAGAAGGTTTTTACACTAAATTTCTCTAAAGTTTGTAGGTTTATTCACCTTCTACTTTGAATTTTGAAGATAAATCTCAAAATTTGTAGGTGGAATTACACTAAATCTAGGTTTCTATCGATATGGGTAGGTGAAAGAGAACTAGCATGGGTAGGTGAAATCTAGGTTTCTATCGATATGGGTAGGTGAAAGAGAACTAGCATGTGGACAAAGTTGTCGTAAGAAAATTGTCCATAGCTTTATCAAGGCTTCCGTACTCTTCTATTTCAAAGCACTCTTTATACTTCCCCACCATTACCACATCCCTTGACACGTTTGTTGCCACCACCTTTGGCAACACCATTAACTCCCACTCCCCCCCCCCCCCCGCCCCTGATAGAAGGCTACCTATGATGGTGTGATCCAAACTTTAATCTATACCATGATGTGGATTTTCTCAAAAGAATAACCTCATTGCAATAATATAATTAATTTCAAGTTTCCACCGTTTTCTCTAGAGTAATTAAAAATGCATAGTATGTTATCGTACATCAACCCACAATAACTTGAGGTAGAGCAAGAGAGAGGAGAAGAAGAAGTCAAGAGAAGCTCAAGCTCCGAGACTCTCCTTATTCATGAGATTTGTTCGAGTAGCAACAACCTTACTCTTTTAGTGTAAGTCTTGTGGTCCTAGATGTAGGGAGGTAGGAATGGGAGATTTATATCCATTGGAATCATGGTGCGACTATTCTCAACAAGGATCAATGGTGGTAGAAATGAGCTTCCAATATCTGAGGGCAACTAGTTCCAAGAAGAAGAATATCAACATGCCATTGTATGGGTTCCAACAGTTCTAGCCAATCAAAGAAAACATCTACCAAACCCTTGTTCAAGGGGTTTTTTCTGTCAAAATTTGTGGTCCTTTCACCATTAAATTTAGTTGTAATCTTGTTTTAGTTTTTTTTTGTTGTGCTTGAAGGCATCCAAAAAGTCCTGTTTGGTTTTTGTTTTGTATAGTGTGCCTTGGCTAGTCTTGCTCGTTTTAGCGATTGCTCGGAAAATCTCGCTCGAGATTTGAGATTCCTCGTACTAAAGTACTAAGTGTGAAAAGTGTGAAAGTGTGAAAATAAATGTGAAAAACTAAATACAAAGTATTAAATAAACTTCTTAGGAGCATTCTGGGTGTCTGGCTAGAATGCTTCTAATCCTTTGTTGTAGTCTCCTCCGGTGAAGTGTGCTTCTGCATCTCGGTCGTGGTCGTCTCGATTTCCTAAGCTCAATCGCCCTGTCAATGAGGGTGCCTTTGGTATGAATGTGGGTACTCCTTTGTGTTGGCTGCTAGCCTCTTGCTTCTCCTTCCACTCCTGCTTCTCTCGATCCGAAGAAATCTGTGATCTGCCTCTAAGGCTGTAGTGCTCTTTGTCTTCTCATTAGATTATCCATGTGCCGATGTAGTTCCAGTAGGTACAAGCCTAAGCATCTTTGATCTTGGTATTGCATGACTCTATCTAGAGGTCCAAAGCCTTCTTTAAATAGGCAATGGAAATGCCCACGTATCTCATAGTATACAGTGCAATGGCATATGTAGTGTAATTCTGTCTCCGGCTCCATTCCGCATAACTTGCAAATTCTGCTCTCAGGTGGGATCCCCCTAAATCTACCAAATTCAATTTCCAGCTGGTGTGAGGATGTACGAATCTGACCAATAGCACATCTCAAACCATGAGACAGGTGGGTATCCATGTAGCTCGGGCGAATCACAAATCCATCTTCAAATAGCTGTACGAAGTTTTCTTTGTAGTCGGCCATCTTAGTGCCCAATTCTTGTGTAGGGTCTACTATAGGGTCTACCCATGTCCTCTTAGTATCCAACTATATAAGATCCTGACGGATGATTTTATTAATCTCCGTTCGTGTAATTGCCAGTGATGGAGCCTCAAGAGAGTATTGGAAGGGGGTTAATCTTTCCATATTGAACCCGTGTCTTTGAAACCACGAGGACAGTTGCGCATACTAGCATGATGTATCCCCTTTCATTGCTAATTGTCGAGAGGATTCGAGGGCCAGTCTAGTATATCGGCAATTATTTGTATCCCACAAACCATGTATAAAGGACACTGATCTGGTAAGAGCTTCAATTTCTATCGGAGGGGCAGCTAGTTCCGCTCGGGTAATCGCGTGTGGTACGGAGGCCTTGGCTCTAATCATTCGGGAAATCATAGATACCAAAGGTCTCTCCATTGACTTCCAATTATCCTGATCCACAGATGGTCCCCAAATCTGGACCCCATAAAGCATAGCCGAAGCCACCACAGTATCAAAGAGCCAAAGTTTTGTTCGTGGTTCCTGAAACTACACTTGTGAACACATCCTCTCCAACCCTCCCAAGGCCGCAGAGGCTATGGACAATCTAGCATCCGCTGCTTTCTTAAGAGTAAACTTCGGTCCTGCAAATACCACACCAAGGTATGTGTATGCATCTGTGTACTCTACTGTATCCTGGCCATATGCAAATGTAGTTGCCGATCTCCTAACCCACTGCGGTGTGGTGTTAAACACCATAACTTTGGTTTTACCCAGGTTTACCGACAATCCACTGTCCTCCGCGAATTTATGTAATGCATCTAGCTACCTCTGCATTCCATCTGGTGATTCTGCTATCAATACAATATCATCTGCATACAACAACAAAGGGATCCATGACCCTGCAAGTTGAGCACCTCTGTCACCCTCCCTATCAATGTAATCTGATACCTCATCTATGTACATACCAAATAAAGTAGGGGACAGTGGGCATCCCTACTTTACTCCAACGGTGGAATGAACAATGTCGGAATCCCCTTCTAGAGTACGTACATAACCAGTTACTGACCTGTATAAGGCCATGATCCCCCAAATAATCTCTTTGGGGACCCCTAACTCTTGCATCCTGCGCATCAATCCGGCCCTTGGTACTGTATCAAAAGCTTTCAGAAAATCCACAAAGCAACAATACATCCTTCTCCCGCTTGCTCTTCCTTCCTCAATAATGGCTCTGAGCATAAGAATATGATCTAAAGTGGAATAACCCCTCCTGAATCCAAATTGTCCCGTTGCCCTTATGCCCTCATTCTCTGCCCATCTACTCAATTTTTGTTCAAGAATGGATGCGTACAGTTGGGTCAATGTGTGACCTACCATAATGGTACGGTAGTTCCCGGGTATCATAAGATCCCCTGATTTGAAAATAGGTACGATAGTAGATAATTTCCAAGATAAGACCCCAAGTTCCTCGCGAACTTAAGTACCCCAGATCTCAATGTATAGGTTTTTTACTTTTTTACTTTTTTGGGCTAGAGCCGGCAAGCCAGCAAGGAGCTGCCTTTGCTTCGCGTGCACGCAAACGAGTCAAAGACAAGTTATCTTGCGGACTTGCCGACAAGGGGAAAAGCGCCTCCATGCCGTATCGTGGCATGTCAACGGGGAATGGAAGCAGGTTTCCCCCTCGGGGGAGTAAAAAGTCTTTTCATGCCATGTTAGTCAGTCCATGTTCCCTTGTTAGTCACGCCACCCGAGGGTAACGTCGGGAAATCACCAAACGAATTCAGTGATGCATTTAAGGACCAAGGCTGAGAGAGAGGGACAGACCCTTGTAACTCACAGACCGTGTTGAATCCTGCCCAGGTACTCCAGGATTTTCGCCTGGTAGAAAAAGGCCCCCGTCTAGCGGATGTCCGATAGGACTGCCATACCCAAAGTGGGCATCGGCTCAAAGGAGGCATCCCGATCCGGCCATCTCAATGTATAGTCATCACCCGAAGCGGAATGGATACTTTGCGTGAAGGTGATGAGCATGGAGGTGGTGAAGAAGAATTTTCCCCACCAAGAGGTTTTTCCGACCCTCCGTCTTCCCCATCTATGCCACGGTTTGCACCAAATCCTATGGAGGCTTTGGTCGAGTCGATGATTGACATGATGCTACAACCGTTCCGTCACCTTGGATTGCAAGCGCGAGGAAAGAAAGGTTGTAAGGTGCAGCGAAGTGAATGTTGAAATTTGCTCAAGATGAGTGCTTCGAATTGTGCTCAAGGGTTCCTTTTACTTACAGAAGGGAGAGCCTTCCGTTCCTTTAGTGAGAGAGTGCAAATGATCAGAAACAAAGTGGCAAACACTGTGAATGAAGGTGCTGAGACTGAGAGAAAGAGAGAGAAGAATACGACACCGGAATGTTGTCAAACCCTCCTCCGAAGGCCCCACTCTCTATGGCGAGAGCGGTCTACTATTGATTACACAAATCTCTATAATGCTTTGGACTTGCTGACGATGTCGACCACAATGAGGACGACGACGAGACGGGTTGAAATCTGAAAACGCTAATGGTTGAAATTTGCAAATCTTTATCTGCTGAATTCTGACTCTACGTTGGTGACGATGTCGATGGCAACGATGCGCAACGACGCACTGAAAACGCAGATGCTGAAATCTGTGTTTTCCGGGCTGAGACTGCAAACTACACTAGATCTGACCGTGCGGCGAGGATCTGTTGCGGGAAGGTGAGATCTCCGAGGTTCGGGACTTCTACTGCGATATCTGACTGCTGCAAACTGAAGACGTTGGTGCTTCTGGTGGTTCCGTCGCGGAGAATCTGCAAAACACTAATTTGTCCTGCTGATCCAAAAAATTTCGTGCTGCTGCAAAAACGCTATGGATCTGCTTCTTCTGCTAATGCCGGGGCTGATCTGCAATGCAAAAAGCCAGGGCTGATGATGGCTGAAAAACGCTAGGCCTTGCTGTTGCAAAAACGCTAGGTTGACATGCTTGGGGGGGGTTCTTGTTGAGAAGGTGCCTGTTGGATGTTTGGTCCCTGCTGCCTCTTCTGTCAAATTGTGCTAGCGCTAGGTTTCTTATGTACTTGCTTATCAAAATTGCCCTACCCAGTTCCCAACAAAAGTCACTTATTAATAATAAGTGAAAAATGGCTACAATAGGGAAAATAAGTCTATGCACTGTAAAAATGCTCCTGATGGGTTTTGATGGAAATCTGATGATCATGTTGTGTGCAACCAGAGGATATGCATCTACTCTAAGTGCCTGGATATGCACGGTCTACGAACAGACTCACAAAAGTGCAAGAACACTTCCTAAGCTAGGCTGAACTGAACCCCTGTCATGAAGTAGCTTGTCCCCGTACAAATAGGGTTAGATGTGCACGTGACAAAGGTAGCCTTGGATCGCGAACGCAAAGAAAAAAAGGCAAACTTGGATCGCGAGCGCAAAGAAAGAAGGGTAACCTTGGAGCGTGACATGAGCAAGCGCGTGTGGCGGCCAAAGGTAGCCTTGGATCGCGAACGCAAAGAAAAAAAGGCAAACTTGGATCGCGAGCGCAAAGAAAGAAGGGTAGCCTTGGAGCGTGACATGAGCAAGCGCGTGTGGCGGCCAAAGAAAAAATGGTAGCCTTGGAGCGTAAGCGTGAGCAATCGCGCTTGGCGGCCGAAGAAAGAAAGGCAGCTACTGAGCTTGAGCGTGAGCAAGCACGCGAAGCCCAACGCATAGCGGCCGAAGACGAACGAGCAGCCTTGGAGTTAGAGCGTGAGGTGCAGAGAGACCAACGCATGCAAGAGTTGGTCCTCCAGGTACTCACCTCAAAGCCCGAGCCGGCCAAAGATGTTGGCAGTTCATCAAGTAGCACAAGCAGAGATTTGGACTCCAACAACCCCGTCACAGAAAAGTTGACATTCAGTAAGTATGACAGTAAGATGCATGCTACTATTATTTATTCTTGGTTGCATCAATTTAATGCTTACTTTGCAACAACTAAGAAAACAAGAAATAGCAAGGTTTTAATGGCGGTCATGTACCTTGCCGGTGATGCCATTAATTGGTATCGCGCATGGCAAGAGGCACAATTGACCGCGCACCTAGAGGAAGCCGAAGAAGGCATACATCCGTATCCATGCCACGAGCCATCTTCACGCGATACTCATGGTCACTGTCCTGCGTCCGCAAGCTCAGTTTCTACACCAATCTTGCATCCACAAAATTGTGTGAGCTTCCATTATCAAGGAGTACGGTCACGTCGTGACCATTGATCTTCCCGGGGAAACAGAGAAGATCGTGTTTATCAAACACTTTGGTGCTAAAAGTACAATTAGTGCATGAACTGTGCACTAAATGATGGATTTCAACTTGAATGACATCAGAGTTACCTGAGATCTCGTGAATCTCGTGAATCTGAACCGAAGGACGTCCTTGCGGTTTCTTTGCTTCTTTTTGGGGTAATCCTTGATTTGGTGACCCGTCTGGCCACATCCGAAGCAAGCCCCCTTCTTCACTGCATCAACAACTGAAGCATTTTGGCTTTCTTCTTCTCCTTAGAAGATCTCGGCGGTGATTTGGACTTATGCTGGAATCGGGGTCGCTTTCTCGAAGCACCCTCACCGGATTGATGGTTTGCAGTTCTTTTCTTCTCATAATTCGCTCCATTTATTAAATGGAATGTCCGAGCCTTTGCCACTGCATCCTCGACATCAGTTGGGGCTTTGTCCTTAATTAAGGCCCAACGGTAGTCCTCATGCAATCCCAGTAGATACATGTGCACAACGTGCGTAGAACCCACCTTGCAGAAGGTGAGCGCCTCTTTGAAAGCTGTCGTATATTTATCAAAAGACAGTTTTTATCGAAATACTCTGCAGTTCGGCATAAGCTTTGTAAGGATCCATTTTAGCGAAGTCCCTCTTGAATTTCACACAAAAATCAGCCCACGTCGTAGGCTTCTCTGTCATGTCACGCCACTAGGTAAGCGCCTTACTGCGCAGATAGAGAGAGGAATCGTCTGAATCCTCCATTCATCAGCTCCCCATGGAGATCAAAGTATGTGGTCCACTGGTACAGCCAGTTATTGACGGCCAGCTCTGTACACTCCTTCTCTTCCCCTGAGAAATTTGTAGTTTTGTACAGAATCATGGCAGTCGGACCACCTTGTGAACGCCCAAAAGCAGCAATCTGCATCCGCAATTGTTGGGGATGGGTTTCGCCCTCGGAAATACGCGCAGTCGTCGACTGAGCCATATTTTCAAGAGTAGAGAGTCGGGAACTGAACCCCTGCACGACCCCTTCGAGAGAGGCCAAGCGAATGGTCGTCTGAACGTTCGTGTTTTCCAGAGCGGTAACACGTTGGTCGAAACTTTGGAAAGTACTTGTAATCCATGTGTAGAGAGCATGCGTGAATGGAATTTGGATATTACCTGGCACGTCGTCACGCTGCACATCTGAGCTGGAGGAATCCATGGCAAAGTGCGTGAGACACTGGAAATTTCACGTGAAACTGGGCCTTTTTTACACTTTCCGTTCGCGAAAAGTTGAAGTTCGAGGAGCTCTATGCGTCGGCGTGAGCTTCTGAAGGCGAGCAGGTGATGGCGGGAGCGCGGAAGCACGAGCAGGTGAGAGAGAGGAGTGGTGGGACAGAAGCAGCAGAGCCAAAAAGTCAGTTTTCTACAACTTATGAGTCTCTGTAAGTGAGTTTTTTAATAAACTCAAGTTTCAGACCATACTTTAAAAAACTCAAAATGTCCTGGCCATTTAAAATAAAAGGGGCATTTAATAAATGAACTCTTAAGAGGCCTGAAGCGTTAAAAAAAAAAAGGAAACGCTAGCGCTGAAGCATATCGAAGGGAGAGGGCTACCGCGTGGCTTGCAAGGGTAAAAAAAAATCCATCTGCATGTGCCCAACGTGGGTGCGTGTGCCCCTCCGTGCCCAACACACGCTGCGCAACCCAACTCAAATGCCAGCGCAATGTGTTTGTCCACGTTGGAAAGAAAACAACAACGCAAAGTTCCTCGTCATCCTCTGCAGACCCAAGGCTCGCCCACAGAGAGAGGTAGTTCTCTCTCTCTCTCTCTCTCTCTCTCTCTCTCTCTCTCTCTCTCTCTCTCTCTCTCTCTCTCTCTCTCTCTCTCTCTCTCTCTCTCTCTCTCTCTCTCTGTGCTTCACACAGAGAGAGAGATTACAGAGAGGTTTTTTTAAAAGCTATTGTATGTTAGCTTTAAGCCAAAACTAACAGAAATACGCTGATTTTCATCAAAAACCAGTAAAAAATGATAAAAATCCTCTGATTTGCAGCACTTTCACCTGCCAATTTGCTGATTTTTATAAAAAATCAGCAACTGAACATTATTTTCTTACCTGCAAACATGCTTTCAAGAAGATAAGTAAGTAATTTCAAAAAATTAATCACTAACAATTACATGAAATTGAGGTTACCCGACTCAAACGGATCTGTAGGTGTGCACACGGTCCCTCGTGCAGCCAAGCCGGCTCTGATACCATGAAACGAACAAGGAGAGAGGATCTTCCGGCTACACAGACCGCCTACAGATACGCGTCGGACGAACCACCCGACCATAGCCACCATCCGACAGCTCCCCCACGCTAGGGCCAGCGTCCGAGGACGTAGGCATGCACCTGTAAGACCGAGCTTCCCATACCACCCGGCCTCACCTCCTCGAGATGACCTCGCGGGCTAACCATTGGCACTCTGTCAGTGGGGGTCGATGACTGCAAATGAGGCCTTGGCCTCCCTTTTATAATAATGGCCGGCCACACTGGCCGTGTTCACACTACGTCCACCCGGACACTGGATGCCCATCCTGACGACATCTGGGCTAGATCCCCTCTCCTGTGAGCGAGACATAACACATAAAGATGCTGACTAAAATACAGGAAACGATCACGAATGAAACACTCGCACAATGCGTGCGTATCAATCATGCGAACATATAATACTTCCTGTAAGGGTTCTTTGGACCGAGGCTCGAGAGCCAAGATCGGTTCTTCCTGAGGGGGTTCTTTGGACCTAGGCTCGAGAGCCAAGATCGATCCTTCGTGATTGATCGAATCTATAACGAGGTTAGCTTCGCTAGAAAAAACATCAACTAACTCATCATCCCTGTGAACAATCACGTCATCTTCATGCAAATCATCATGCCTGTGAGAAATCACATCTTGATCATGCAAATCATCATGCTCGTGAGAAATCACATCTTGATCATGCAAATCATCATGCTTATCATTATCATTCAAATCATCATGCAAATCATTGTCATCCAAATCATCATGCAAATCATTGTCATTCAATTCATCATGCAAATCATTGTCATTCAATTCATTATGCTTCTCATAATCATGCAAATCCTGTGTGTCATGCTTGGGAGAAGAAGAGACTGAGAAAGTCTCCTTTTCTTGATTCTCTTGCATCTGTGCCTGAACTTGAGAAAAGAGTCGCAAGAACTCTTTCATGTGTCGGTCACTCTGTTCTTGTCTTGCTTTGGCTTCGCGATGTATGGCTGTCACTCTTTCTTCGTGTTCACGCTCTATTTCTGCTTTTCTTTCTGCGTGTCTTGCTTCGCGTTCTAACTTCCTTTCCATAAACATCTGGTCCAAAGCCTCCACAATCCTTGACGTAGATCGGGAAGGGGAGGGTCGAAAAAACCTCCTGGTGGGGAAAATTCTTCTTCACCTCTCTCATGCTCATCACTTCTAAGCGAAGTATCCATTCCGCTTCGAGTGATGACCATTCTGAAGGCGTGGGTTCTTGTGGGTTCTTGCGGTCTTGGGTTCTTAAGTTCACGAGGAACTTGGTTTCTTGCGGGTCTTGGTTCTTGGGGTTCTTGAGTTCTTGAGGTTCTTGCGGTTCTTCTTTTGCTTGCAATCTGAGTTGGAGAAGGATCTTCTCTTCACCCGAGTTCTGCTCTTTTCCGCGGGCACACCCCTTGGCGGCCTTGCACTCACACCAAGGTTGCTTTTTCCGACCTCACGTCGATTGGCCGGCCGCTAAGTGCACAGTCCGCTCTCAATGAGTGAAAAGAGACACAAGGGGAGGCTGGACAAGCCCTTCTTTCTTGGGATTCCTGTCACTGTTCAAAAACATGATTAGGCATCGACACGCCCAAGCGAACTTGGGTTCGTGCGACCACAACAAGCCCAAAAAAAAAAAATTCTTGTGATTCTTGTGGTTCTTTCCTTGAGTGATACAGAACACTGTCAAAGCTCTGATACCAATGTTAGGTGCAGCGGAATGAATGTTTGCGCTTTGCTCAAGATGAGTGCTCCGAACTGTGCTCAAGGTTCCTTTTGTTCTTATGGAAGGGAGAGCCTTCCGTTCTTAATGAGAGAATGCTATGATCACAAACAAAGTGAATGGACACTGTGCGTGCAAGTGTATGAGACTGAGAGAGAGAGAGAGAGAGAGAGAGAAGAGAGATACGACACCAGAAACGACGTAAAACCCTCCTCCGAAGGCCCCACTCTCGTCGGCGAGAGTGGTCTACTTATGATTGCACAAACTGGTACAAACTGAATGCATGGGATTGATGCAAGTCTAGGCTATGTCGGCGTCGACGACGGTGATGGCGAGACCGACCTAAGGGCTGAAATCTGCAATCTTTTATTTGCTGTCCAAAAACGCTATGGGCTGAAATCTGCTACAAATCCAAAAATGCTAGTTTTGGGGGCTGATTCTGCTGATCTTTGTCGCTGAAATTCTGCAGGTCTTGGGGCTGAAAACTGATGTTCTTTAGGGCTGAATCTGCTGGTCTTTTAGGGCTGAATTTGTTGGTCTTCATTGCTGGCTGAAATCTGTCCAAAAACGCTGTTGTAGCAAAAACGCTAGACTTGGAAATTTGCTAACGATGGCTTGATCAAAAACGCTAGGCCTGTGGTCTGCTGGCGATGAGGGAGATGGAACGCCAAGTGCTGGGGGTGTATGGCGAGGATCACCTTGATGAAAAACGCCAAGGATGGCATCTTGCTTGGAGGGAAAACCACCAAGGTTCTTGCTTGAGAAGTTGCCTGTTGAGCTTAGCTCCTGTTGCCTCTTCTGCCAATTAGTGCTAGTCTAGGTTTGCTTATAAACAAACTTACTCAATTTGCCCTATCTACTTTCCAACAAAAGTCACTTAAAAATAATAAGTGAAAAATGTCAAAAATAGGTAAAATAGGCTAAATGCACTGGAAAATTCCCTTGAAGGATTCTGATGGATTCTGATGGGAATGCTTTTGATCATGTTGTGTGCAACCAGAGGATATGCATCTACACTAAGTGACTAGGCATGCACGGTCTACGAATAGACTCACAAAAAGTGCTAGATCACTTCTAATCTAGACTGATTGGATTGACTGAACCCTTGTCGTGCTGTAGCTTGTCCACGGACACATAGGGTTGGATGTGTTACGTGACACATGGTCATGTCCCTTTTGTACGGGTTACAGACACTGCCACATAACAAGTGGTAAGACCGCCCTTTGTTGTTTGGTCGAGTTCTGGTATGTCTCACACTGATGGTTGTTTGAGGGAAGTACACACACACACACACCTATGCTATAGTAAAGGGGGGGACTTCTACTCATGGTTTCAGGTGAATGAACTCTGCCATGGTCTGTCTGTCTCGAGTCCATTGTCAGTGGTTTAGGCTTGAGGGGGGGGTTGTTGGGTATGCAAGCCCGGTAATGATGTCTAAGCATGTGGGAAACTCCCTTATAGCATGCAGGTGTAAGAGTCAGTTGCAAGTCAAGTCTGCATGCAATTTGCAAGATCCAAAGTTATTTATTTTGTAAGGCTTCTACACAATAAGCATAATCAACAATAGCATGTTATTTTTGTATTGCTGTGTCGAGATCTCTCGCTTTCTCTCTTTCTCGTTCTGCTGCTCTTCCTCACCACGCCATGAACCCTCACACGCTACACCCACCATAGCTGGCTGCCTCAATAGTCTTATGTAGCACGAGGATTCCGCTCTCGTGCATCTCTCTGCCCCTTTGAATACAGAAACGTGATGCACCGCTCGAGGACTTTTCATTTGTATGTACAGTTGTGTGGGTTCATGCACAATTGCCGAGGCAAGAGCCTCTTGCACAGTTACTGGATTAGCTAGTTGCTAATCTCCCGTAGGTACAGATGAATTCGGAGAGATTTCGCACGAGAAATCTCGTCCGACTCAAAGGGCAAGTAGCCCTACATGTGCGGGAGCTCGAGGGCTTGCTATGAATGCGACCGGCACGCGAAACGGAGCCCAAAATAGGGAATTACAGCCTGCTGTGTAAATTTGCAGGTTTAGGGTTTTGGCCCTAATCGAACCCTAATACCCCCAAGAGGTTCGGGGAAGGGAGGGGATCGCTGGACAGAAAACAGAGAATTCAACGTGCTGCAGATTCTCACCGGTTTGGGAAAGTGCCCGTATGCGCCGGGAAAGTCGTCCAATGTGTGGGGATTTTGTCTGTGAAATTTCCTAGTATGGTTATGTTGCCAAATCGGGCCAGAACAAGTCTTTTTCAACCCGGATTATGCGGGACGGCTCGTAGGAAATCGCAGGTTTTATTCCCTCTTTGAATACAATAAAGAAATACCGAAAGGGGAGCCAATCTTTGGAGCTAATAGGTTGTCGACGTCTGCTTGGAGCGCTAGCTTCCAGGCCGTGTTCATTTGAAGTGTTAATTCCAATCACAGGTTTAATTATGAAGTTTCTCTGTGTCCTAAAGTTCAAGTAAAGTAAAGCTTTGGGTGAAAGCCATAGTCTACCGCCCTACGGGCCGGTTTCAAATTCCTCAACTTCAAGCTGCTCTTCTTGAACCATCTCTTCTGGTACTTCTCCAACAAAGGGCCTCAATAGGCTCACATGGAATGCATTATGGATCTTCCAGTTCTCATGCAACTTCAACCTGTATGCCACATCACTGATCTTCTCCAAGACTTGAAAAGGGCCATAGTAACGCATACTAAGCGTAGGAAACAGATGTTCTTTGCCCTTTCTCTTTCTCAGTCGTGCCTTTTCAAAACGCAACAAGACCCAATCGTTCTCTTTAAACAAGAGCTCTCGACGATGGCTGTCAGCCGCTCTTTTCTGTTTAGCTTGTGACTTTTCCAAGGCATACTTGACATTTTTGTAAGCTTCTTGCCATCCTTCCACATAGCGATCCGTTTCAAATATCTTGTTCTTTGTTTGCAAATGGGAGGCACTTTCTTTCCACCTTTAACAATTTCAAAAGGTGCTTTGCCAGTAGAAGAGTGCACTGTATTGTTATAAGCATACTCTAACAGTGGTAAGTAATGCTCCCAAGATGCTTTATGCTCTGAAACATAGCACTTCAGCGAATCCAAGACAGTAGAATTCGCTTCTTTAGACTATACATCTGTTTGTGGATGAAAAGAAGATGAGAACTTTAGAGTAGTGCCCATGTTCTCAAACAATGCATTCCAAAATAAGCTAGTCATTCTTGAGGTCTCTGTCACAGAGAATTGACTGTGGCATCCCATGGTACTTAAAGGTATTCTGCATGAAGATATTGACCATGTGTTCAGGCTTAATCTTCTTTCTAACAGGAATGAAATGTGTCTGCTTGCTAAATCTGCAGATGATTGTCTAGATTCCATCATTCCCTGTAGTTGTTCTTGGAAGATCAAAAATGAAGTCCATGGCAATACTTTCCCATGGCCTCTCTAGAATAGGTAGCAGTTGCAATAACCCTGGTGCCTTCTATCTGTCAAACTTGACCTTTTGGCATATTAGGCAAGATCTGACATATGCATCCACATTTGATCTCAAAGCTGGCCAATAAAAGAAAGTCTCTACCGCTTTGACAGTAGCATCAATGCCACGATGTCCAACATACGGTGGAGCATGACTTCTAAGCAAAACTTTTGGCCTTAATGGCTTTGTAACACATAGTCAGCCATGCATCATGATAAAGCCATCTTTAAGAATGTGATGATCATGATGTTGTCCGTTGATCAGCTGTTTTTAGATTCCAGAAAAATCTTCATCAGTTGCATACTGCTCTTTCATATCATCAAGTTCCTGATGATAAGAAATTGAAACGGCTGATACTTGTGGTTTGCAAGATAAGGCATCAGCAACCACATTTTCCTTGCCTTCCACATGCACTATCTGAAAATGGAACATTGACAAAAAATTTGCCCAATGCATGTGTTTCTCTGACAACTTTGCTTGTGTGAGAAAATATATTAGAGTCCGGTGATCCGTTTGCACTACAAAATCAGCACCAAGCAAATAGTGCTTCCAACTGAGAAGTGCATGGATTACCCTCTGCGTCTAGATGCTTTGCAGAGGGAGCCCCCTTGGGTTCTTTATAAAGGTTACAAGGGATGCTAAAAGCAAAGCCCCAAAAGCTTCAAAATCAAAAGCTTCTTCACTTAAAATAAAGCAATCCCTTAAAATAGGCTTATTATAAAGAAACTTGTCCAAAAGCCTCTCAAGCAATTTGCGTAGGCCAAAAAGCTGGAAATCCGTAATCTTCAACGTGAAAAGCGAGATCCGTACAGCTAGCCACGTCAACACTATCAGCGGAAATCGCCCCGCAATTCACGGGTTTCCATACAGTGAGCCACGTCAACCAAAATCCTCAGCATGCTACCAATCGGGGAGGGGGTTTGTGTGTATGCTGTGCTGCCCAATCTAAGGCCAGCCCATCACCAAATTGTGACATACCCCCTCTTGAAAGCATTGTAATCGCCCTCAATTACGCCTGCAAAATAGACAGAGGCCATAAACTGTTTTAGTAGACACTGACTGTTAGTACCGACGCACTAGGAACACACATCTAGCACATGTACCAATCGACAGTCACACCATAAGACATCACTTGACATCACAGGACATCACATGACAAATCACATTCACAAATTCATTCGGATCTTAGACCATGATTAAGCGGCAACGTTTTTAGCAATCGCATCTAGATCCACTCCGGACCTCATAGATGGCCGATTAACTAATCCTTATTGCAATCACGTCTATTGAGATCTTTCAAACCAAAATGATGTAGTCATTTTGTCTATCAGTTCCTGCACTTAGACAAGTCAAGAATAAATCAGTATCATATTATCGGGAATTCCAATTCATAAAGTCATATAGCAGAATACTGCCAGCCCATAGTATCCCTAAAACTCAAAAGAGACATCAATGACTTTAGTATCAAAAATCGGGGCAATCTGTTGACAAAGGAGTGCAGCGACTCTCTTCTTGTGCATACCCACTGCACCGAATTCCGCCCAGCTGAGTTGGGGTTCAATTTTGGAATAGACTATGCTTAACCAAATGCTTCAAGGTAATAGGTTCACAATCTGAGGAGTATCTGCCAGGTCTTCCTGCTCCATCCATTTCGCATCCAATGCGGGATAGTTCTTGAATTTAACCAAGAACCGCCTTTTCATTTTACCTTTTACCTTTCTATCTTTATGTGCCAAAATTTGTTTTGGAACGAGTATCTCCTCGTTCTCCTCCACTTTGGGTTGCTCATCTAGCTCCCCATCATCGAGCGCATCGCCTTTAAAAGGCTTCAGGAGACTCACATGAAAAGCATCGTGAATTCTCTAAGTATCGGGCAGCTTCAGTCTAAAGGAGACATCATTTATCTTTTCGAAATTTTGGAAAGGTCCATAGTATCTCATGCTAAGCTTTGGAAAAAGCCGCTCCTTTGCTTTTTTCTTTCTCAGGCGTGTCTTCTCAAAACGTAAGAGAACCCAATCGTTCTCCTTTGATTTCAAATCGCGACAATGTCGATCTGCTGCCTTTTTCTGTATTTCCTGAGATTTCTCCAAAGCCTTGTGGACCAAGTCCAAGTCCCTCGTGAACTGGTCGGCTTCAAAAGAAATCTTATCTTTCGTGCTAAGGAAGGGTGGAACCTTTGTAGCAAATTCAATAATCTCAAATGGCGCCTTCCCCATCAAAGAGTTGGTCGTGTTATTGTAGGCATATTCAAAAACCTTTTCTCATGTAGTCTTTTGATCCACACTCCCATGCAAACAAAGAATAGTTGTAATGAATTCGTTTGCATTACTTGCAATGGTAGAAATTCTTAGCAAGCAACCGAGCCCAGCAGATTCGGATGTATTCGTACACACACACACAATCCCGTGCACACAAAGAATAGCTTTAGTGAATTCGTTTGCAGTACTTGCAGTGGTAGAAATTCTTAGCAAGAAACTGAGACCATCAGATTCGGATGTCTTCATAGAGGGCTTGCAAGGGCTCTCCAAAGTCATTCGAATGAGGGACTTGCCCAACTTTCGCCATGTGCTGGACATCAGCCCCCCATTTGACCACTTTTCGGTGGGCAATCATAACAAACTTCCATTGAAACGTGCAAGATTTTGAGTAGCATCATCCCCGTGAGTTTTATGAACTTTTGCGCAACAAAAAATGAAGTAATGCACGAAACATCGCATGAGCCCTGTGTATTGCTTATTTTAACTAATAAATCCACGCCCATAAGCATTACACATCATTGAACCATTTGACAACACATATGCAAGGACCCATATAGATGGATGGGTCTTACCATCTGAAAATTCAGGTTTTAGATACAACTTAAAAACAGCATGCTACAATGAAGAGGGAGTGGGAAGGACTTCCAATGACTGTCAAGACCTGTAGTATAACAAGGGGGGCCTCCAAGACCATAACAACTCATCTTTGCATTTTAAAACTGAAGCCTCTGACCCTTCACAATCTTTACTTCGATTTTCACAATGCAAAGGAGTGTATCTTCCCAGAGTCCTCCTTTACAGAGAAAGAGAGGGGACATGCTCTGATACCACTGGGTGAAAGAGGCAAGCCCAAAACTACATACGTTCGTAAGAAACTTACAAGTTTTAGTAATAGTCAAACTGAAAACATAGAGATTACTACTTTATTAATGATGCTACTTCATCATGTTTTTGTTTTCATGAAACTACTGAAATGAAGAAAAGGAACAAGAAATCTGAACAATTACAGCTTTCTTGATAAAAATCCACCCATATTCGATTGGCTAAGCAAGTTCAAACGTTTCAACGACAAAAACACGAGACAAATGCTATATCTTAATTCTTAAGTTCCATTATTTTGAAAAATAAGAATTTCACACTCAAAAATAGTACTTTGATCATTTATCTGTCTTAGAAACTAAGAACAATGAACGGAGTACAGGAAATGTAATAGAATATTCCATAACAAATTCATTCTAAGTCTTATAACCTTGACGTTGAGTGTATCAAGCAACCGTAGCTAAATACAGGTCCCAGTTAGACTTGAAACATATGATGATTGGTACGATACTCCTATTTTACAATTAGCCAGTGACCAAACTTCTATTTTTTCTCGTGTCATCAGTGCCTAATCTTGCATGTAGGTTCACCTAATATTAACCCAGAGCTTTACAAAACCAACAAACTAAGCCTCTATCGCTACAACTTTGAATGCTTGCAAATACTATTGCTTCAACAACCATATAGCTTATTAACTAGAAAACTGCAAGGCTGCAACCATTGTTAGTGAGCTGTTGGACTAGCTACGACTAATTTAATGAGTACCTCCCAGATTATAGCAGTGCAGTCCTTTGAAGCAGAAGCAAGGTACTTTCCGTCATGCGAAAACTGCAGAAACCAGACTTCATTGTCGTGGACTTCTAATACCTGGGAAGGAAAACTTTTTATTAGATAAAGAACCATCGACTTTGAATGACTGCATAACATAATTAAAACATTTTAACTGCCTGGATGTCTTTTCCTAAAACTAAATGCACGACCTTGATGCCATTGCAAGAGGTGGGTAGAGTGCTTTCACCAAATTGAGGTCTAGCCAATTATCGAGCTTAAAATTTCTTTCAGGAGGGGACTGAAGGGTCAGTATCGCAGTTTGTCAACAAATTCTGCCTTGCCAAAGATTTACATGAAAGCATTCTCTTGAAAATCTAGTCTGTGTGTGCAGACAACACTTCACTAAAAGAAACACTAAAAAGTCTGTTGAGTTGAAGAGTTCAAGTTTTTTATCGTGTCTTCACAATAAACTCAATAGACCATATGATATCTCTGCCATCAATAGCTCTCGAGGGTCCTTTCCTTTTCTAGTTGTCAAGACTCTCTATCCAACACACAGATCTTGTATTGAGAGTCAAAGAAAATTTTCATCTTCCTGATTCTACAAGAAACTTTTTTTTTTTGGCCATACTCACAATTGTGAATGGAGATGATATATTAACTTAGCAAAGAATGTACAATGAACCTCAAGCATTACAAGAAACTTTTCTTAAAAAATTACCACAAACAGGCGCAACAAATTCAGCTTGAAGGACAGAAGGCTTTTAGATGAATACCACCACCTAACCTTCTAATTTAAACAGGGAGTTATATAGTTTAAGGTAAGATTGAAACAAGTTGCTTCCAAATCTGTCAAAACTTCCAAGCTGTCACAGATAGAACTTTTATTGCCAAAAAGAAAGCTCTTTTATGGTCTCTCATTGATAACAGAGGCAACCACAATATCCAAGTCAGATACGAATATCAAGGCAGTCACATTTCAGATGATAGCGCTTTTGAGCGATGGTTATTGTTATCAGACGATTTTGGTGCTTTTAGCACTTATAAAAATAACTCCTGATTTTAAAAGCCTCTTTTTGGGCTTTATGGCCAGTGCTTATAAAAGAGAGGCGAGGGCGCCATTAGTCCATCAAATTGCACCTCTGTGGATGCCTCACAAGGAGAGTGTGTGCTCTTTGAAAATTCTAACTTTGTATTCAATCAATGAATCAAGAAATACTGCAAGCGACGCCTAGTTGACAGGCCAGTGCTTCTAAGAGTGCACCTCGCCACTCAGTCTCTTGTCTACAATATTTTCAAGTTTAAGAGTGTTGTTTCCCATTCAAGTTTGATATGGTTGTAGTGATTTACCACATTGTCAAGTAAACCACCGGTTACATCTTCCTCGGCTCCTATTCCACAACCTCCAAAAGCTAATGATGTGTAGACTCATCATGATGCAACTTAGGATGATTCAGATCATAGTGCTGATAGAGATGAGGAGATTCGAGTTGCTCCCAAAGGAGGAGGTAAACCCATTGGATACTCTTCAAAATTCCTATGTCGTAGATTTCCCTCCAAATCGGAAGCCTCAAAGTACTATGAGGCAATCTCAACAGCTACACAAGGTTAAGACAGGTGCGGTTTATGACAGGTGAACTATGCCTTGATATCCTCAATTGTCAAAGACAAAAGCTCTTTCAGTTGAGGAGGGCCTTTCACAATCGAAGTGGAAGGAGGCAATAGAAGTTGAGATTGATTCTATTGAGAAAAATGATACTTAAAAAGTAGATTCCAAGCCCAAAGAAGCGGAAGGTTGTTGGTGTCGAGTGGGTCTATAAGACCAAGTACAAGTATGACGGTTCACTATACAAGGACAAAGTTCACTTGGTCCGGTGTAGACTATGACGAAACCTTTGCACTGATTGCATGTATGGCAACTATTCCGATAAGTTCTACTCTTGCAGCTCATCATAGATGAGTGATGAGCTCATTTATCAAATGGATGTCAAATCAGCCTTTCTCAATAGTTATTTGGAGGAGGATATGTATGTGGGGCAACCTCCCGGTTTCTCAGTCCCAAGTTCAAGAAAAAATAATTACAAGTTCTTGAAGGCCCTTTATGCGTGAAGCAAGCTCCTTGTGCTTAGTATTAGAAGATTGATGCTTTCTTCCTACAACGTCGCTTTCATTGTTCTTCTGCAAACCCGATTTATATCCTTTCAGAGAAGGTGGATTGGTGCCACTTGTTATCCTCTATGCGAATGATCTTGTTATTACAGGTAGCCATGCAAAGTATATACACTGCACTAGCTAAGAAGTTTGAGATGATAGTTCTCGGCATACTTTACTACTTTCTTAGAATGGAGATTTGGCTGAGAGAAGGAGAGATGTTCCTCTCTTCGCAGCGAAATGTCCCAGAGTTGTTAAGGCCTTTTAACAAAGGTTGTCACCATTTTCCTTACTATTATTGATGATAGCATCGACGTCAATACTCAAGCAACACTCGATGACAAATTACACCTTTACTTTTGGATTGAGGACTAATAAGAAGCAAACTGTTGTTGCCTTGTCTTCCATAGAAGCAAACTGCTTGCAGAGCTACATGTAAGTCTAATTGGCTCTAGAGGTTATTTTGTTTTGGATAACAATCATAGTCATATCTTGGTCCTCACCAAACTTCAAATGCTATCAATCTATCTTGTCATCTCATCCATTCTTCATGAAAAACTCCTAATACACCGAAATCACCTCATCAGTGAAATCTCTCAAGACAAAATGTTGCAACCATTCTTTTCATAGAGATCCTTAAGCGGAATATTGTCAGTCACAATACCTATCATTATGCTAAAAAAGACATAACCATAAGTCATCCATCCACAATCCCTTATGGAGCGTAGAGCAGCTCTCCTTATGCGGCAAGTACTGCACCTTACTCAACGACTAAATACCTGTGGAGCTCTACACAAAGAAGCTCCTCACATCTATGATTAAATGACGATCCACCAAGGACTATCTTCCAAGTCATCCCCTCCAATCCGAACTTTAAGGAACTCCACAAATCCCCTCAATAGAAGTCTACAATACAAGATCCCTGTCTGAACTTACCTTGTCAAATCAAGTGCTCACGTCAAGAGACGTTCTATATCTAATCCTGATCTGCACCTTTTCAAAAAGGTCTTGCATACTGCAACTTTTCTACTTGTACAAGCCAAAAGTCTCAATCTTTCCAAAAACTTGTCTTTTCAATTGAAAAAGAAAGAAATTCTACAAATCCAATGATCCATATCTTTCGAGGCACCTACTATGCGTCCTTTACTTTTTTATCTTCTACCGTCTGATTTTTCATCTTGAAAAAACACTGTACAGCAATATACCCTTCTTCCCCACAAGAGAAACACTTCACTTGCTCAAACAAATCGTGCCTAACTCTTCTATCCATCAGAAAGTTTGGCCTCCTCCTTTGTCGGATGTACACATTTGGTATCATACCATACATAGGTCCTTATGGATATCCCTGAATACCAAGGATCGTACCATATTCAAAAGAAGACCTCGTCAAATCCAAATCTAAGCTAGCCACAAACAAATCTGAAAGGAGTCACTCATGAAACTTCTTTACTTGATGCAATCTTCGCCTTCTTGACCATTGGAACCTTCACTTTCTTCTTTGCAATTGCAGATTTATCTCCTTTTCTCGACAAAGAAGGTTGCGGCGGTGTCAAATCAATAGGATCCCAAATTGCTGACCACTTTTCCTCCCTTTAAGAAATTGATGGTGCCATCACATCTTTCCACCCCAAAATATCAAATTCATGCTCTCCTCTGACATATAAACTAGGCAAAATTGGGATCCTTTGAATAAACTTGCAAGTGCTCCACAAGCATATCAACCACTGCTTTTCTGTCCTACTCTTTGTGTTTAGGAGTAGATTATCACAAAGTAATGACGTGGCATGACCAACTGGACGAGAAATGGCCGAGTGGACAAAAAAATTGAATCGGCTGCGGGGCCCGGAACCCTAAAAGACAGACTTGCACTCTGAAAGAGATTTCCGTAAATCGCGCTGACATGCTGACATGGCAAATCATAGGGATGCTGACGTGGCAAGGCTGTACGGATTTCCGCAATTTTCGCTAGCTTTTGGGAGCAGATGCTTTTGGGGTTCAATGCTTTTGAATTGATTGCTTTTGGGGCTCTGCTTTTGGGCATCCCTTGTAACGTTTATAAGGACCCTTGGGCCTCACTTTGCAGAGCATTTGGACACAAAGTCTGAGAGCAGAGGACCCTCGAGAGTTGTACTTCATTGTGAGCAATAATAAAGAAATACCGAAAGAGGCGCAAGTCCTTGGGGCCAATGCTTCTGGGCGCCGAACTCCACCGTGCTGTGTTGACTCTCTCTCTCTCTCTCTAAGTAAAGTTCAGTGAATTTGAAGTTTTTGATCTTGTGTTGCTATTGATTTCTCGCTTGGAGTGTCCAAGCATATAACATAGATCTTGCTAAGTCTTGAGCTATTCTCCTTCCTCTTCCAATTCTTCAACTTCTTCAATTTTCTTGACTGCGCCGAAGTCTTCTCCTTCCCCAATCTCTTCATCCATATGCTTGTAGCTCTTCTTCTTCCCAAAGATAAGAAGATATTGCTTCCATAGTCAATTGTTGCAATTTTGGAACGACTTATAATCGTTTGAGCTCTGGTACCACTGTAGCCGACAAGTCAGAGAAACATGAACACTAGTTGTGATTTCTTTTATGACCAATCTGGTCATGTCTTATCATCTGCTACACGACATATAGAAGAAGGTGTTCAGAGAATAACTTATCAAAGGATCAAAAGTTGGTTGAGCATCCAAGGGCACGTTTAGGAAAAAAAAGTCGCACAAGCCATTCTCATGAGCAAGTGCTATTAGATAGAGGTGGTTATAAGTAAGGAGGGATGATCGATGACCCGACAAGCCCTGCTTTAAAAGCATGTGTCAGCTTGACAAACATGTTCGAACTACTTGAAATTTGAACTTATAGTACGACTAGCTATCCAACATTGAAAAGTGATGTTTGTAATACAACTCACAATACTTCTTTTCTTTGTCTATCCTTTAGAACAACACAATATTACAAAGGACATACATTGGACACAGACTCGAAGTGGTTATAAGTAAGGGGGGGGGTGATCGATGACCCGACAAGCCCTGCTTTAAAAGCATGTGTCAGCTTGACAAACATGCTCGAACTCCTTGAAATTTGAAGCTTATAGTACGACTAGCTATCCAACATTGAAAAGTGATGTCTGTAATACAACTCACAATACTTCTTTTCTTTGTCTCTCCTTTAGAACAACACGATATTACAAAGGACAAACATTGGACATAGACTAGAAAACACTTTTCATAAATAATAATCACAGAAGCATTTTGATTGCTTTCAAATGAAAATAGTATAGTGAGAAAATAAGGTAATAAACTATCGCCACAAACATTTAAATGTGGTTGTTAAGATTCAAAATTTAAAAGCCTAAGATTTTAAAAATAGGTTCAATGAGCCAAGACTTTAAAGCAAGAGAACTTAGAAAAGTTAGATAGAGATTGTCGAGAGAAGTGTCAAGGAGGTGGTAGCCACAACTTCGTTAAGGTAGAGAGACAGAGCAAGGGTAGACTCTAGAGAGAACAAACAAAGAGTACATGCTTGTGTTATAACCAATATTTCTTTACTATTTGATAAACCAAGATGTGTAGCTTAGATAATGAAACACGTGCATCATTTTTTAAACACATGAAGGATTCAAGTCCTTTAGGCAGATCTAATTTTTTCTATGAGTTTCATTGTTTAAAACACTTCCACAAAGAATAGGCATAATTTCCAAGAAACCTTGTGCCAATTAAAATGGTGGATAAGACGCTATATATGCACCCAATAGGGGCAAATATCTATGCACTTATTGACATCTTATACAAATCAAAAGAATGTAAGCTTCTTGTTTAAGTGTCATTCCCCCATATCTTTCCCTTCATTGCAATACTTGACCAAACTGGCAAAGAGTCCCTCATGAAATACCTTTAACATCCACCTCGCTACATTATAAATTGTTAAAAATATTGACGTCAACAAAGGTGTCACAATGAAGCCATAAAATCATCAAAAGGGAAAACATCACTAACAAAAGAACTAATAATGTAAGAAAATAACCTGAAGAGTTTGGTTAGGAATTTGGTCACGCCCACATTGATGATCAGAGTATAGGGACAATGGCTGATCCACAGAGTTATGAAAAATGCATGACTTTCTTTGCACAATCAAAGCCTGCTCAATAAGATGCTCCAATCTCCTCTCCGGTATCATTACTGACGGAGGTAAAAATCCTTGAAGCTCCTGCAGAAGCTGTTCTCGAGCAGTTTCACCAACCTTTTTTGTCTTCAAAAAAGGAGATTCTACTCTGGATGGGCAAATGAGGCAAGTGGCTAGCTCGTGTAGTCTTTCCTTCTTGACCTGTAAGGGTGATATTTCCAACCGGAGTGTTTTGAGTGCCTCCATAGTATCCTGCCTCTCAAGATGCTCAAAGAACTTTTGCTGCAATATGAGAGCAGCTGCTACATTATAGCTTTGAGGGTCCTGTAGTAGAAGTCGCATGCTTGCAATAGCATCATCCCAATCGCCACACAGGATCTGATTTCGAAAGTTCGTAACAAGCTGAGACTGGAGGGGAATCCCTGCCTCTTTTTCAAGAAGGGAAGCTGTCTTTTGGTATCCCAACGCTTGAAGAGACTGGGTGATAACTCTGACAAGTTCAGATCGCCGAATAAGTCCCGTGGGTCCAACATTTGTGTCACTGCTGTCATCGTTCCCGTCATCTACTGCCACGTGAGCTTTTGCCATCGATATGGCAGCAGGTGACTCTTGAGTGGGAGAGGAAGAGGAGGCCCCTTCTAGATGAAGTTCAGAAGATGAGGGCATAAGCTTGAGTCGCTTTAATGGCGGTGAAGCGCAATCATCTAGTCCTCCCATCAAAGGGCTCAGCTAGCCCATGTAACAAAAGAGCAGCAGATACACCTAGATAGGTTTGCCTGGTAAAATACAGAAATTTAAATTGTACGCAGGACCCAACAAAGGATGGCTGCTAGAAAGTAAAATCCGAGTAGAAGGAGAAATTACCTGCTATTTGTGTGCGTGATTGTGTGCTTTACTCCTGCAAATCGCTTGCTGCTGAGCTCGGAGCTTCTCCTCGCAAGCAAGGCTGCGTGTCTGATGGCTTGTAGGAAGACCCTAAAGATGACGATGTCCCTTTGCTTGCGGGCTATGCTTCTTCCCTCTATATAGAACGCTTCTCTCATCGGCAAGAAACAATATGTCTTCTATGGAGGACGATAGATTAAAATGAAGGTTGGTCTTCCTTTTGGCCTATAACCACAAATCAGATCTTTTCCTTCATGAGCCCCCCTTCAATTCTTTATTTCCTAGAATAACTAGAGTGCCAGTTGAATGATCTTCTCCCATGCACACAGACTTAACCGCTAAGGTTAGCCAACAGAGATGTTTTCCATTATCTGCACTATACTTTTCACTTAAACAAAACATAAAAGCCTTAATGCATGGAAATCAAGTTGTATGTCATATGAGAAAAGAAATCACAAAATTCATAATAAAAATTGTGTTTGATAAATCAATATTTGTGCGACGCATCAAAGCAATCAATAGATTTACAACAAGCGCTTCTCATTTGTGGTGTACATCATGCATATAAATGAAACTTTGTGTGATGCATGAAGCAATTAGAAGATTGAAAACAATAACTTTCTTTTTATGTAGGTCTCAATCTACTTCATGCATACAGATTTTCCTCTTATGTAATTTTCAATCTACTTCACTTTTCTCTCATGAAGGTCTCCACCCCCTTCATGTAACCTTTGTGGCTCGTGGATACAAAGTTTGTGCGATACATGAAAAGCAATTATAAAATTCACAACAACGAGATAAAAACATGCATGAATTTGTAGAAACAAAATCACTTATCTCTTGATTGTTAATAATCACCAATTCATTGCAAATTACACTTGGTACAAAATTTGTAAATCTCTTCTGAAAAGCAGACTCTTGAATGCTCCAAACCTTTTAAAATAACTCTTCAAATGCCGAAACTTGATGTTCGAGTAGAAGTTATGATGATTTTAGCTTTTGTTGAATTGCAAGTTTTTTTTGCAAAGCCACATGAGCCCAAAAACAAATTGTTTTCGGAGAGAAAGCAATCTTACAAGAAGACAATAGCAAAGAAGCGCAAAGACATGATACATTGAAATTGCACCCCCAAAGTGTGTAAAATACTGACACATGATGCATATATATATACACACACACACACGATACATTGAAATTGCAACCCCAAAGTGTAAAATACTCATGCATGATATATATATATATATATATATATACACACAAGGGATGTATGGGCAATAAAGAGAAACTACATACATGCTTTAATATCATGTTGAGAAGAATGATGGAAGAGAAGGACAGAGACACGATACAACCCCAAAGTATGTAGAATACTCACACTAATGCATATTACAAAGAGGACCTAGAGGCTTTATACAGAACAACTATTTGTATAGCTCATTAATGAACACACTTAATACTACCAGGACAATTTTTTCTTTGCCAAGAGATTTCCTTCATGGCTTGTATATATGCTCATCAATATTGAGCTCACATTTGGGGAGTGTTTTCAGATGATATTACCCTTAAAGACTGCTCAAAGAGCTTGGTCTCATCAAGCTTTTGAATAAGACTCATTTGGGCCTCCATTTTCACTACTAGCGGTATTGTGTAGGCAATTTTGTCCTTTTAAACTGCAAGTTTTTCAACAATGCAAATTTGCCAAAGTATGCACTTTATGGTCTTTTGTGGGTTGTGCTATATAGTACACATTGGTTTTGTGTAGCTTTTCCTTTCCACAAACAACTTTCACATCAAGACTATTCATCAACCATGGCTGACCATAATGCTTTTTTTGCATGTGTTCTTTTGAGAACACATCGGGTGGGGATAACATTAAAGCACATGCAAATCAATGATCAACTATAACAAACCTTGTGTTCTGCATACTCGGAGTAGTCTTTGAGTATTATAGTCCTTCCTTCGCTATACACATGCACTTATGGAAGAATAAGAGTTAAAATATGCAGCGAGCTTTTTTTTGTTGTTGTCCATGCACCATTGGTGCCACTAATCTTGGCCACCAGAGTCACCCCCAATGATTCTTCTCCACCCTCTTTTTCCCTTCTGTTGCCCTCCCCTCCTCCACCACCTCTACTTGTCCCTTATCCTCCACCTATGCTCTGATTGCTACTCTCCTTCCCCCTCCCTCCCCATGCATACACAACTCCTCCTAACTCACTTCTTTCCTCTCTCTCACCCCCCTCCCGCTCTCCCTCTCTCTCCATCCATCACCACCACCCCCCCTTTATCTTATTCACTCCCTTGTCTCGCAGATCCCTCGATCTCACTTCCTTATCCTTTTTCCACCTCATCTCTTTCTCACCAACTTCTCTCTCTCTCTCTCTCTCTCTCTCTCTCTCTCTCTCTCTCTCTCTCTCTCTCTCTCTCTCTCTCTCTCTCTCTCTCTCTCACACACACACACACACACACACACACACACACACACACAATCATCCTCATGTCTACGTGGCCGATGTGGTTAGTGGCATAGGTTCCCTATCAGCCTCTCTCTCTCCCTCTCTCTCTCTCTCTCTCTCTCTCTCTCTCTCTCTCTCTCTCTCTCTCTCTCTCTCTCTCTCTCTCTCTCTCACACACACACACACACACACACACAATCATCCTCATGTCTACGTGGCCGATGTGGTTAGTGGCATAGGTTCCCTATCAGCCTCTCTCTCTCTCTCTCTCTCTCTCTCTCTCTCTCTCTCTCTCTCTCTCTCTCTCTCTCTCTCTCTCTCTCACACACACACACACACACACACACACACACACAATCCCCTCCCCCTCTCAACGCAGCCTTTCCCGCACTATCCCTCTCTCTCTCTCTCTCTCTCTCTCTCTCTCTCTCTCTCTCTCTCTCTCTCTCTCTCTCTCTCTCTCTCTCTCTCAGACATGAAGAGAGAAAGGGAGAGGGAGTTATATATATATAACCTTACAGGTATTTGTTGTTCGCTGTAGCTTCCACTTTGACATTGGTTCATTAGCAATATCATTCATAGCTACTTTGTCAATCAGAAATTGAAGTTCTCCATGACATTGATCTACTTTAGCTTCAATTGCAGCTAATTGTGATTGAGTATTAAGCACTTGTTTGTGCAGTTGCTCAATACGATTGTTAACCTGATCCAACGTTGAGAACATGGCTTGGATTGCTTTTGCTTGGTGTTCCTCAGCACAATATCTATCCTACTTTTCTGTTGCTGACTTACTCGGTTTCTGAGAAGTAATAGGAGTCTGCAATGTAGTAGATTGCGGTTGACTACTAGCAGGAGTTAGAGGTGTCCCTGAACTTTGTCTAAGTCCAGGATGGACCATTCTTCTCCATTCCTCTGTTTTGGCCAAGGCTTCATCATGTTCTATCATGTTGCTAAACAATGGAAGTGGTTTATAATCTTTCTGTTCTTTCTTGGATAGATTTAATGTAGAAGGTCTTCTTTTTCTCATCCATGAGGGTTCTGAATCTTCTGTATCTGTACTAGGAGTTTGAGAAGAAAAGGAAGATTCTGATTGTACCTTTGCTTTCTTTGGAAATGCATATGGTTTCCTGACCATATTAAATATTATAGAAGAGTTGTCGTCAGAGAAGGTTGAAGCTACTTCAGTGACTGATTCAGAGGTCGTAGAGTCAATAGTTTCTTCATCATCTGAATCATAGTCCATGTATTCATTGATAGGAATATCGTGTTTCTGAAACCTGTTACAGTAGACAAGTTCATACTCATATTTTTCTTTAAGTAAAGCATTTCCAAACCTTTATTGATGCTTAGGGCATTCTGGAGCAATATGCCCTTCTTTCTGGCACATGTAGCACCGAACTGTCTTTCTTTCTTGTTTAAACAGCTTCTGATCCTGCGAGCTACTTTGTATTTCTTTCCAAATCTGTTTTCTGGGATTCTTTATTTTGCAGGAGCATTTATTTTCAGCCGCAGCACATCCAAAGTCTTTGACCTTCGTTTCTTGTTGTAGAAACTTGAATCAAATCCCTTGACCTGTTTAAATTCTTTCTTCATTCTAAGTTGAGCACATTCAAGATCTGTGACTTCGTCACTAAAAGAATTTATATGTGGTAATGTGATTTGGTCGTCAAGCTGTAAACCACATGCTTTCATACGTTCTTTGCCAAATTTGAGAATGAGGGAGGAAAAGAGTTTACATAATATTGCTTATACTCTCCTTTAAAGTAACCTCCAAGGAACTGATACATTAGGTGAGTCACATGTTGTTGATAGGCTTTGATCTTTGTAAGATCACACAGCTTACCACGGAAAAAAGCTTCCTTGTACTTGTCCTTTATCTTTTAATGTGATCCTTTAAATTGCATTACTATTGCAGCAAAAAACAGAGTAATAACATTATCAAAGTTTTTAGGAATTCCTCCTTGCAAAATGAACACTTTGCTTTCTTCATTTAAGTCAACCCACCAATATCGCAAAATTCCTTGGAATCCTGCTGTCGGCATTGTGATAGCTTGGCGTTGGGTTAAGTCCTTGTATTGCACTCCATAGTGTGCAGAATTATAGATGAACTCGAATACTTTCCATACCTGCTCTTGATTAAGTCCATCTATGTCGATTATGGTCATATCTCCAATCTTGGAGACTCCTTTGAGTGATGAAGATGATGAAGTAGAGGTAGAAGGTTCTTCCACCTTATTTTCATCTATTTCCATTTTAACAGGGTTTAGTCGTCTGACTTCTGCTTCTTCTTCAATTACTTCTGGTTCTGATTCCGAAGTAGAATCAGGCTCTGAAAAAGCATTAGCTAGATTGAAGTCTAGCTCATCTACTAATTGTTCCTCATAGGTCATGCAGTGATCATCCATAAATCCTTGCCAAAGATAATCTTTAGGGTTACACAATTGGCATAGCATGTCATCATGCTCATACCTATCATGTGGGTCTGAAATAACTTGTGCCTGACTCCCCCACCTTAAAAAAGGATCGAAAGCGTCAGCAAGATCAACATCAGTAAATAATGATGCCGAAGACTGAGTAAGGGTTGTAATGCGGGACAAAGTAGAGGATTGTAATGCCAAAAACATGCTAGGCATGATAGAGCTACTTCCTGTGGTAGTGTAGCTCAGGGGTAATAACTGAGTCACTTCAGGTTTACTAACCTTACTGGTTGATGGAGTGGCTGACTGTTTTGCTTTCACCAGTGCTTCCATCCTGCTAAGAATATCATATTGTAGTTCTGCAATTTCTTTTAATGCATTGGTATGCCAATTGGAGGCAGACTTAATTGGTTGCAGACGAGAATTAGCAGGAGGCAAAATATATGGTTCACTGAATTTAAGCTCTTTTTCAACTACCTGTTCTTTGGTTAGTACAATTACTCCATTCTGAAGAAAATCAGAAGCGACAAGTCGATTACAAAGTTTGCACCTGTAAAGGCCTTCAGTATCCTTATATGTTTCAGGATGCAGACAAATCATCATTTCTTTTGCATGACGTCGACTACTGGTCGATGGTCTGCTGGATGAAACACATTCACTTACAGGTTCTTTATATTGAGGTCTTTGCAGAAGTAGTCCTAAGTCTTTGTGAGACTTAGACTTTCCAAGCAGCTTATACTGACCTGTGAGCCCCAATCTTTCAATTGACCTCTTCATTGGTTGTTGGGCTTCGTTCAATAGAGTTTTGGAAATATCTAATTTCCATTTAGAGGGAAATTCAACTTCCTGCCAATGCACGATCTCTGGTAGAGATCCTTGGGAAGTTAGATCAACCTTCATTATGATATTCTGGACTTTCTCATTTGATTGATCATTACATAGATATCCAGAATTATAGACTGACGGGGACATGTATTGACAGTTCTAACTATAATTCGATAGGCTATTTGTAAATTATAAAAATTGATATTTCAAATCTAGCCCATTGGTTTTAATTAATAGAGATACTATCTCACTAAAATAACGATCTGTTACTCTAACAAGAAAGTTACGATAACACTCGATGTAAATGGGACCATTAGATAGACTACCTCGAATTACACTAATGGTTTGATCTTGTAGGTTTCTATGTCGGGTATCTAAGAGAGCACCGATACAAGATACATTTAAGCATTGTTTAAACAAGGAAACTATACCAATAGCTATATAACCTATATGTACAAACTGATGTCCTTTACTAAGAGCCTTTGCTCGAAACTCTTCAAGTTCTTGGAACAGATGTATAACATGATTGTCAACGTCACTGTCTTTTACAATTAGTTTTCCATGGGTTTCATGGAACAAAGTATGAGCAAATAGGGTAAATACCTTTTGATGTTTATAGATCGGGTTGGTATTTACTTTAGATAAACTCCACTTGCCTGAAGGATTTTGCTCTTCGACTTCCATGCTGTTAGAGAGGAGCTTTTGAAAGAAGTTACGATCATTGCCATTGTTGGAGTTGCTTGTTGCCTTTAGAGAACGAAAGCCCTTCTAATGTCAATGGACTCTGGATATGTCAAAACACTACACAATGAGATATAGAGAGACTTATCATGCCTGTGGAAAGGCTATGTCTAAGCGGCACACAAAGCCTAAGCGACGGTGGCAAAAAGTGGCAGTCTGCTCTCAACAAAGATGTAGAGAGTCCTCACGAGCACTCAGGATTTCTCTCAGTTTCTCTCAGGGTTACACAACAACATTAACAAGTTTTGGCTCTAATACCAATTTAGGCGAAAGCAGAAAACGAAGCAGACAGCATACAACATACAGAAGCTTGAAAACGCAGAGACATTATGCGAGTGACAAAATAAGCACTATATTGATACTCAAGAAATTACAAAAAAGGCTCAGTTGTAAAAGACCCCCCCATGAGAATGCAAGGCTTTGCTTATATAGGCGATTGAGCACTTGCGTGAAGGATACAAAAGCATCTAGTAAGTGCGTCTCAATGTAATCGAGACATAAAGGAGTGAGCGCGCAAAAAAGTAGAAATACTTTATTCGTTTGCTGTTCTCAGTGCTTATGTCACACTTTATTCCTTTGTGTGGTGTTATTACTGATGCCATCTTTTTTGTCATCCTTTTTCCTCTCCTTTGACTCTTGACAAAAGGTCAGCAATGTTATTTTTTATTCCTGGGACATATTTGTAAGTGATGTCAAAATGACTCAGCTTATAATCCCAGCGAGCGATAGATCCTGGCATTGCCTACTTTTCTTGCATTTTTCTCTTTAATAAATTTATCAAAGTGCTTCAAATCACTTCTTAGGATGAAAGCATGTCCGACTAGAAACAGTCAAAAAGCTAATACAGCATTGACACCAGTAAGTAGTTCCTTCTGAATAGAGTGATACCGTGTTTCTGTATCACTAAATCTGCCTGATGCCCATCGACAGATAATAGGATCTTCATTTTCACTTTCACAAAGTATCCCTCCCCAAGCTTGTTTGGAAGCATCTGAATAAACAACCAGGGGTTTATTTGTAGGGATCTTCAGTGGGGGCAGATTTAAACAAACTTGCTTGATTGTTTGTACTACAAGGGTAATTTATTGGTCATGCCAGAAGAAATTCTTGCATCTGTCCAACTGTTTAAAATATTAATAAATCTTTAGCGAGTTGAGGGTATTGCGCAGCAATCCACTGTAAGCAACCCACAAAAGATTGCAATTCTTTTCGATTGGACAACTGCTCAGGATATTAATTAATTTTCTGCAATACATGCTCATGTATCTTAATTTTGCCTACGAAAATTTCAACTCCTAAAAAGGATACTTTTGCTCGGCAGATTTCCATTTTCTTCGAGCTAAGTACCAATCCTGTGTTCTTTAATTTTGCAATAAAATCTGTCAAGTGTTGGACATGACTTTCAACATCTTTTGAATATATCAAGATGTCATCAATGTAGAGTAACACAAATTGACTGCAATCTGCAAAAATACGTTCGATCCTTTCCTGACATAGAGAAGGGGTTGTCTTGAGTCCCATTGGAAAAACATTCCACTGGAACATACCTTGGGGAACTACAAAGCTTGCCTTTGCCCTATCTTCTGGTCGAATCTTGAACTGCCAAAAACCACTTTTTAGATCAAACTTAGAAAACACTTGGCAATCCTTGATTCTGCGCAACAAATCATCTTTCAGATGCAAAGGGAATCCTTTGTGTTCCAGCCAATCATTGGTAGGTTTGTAATTGATTACAAGTCTCTTTTTGCCTCTTTTCTGTTTTGAATGATTGTTGACATAAAAGGCTTGGCAGGCATAAGGATTGTTTGATGGTGAGATCAATCCATCTTGCACCATTTGATCTATTTCTTTTTTGCATAAATGTGAGTCTTCTAAAGACATGCCAAGATGAGTGGCTTTCAAACCTTTAGGCTCTGTTTCACTTGGTAATGAAATCCAGTATTCTTCCCGTTCCCAGAAAGCCAATGGATTGTCGCTGGTATGCTTGGTTAATTGTTCTTCACATTCTACAGTTCTAAACACCATTTCTTTTTCTTGCTCAAACCAGCTAAGGTACTGGAGGTCTTTGGCTGGATTTGGTAACTTTGGCATAACTCCCCCCACCAGAAAAGTTCCGTGTTGTTTTGTTGGAATAGTATAGGGAAGAGAGTGCAAAGTAAAGGAAATGGTAACTGTTGGTTGAATAGCCTACGGAGTGAGCTTGGAAATTATATCAGCTCCAATAGACAAGTCAATATTGGGATGCGGATGTAAGTACAATGTAACCTGGGCTTTGAGGTTAGCCAAAGCTATTCTACAATGGACAATCTGATTGATTTGTCCTCGAGAGTTATTAGCATAGGAAACTGGGATGACATGTTGTAAATTTTGTCGGAGATGTGGAGACACTAGTTCTTGATTTAGATAAGACAATGTTGAACCTGTATCCCAAAGAGCATCTAACCAAAAGGAGGGATAGTTGGGCAATTTAATCCAAATCTCTGAAAAATAAGAGACATTTTCTTTCTCATTGAAAGGGATTACCTGACAGGTATTTGCTAGACCAATCTGACACTGGTTCTTGAGCAATATCATTCATAGCTGCTTTGTCAATCAGAAATTGAAGTTCTCCATGACATTGATCCACTTTAGCTTCAATAGCAGCTAATTGTGATTGAGTATTAAGCACTTGTTTGTGCAATTGCTCAATACGATTGTTAACCTGATCCAATGTTGAGAACATGGCTTGGATTGCTTTTGCTTGGTGTTCTTCAACACAATATCTATCCTGCTTTTCTGTTGCTGACTTACTCGGTTTTTGAGAAGTAATAGGAGTCTGCAATGTAGTAGACTCAGGTTAATGACTAGCAAGAGTTGGAAGTGTTCTTGAACTCTGTCTAAGTCCAGGATGGACCATTCTTCTCCATTCCTCTGTTTTCGCCAAGGCTTCAGCATGTTCTATCATATTGCTAAACAGTGGAAGTGGTTTATAATCTTTATGTTCTTTCTTATATAGACTTAATGTAGAAGGTCTTCTTTTTCCCATCCATGAGGGTTCTGAATCTTTTGTATATGTACTAAGAGTTTGAGAAGCAGAGGAAGATTCTGATTGTACCCTTGCTTTCTTTGGAAATGCATATGGTTTCCTGACCATATTGAACATGACAGAAAAGTTGTCGCTAGAGAAGGCTGAAGCTATTTCGGTAACTGATTCAGGAGTCGCAGAGTCTGAGGTTTCTTCATCATCTGAATCATAGTCCATGTATTCATTGATAGGAATATCATGTTTTTGAAACCTGTTACAATAGACAACTTCATACTCATATTTTTCTTTGAGTAAAGCATTTCCAAACCTTTTTTTATGCTTAGGGAATTCTGGAGCGATATGCCCTTCTTTCTGGCAGATGTAGCACCGGACTATCTTTCTTTCTTGTTTGGACAGCTTTCTGCTCCTTCGAGCTACTTTGTATTTCTTTCCAAATCTATTTCTACGGTTTTTTATTTTGCAAGAGCATTTCTTTTCAACCGCATTACATCCAAAATCTTTGACCTTCGTTTCTTTGTTGCAGAAACTTGAATTGAATCCCTTGAACTGTTTAAATTCTTTCTTCATTCTGAGTCGAGCACATTCAAGATCTGTGACTTCGTCAATAAAAGAATTTATCTGTGCTAATGTGATTTGGTGATCGTCAAGCTGTAAACCAGATGCTTTAATACTTTCTTTGACCAAATTTGAGAATGAGGGAGGAAAAGCTTTTACATAATATTGCTTATACTCTGCTTTAAAGTAACCTCCAGAGAACTGATACATAAGGTGAGTCATATGTTGTTGATAGGCTTTGATCTTTGTAAGATCACACAGCTTACCACGGAAAAAAGCTTCCCTGTACTACCTGTCCTTTATCTTTTGCTGTGATCTTAAGAATTGCATTACTATTACAACAAAAAATAGAGTAATAACATTATCAAAGTTTTCAGGAATTCCTCCTTGTAGAATGAACAATTTTCTTTCTTCATTTAGGTCATCCCACCAATATCACAAAATTCCTTGGAATCCTACTGTCAGCATTGTGATAGCTTGGCGTTGGGTCAAGTCCTTGTATTGCACTCCATAGTGTGCAGGATATAGATGAACTCGAATACTCTCCATACTTGTTCTTGATTAAGTCCATCTATGTCGATTATGATCATATCTCCAATCTTGGAGACTCCTTTGAGTGATGAAGATGATGAAGTAGAGGTAGAAGGGTCTTCCTCCTTGGCTTCATTTGTTTCCATTTTAATAGGTTTATTCTTCTGACTTCTGTTTCTTCTTCAATTACTTTTGGTTATGATTTTGAAGTAGAATCAGGTTCTGGAAAAGCATTAGCTAGATTGAAGTCTAGCTCATCTACTAATTGTTCCTCATAGGTCATGCAATGATCATCCATAAATCCTTGCCAAACATAATCTTCATGGTTATGTAATTGGCATAGCATTTCATCACGCTCATACCTATCATGTGGGTCTGAAATAATTTGTGCCTGACTCCCCCACCTTAAAAAAGGATAGAAGGCATCAGCGAGATCATCATCAGCAAATGGCGATTCCGAAGAGGGAGGAAAGCTGGCATTGTGGATTGAAGTAGAGGATTGTAATGCCGAAAACATGCGAGGCATGATAGAGCTACTTCATGTGGTAGTGTAGCTCAGGGGTAACAACTGAAGCACTGCAGGTTTACTATCCTTACTGGGCGATGGAGTAGCAGACTGTTTTGTTGTCACCAGTGCTTCCATCCTGCTAAGAATATCATATTGTAGTTTTGCAATTTCTTTTAATGCATTGGTATGCCAATTGGAGGCAGACTCAATTGGTTGCATACGAGAATTAGCAGGAGGCAAAATATATGGTTCACTAAATTTGAGCTCTTTTTCAGCTACATGTTCTTTGGTTAGCATAGTTACGCCATTCTGAAGAAAATCAAAAGCGAAATGTCAATTACAGTTTGCACCTGTAAAGGGGCCTTCAATATCCTTATATATTCGAGGATGCAGACAAATCATCATTTCTTTTGCATGACGACGACTACTGGTTGATGGTTTGCTGGATGAAACAGATTTACTTACAAGTTCTTTATATTGAGGTCTTTGCAGAAGTAGTCCTAAGTCTTTGCGAGACGTAGACTTTCCAAGCAGCTTATACTGATATGTAAGCCCCAATCTTTCAATTGACATCTTCATGGGTTGCTGGGCTTCGTTCATTAGAGTTTTGGAAATATCTAATTTCCATTCAGAGGGGAATTCCACTTCCTACCACTACACGATCTCTGGTAGAGATCCTTGGGAAGTAGGATCAACCTTCATTACAATATTTTGGCCTTTCTCATTTGATTGATCATTACATAGATATCTAGAATTATAGACTGACGGGAAACATGTATTGATGTTCTAACTATAATTCGATAGGCTATTTGTAGATGGTCAGATTGGTATATCAAATCTAGCCCATTGGTTTTAATTAACAAAGATACTATCTCACTGAAATAACGATCTGTTAAGCTAACAGGAAAGTTAGGATAACACTCAATATAAATAGGACCATTAGATAGACTACCCTGAATTATGCTAATGGTTTGATCTTGTAGGTTCTATGTCGGGTGTGTAAGAGAGCAGCGATACAAGAGACATTTAATCCTTGTCTAAACAAGGGAACTATACCAATAGCTATATAACCTATATGTACAAACTGATTTCCTTTACTAAGAGCCTTTGCTCGAAACTCTTCAAGTTGTTGGAACAAATGTAGGACATGATTGTCAGCATCACTGTCTTTTAGAGTTAATTTTCCATGGGTTTCATGGAACAAAGTATGAGCAAATAGGGTAAATACCTTTTGATGCTTATAGATCTGGTTGGTATTTACTTTCGGTAGACTCCACTTGCCTGAAGGGTTCTGCTCTTCGACTTCCATGCTATTAGAGAGGAGCTTCTTGAAGGAAGATACGATCATATCCATTGTTGAAATTGCTTGTTGCCTTTAGAGAATGAAAGCCCTTGTAATGTCAATGGACTCCGGATATGTCGAAACACTACACAGTGGGGTATAGAGAGACTTATCACGCATGTGGAAAGCCTATGTCTAAGTGGCACACAAAGCCTAAGCGACTGCGGCAAAAAGAGGCAGTTTGCTCTCACCAAAGATGTAGAGAGTCCTCACGAGCACTTAGGATTTCTCTCAATTTCTCTCACAGTTACACAACAACAATAACAAGTTTTGGCTCTGATACCATAAGATGCTTCACATCTAAATGATTCTATGTTGGAATTCCATCTCCAACAATCTCGATGACACGTGTGTGGCAAAAATTTCAAAGAATCGCATCACAACCAGCCGCTCTCTTTTGTTTATCTATTCAAAAGCTTCATTTTGCCTTTGATGCAACGCTTAAAAGTAGCATGCCAATCTTGTTCTTGCTTCTAGTATGTGATGCTTTGAATGGATCTATCACTAATATAGGTGCTTCTTCAACTATAAAAGAATTTTATTTATCGACATGGTTTATTGGATGGCAAGATGTCTTTGTAGCTCAAGTTGGAAATACTAAAAGAAAACTCTAGTGGTAAAATGTGATTCTCTTCACAAGGGGGAGTGTTGCATTGCACAAAAAGATCTACCAAGGAAAAATTGTATAAGTACCTCCATTGATGCATTACTTTATAACCCTTGACATGCATGGGAGTGACCTCACCTCCAACAACAAGTTTGGGCTCCCCATCTTGACCTCCAACCTCAATCACTATTGACATAGCGTTGGCCTTTTTTTCGTTTGAGAATCCTAGAGCCAAAAAGAGGAAAAATGAGGTGCACTATCACCATCAATGGCCGCTTGTATTATTGAATGCAAATCCCACTTTTAGTATACCTATTTTGGATTGAGAATCTACAATTTCACGGTGTGCTAAGCTTGAGGATGCCAATGGGCAATGATGAGTTTCACCCTTCGAGTACTTGTTTGTATTTGCTAAGGTCGACTCTACAATACTAATTGGTTCAAATCCATACCCTATCTCTATTAGTTAAATGTAAAGTTTGGGCCAAAATTACTCTCACCTGGCAATACACTAGACACTTGTGGTGGCATGCGGCTTCCAAGTTCTCGTGGTTGGCTTTCGAGTGCCAAGGGTTGGCTTGCCTATAGAAGCATGATGTGTGGTTGTGGAGTGTTGCTCAACTGGGAACCTTCGTAAAAAACTTTAGGCGATCTCCACATTGGCAATGGCCTCTATAAAGACAACAAGCTCTCTCCAATTGATAGTGTATTTGGTTCTCTACTCACTAGAGGGCCCAAAGGAGGCAAATGCAATGGCATCAAATTTCTCTGATTGTTGTTGCTCTCCTACATCAATCATAATGAATCTAAGTATAGTTATCCAATAGCAAAGTTAACATGTTGAAGAAAGACTAACCCGTTATTGGCGGTGGAGATTTTGTTATAGATTGTGTGGGTGAGGGTGGCAGATTATCAGTAAGGTCCATGTCATCTACCTCATCATCGATAGCCTTGAACTCTGAGGGGGTCTCTTTGTCACTACCCCTTGGACTTAAATCCTCATCGTCCTCCTCATCCAAAGGTTATTCCAGTACGTTCTCCTTCCCTTTGAGTGGTCACATATTTTTACCTTGTAGGAGAGTGATTTTGAGCAATGGCTTGACTTGATAATAGTAAATCAACAACATATCAAGAAGGGCATGCATTGATATCAACTCCTACTATTGTCTCATGATCCATCGTGCATTGGCATCTTGAAAATCCTCTCGCTCCTCAAGCAAAAAAGTATCTTTCAAAAAATCAAGGAACAATGGGCAAGCTTTGTATACATGTTTGGGCCATAATGCAACTCGGTGCTCCTTGGTATAGATACAAGCACTATGCTTCAAATATAACCAGTCTTTTACAACCACTATCTTCCCAATCCATTGCAAGATCTTTGCCCACCTATGGTAATGCAACATCAATTTTGACTAGGTGACCTCTGTTCAAAATGACTTAGTTTAATGCATGTAGACTTGACCTACCTATAGAAAGCTCATTTTGCGTCCATAGTTGTTTCCTCCTTTTGTTTTTGTTTTTTTTGCGTTATATCCACCCTTCAATTATTCACATGCCACCTTATATAACTTGTCGTTGCATTCTTGTTCTTGTATTGTGCTTTGTAGGGTTGGGTTATGCTCGAGGTGATAAGCCGATTCCACCACATCTCACATCATATCCACCCTTCAACGAGAGCTACATCATCTACATATCACATAGAGGTTTCAAAGTGATATCCAAATCGATAATAGCTTCTTAAAGAGATTGTTAGGATCTGAGCATGCATCACTCCATGTTTTATGGTTGGATAAATAGATGATGGGTCAATGCTAATTAGTGCCTTGAGAACATCGCTTCATTGGTTGTTGGGAAAGTTCGCACAAATGAGGGTGTACAATTTTTCATCTGTACGCTACTTCAACTTGCTCAAGTCTATACCCATGACCAAGCTGCAATAAACACATAATTTTTATTAGAAAAGGGTCGCTATTCATAATATGTGGAGGGATGGTGCTTATATAAGGACACTTACTTTCACCAGTCCTCTCCAAGAGCGGGATTCACTATTGTACCACCCACTGAGTTTTGGCCTTTCTTATCCGCGGTGTAGGATGCGTTGCAATATTGAGTTGTGAACTCGTCTGCTCAGAGCCCGCTCAGAGCTCCTCTAGCCTAAACAAAACACTTTGCAATGCCTTCATGTACTTGGCCTTTACATCAATGGGATCCATGGACTTAGTGATGTTTGATAATGCATGGCATAAGTGTATGTATTGAAAGGAAAAATACACTAAAAAACTGATCGGATAGAAGAGATAGGATAGAACAAGTACCATGTACCGTCGACAACAAATACCACCATGTTTGTTCATATCGGAGTCAACTTATTGTTGAAGCCAACTAGGAACCTCATCCTCCAACCCTCTCAAGAGAGTCTCAATGTTGGCAGTACCCATTGCTCTTACCATGCATAGCATGTCTGTATAAGAGGTCTGCACATACCTTTGTCTTTGATTCTACAAAATTACAAATACACCATCGATATAGTCCCTCTACTTACTTGACTACAAATTGCTACAATATATATAGTCAAACATATCGATTTAGTCATGCGAACACCCTTAATTTTCTTATGTGATGTCAAGCATGGAGGCTTCTATATAGCACTGGTACATTTGTTCGTCCTTGTGAGTCAACATCCAAGATTTGATGTGAAAAAAATAACATTGACTTATCAAGCATGGAAACCAAGAGCATTGGGAGAAATACATACCTATATCAATCTTTGCATTTCATGCTTGCAGTCGATGGTTATCGTCTTATGTGCAATATTGTTCCTTTTACATCTATCCACACAGAGTCTTCCAGTTGTCTTTTGAACTTACCCATATTGGGTCCCTAGTATTGCTTATCTCTTCGGTTAATCAATGGCAGGCAAATCACCTCACCTCTATCCAAACAAAGTCCATCTCACCACTTCCATCCTTCATATACACTTGTATGTCAAATTCTCAGTTATTGGTGCATGTGGGAGGTATAGGAGAATCCGCACCATATTGTTTTACCATACAAGGCCCTTTGTTTGTTTTGCACAAATTGGACATTGAGGCACCATCTAGTGCCTCAATGCAATCACTCATGACAACAATAGAGAGCTAACTTGGTTCCACTACAGAATGTGGGAAAAGATGACAGTTTTTCATTGTACGTGCTAGATGCCAAACTCTCCGCCAAATATGTGACAATCATGGATCACGTGGGTTTATCATCCACATTAACCCCTACAAAAAAGAAGGAAGAAGTAATGCGTCGATCTCACCTCCAAAGGTGAAGCAAGGAACAAGGATCAGGGAGAACCCAAAAAGGGGACAAGACTGGAAGTAATTGATTGCAACTCTCTTGTAATGGAAATGGCCCATGAAATTTGAGAATAGCGGAATTAAGAGAACTAGAGTGAGTATTTTTATGAGACTACTTTGAGAACATAGAGGGTGAACTTAATTAGCGGTATCAACATAACCATAATACTTAATTAACTAGGCATGAACAATACTTTTGCAAGAGAGAGAGAGAATTAGAGAACGTGACAACAGTTGAGGACCGGTTTATGTGGAGCCGGTCCCCCCTCAATAGGCTTTTGTATTATAGATTCTTCCATAAAGAGAGACTTGGTATAATACAATCTTTGTGTTCCTTGTGACCTTGGTGATGCTATGAAGATGGAAAGCTTCATGCATAATGAGAATAACATAAAATTTGTAAAAGCATTAACCATCCCCGGCCTCAGTCCCAAGGCCTCAAACACCTTCAAAGGTGGAGAGAGCTAGCAGGGAATGAGAGTAGGGAGGAGGAAGAAGAAACATCCATAGGAGAAAGAAGTAGATCCTCACTTATTATCACTCTTCTTGCTAGCATACATAATAGCATAGTAATGAAGATGGAGAAGATGGAAAGCTTAAGCATTGAAGCATGGCTCTTGGTTGGATTTGCATTCCATAGCCAAGAGTGTTGGTGTAGGCTCTCAACTTCTCAACAAGCTTGGAGAAGGAGATGGAGTTCCTCCACTTTCACCAAGTGAGAATCTGTAAAAAATGAGTGTGTGAGAGAGTGTATACCCCCAAGCACACCCCTTGCTTGCTTTGGTCTACCCCTCCTTGTAGCTCAAGCTTGAAGCTCATTGGACCCCTCTAAGCCTAGCCAATCACATACACAATGCATTTCAAGCAACATGGGCAACATTAGGACAAGTGTCCTCCTTACCTCTTTGAGAGAAAGAACTTAAAAATATCTAGATATTTGCTGAATTGAATTAAAAGCTCATTAGACCCCTCTTTAGCCAAGCCAATAGGATTCAAGCACACCATGTGGCTAAGATAGGGAGAGCTTTACAAGTATCCATGTGCCCCTTGAAAAGGGGGTTCCCTTGTTACCATATACATGTGGTAGTCATGTGTGTGAACACACTAGAACCGCCGGGGCATTTTTTCCCTCTTTAGGAGGTTTCCCCCCCCCCCCTGCATTGTATATACACCCATCACTATAGGGCTATCTATCTTTCCATTGCACACTAAGTAATACACTCTCGATTGTGTGCCTTGAGCTTCTTTTGTCTTCTCCAAGCTGTGTGCGTTTCTTTGCAACCCTGATTCCAACACTAGCAGGTTGCGTCCTCCTGGGATTAGTCGCCAGCTACTCCAGCACACGCCTGCTCACTTTCTCCAATTTCAGTGAGCTTTGGCGAGCGTTCACAGGTCGACAAAAATTTTGGGTAAGCTCGTAGAGCTTTGACTGCTCAGATTTTTTATTCGAGCCCATTTCGGCCTCCATTTCCACTACTGACAGTACTGCACATGCTATTTTGTCATTTTGTGCAGAATTTTTGTTAGTGCCGTTTTCTGCATAATAAGTGCCTTACAGTCTTCTACGGATTTTCCTATATAGCAAGTGTTGTTCCCGCTTCGTTTCTCCTCGTTTCGGGCAGTTTTCACATTAGGTGCAGCATTTACCATGGCTGACAACAACACAAATGTGTTCAAGATGTTTGTTGCTGAGACAGGTTGGATGAGGACAATTATCCTATGTGGGCTTACATGATGCAACATGTTCTTGTGTCAAAGGGCGTCTGCAATATTGTGCAGGGAATTGATGTACGTCCTGGTTCTGAGGATGCAGGCGATGTTGAGGATGTTGCAGGTCTTGCCGCAAGGATTGCTGCTATTAGAGTTGTTTTGCCTACGACAGAACAATCTTGTTGGGATGTAAAGGATGTCTAGGCTCATGCATTGATTGCGTTTTTTGTGAAGCGCACCATTCTTCCTCACATTCGTTCAGCAAAATCTGCAAAACAGGCTTGGGATATTTTGGCTGGTCTTTATGCAAGTCGCAATGAGGCTAAAATTGCTTTGCTGCGTAAAGAGCTGGACTCGAAGATTATACATGAGGAAGATGATATGGACACTTTCCTTGCTGGTTTCAAGGATATCAATGGGCAACTTATTTTTGTAGGTGGTCACTTCAGACAGTTCCCTTGTGCAGACTGTTCTTGATGCCTTACCAGATTCTTACCAGAATTTTGCTAGTACTTGGAGACTTATGACCCAAGGAAATCCTGAAGTTGTCAAGTTTGACGCATTATGCACATTGCTGTTGCAAGAGTCACTTTCCAGAAAAACAGGACTAGAGAGCATGCAGTTAAACAGGCTTTTATTGCCTCTCGAAGAAAGGGTGGTAACAGCAATGCAGCCACTTCTTATGGTTCTGCTGCGAGTGGCAAAACTTCTGTTCCCAATGCTTCTGCTGGCAGCACTTTGTCTGAAAATTCTGGTGATAAGGGAAAAAAGAAGATGCATTGCCATTATTGTAAAGCTAATGATCACTTGATCAAGTAGTGTCCTAAGTTGAAGGCCAAAGAGGCTAAGAAGAAAGAGGATGGTTCCACTGCAAGTGCTGGTTCCACTACAAATGCAGCCATTGTTGAGTCTTCTGTGAAAGAAGACTGTGTTGCTGATGTTGATGCCGAATGGGCTTTTAGCGTAGAGTTCAGTTACAATCCTGCTGTCCATGATGCATACTTGTCAGTTGCTACAAATTCACACGTTTGGTACTTCGACAGTGGTGCTACAAAGCACATTACCTCACATCGTGAATTGTTCACCTCTCTCGAGTCTGTCCCTCATGGAAATTTAGTCACTTGTGCCAACAATGCCTCTTATCCGGTTCAGGGAGTTGGAAAGATTGTGCTTATTGCTACAAATGGTAGTTCTTTCACACTTGTTGATGCACTTTATGTTCCTAGGATCAAGAAGACTCTTTTGTCTGTATCTACACTTGCTAGACTTGGACTTCTACTCAACTTTGTGGATGACAGATGTAGAGTTCACGATCTTAGTTTTGGTGATGAAATTGTTGCATCTAGGCTTTTGTGCCGTGGGCTGTATAAGCTCACTTTGTATGACAAGTGTGGACAAAATTTTGCAAATGCAGTTGCTGATTCAAGGGCTATTTCAGATGCAAAACTTTGGCATGCATGTTTTGGTCATCTGAATTTTGCCAGTTTGCTTCGTTTGCAAAAATATGATATGGTTGCTTCTTTGCTGCCTCTTGAAGCACCTGTCAAACATGTTTGTGAAGGCTGTATTTTGGGTAAAATGCAGTGTTCTAAGTTTCCAAAGGATGGTTCAGTTAGGGCCACATGCAGGATGCAGCTTGTGCATAGTGATGTTTGTGGGCCCATGCAAATTCCCTCCTTGAGCAATTACCTTTACTTCGTGACTTTCATTGATGATTACTCCAGGCATGCATGGGTATTTCCGCTTAAAGCGAAGTCCAAAGTTTTTATGTGCTTCAAAAAATTTCTGGTTATGGCTGAAAATGTATCAAAATGTACTATGGGCACCCTCCGTTCAGATCGAGGGGGGGAGTATTGAAGGGGATCGGGGAGCACCACAGACGGAGAGTGAGAGAGAGAGAAGGAGACACACAACACAAATATGGGTGGGGAGACTAAAAAAAGTGATCAGCCCCCTATACACTTATGCTATGTATAAGGTATACAAGTCAGTGGGCGCCCAGACTCTGGGCGGCCGGGCAAGGCACAGACGCCTATACCCCAACAACCTCCCACTTAAAGGCGACTATGCCTTTAAGCAAGAGAACTTAGTCTAAAGACTACAAAAGGTGAGAGAAAACCGCTCTCAACCGATGCCCAATGGCTGGCTGTGATTGTGTGCATCCGGCTGTCCTGCTCCCGTGTAAGTCCATACACCACCAGACGTACCGCACACGTATTGCAAGTATGTACGCAATACCTGCATATCTCCCTCGTGCACTATGCCATCATCAGTCAACAAACGACTGACAACCCCAACTGCAAATGCTCTTACTGCAGTTGCGATATCCGGTCTCAAGATCAACATCTCATACATGAGACCACCGAATGCCGATGCAATGCTAGCGGGCCCTGCTAGCTCTACGGAGCATGCATCAACATATATATCCCTGGCAATAGGCATCTCTGACTGACGAGGCGTGTCAGCCACATGCATCTCCTGACTGTCCACAAAAGACGCATCAACCTGTCGTGCAACCTCAGAGCAAACCAGCTGCTCTAGGTGTCTGCTGGAAGACATATCCTGCACAACTATATCCCCATGCTCACTGTCGAGCATAGAAAGGAATGACTGCATAATCGGTGACATCTCAGCCTCCTTTGCAATCATCCACTGCAAACATGACCACTCAATCTGCTGTGACTCACTAGAGCTCTCATGCTCTAACTCCGTATGCATAGACTCTTGCACAACGTCCTCCTGTCGTGACTCACTAGAGCAAGACCGCTCTACCTGTCTATCCTGCATAGAAGTATCTCGCACAACTGACTCTCTGCTTTGCTCAGTCACTAGCAAAGCATGCATGTCTGACTCTGTCACCTCTCTGTGTGACTGCTCAAGTCGTGCCCCAACTGTGTGCACAATGAGCTCACTACTCTGCACTCCATGCAAAGCATCCTGCAACCCACAAGCAAAAGAGACTCGCCTGCTCTCTCGCTCTCTACCTGGCTGCGTGATCACAGAGACAGCACCGTCTCTCGCGTGATCCACATGCAATGGGTAACATGTACCACTCCTGGCACCTCTCGTAATCACTAGCGATCCCAAATGCATCACAAAATCTCGCTCTCGTAGCGAAATCTGACATCCACAATCTCTAAGCTGACCAATCGAGATCAAATTCACTGTCAAATCTAGTACATAGAGCACATGTCGTAACAAGTAAGATGCACCACTCGGTAATGATAGTCTCACATCTCCTGCACCTGCTATCGCATGCACCGATCCATCGGTCAAAGGTACACTGCCAAGCATCCCGCTAGAATAGCTACAAAACCATTCACGATGCAGCGTGACATGAAACATAGCATCTGCGTCTAGCAACCACTGCGAAGGGAGTGCACTATCCATATGTATAGCATCTCGTGCATAGCTCGAGGTAAAAGTGACATCCCCGTCACTAGTATACTTGGACACTACATCTGCCTCAACTGTCAAAGCAACTCAATCCATGGCATCACTACATACATCTCTGAGACTGCCATGTCTCCTACGATGTGGCATACGATGAAAACAGCGCCGTCTAACGTGTCCTGAATGACCACAATACCAACATGTCACCTGTCGGCGTGCTCGTGAATGTACATGTCTCACACGAGTCCGTGATGACTCAGATCTATCATACATATCATGTAATCTGCACCAAAGTGCTCTCGAAGTAGTCTCATACATAACAAGAGCATATACAGATTTCGCAAGGTGCAAAGAGAGTGTAGATAGTGCCATCTCCTCTAGCTCCTGCCACTGATCGTCAGACATGTTTGAAGGTCTACCTACATCACCACTCAATGGTCGATGCAACCCTCGCTGTGTTAATGCATCAAGCATACACTCTCTCCATGCCGCAAAGTCTGACCCATCAAACACGCGCATCTGTGAGAGGTCACAATCTGATCGATCACCTGTCTCTGCCATGAGCACAATGTAGCAAACTAGAAAGCAAAACCACCTCACCAACAACACTTGGAAACTGTCTACCAATATGGCCAGAAACACAATGTAAAACCTGTGAGACACACTCCAAAATAGAGCTCCCGCAATGTCAATACAAGCCTCGCCTGCTCTAGTATCACATTGCAATCTGTGAGCTAATCACCAAGCCCACACTGTGCGGTATCGATGCATACACACGCACAAATCTCCCACCTGCAGAGAACACCGCACGCAAATGCTGAGTGCAACCCGCAATCTCTACCTAGATCGCATAAATGATACGCATAAAACTCCTGGGAAAATTTTGCCAGAGTTTTGTCAGTAAAATGGCCACAAAACCAGTAACCAAACTGACTACACGCTCAAAACCATGAGCAACCAAAGTGCATCAAACCGCACTCCAAATGCATGCACCAATCTCCACACTTTGCATCATTGCAAACACCTGCAAATCTAGTACACAAATATCTGCTCTACCTGTGACTGCCAAAAAACATGCTCGAGGCATACATTGCCGAGCTCAAAATGCAATCACATTAGTCTCCCTGAGCATCAACCACATAAGGCATACATCGTATCCTCCCACCTGTGAGGAAACTTGCAGCAAATATCACTCTCACATCTGAGAGCAAACCATGTGTGGAATCCTCGACACACAATTAACAACTGCTGTTGCAGAAAATTCAACGTTCAGAATTTTAAAATTCTGATATGACGAGCGCATCCGGAGCGTGCCAAAACCCCAAGGTAGACTCCTGGATCACATGTATCCGAGTCCGGGTGTGAAAGCTATGCCAAAAACCTCCGTTTCGATCCAAAAACGCAACATAAACTGCCAAAAGAGGGCTGAAAAATGCAGCTCCTCAACCGTAGCTCGAATGAAGTTTTTGATGGCTCAAATGGCTTCGAAAGGGGGCTAAAATGCCAGGACACATATTAGTAACGCTCTCGAAAAGCTGAATTTGCCGATGCCGAAGTCGAAACCCTGTTTGCACTCTTGAAAGTGCGCGCGCGCGGACGCAATTTCGGGAATGAAACTAGCTCTCCGCTGTCGTCGTGACTGTGCACACATGCGCTCCCTCCGCACCTACGCTCTGATACCAATTGAAGGGGATCGGGGAGCACCACAGACGGAGAGCGAGAGAGAGAGAGAAGGAGACACACACGATGTGGGTGGGGAGACTCCAAAGAGTGAGCAGCCCCCTATACACTTATGCTATGTATAAGGTATACAAGTCAGTGGGTGCCCAGACTCTGGGCGGCCGGGCAAGGCACAGGCGCCTATACCCCAACAAGTATATGTCTCATGAATTTAATGCATTTCTGGCTAGTCATGGAATAAAACACCAATGTACAGTGACTTATACGCCTCAGCAAAATGGTGTTGCTGAGCGAAAAAATAGGTCACTTACAAAAATGGCACGATGTATGGTCAAAAGTCAAGCTTTACCGCATTCTTTTTGGCTTGAGGCCATCATGTGTGCCACTTATGTACTTAACATGTGTCCTACGAAAGCTTTGCAGATTATTACTCCGTATGAAGCATGACATGATAGAAAGCCTTCTATTGAGCACATGCGTGTTTTTGGCTGTTTGGAATATGCTTTGTTGCCACAAACACATCACATAAATTGGATGATAAGGCTGTGAAATGTATTTTTGTTGGTTATAGTGTTGAAAGCAAAGGTTACAGGTTGTATCATCCGCAAACAAAGCGTATCTTTGGTTTCTCGGGATGTAGTGTTTGTGGAAGATTCTGTTCAGCCCTTGTTGTCATGTACTAGAGACAGTACTGTAAGCTCACAGGACATTTATGACACTTTGTTGCCTCTTTTTAGTGGTGGAAGTTCGAATGTTAATTCCAACGAGGAAAATGTACAGCCTCTGGGGTTTCAGAAAATGTTATAGATCAGCTTGTTACTGATGCAGATGTACATGATGTACTTGATGAGGAAAGGGCTGAAAATGAGCAGGCTAGAGGTATGCCAAAATGGCTGGTGCACACTTTGCGTGACAGTAAATTGGATGCACCTTTGTCTAGTCATACTCGTTCAGGCTCTCGCCATGCATCCTATGCATCAGATTGTTATGCTTTGGTTGTGTCTAGCTTACATGATGTTAAGGAACCTTTGTCTTTTGATGAAGCATAGAATTCAGAAAATTGGATGGCTGCCATGCAATCAGAATATGATGCACTTATAGAAAATGACACATGAACTTTATGTGATTTGCCTGCTGGACAAAAGGCCATTGGTATGAAGTGGGTTAAACGCAAGCCGGATGGTGAGATTGATCGCCATAAGGCTCGACTTGTTGCAAAGGGTTATGCACAACAAAAAGGCATAGACTATGAAGAGACTTTTGCTCCCACTTATCGCATGACTACTGTGCATTTTCTGTGTGCATTGGCAACTCATTTTGGTTGGGATGTACATCAATCAGACATTGTTACAGCTTTCTTGAATGGTCACATATTTGAGAAAGTTTATGTAACACAGCCTCGCTATTTTGTCAAGAAAGGACAAGAGGACAAAGTGTGCAGATGTAAGAAGGCTTTGTATGGGTTGAAGCAATCTGGTATGAGAAAGCTGATACTCATTTGGTCAAACAAGGTTTTTGTAACAGTCCAAGAGAAAGCACATTGTATGTAAAGCGTGAGGGTGATGTACTTCTCATTGTGGTTCTGTATGTAGATGATTTGCTGAGAACTGGACCAAATGAAAGACATATTGCTGAATTTAAGGCTGATTTGAATGCTACTTTCAAGATGAAAGATTTGGGGCTGTTGCATCATTACTTGGGTATATAGTTTAAGCAGTGTGATGGTGGTATTTCCTTGTGTCAAAAAAGTTACATATAGACATTATTATGTAAGTTTGGACTTGAGGATTTCAAACCTATTGCCACTCCCATGGAAACAGGTTTAAATTGAGTCTTCATGATGCTGGTGATCCTGCAGATGTCACTCTTTATCAAACTGTTAGATGCCTCATTTATGTATGCAACACAAGGCCGGATATTCAGTTTGCTGTCTCGCAGGTCAGCAGATTTATGCATAGCCTAGGGTCTAAGCATTGGCAGGCTGTCAAGAGGATTTTCCGCTACCTTAGTGGCACTTTACATCTTGGCTTTTTTTATCCCAAGGGGGGATCATTGCCCCCAGACTTACATGCTTTTCGGACTCAGCCCTTGGTAGTTCATGTATATCATGGTTGAGCAAGAAGAAACCTACTGTGGCCACTTCGAGTTGTGAGGCTGAGTATAGGGTAGTCTTCACAGCTATGATTGAGTGTGTATGACTCAGACGCCTTATGGCTGATTTGGGTGTTGGACAGGACACTACCAACACTATCCACATTGACAGTCAGGGCGCACTGGCAGTTGCGAGGAAGCCAATTTTTCATGCTCACACAAAGCATATTGAGGTGCATTACCACTATGTCAGGGAGAGGCTCTTAGCAGGAGAGGTCAGCTTGGCTTATGTGCCAACACAGGAAAACCTTGCAGATCTTTTCACAAAGGCATTGTCTCTTGAGAAGCTCGAAGCTTTCCGCAAAGCTTTGGGCTTACTCCCCTTTGTGGACTGATCATGTCCTTAGGGCATGGCACTTCCCTTTACTCATGTGCCAGCTCTCGTTCACCGCATCACTCCAGGGGGGATTTGTTACCATATATATGTGGTAGTGATGTGTGTGAACACACTAGGACTGTTGCGGAAGCGACTCACACACCCATGAAGTGCATGCAAACACTACCTAGATCAACATAATGTCAATCGAGGACATAGATGACACGATAGGCACACGGAGGAAATCTCTTTAGCTTGTCAGGCTGAGACCATCCTACACAGACAACACTCTGGAAGAAGGCCAACTAAACCACAATCAAGAACCTCACTGCTCTCAACTACACCACCTAGCCACATACACACATACGGAAGGTAACTCACCTAATCATGCCGGATTCATACGAAACTTAAGGAACACCATCCCCTCACTAGGATACACCTGTCCCTACGCTTCTACACTCGAAACCCTCACTCTAAACCCGTATGCGGAAAACGCATAGGATGACAGAGCAGAATTTTGAAAGTGCCCGAAACTAAAATTTATGAGTACATATGCGTAGCTTATGTCGTCACGATTTTATAGACTGCTAGCACGCAGAAAACAGACATCGTTTGATACACTTACGGCCACAAATAGCTCGTAGATGCGTCGGCGTGTGCGCTTCGTCTCGCGTGGAATGCTTGGAGTTGTCGCATAGCTCTCCTCGAGCCTACAACAATGGTCAGTCGGATCTCCAATGTGTTGAGCGAGCCGGGCGTAGCGAGAGGATAAAGCTCACGCTCACTCTCTTTCTCTCTCACACACCGTAGACGGCAACGCTCCATTTTTGATTATGATTAAAGTTCCCCCCCTTTACAAAATGACCTAGGTACCTTATATACTAAGGCTACCTTAGGTTTAACCAAAAATGGGGTTGAAAGGGTCAAATGGCTTTGTATTTACAATCTGGTAGTGCCATTGCACCCCGAACTTTTGAAACTAGAATAACTACTCATTACAAATGACGTTTATAGCCATAATCCGCAACATTTCATAACTCGCAAAAGATAAGACTTTGGTACGAAACTTGAGTTATGTTGTGTTGTTGACCCAGCGGTCAACACTCCCCCCTTCTGCGTTCATGTCGTCCCTGACATGACCTGATTGTCGATGGCGATGTGGTCTTTGCTGTCGTTTTGGCTTCATCTGTTGCACTGCTTGTAACTTTGTCGAACCACAACAAGAACTATGATCCATTAGAGCGGACATCTATCATCATAACCATTCATCTTTTGAGATCCTCTGATTACTTTTATGTCTGTTCTTCTTCATTGCGGACTTCTTTGTTCCTGTGCAATCATGTTGTTAGTGTTGTCTATAGCTTTGTCATTGTAGGCCATTTTTTGACTCGCCATTGAGGAGAAGTATGCTATGATCTAAAATTGGTGCTCCAATTCATTTGTCAATTGATTTGAGTAGCATTTCCTTATTGTTGATGTAGAAGGAATATGTACAAGAGGATGGTGATAGGTGTCTTTAGATTAGGGTCTAAAATGACCAAAGGGAAAAAAAACCCGGTGGGGAAAAAAATGCCTTTGGTATACGCTCTTATTGGAGTTAAGCAGTTGAACGTGAAGTACATGTTCATGAAAGGTGAGTGCTTGGGTAAAACACGAAAAGAGTGCCTGATGCAGGTGCCAATTATGAGACACTCTATATGCATATGAGAAATTTGTCACCAAAAGCATGCAACGTGAAAGAAGGAGATGATGGGTGTTTCGAGGAATAAATGTAGCACATGTGACATCAAAAGATGTCTCAATAGCTTCCACCTTTCCAAGAAGGGTTGTCGATGTAGAAGTTTCTCCACTCGTATCTCACTGTGCTCAGTACGTGAGTGTCTTTTGGACCTTCTCCTTCACTTCACCAGACTTAAGTACTTAGACTTCGACTCTTTTTCTCACCTATACCAGCATGAGCAACACAACGTAAATATGCTCAACTCTTCTAGCTTGAGCAGTACCTAGAATAGCTAAGACGCTTAGACCACATAGAATATTACTTGAAGCTTTGGGACTAACACCTCACTCATTTTGTGGCTTAGCTACTCGACTCTGACTTGTATGACTTGTCGGTTGCATGTTGACACTGCTTTGTGACAAGTTCTTCGGCTGTTGTAGTGGCTGCTGAGACATACTTCGTGAAGTTTCATCGTTTTCCTGTACCTTCTTCTCTTTGTAGTGCTCAGGCCTCTCGTCAGTCTTTTCTTCATGTGAATTATGGATTTTTTATTTTTTCTTAATAATAAACAAATAAAATCTTAAAACAACTTAATAAAAGAAAAATCATTCAAATAGAAATCTAAATGCTATGTACACTATACATATGTCCCTAGGGGCTCATATATGGATTTTGTTCCCATACTCCTCTGTAACACTACTATGAGGGCATATACTCTAAATTTCATCAAAAAATTATCACAATAAAACGCAAAAATTCAATGCATCTCACAAAACATTGCCCTCTAATAGTCATAATGTTAGGTCCGCATTCAGAATGCCTCCCCCCTTCCTATTTGGAGTCATCCTTTACGACAGGGTATCGCAAAGGGTATGTGTTGTGCTTGGGCAATTAAAAGTTGTGCCTATGCAGGCTTTGTATTGTAGCCCTATTATGCATACACAGTCAATGCATGGAAAAGATTTATGTTGTGCAAGATGTGGGTATAAGCAATTTGCTTATTGGCATTTGTTGGCGAGGCTTCCTATTCTAAGCAATGTAATGGTCTTTGCAGCTCCTGTATCGTTGCTTGATTGAAGCGACTTGCTCTCTTCTAACTGTACTGTAATCGTAGGAAGAATTGTAAGAATTCAAGCGGCGATGCACTGACAGCAGTTTTGTTGTTCTTCTTTGGGACCCATTTCTTTGCGATTATTGGTTGTTTTGTTGCTGACGCTCGTTTGGGAACCCATACTTGCCCGTGCTTTGTTTGTGTTTGAAGGGACTTCTTTGGGATCCACCTTTTTGTTGTGTGAGTCGACAGTGGTCTTTGCTTCAGCCCTTGTACGCTTGGTTGGGGACGGGATTTAGGCTTGGAAAGTTGATACTGTGGTTGTTTTGGAATCCAAATGAATTCCTGACTTTTTTGTGCTTGAATCAACTTCTTTGGAGCCCAAACCTGAGTTGTGAAAGCTTGCGACTTTGTGATATTCTTACCCGTTCGTGCACGCTTTCCTTGTTTTTGTTTTGGTGTTGGATCTTGTGATTTGTCATTAGAGATCTTTGTCTTCTTGATCCATATCTGTTTTTGGCCGATCTGGCTTTTTGGTATCCACATTTGTCGAGCTTTTTTGCTTTGACTTGTTGTCCTGTTCTTTTGACCTATCATGGTTGTTGCTGAAGGGGTTGGTGATAGTGATGGCCTGAGTTGATGATAGGGGATGTCGTAAGATTCATCACTATCGCTACTATCCTCAGCAAGGTTGACTTCTTGTACTTTCCCTTGATTTTTTGGATGGTAGTGGAAAGTTATTGTCTGTTTGCTCGTGGGTGGTAGTTTCTTGGAGGACTTTTCTAGCCCATTGATTAGAGAATTGTTAGCTCGTTGCTCTGGTTGTATTCCTCCTAGCTGAGTCTTTGCATCCTTATTAGGAGCCATGTATGAGGATGCTTGTGGTGGCTGTGTCTTCACCGAGGACTTTGGAATCCACTTTTGATGCACTTTATTCATGTAGCGATGACATTGATTCCCGGGTCGTTGATCTTCTTGAAGCTCGAAGTGTTCTACAGAGTCATAGAACTCGTCGTCTTCTTCATCTTTTGATTCTCCATATTTCTTTGTTTGCTCCTTATTTCGAGAGCTTGTTGATGTCTGGATCTCTTCGTTTTCCTGGATTACACTCACTGCAAAATAAGGAACGACATCATAGCCATTTTCATCACAAAACTTTGTTGTGGGAGTATCCTCCACGGTGCACACATCCAGAGTAGCCAAGATGTGTTCCCATCCAAAAGACTCTAACTCTTCTTCAAGAAATGGTTCTGGGATATAGTCCCTATCCTCTATAACCCGCTCTAGGATACATTCCTCACGTTTCAAGCTACCACATTGTGAAGCTCCACACATCCACAGTTCTTTAGGCTTACCTAACCAAGCTGGAAGTTCTGATCCTGCTACTGTGGCGGAATCAAACTCCTCAACCGGTGTTCTCGTCACATCCCTATAGCTATGGTTCCTCAAGTTTATCTTTGTTATGGTTTCCATATGTCTCAGGTATATATGGTCATAACCCCAATCTTGGACCATTTTCAATTGTCGCATGAATGGTCTTCCTAGAATGATGTCATAGTTGTTCTTCTTGCCAAAGTCAACAACAACAAAAGTGTGTTCATATTCAATGCCACAAGAAGTAACAAGAACTTTTTCTAGCAGTCCTAGGGGATTTTCCTTGTGTCCGTCTGCAAGTTGCAGGGTCATTTGTGTGGATATCAAGGCAATTTTTCCCCATTTTTTCCAAACCTCTTTGGTTGCAATGGCCACACCATCTCCACTGTCAAGGATTGCCATGGTTTTTACACCATTGAATTCCACAGGAAGGGTGGTGTTTCCATCTTCTCCCTCGTAATACTCGCCTACCTTGTTTAATGGCACTAGCCTAGTATTTAGTTGAGGCATTTCAAGCTCTTTGATGCCTTTCTCGATTTGAGTCATTGGGGTTTTTACACCAAATTTCTCTAGACATTTACCCACATTAGCCCACATGTTTGGTCTTATTCTGAGCAACTCGGCTAACATTATTGTACAGGTGACTGGGGTAGATAGAATATGTACTAGCCCCTTTGAATCGATGGCCTTGTTGGGAGACAGTCTCTTTGATGGGACTGCAACCACATCTGACTTGGTCTTGTACTCTCCCATGAAGGACGGTAGTGTTCTTAGCGAATGGGGTTGACTATCCATAGATTGTACAGATCCTTTGTCACCCCAATACGATTGCATGTCTAGATTCAGTTGAGATCTAGTCTCAAATTCCTCTATTGGTGGTAGAAACACTCCTCGTTCATCACCAGTCTTGTCTACTAGTCTTCTTAGGTCATCGCCTTCATTGGCCTCTCTGACTTGTTTCCACAATTCGTCAAGACCATCTATCTCTTTACAATCCTCAGGTATAGCTTGGTGAAATCCCTCAAAAGAGTTATCCCTGGTATTCAGTACTATCCTTGGTTCTAATGCTGGGTATTTGAGGTTTGGTATGTGCTCATGACTAGAATCTGGCTCTTTTAGTTCCTGGTTTGGTGGGATTACTTGTGTAGGCAGGACACGGATCACATCCTTAGGTTTTGCAACTGGTGGTTCTAGTAAAGCTTGGGCTGTTTGAATCATTTTCTGGCATATTTCAAACCTTTGATTTTCTAGTTCCGCATAGGGATATGTCATCCACCTGTGTTCTTGGGTTTGGTTGTTTTTGAGCCTCACATCATAGGCTTTCAAGAGGGCATCTAATGTCTCATTAACCTTCTCTGCCAACATAGATCCTCCTGAACTAGCACTTCTCGGTTTCTCATCCGTGGATGGATCTTCTAGAGGTTTAACCATCTGTGTAAGAGAAGGTGCCTCCTTTTCCTCATGTTGTTTTATCTTCTCCTCAGCTTCGGTAAGCTTCTTAGCTAGGGATTTTTTCTCTCGTTCCCTGCGTGCTTTCATCCTAGTCTTTCTAGCTTTCCAACTATTTCGTTTGCTCTTGGTTTTCTGACTAAGTGCGTCTGTCTTTGGTCCATCATCTGTCTTTGGACTCGTGTCACTTTCCGTGTTCTTTGTCTCTGGATTCTCATCAGCTTTCTTTTGAGCTTGTGCTCTTGTAACCACTTGAACTGGTACGACATTTTCATTTTCTGAGCTACTAGGTAGTTGAACAATCCCTAATACATTTGTCGTGATTTTCCTGATTTGGTTTGGGTTTTTCGGGCAATCGGGGATCAAGTGAGTGATGCCACACTCAAGACAATAGGCATTTACTTCAGTGATCTCCGTATGAGGACATTGTTTGACCAAGTGGTTGTCACGAATTTTGTGACAATCTGTCTCTGGTTGAGGAGATTCTTTTAGCATTTCCTCTTGGCTATAAGCAATCTTTGACCTAGATAAGCCGCTATTTGCAATGAATCGCAATGTCCTTTCGTCCATTTCATACCTTCTTTCTTTCGACTGAAATCCAGGAGGTGTGTAAAGAATGAGGATGCAAGAGAGCTACACAAGACAAGCACAAAGCACACAGAGATGGAAAGCTTCTTCTTCTTCTTCACAGAAAAGAGAGTACAAAATGACTAAGTGCTAAAGCTGAAAAGTAGCACATATGTACATGCGGTCACTAAGTGTGAACTCGCTAGAAGCGTACTAGGCTGGCACTATAAGTGTAGTCCAGCTGTAGAATCACTGGCAGAGATCCTCCGTGTCGGTCACCTAACGCGCCAGTGAGTAAATGCCGTAAGCGGCCAAGACCCGTAGTGGATGCCAGCTCAAGGTGTAGAGCTCGACATCTCAACACTCCCCCTCGAGCTCTGCATGTCGCAGAGTCCAAGCATAGTCCGGAAACGTCGAAGCTTCTCAGCTCCGAGGGCCTTGGTAAAGATATCCGCTATCTGCTCCTCTGTGCTGATGTAGACCAAGTCGATGTCGCCCGCCAACACTCGCTCTCGAACGTAGTGGTAATGGACCTCTATGTGTTTGGTCCTGGCATGGAACACTGGGTTCCTAGCCAATTGCATGCTGCTGAGGTTGTCACAATGGATGAAAATCTGCTGGTCCACCTGCACTCCCAAGTCCTCAAGTAATGTGCGTAGCCAAGCTACCTCGCACGCCGCAACTGCTGCACCTCTGTACTCGGCCTCTGTGCTCGATAAAACAACCGTAGGCTGCTTTTTGCTGCTCCAAGTAACAATAGCACTCCCAAAAGAGAACATGAAGCCACTCGTAGATCTCCTATCAACAATGCTACCTGCCCAATCTGCATCTGTATACCCATACAATGCTAATGGTGCATCTGCTGCATAGAACAATGCGTAGTCAAGAGTACCTTGCACATACCTAAGTGTGCGTCGTACTCCATCCAAATGTGGCTTCCTCGGAAGTTGCATGAACTGACTCTCCAAGCCTACTGTGTAGCTCAAGTCTGGCCTCGTGATAGTCAAGTAGATTAAACTACCCACAATCTTCCTGTACATGTTGACATCCTCAACAACATCACCCTTCTCTGCACTCAGCTTTGCATTCATATCCAAGGGAATAGAAATTGGCTTACAATCAGCCATACCATACTTTGACAACATGTCCAAAGCATACTGTCTCTGTGATAGCCATACACCCTCTGAAGTCCTGATCACCTCAATGCCAAGAAAGTAGCGCAACTCGCCTAAATCTTTCATTTCAAACTCCTGTTTGAGAAGACCCTTCACATGGTCAATCTCCATAGCATTGTCACCAACAATAATAAGGTCATCTACATATATGGTAATGACCACAATCCCCACATCACTCTCACGTACATAGAGTGAATGATCAGCATGAGCTCTCCTAAAACCAATACTGACAAGATACTTGGCAATCCTATCATACCATGCTCTAGAGCCCTGCTTCAAACCATACAAAGCTTTGAGAAGTCTGCATACATAATCTGGGTAACCTGGATCGACATAACCAGGTGGCTGATCCATATACACTTCCTCTTGCAACTCACCATTCAAGAAGGCATTCTTTACATCCATTTGATGCATAATCCATCCTCTAGATGCAGCCACTGCTATGACAGCTCTCACTGTCGTCATCTTTGCCACTGGAGCAAAGGTCTCCTCATAGTCTATGCCATACGTCTGTGCATAACCCTTTGCGACCAGCCTTGCCTTGTGACGCTCAATGTTACCATCAGCCTTATGCTTGGTTTTATACACCCATTTACAGCCAATAGCTTTCTTGCCACTTGGCAATGGCACCAAATCCCATGTGTCATTTGCTTCCAATGCAGCCATCTCTTCATTCATTGCATCATCCCAATGCACATTTCCAACTGCATCCTCAAAACATGTGGGCTCCACATCCTGTATCACCTTAGCCATGTAGGCTTGGTGATGCGCTAGATACCCATCATAAGTCAATTTCTGAACTGGATTTCTGACTCTATTAGATCTGCGCGGTCCTGGGTCACTCCTTTGCCCTCTAGCATCTTCTTGTACTTTCCTTACACCAGGTGTCCTGACAGCCGGAATTCCAAATTCCTCATCAAGACTTTGTTCAGAACCATCTGAATCCATGTCTACATGTGAAAAACCTGATGATGCATCAACCATAAAGGGAGGTTCATCAACCTTTTCCTTTCCTTTTCGTGATACATTCCCTGTACCTGTTGGTGGAGTAACCTGCGTACGTAGTCTACCATTCCATGGTTTCTCAACAGAGCCACGAGAAGAGGACTCTTGTGGTCCACTCAAAACCTGTGACTGTGGCCTCACATTTTGTACAACCACATCATCTTTTACATCAGCCCCAATAGTGCCATGTGCATTACTGTACCAGCTGCTCATCTCATCAAAGACTACATCTTTGCTCACTCGTAATTCTCGTGTAGTAGGATTGTAGCACCTGTACCCCTTTTGTTCAAGGGAATATCCCACAAGAATACATTTCTCTGCTTTAGGATCCAATTTCCTACGCAACTCATCTGGTACATGCACGTAAGCTATGCAGCCAAACACTTTCAAGTGTGCCAAATCAGGCTTTGTACCTGTAAACTTTTCCTCAGGTGTTACATCATGCACCGCAGCTGTAGGTGTCCTGTTCATAATGTACACAGCTGTATTTACAGCTTCAGCCCAGAAATGATGAGGCATGTTCTTCTCATTCATCAATGCACGTGCAACCTCTGCAATGTGCCTGTTTTTCCTTTCTGCGACCCCATTCTGCTGTGGAGTATATCTGCATGTAAACTGCCTGTGTATACCATGCATTCGCAGAAAATCTAAAAAATCATTGGAGAAGTACTCTCCCCCTCCATCTGACCTCAATGTCTTGATTTGCATATCTGTCTCCTTCTCAATCATGACTTTGAAGTCTTGAAAGTGACCAAACACTTCACTTTTGTTACGCATGAAGTAGACCCATACTTTCCTTGTATGGTCATCAATGAAAGAGACATAATACCTGCAACCATGTATACTTGCAGTATCGGTTGGACCCCAAACATCTGTGTGCACCACCTCAAGTGGCTTTTTACATACATTGCGCTCATGTGGAAATGAGCCCTTTGACTGTTTTCCAAACTGGCATGCTGCACACACTTTATGCATACCATCCACCTTGAATTTGGGCAAACCTTTTACAATCTGTTTTGATTGCATGCTGCGCAATCTCTCCTCATTGACATGGCCAATGCGTTTGTGCCAAATGTCAACATCAGCCACAACACCTGTGTCCTGTGCAAATAATGCAACTTTTACCTCAGGCATGTCTACATTCAGCGTAAACATTCTGCCCACACATTTGCCCTCTGTGATCAGCTTACAGCCATTCTGGAAATCTTCTACATAACAGCCATTTGGATTGAAGCGAACCTGCAAACCCTGCTCAACCATTTGTCCAACAGAAACAAGATTCTTTGTAATGTTTGGGACATGAAGTACATCTGCTAAGTACTTTGATTTCCCACTCTTCGTATTTAGAGGTATGTCCCCTACATGAGCAATGGGGTGAGCTGTGTCATCTCCTGTTTGCACATAGCCTGACACATCTGGTTTGCGCATATCTCTAAACCACTCTCCACGAGACGTCATGTGATTAGAGGCACCTGAATCCACATACCAAACATCATCTTGGGTGGAATTCTCTGCAGTCATTGTATTCATTACATGTTGCATAACAAACATGCGCTCATTTTTGCTGTCATCTGCATCTCTGCTAGTAGATGCATAGTTGCCTTGTTCTCTCTTTCTACTTGCTTTTCCCTTTGGACAGTCACGTGACATGTGACCTCTTTCACCACAAGTCCAACATTCTCTACTATCTGGAGTATGTTGCTGCTTGCTTGATCCTGCACCACGACCTCTTTGACTCCCCCTGCCTTGAGACTGGTTTCCCCTGCCACCTGTATTGTTTTGATTTGATTGACCTTCCAGAAATTGGCCCCTGCAACCCCTTGGGCCTCGACCACGACCTCTACCTCTACCTCTGTTGGAGTTAGAATAGAAGGCCTGTTCAGAATTATTTCTGCCATGAGAAGAAGATGTATCAAGGTTCTTCTCCTCAAGAATAAGCATAGAAATCAAATCTTGGAACACGGGGATGTCGTCTCTTGTATTCATGGAAGACCTAAAATGTACATACTCATCTCCTAGACCATCCAAGCATGCACGGACAATGTCATCGTCTTCCACTGAGACTTTAATAGATCCAAGAGCCTCAATGATACTCTTGATCTTCAAAGCATAATCATTGATGGAGAGGTTGTTCCTCTTAACCTGATTTAGCTCTGACTTTAGTTGAAGCTTCCTGGCCTTGGTGTTCACCTCGAACACTCTGCCTAAGTTTTTCCATGCAATGGCGGGGGTTTCAGCATCCTGTAGATAGCCCATCATGCCATCTGTGATGCTCATAGAAAGCCAATACATCACTTTGCTCTGGCCTTGTTGCCAGTCCCTCAAAGCTTTCCTTTGTTCTGCTGTAGCATTTGCCTCGGGAATCTCTGGTTCCTTTTCATTGTCTCCTTCTACATAGTCCCAATAACCTTTTCCTTTTAGGAAATTTGTTATTCTGAACTTCCATGCAGGGTAGTTATTTTTCTCAAGCTTCTCAGTAACAATCTGACTGAAACCGTCAGACATCTTGAAGCACTAAGACAAAATAGTTGCAATCTGCAAAAACCTGCAAATCTGCTGAACCTGCTATCGTGGTTCTTGTAACGCTTTCTACACTCAACGAGTGTCCACAATCAAGCGTACATACAACCACTGTACTTGTACATTAAATCTCTGTATACTGCATCTGGTCGTGGATTGCGAACGAAGGGATTGTGATGCTCTTGCTCTCTTAGCCTCTCTTGCCTGCACCAGGCTCTGATACCATGTAAAGAATGAGGATGCAAGAGAGCTACACAAGACAAGCACAAAGCACACAGAGATGGAAAGCTTCTTCTTCTTCTTCACAGAAAAGAGAGTACAAAATGACTAAGTGCTAAAGCTGAAAAGTAGCACATATGTACATGCGGTCACTAAGTGTGAACTCGCTAGAAGCGTACTAGGCTGGCACTATAAGTGTAGTCCAGCTGTAGAATCACTGGCAGAGATCCTCCGTGTCGGTCACCTAACGCGCCAGTGAGTAAATGCCGTAAGCGGCCAAGACCCGTAGTGGATGCCAGCTCAAGGTGTAGAGCTCGACATCTCAACAAGGTGGAGGTTGTACCGGCCTCACCACTCCATGTGTTTCTCTCACATTTTGTTGCTCTGAAGGGTAGTACTCACTTTGGTTGCTATACCACATTGTAGCTGGTACTGGCGTTGGTTTATTTGATGCTTCCATCATTGGCATGTATCTCATGTCTACCGGCATTCTTGCACTTGGCAGCAGAGGTTGTTGTCCTAAGACAAACTGTGGCCTTAAAACTCCTACTGGTCCTGGCGCATTCCCCGTAATGTATCTAGGTGGAGTAGGTGCTTCTGGAACAGGTTGTACATACCTCTCCCTAGCATTTTCCATGCTATAATAGCACTCTTCCCTCCTATGGTTCGTCCATTTTCTCTCAATTTCACACCACTTCGGCTCTCCCGAATCAGACCTTACAAGAGGAATCAACCTCTTGACCAAGTCGTCGATAAGATTTTCTTGATCAATAGGTGCCGTTGGCTTGGCAATGGACTCACTTATCTGTGAAACACCGTGCTGAGAGGATGTGTCATCTCCTTGACTCTTTAAGTCCTTTTCTTTGTCTGCCTCACAATTATCCACTAGATAAAGAGCTTCTTTGATCAACTCGTTTAGCATCATCCTCCTTATCATATGCAGATCCTTCTGAAGGCCCGCATGTCTCATTCCCTGGATAAAGATCAACATTAGTCATGCTTGCGTAGGTAATTCCGCTCTCGGATAGAGCTTAACATATCTCTTGAGCCGTAATGATGCTTTGCGTACTAATTCATCCTCTTTCTGTTTGAATCTATGGATTTGCGAGACCGTGTTGTGAGCAATGCCTTTTGGCGAGGTTTCTTCAATAAAATCCTCAAATAGCTCATCTACGGTCTCAAAATCCCATTTTCCACCGAGTCGAACCATGTAGCTACATCATCTTCTAGAGTCAATCCAAATCCCGCAAACTATGTCGCAAAATCTGAAACTTCCTCTGCTCTAATCACTCTTCTAAAAGCCGTTACGTGATCTCTCGAATCTTTATCTCCGGAGTATTTTATGTTTACCCATTTCTGGACTTGGGATGGTCTAACTCGTCGATTGTCTACAAGTCTAACCAAAGACTCTCCCAATCCTTCTCTCGTTATCGCTCTTGAAGGGAATCCTGGTGGCTCTCTTCTTGGAATTCCTATAGGAATTCTCGTGTTTGGTGGAGGCATTTGTGGTCCTTCATTGACCAAATATCCACCTCTTTCTAGTACAGTCTGTGGATTTGTGCTTTCTACAACTCTGTATTCTCGTCCATACTTGTCGACAACTATAGATCTCCATTGACAGTCGACTCCGTATGTGTAGACTTATAAGAGCTTGTAATCCGTTATCTCTTCTAGGTATGGATCTGAGCACCTATAAAGATTGACCTCATTGTTGTCAATGTAGCTATATAGTCCTTCACTCTCATGACCAATCATCCAAACTCTCTCAACAAGATGGATCTTTATCAATTGCAAGTTTGGAAGATCCATTGTGGGAGGATATTCCTCTATCGTCGGGATCTCCAAGCTTGTGTAAGCTGCGTTTGAATATAGGGTAGACATCATTTCTGGGCTTAAGAGCTTTTGCTTGGTTCAAGTAGACTTAGTCCACTGTGTTCAAGTGCTTTTGTTAGGGAAAAGTCGAAACTATGTCCAAAACCGCAACCGTTTCGTCACAATTCTCGCAAATTGTCGCTTTTAGACACCCCTAACTTGCGGATGTATTTTGAGGCCTCAAATGACGTTTTTTTCAAAATAGACCTAAAAGGTTGCCGCAGGCATCCATTTAGTTCATGTTTTGCTCTAAGATCTGTAGAGTTGCTCTCAGGCTACGTTTTGATATAAAAACTTTTCTGATCCGATACCGTTTGTGAAAGTTATGGCCAAAATAGTGAAATGCAGTCAAAATGAGTCCAAATTCAATTTTAAAAGAAGATTTGGGATCTCTGTGACACTGTGAACACTCCTGTATGGTCAAAAGTACACTTGGACCCTAAAACTGGCCTAGAGACATCCTACGCGTAGGATGTCTATATGCTCAGAATTTAACAAAATTTGGTCCAGAGACTCCCCTTAAGTCCAGCAACACAATGGTATGCTTAGAGGTTGATTTGGACCTAAAAATGGCCTTGAGACATCCTACACGTAGGATGTCTTTTTGCTCAGAATGACTTGAAATTTTCACCCCAGCTTCTCCTTGATGTGCTGGTCACAGTGGTGTGCTCATAAGTTGGTTTGGAGTCCTAAATCAAGCTGGAGACATCCTACGCGTAGGATGTCTAACTGCTCAGATTTTGTCCAAACTTGATCCCAAGATTCTCCTAGTGCTCAACAACCCAATGGTATACTCAAAATTGAATTTGGATGCCAATAGGTCGAGATTTAGGCTGCAAGAGCTTCTAGTGCACTCCAAGAGTAGGATGTCTGACAATTCTTGTCTTTGCTTGGTAAATAGGCCAAACAAGGTCCAAATTCACTTTTGAAAAAAGTTCTAGAATCCTTGAGACACTTAGAACCTCCCTTTATGGCTACAATAGAATTTTGACCACTTTATGACCCAGGAGACATCCTACGCGTAGGATGTCTTTTTGCTCTGTTTCAGCTCAAACTTGCACTGTAGCTTCCCCTTGATGTGCTAAACTCACAACTATTTTTACTTTTTGATTCTCACACCTATAGGTTGGTCAAATGATCAAGAATCTGTAAGCCAGATGTCCGTTCTGATGAATTCACCAGTCAAATCAACTCCAAATTGGACCAAAATTGACTAGGAGGCTTGCCTAAGGCTATACAACACCCTGCTATGTCCACAATTTGAATTTGGCCTCTAAATCATGCCTTAGACATCCTACGCGTAGGATGTCTAACTGCTTAGAATTGCCCCAAATTTGAACCACAGACTCTCCTTAAGGTGCTGATCACTGTGGTATGCTCAGAGGTTGATTTGGAGTGCTAAATCATGGTGAAGACATCCTACACGTAGGATGTCTAAGTGCTTAGAATTGCCCCAAACTTGAGCCACAGTTTCCCCTTGATGTCAGCAACCCAATGCTATGCTTAGATTTTAATTTGGATGTCAAAAGACCCCAAAACTAGCTATTCTAGCCTTTTTTTCTCAAAAAAAAATTAAAAAAATGCTAAAGTCTGCTTAAAACCCAATTTTCTCACCCAAATGAGCTGAAAACTCTCACATGTACTCAAAACATCACGTATAACATGCACATGAAGTCACCCTATGGTTTGGTCTGAAAAATTATGCCTTGGGCACAATTTGGGTAGGATGTCTGGCAATTTTCGTCTTTTGGTTTTATCCTGCCAAGATATGGTCAAGTTCCCCTTTCCATGTGAAAATAGGGTAAAACCTACCTTCTGAACACACTGGTCAACTCAGAATTTCAAAATTTCCACAAGATCACCCTATAGACATCCTACACGTAGGATGTCTTTTTTCTCAGAATGGACTTCTATTTCTACCCAAGGTGCTTCTTGATGCATATAACAAGAATATGTGATCACAACAAATTTTGGATGTCAAAATTGCTCAGAATCACCACTTTTGGAAAAATATTTCTCTGAAAGAGTAACATCCCCTTAACTCTCAGTCTATATGTCCAAATGACATGAGCTTTGTGTTGGAATTAGGGTTGCAGAGAAACACACACAGCTTGGAGAAGACGAAGGAAGCTCAAGGCACACAATAGAGAGTGTATTACTTAGTGTGCAATGGAAAGATAGATAGCCCTAGAATGATGGGCGTATATACAATGCACGGGGGAAAAAACCTCCTAAAGAGGGAAAAAATGCCCCGACGGTCCTAGTGTGTTCACACACATCACTACCAAAGACCATATTAGGTATTTTGGTAAAAATCTCACATTATGGGAATCTCCAAATCGACTAAATTCATGTAATTTGGGAATTTTCCACTTAAAGTGGAAAAAATTGAGGTGTGTGGTTAGTAAATAAAGTGAAAATCTCATAGGATTGTGGTGTTGATAAACACCAAAAGTCAAGAGGATGTACAACACATGGATTTGAATAATAACTATAAATTACATAAAACAAAGGAAGATACAAAAAAGATTTTGTTTACAAACTGACTAGTATAGTCACAATAGAAGCTCCACATAATTCTACTCCACATTTGATACCATATCTGAACTTTGATCCAAGTGTGGTTGATGTGCACGAGTGAGGCCTTCTTTGGCTTTTAGAGCATGCCTTTATGGAATGTTTATTCTAGAAAATGGTCCTTCTTTGTTGGGTCTCCAGGACCAAACAATTGCATCTACAGTTTCCCACACTTGTGGGTCCTTATAGTTGACAGCCCAATAACCCTTCCAACAATTACTGTAAGCTTGAGTATCTGTCATCCCACTTTTTCTCGCGCAAGGTGCCCAATATTGAATCAAGAGTTTTCTGTAGTTTGGTGATGTAGGCTCATTATCAATGTCAGATAAAGCCATTGCAAGCCACACTGGATAGATTTCTGTGTCACTCGGAACAAGCATAAGAAAGTCACCTTGGTGTACATCAGACATAGGGTCAAACTCTTCCCTTGGCCTATCTCGTTGAGGCCCACAAAAATGATCGTTCAACTCTTCAAGGCCTAGGAATCTTTCTGCTCCTTGTTGCAAATTCATTGTAGTGCTTTGTAGGGGAGAATATTCTTGAGTTTTTGGCCAAAACATTTCATACAAGACTCCCTCTGATATGATTGCTTTTCCAATCTCTTCAATTACCGTACTCCAATAATCTATCACGGGTCTATAATATCGCGAAATACTTGAACCATTCCCTAAATTTTTCCAAAATTTTATATAGTTCTTTAGCCCCAAAATGACTTCTTCGTGGGCCTTGACATACTCCGCCATTTGTACTAGAGGTGGATCTCCATGTGGTAACATTGGCTTGCCTTCTGTGTCTGTTTTCCAAAGGCGAATACTTCCACTCCAACTTGATACACCTACATGTGCCTTATATTGCATCATTGGTGTCTCATCCTGCATAAAGAACCTGAACTGAAGCGGTTTGGAATGTCCAACAAGTATATCTTGTCCATCACAAAGATAGCCATCACAATATTGCTTGAAATCGGGGATCTTTGTGAGAAAAAATGGAGCTGGAGATGAAGATGAGCTGTTTCGTAATGTATCCATCAAATGTGGCAAAGTATAGGTTTGTGTAACTCTCAGCTTCTCTGAAAACCTACTAAACATTGCGTCTATGTCCTCATGTGTATGCCCAACCATTAAAAATCCCAGCTGGATGGTTTTGAAAACACCCCTTGCAACAAGCATTGACAAATAGGCAAATAAGTATCGATTTTTGTTTTCCCCTGCACAATTATCCAATTGTAGCAACAAGTTCTCTGGCAATCTGCGAAATGTTGACCCCAATTCCTCTTCTGCAATTTCTGACGACTGCACAATGGGCTCTTTTCCATCACTCAAGTTATGGTAGTCCAAAGCATCCCTTGAGTTCAAAGCATGTAGTAGTGAAATATTGCTCCTTGGAAGTCCATTTGTTACTAGATCACCAAGAGGATGCTTATCTATCCTCTCTAGGTTATGTAAACAATTAGCAATTGAGCCAATTGTAAGATTTGGATCAGCTGGCCACAAACCATTCAAGACAAAGTGTCCGTAATGACCTTCTCCATGTCCATGAGTGATCATGCCAATCAATGCCACCTGCAGATTATATCCTGAATCCACACCCTTGGGAACAATGCGTAATTTAGGAATGGCAGTCTTCTTTTGATCCATCTTATTATGGATTATGCATACATATTTTTGTGGTTGAGTTTCTGAATACGTGCGCCATGCATAATATAGGCTTCTGCAACTCTTTTGTTGTGCCATGTGAACTTCTCTCTCCCTCAAGAAAAGAGCTCTCTCTTCAAGAGAAGGTTTAGCTTCTAACCTTGCCTTGATTGAGCTACAAATATTGCACTTAGAGAACTCACTCGTCTTTGTTAAAGTGACATGTGGGTACTCTTTGTTCCAAATTCTACCAAAAGAAGATTGGGATAGCTTCTTCTCATAGCCCATTTGGTCAAGTGTCGTGTTGATTTCACATAAAATATCCACTTGTTTGTATGTTGATGGAATCACCAATTGAGTCTCTCTTGAGCCATCTAGCAGTGTTCTACTTCTATGTGGCATCTTCTCAGAGTTGTTTTCCACAAACTCATTTAGTAGTGCTCTTGCTAAACTAGTATGTTGAAGTTCCCTTCTCAATGTACATGTGTTCCCATGTACATATTGGCGCACACCATTTTCAAAGTTCTCCTTGTATCGATAAAATGATGTCTTTGGTATTCCATGTAGCTCATACCATGCTCTACAACAAACAATAGAGCCATTTAGCCTGAATTGGTATCGTGACTTCTCATCTTTCTGATAACATATAGAAAGAACATCATAAACATAATTAGTGCGTGATTTTTGAGACTCTCCCCAGAACTGTTGTCGTAACCTTGTCACCATATCACGATCTGCAAACTGGCAACATTTTTGTGCACAACAATCAATGCATGATACCCTTTGAATTGATTTGTTTGAAAGGTAAAAAGTCGAAGCTGGTGCTGCTTTTGATTTTTGAGTCCTGTTCATGAAAGTGTATCGTCTCTTCCTTGACAACTGGACAACATTACTCCCATCAAGTTTTTTTCCAACATTGTCATCGTTGGATACATCCTCATATGTAGCATGCATGCCATCAATAGGAACAAATCGTTGTAATGGGCTCCCATTCAACATTGTTGTCTGCTTGATGGGCCACTTTAGCAAAGTGATGCTACCCACTTCAACCACATCATCAATGCTTGCATTTTCTCTTTCAATACCCACACCCACACAATCAGGACCAAGTTCCTGAAAGTTGACATAATCATGTGGAAATACATATAAGATGGTCCCTTCATTCATGGTTTGCATCATTGTGTCATCTTTTAAAAGGACCCTCTGATTTCTCCAAGACTCTCGAATCATTGCTTCAAATTCTGGGCTTGTCATAGGTATTGCATCTGTAACTAGAGGATCAGAATGATCATGTTCTTCATTACCATTGTAGCTTTCCTGTGGATCAATTAAGTTCCCATTTAATACAAAAGATTGCAAAAGAAGCTTTGAACATCGAATAGCACTCCATAATGAGCCTTGGAGAGATGAAGTATCCATTGTAGGAAAAGGTAGGACCACATCCTTCAAGCATTCCTCCACTAGTATGGAGACATTTCCTTGCCCTATCTTTGTACCACCACAAGTGCAATCTGGATCTGTTCTACACACACAACCAATACCAACAATTTCATTGTCAAGTATCATATGTACTTTCTCCCCAGATTCAAAGTCCATCCTGTAAGTGAAAAAGATTACATTGTTAAATCCATAGTTATAGAAAAATACTCTTCAAACAAAAAATCATGCTACAACATGGAAAAGGTTTGCATAGGTTGGACAAGTGGTGAACCTTGAGACCAAATCCTCCTTGCTATATTAATGAAAGCAAGGTTTGAAATTATGGTGGATCTTGAAACCAAAGCATCCTTGCTATATTAGAGCATAGGTTGGACAAGTGGTGGACCTAGTTGTAATACCCACTGCCACCTATCAACTACTATAGGACTATGATTTCCAATGTCCAAGTATCCCTTGAGGCATTCAAGGTTGAACACGTGGTGGACCTTGAGACGAAAATCCCCTTTCTATATCAGAGCATAGCTTGGACAAGTGGTGGACCTAGTTATAATGCCCAATATCCAAGGTGAAATACCTTAGGATGTTGCTACCTTGCTTGCCAATGTTTACGTAGCCCCTCATTTATTTAATGGAAGTAAGGTTGGACAAGTGGTGGACCTTGAAACCAAAGCCTCTTTGCTATATGAGAGCATAGGTTGGACCTAGTTGTAATACCCACTGCCACCTATCAACTACTATAGGACTATGCTTTCCAATGTCCAAGTATCCCTTGAGTTTTGTGGCACAAGGTGCACTTGGTCCTATATGTATTGACCACTTGGCTAAATCTAGGACCATAAGGCCAAACCTTTGGCACCTTAAATATAGTATGGGACATAATCTAGAACTGCTATAGTAAATTAGTAGTATAGTAAATATGTGGGTTTAATGTTTTTCGATGGAGCCTAGCATCTTGGAGACATGGTGCAGCTTGCTTCTCGTCATGTTTCAATGGAGCCTATCTTGGAAAAATGGTGGAGCATCCTTCTCTCCATGTTTCAATGGAGCCTAGCTTGGACAAGTGGTGGACCTTTGCTTCTCTCTCTGTTTCAATAGAGTTAGCTTGGACAAGTGGTGGACCTTGGAACCAAATCCCCATGTAAAACCTATCATGGTCACTCCAAGTGGTAAGAAAGAATAACCTTTAAGATATAGACTGATAGGTTGGACAAGTGGTGGACCTTAACACCCACATATTCTTAATATAATGACATAGAGTGAAAAAGTGGTGAATCTTGAGACAAAACCACTCATGCTACTAGCGATAATAGCTTGGACAAGTGGTGGCCCTTGAATGTAAACCCCCCATCTACGAAATATCCTGGGTTTAAGGTATTTCGATGAAGCCTAGCATCTTGGAGACATGGTGCAACTTGCTTCTCTTCATGTTTCAATGGAGTCTATCTTGGACAAATGGTGGAGCATCCTTCTCTCCATGTTTCAATGGACCCTAGCTTGGACAAGTGGTGGACCTTTGCTGATCTCTATGATTCAATAGAGTTAGCTTGGACAAGTGGTGGACCTTGTAACCAAACCCCCATGTAAAACCTATCATGGTCACTCCAAGTGGTGAGAAAGAATAACCTTTAAGATATAGCTTTATAGGTTGGACAAGTGGTGGACCTTAACACCCAAATATTCTTAATATAATGACATAGAGTGAAAAAGTGGTGAATCTTGATATAAAACCACTCATGCTACTAGCGATAATAGCTTGGACAAGTGGTGGACCTTGAACGTAAACCCCCCATGTTTCAATAGACTTAGCTTCGACAAATGGTGGAGCATCGTTCTCTTCATGTTTCAATGGAGCCTAGCTTGGACAAGTGGTGGACCTTTGTTTCTCTCTATGTTTCAATAGAGTTAGCTTGGACAAGTGGTGGACCTTGGAACCAAACCCCCATGTAAAACCTATCATGGTCACTCCAAGTGGGAAGAAAGAATAACCTTTAAGATGTAGCCTTATAGGTTGGACAAGTGGTGGACCTTAACACCCACATATTCTTAGTAAAAGTGGTGAATCTTGAGACCAAAGCACTCAGGCTACTAGCAATAATAGCTTAGACAAGTGGTGGACCTTGAATGTAAACTCCTCATCTACGAAATATCGTGGGTTTAATGTATTTCGATGGAGCCTAGCATCTTGGACACATGGTGCAGCTTGCTTCTCGTCATGTTTCAATGGAGCCTATCTGGGACAAATGGTGGAGCATCCTTCTCTCCATGTTTCAATGGACCCTAGCTTGGACAAGTGGTGGACCTTTGTTTCTCTCTATGTTTCAATAGAGTTAGCTTGGACAAGTGGTGGACCTTGGAACCAAACCCCCATGTAAAACCTATCATGGTCACTCCAAGTGGGAAGAAAGAATAACCTTTAAGATGTAGCCTTATAGGTTGGACAAGTGGTGGACCTTAACAACCACATATTCTTAATAAAAGTGGTGAATATTGAGACCAAACCACTGAGGCTACTAGCAATAATAGCTTGGACAAGTGGTGGACCTTGAATGTAAACCCCTCATCTACGAAATATCGTGGGTTTAATGTATTTCGATGGAGCTTAGCATCTTGGAGACATGGTGCAGCTTGCTTCTCGTCATGTTTCAATGGAGCCTATCTTGGACAAATGGTGGAGCATCCTTCTCTCCATGTTTCAATGGAACCTAGCTTGGACAAGTGGTGGACCTTTGTTTCTCTCTATGTTTCAATAGAGTTAGCTTGGACAAGTGGTTGACCTTGGAACCAAACCCCCATGTAAAACCTATCATGGTCACTTCAAGTGGTAAGAAAGAATAACCTTTAAGATGTAGCCTTATAGGTTGGACAAGTGGTGGACCTTAACACCAACATATTCTTAATATAATGACATAGAGTGGAAAAGTGGTGAATCTTGAGACCAAACCACTCAAGCTACTACCAATAATAGCTTGGACAAGTGTTGGACCTTGAATGTAAACCCCTCATCTACGACATATCGTGAGTTTAATGTTTTTCGATGGAGCCTAGCATCTTGGAGACATGGTGCAGCTTGCTTCTCGTCATGTTTCAATGGAGCCTATCTTGGACAAATGGTGGAGCATCCTTCTCTCCATGTTTCAATGGAGCCTAGCTTGGACAAGTGGTGGACCTTTGCTTCTCTCTCTATTTCAATAGAGTTAGCTTGGACCAGTGGTGGAGCTTAGAATCAAACCCCCATGTAAAACCTATCATGGTCACTCCAAGTGGTAAGAAAGAATATCCTTTAAGATATAGACTTATAGGTTGGACAAGTGGTGGACCTTAACACCCATATATTCTTAATATAATGACATAGAGTGGAAAAGTGGTAAATCTTGAGACAAAGCCACTCATGCTACTAGCGGTAATAGCTTGGACAAGTATTGGCCCTTGAATGTAAACCCCCCATGTACAAAATATCCTGGGTTTAAGGTATTTCGATGAAGCCTAGCATCTTGGAGACATGGTGCAGCTTGCTTCTCTTCATTTTTCGATGGAGCCTATCTTGGACAAATGGTGGAGCATCCTTCTCTCCATGTTTCAATGGACCCTAGCTTGGACAAGTGGTGGACCTTTGCTTCTCTCTATGATTCAATAGAGTTTGCTTGGACAAGTGGTGGACCTTGAACGTAAACCCCCCATGTTTCAATAGACTTAGCTTTGACAAATGGTGGAGCATCATTCTCTCCATGTTTCAATGGAGCCTATCTTGGACAAGTGGTGGACCTTTGTTTCTCTCTATGTTTCAATAGAGTTAGCTTGGACAAGTGGTGGACCTTGGAACCAAACCCCCATGTAAAACCTATCATGGTCACTCCAAGTGGGAAGAAAGAATAACCTTTAAGATGTAGCCTTATAGGTTGGACAAGTGGTGGACCTTAACACCCACATATTCTTAATAAAAGTGGTGAATCTTGAGACCAAACCACTCAGGTTACTAGCAATAATAGCTTAGACAAGTAGTGGACCTTGAATGTAAACCCCTCATCTACGAAATATTGTGGGTTTAATGTATTTCGATGGAGCCTAGCATCTTGGAGACATGGTGCAGCTTGCTTCTCGTCATGTTTCAATGGAGCCTATCTTGGACAAATGGTGGAGCATCCTTCTTTCCATGTTTCAATGGACCCTAGCTTGGACAAGTGGTGGACCTTTGTGTCTCTCTATGTTTCAATAGAGTTAGCTTGGACAACTGGTGGACCTTGGAAACAAACCTCCATGTAAAACCTATCATGGTCACTCCAAGTGGTAAGAAAGAATAACCTTTAAGATGTAGCCTTATAGGTTGGACAAGTGGTGAACCTTAACACCCACATATTCTTAATAAAAGTGGTGAATCTTGAGACCAAACCACTTACGCTACTAGCAATAATAGGTTGGACAAGTGGTGGACCTTGAATGTAAACCCCTCATCTACGAAATATCGTGGGTTTAATGTATTTCGATGGAGCCTAGCATCTTGGAGACATGGTGCAGCTAACTTCTCGTCATGTTTCAATGGAGCTTATCTTGGACAAATGGTGGACCATCCTTCTCTCCATGTTTCAATGGAGCCTAGCTTGGACAAGTGGTGGACCTTTGTTTCTCTCTATGTTTCAATAGAGTTAGCTTGGACAAGTGGTAGACCTTGGAACCAAACCCCCATGTAAAACCTATCATGGTCACTCCAAGTGGTAAGACAGAATAACCTTTAAGATGTAGCCTTATAGGTTGGACAAGTGGTGGACCTTAACACCAACATATTCTTAATATAATAACATAGAGTGATAAAGTGGTGAATCTTGAGACCAAACCACTCAGGCTACTACCAATAATAGCTTGGACAAGTGTTGGACCTTGAATGTAAACCCCTCATCTACGACATATCATGAGTTTAATGTTTTTCGATGGAGCCTAGCATCTTGGAGACATGGTGCAGCTTGCTTCTTGTCATGTTTCAATGGAGCCTATCTTGGACAAATGGTGGAGCATCCTTCTCTCCATGTTTCAATGCAGCCTAACTTGGACAAGTGGTGGACCTTTGCTTCTCTCTCTGTTTCAATAGAGTTAGCTTGGACAAGTGGTGGAACTTAGAACCAAACCCCCATGTAAAACCTATCATGGTCACTCCAAGTGGTAAGAAAGAATAACCTTTAAGATATAGACTTATAGGTTGGACAAGTGGTGGACCTTAACACCAACATATTCTTAATATAATGACATAGAGTGGAAAAGTGTTGAATCTTGAGACAAAGCCACTCATGCTACTAGCGATAATAGCTTGGACAAGTATTGGCCCTTGAATGTAAACCCCCCATGTAAAAAATATCCTGGGTTTAAGGTATTTCGATGAAGCCTAACATCTTGGAGACATGGTGCACCTTGCTTCTCTTCATTTTTCGATGGAGCCTATCTTGGACAAATGGTGGAGCATCCTTCTCTCCATGTTTCAATGGACCCTAGCTTGGACAAGTGGTGGACCTTTGCTTCTCTCTATGATTCAATAGAGTTTGTTTGGAAAAGTGGTGGACCTTGGAACCAAACCCCCATGTAAAACCTATCATGGTCACTCCAAGTGGTGAGAAAGAATAACCTTTAAGATATAGCCTTATAGGTTGGACAAGTGGTGGACATTAACACCCAAATATTCTTAATATAATGACATAGAGTGAAAAAGTGGTGAATCTTGATACAAAACCACTCATGCTACTAGTGATAATAGCTTGGACAAGTGGTGGACCTTGAACGTAAACCCCCCATGTTTCAATAGACGTAGCTTCGACAAGTGGTGGAGCATCGTTCTCTCCATGTTTCAATGGAGCCTAGCTTGGACAAGTGGTGGACCTTTGTTTCTCTCTATTATCAATAGAGTTAGCTTGGAGAAGTGGTGGAGCTTGGAACCAAACCCCCATGTAAAACCTATCATGGTCACTCCAAGTGGTGAGAAAGAATAACCTTAATGATATATCCTTATAGGTTGAACAAGTGGTAGACTTTAACACCCAGATATTCTTAATATAATGGCATAGAGTAGAAAAGTGGTGAATCTTGAGAGCAAACCACTCATGCTACTAGCGATAATAGGTTGGACAAGTGGTGGACCTTGAATGTAAACCCCCCATCTACAAAATATCGTGGGTTTAAGGTATTTAGATGGAGCCTAGTATCTTGGAGACATGGTGCACCTTGCTTCTCTTCATGTTTCAATGGAGCCTATCTTGGACAAATGGTGGAGCATCCTTCTCTCCATGTTTCAATGGACCCTAGCTTGCACAAGTGGTGGACCTTTGCTTCTCTCTATGTTTCAATAGAGTTAGCTTGGATAAGTGGTGGACCTTGGAACCAAACCCCAATGTAAAACCTATCATGGTCACTCCAAGTCATGAGAAAGAATAACCTTTAAGATATATCCTTATAGGTTGGACAAGTGGTGGACCTTAACACCCAGATATCCTTAATATAATGACATAGAGTGATAAAGTGGTGAATCTTGAGACAAAACCACTCATGCTACTAGCGATAATAGCTTGGACAAGTGGTGGCCCTTGAATGTAAACCCCCCATGTACAAAATATCCTGGGTTTAAGGTATTTCGATGAAGCCTAGCATCTTGGAGACATGGTGCAGCTTGCTTCTCTTCATTTTTTGATGGAGCCTATCTTGGACAAATGAAGGAGCATCCTTCTCTCCATGCTTCAATGGACCCTAGCTTGGACAAGTGGTGGACCTTTGCTTCTCTCTATGATTCAATAGAGTTTGCTTGGACAAGTGGTGGACCTTGAACGTAAACCCCCCATGTGTCATTAGACTTAGCTTCGACAAATGATGGAGCATCCTTCTCTCCATGTTTCAATGGAGCCTAGCTTAGACAAGTGGTGGACCTTTGCTTCTCTCTATAATTCAATAGAGTTAGCTTGGATAAGTGGTGGACCTTGGAACCAAACCCCCATGTAAAACCTATCATGGTCACTCCAAGTGGTAAGAAAGAATAACCTTTAAGATGTAGCCTTATAGGTTGTACAAGTGGTGGACCTTAACACCCACATATTCTTAATATAATGACATAGAGTGGAAAAGTGGTGAATCTTGAGACCAAACCACTCAGGCTACTACCAATAATAGGTTGGACAAGTGTTGGACCTTGAATGTAAACCCCTCATCTACGACATATCATGGGTTTAATGTTTTTCGATGGAGCCTAACATCTTGGAGACATGGTGCAGCTTGCTTCTCGTCATGTTTCAATGCAGCCTATCTTGGACAAATGGTGGAGAATCCTTCTCTCCATGTTTCAATGGAGCTTAGCTTGGACAAGTGGTGGACCTTTGCTTCTCTCTCTGTTTCAATAGAGTTAGCTTGGACAAGTGGTGGAGCTTGGAACCAAACCCCCATGTAAAACCTATCATGGTCACTCCAAGTGGTAAGAAAGAATAACCTTTAAGATATAGACTTATAGGTTGGACAAGTGGTGGACCTTAACACCCACATATTCTTAATATAATGACATAGAGTGGAAAAGTGGTGAATCTTGAGATAAAACCACTCATGCTACTATCGATAATAGCTTGGACAAGTGGTGGCCCTTGAATGTAAACCCCCCATGTACAAAATATCCTGGGTTTAAGGTATTTCGATGAATTCTAACATCTTGGAGACATGGTGCAGCTTGCTTCTCTTCATTTTTCGATGGAGCCTATCATGAACAAATGGTGGAGCATCCTTCTCTCCATGTTTCTATGGACCCTAGCTTGGACAAGTGGTGGACCTTTGCTTCTCTCTATGATTCAATAGAGTTAGCTTCGACAAGTGGTGGACCTTGGAACCAAACCCCCATGTAAAACCTATCATGGTCACTCCAAGTGGTGAGAAAGAATAACCTTTAAGATATAGCCTTATAGGTTGGACAAGTGGTGGACCTTAACACACAAATATTCTTAATATAATAACATAGAGTGAAAAAGTGGTGAATCTTAAGACAAAACCACTCATGCTACTAGCGGTAATAGCTTGGACAAGTGGTGGACCTTGAACGTAAATCCCCCATGTTTCAATAGACTTAGTTTCGACAAATGGTGGAGCATCGTTCTCTCCATGTTTCAATGGAGCCTAGCTTGGACAAGTGGTGGACCTTTGTTTCTCTCTATGTTTCAATAGAGTTAGCTTGGACAAGTGGTGGACCTTGGAACCAAACCCCCTTGTAAAACCTATCATGTTCACTCCAAGCGGTCAGAAAGAATAACCTTAATGATATATCCTTATAGGTTGGACAAGTGGTGGACCTTAACACCCAGATATTCTTAATATAATTGCATAGAGTGGAAAAGTGGTGAATCTTGAGAGCAAACCACTCATGCTACTAGCGATAATAGGTTGGACAAGTGGTGGACCTTGAATGTAAACCCCCCATCTACGAAATATCATGGGTTTAAGTTATTTAGATGGAGCCTAGTATCTTCGAGACATGGTGCACCTTGCTTCTCTTCATGTTTCAATGGAGCCTATCTTGGACAAATGGTGGAGCATCCTTCTCTCCATGTTTCAATGGACCCTAGCTTGCACAAGTGGTGGACCTTTGCTTCTCTGTATGTTTCAATAGAGTTAGCTTGGACAAGTGGTGGACCTTGGAACCAAACCCCAATGTAAAACCTATCATGGTCACTCCAAGTCGTGAGAAAGAATAACCTTTAAGATATAGACTTATAGGTTGGACAACTGGTGGACCTTAACACCCAGATATCCTTAATATAATGACATAGAGTGATAAAGTGGTGAATCTTGAGACAAAACCACTCATGCTACTAGCGGTAATAGCTTGGACAAGTGGTGGACCTTGAACGTAAACCCCCCATGTTTCAATAGAGTTAGCTTCGAGAAATGATGGAGCATCCTTCTCTCCATGTTTCAATGGAGCCTAGCTTAGACAAGTGGTGGACCTTTGCTTCTCTCTATAATTCAATAGAGCTAGCTTGGACAAGTGGTGGACCTTGGAACCAAAACCCCATGTAAAACCTATCATGGTCACTCCAAGTGGTAAGAAAGAATAACCTTTAAGATGTAGCCTTATAGGTTGTGCAAGTGGTGGACCTTAACACCCACATATTCTTAATATAATGACATAGAGTGGAAAAGTCGTGAATCTTGAGAGCAAACCACTCAAGCTACTACCAATAATACCTTGGACAAGTGTTGGACCTTGAATGTAAACCCCTAATTAAGACATATCATGGGTTTAATGTTTTTCGATGGAGACTAACATCTTGGAGACATGGTGCAGCTTGCTTCTCGTCATGTTTCAATGGAGTCTATCTTGGACAAATGGTGGAGCATCCTTCTCTCCATGTTTCAATGGAGCCTAGCTTGGACAAGTGGTGGACCTTTGCTTCTCTCTCTGTTTCAATAGAGTTAGCTTGGACAAGTGGTGGAGCTTGGAACCAAACCCCCATATAAAACCTATCATGGTCACTCCAAGTGGTAAGAAAGAATAACCTTTATAATATAGACTTATAGGTTGGACAAGTGGTGGACCTTAACACCCACATATTCTTAATATAATGACATAGAGTGGAAAAGTGGTGAATCTTGAGACAAAACCACTCATGCTACTAGCGATAATAGCTTGGACAAGTGGTGGCCCTTGAATGTAAACCCCCGATGTACAAAATATCCTGGGTTTTAAGGTATTTCGATGAAGCCTAGCATCTTGGAGACATGGTGCAGCTTGCTTCTCTTCATGTTTCGATGGAGCCTATCTTCCACCAATGGGGGATCATCCTTCTCTAAATGTCTCAATGGAGCCTAGCTTGGACAAGTGGTGGACCTTTGCTTCTCTCTTTGTTTCAATAGAGTTAGCTTGGACAAGTGGTGGACCTTGGAACCAAACCCCCATGTAAAACATATCATGGTCATTCCAAGTGTTGAGAAATAATACCCTTTAAGATCTAGCCTTATAGGTTGGACAAGTGGTCGACCTTAAAACGTAGATCTTCTTAAGATAATGACATAGAGTGGAAAAGTGGTGAATCTTGAGACCAAACCACTTATGCTACTAAGGATAATAGGTTGGACAAGTGGTGGACCTTGAATGTATACCCCCCCATGTAAGAAATATCATGGGTTTAAGGTATTTCAATGGAGCATAGCATCTTGGAGACATGGTGTAGCTTGCTTCTCTTGATGTTTCAATGGAGCCTAACTTTGACAAATGGTGGAGCATCCTTCTCTCCATGTTTCAATGAAGCCTAGCTTGGACAAGTGGTGGACCTTTGCTTCTCTCTATGTTTCAATAGAGTTAGCTTGGACAAGTGGTGGGCCTTGTAACCAAACTCCCATGTAAAACCTATCATGGTAACTCCAAGTGGTGAGAAAGAATAAAGTTTAAGATATAGCCTTATAGGTTGGACAAGTGGTGGACCTTAGCACCCAAATATTCTTAATATAATGACATAGAGTGGAAAAGTGGTGAATCTTGAGACCAAACCACTCATGCTACTAGAGATAATAGGTTGGACAAGTGGTGGACCGTGAATGTAAACCCCCCATGTACGAAATATCATGGGTTTAAGGTATTTCACTGGAGCTTAGCATCTTAGAGACATGGTGTAGCTTGCTTCTCTTCATGTTTCAATGGAGCGTATCTTGGACAAATGGTGGAGCATCCTTCTCTCCATGTTTCAATGGACCCTAGCTTGGACAAGTGGTGGACCTTTGCTTCTCTCTATGTTTCAATAAAGTTATCTTGGACAAGTGGTGGACCTTGGAACCAAACCCCCATGTAAAACCTATCATGGTCACTCCAAGTGGTGAGAAAGAATAACCCTTAAGATATAGCTTTATAGGTTGGACAAGTGGTGGACATTAACACCCAGATATTCTTAATATAATGACATAGAGTGAAAAAGTGGTGAATCTTGAGACCAAACCACTCATGCTACTAGCGTTAATAGGTTGGACAAGTGGTGGACCTTGAATGTAAACCCCCCATGTTTCAATAGAGTTGGCTTCGATAAATGGTAGAGCATCCTTCTCTCCATGTTTCAATGGAGCCTAGCTTGGACAAGTGGTGGACCTTTGTTTCTCTCTATGTTTCAATAGAGTTAGCTTGGACAAGTGGTGGACCTTGGAACCAAACCCCCATGTAAAACATATCATGGACATTTCAAGTGGTGAGAAATAATACCCTTTAAAATATACCCTTATAGGTTGGACAAGTGGTCGATCTTAACACCCAGATCTTCTTAACGTAATGACATAGAGTGGAAAAGTGGTGAATCTTGAGACCAAACCACTCATGCTACTAGAGATAATAGGTTGGACAAGTGATGGACCTTGAATTTAAACTCCCCATGTACAAAATATCATGGGTTTAAGGTATTTCAATGGATCTTAGCATCTTGGAGACATGGTGCAGCTTGCTTCACTTCATGTTTCAATGGAGCCTATCTTGGACAAATGGTGGAGCATCCTTGTCTCCATGTTTCAATGGACCATAGCTTGGACAAGTGGTGGACCTTTACTTCTCTCTATGTTTCAATAGAGTTATCTTGGACAAGTGGTGGATCTTGGAACCAAACCCCCATGTAAAACCTATCATGGTCATTCCAAGTGGTCAGAAAGAATACCCTTTAAGATATAGCCTTATAGGTTGGACAAGTAGTGGACCTTAACACCCAGATCTTCTTAATATAATGACATAGAGTGGAAAAGTGGTGAATCTTGAGACCAAAACACTCATGCTACTAGTGATAATAGGTTGGAGAAGTGGTGGACCTTGAATGTAAACCCCCCATGTACGAAATATCATGGGTTTAAGATATTTCAATGGAGCCTAGCATTTTGGAGACATGGTGCAGCTTGCTTCTCTTCATGTTTCAATCGAACCTGGCTTGGACAAATGGTGGAGCATCCTTCTCTCCATGTTTCAATGGAGCCTAGCTTGGACAAGTGGTGGACCTTTGATTCTCTCTATGTTTCAATAGAGTTAGCTTGGACAAGTGGTGGACCTTGGAACCAGACGCCTATGTAAAACCTATCATGTGAATTCCAAGTGGTGGTAAATAATACCATTTTAGATATAGCCTTATAGGTTGGACAAGTGGTGGACCTTAACACCCAGATCTTCTTAATATATTGACATAGAGTGGAAATGTGGTGAATCTTGAGACCAAACCACTCATGCTACTAGGAAGAATAGGTTGGACAAGTGGTGGCCCTTGAATGTAAACCCCCCATGTAAAAAATATCGTGGGTTTAAGGTATTTCAATGGAGCCTAACATCTCGAAGACATGGTGCATATTGCTTCTCTTCATGTTTCAATGGAGCCTATTTTGGACAAATGGTGGAGCATCCTTCTCTCCATGTTTCAATGGACCCTAGATTGGACAAGTGGTGGACCTTTGCTTCTCTCTATGTTTCAATATAGTTAGCCTATATTAGACAATTAGTAGACCTCGAATCTCTCCATGTTGTCTAGAGCTGAGCTTGGACAAGTGGTGGACCTTACTTCTCCCTTCCCTTAGTTTACTAGCTTAAAAGATTACTATGTATACTTGCTTAGATCTAACTTGAACAAGTGGTGGACCTTGTATTCACACAAACTTAATTCATTACAAAAAAGTATATGCTAAAATAACATTTGGTTTTTTTTGTTTCAGGAAAGATGGCTCCAAAAAAACAGGTTGCAAGGGTTGCTGTCTCAGTTGACTATACTTGCAATGATCTTAGGAAATGGTATTTGGACATACATGGTATAGAGGGTGCACAATTTCATAAGGTGCATCTATTTATTGCCAAAAAGGAGAATGACAGCTTGTTTGAAGATGTTGGACAAGTTGTGGAAGCATCTGTCTCTGTAGTTGATAGTCATCCGGAGGTGGAATGCATTGACATTCTAGTTCCAATGAATCTAGAATTTCAACTATCTCCAGGAGCATATGCATTGGAGCGCATGTCTAGAAACAAAGAAGAGACAATGTTTTCTCGAGGATGGAAGTTTGCAGAATCAAATCCAAACATCACAGCAGATCAACTTCAAAGCTCCATCATTGCCACACTACAACGAAAAAAGGTGAAAGCTTCACGACCACCATCCACAAAGAAGCAAGCAAAAGTGCAAAAAGTAGCAGCTAAGCAAACTAGTTCCATTTTGGATGTAGACAAGGCATCTTTGGCATCCTCATCAACAGAGGGTTCAATGTCAAAGATGAGAATTGTGGATCCAGATGTTTTAGAAGCTGAGGCCATGAAAGGACAAGAAAAAGATACAGGTGGAATGAATAAGTACATAAATTATTTTCCTTTCCAATATAGGGAATTTGATATCCCTATTCAAAATTGTTGGCTTGCTCCTGATCACTATAATGCACGTATTATGGATAAAAAACACGCTGAAAGTGTGTTATTTGGATTTTCACGGAGTACGACCAAGCCTGCAGCATGTGCATATTTGATGCTTGTTCGAAATGCAAAATCAAAGAAGGGGACTCCTTTGGCAGTAGAAGAGGTAGAGGAGCAAAAAATTAAAGATTATCATTATTGGATTCTTGATGGGCAGCATTCAATCTATGCTGCAAAAGTTTTGCTTCACAATGAACAAAACAACAAAGAGATATTTGAAAGACTGATTAGCGTGTATAAATTTAGAAAGGCTCGCATTGTTGTGAATGCTCCTCCATTTGTTGCAACTGCTATATCTGCCATTGCAAATGAGGAGGCTCAGGCATTGTATGTCAAGCAACCTTACAGCCAAATATTGAGACATTTACGGAGTCAATGGATCTTCTCAGGACGACCACCAAAGGCAGCAAGTGGAATTGCAGAGGGACATGCATCTCGTGCCGGATGGGATGTAAGTTATTTTCTTTGTCTTTTTGATAGTGTTTAATTAACAAATCTTGCTCAATAGTTTAATTATTTCTCTATTTCTTTTTAGGCTTTTCTTCGATTGGCAAGAATGAGTGCAGCAGCAAGTTGGATTGCTAAACAGGCACACATGGTCACGTACTCTGATTTAGTTTATGATTGCTGGATAGAAATCATTGAAAAGCTAGAAGAGGAGAATAAGAAACCCCCAACAACTGTATTTAGATACCTTTGTGGCCTTGAGGAATCAGAGGTAAAGACTATTCAAGAAGAGATTAGAGATGAGAAGATTTTACTGTCAAAGAGTGCAAAGGATGGTGATGCAACTGACATGTATGATCGAATCAAGCAGTTGAAGCAAGACAAATTGATTCAAGATGCACTTCTTGAAGGCTTCAACAATTTGAATGAGTCTTCACCATGTAAAGACTGGGAGGAGGTGGTCAAAATGTATAACATCAATGATGTTGTTTATAAAACAATTTTAATGCTATGCGAGGAATGGATCAAATCTAGTTTGACGCGTGGAACAAAGAAAATGGCTTTTCCAGATGGAGCAATAAAATACATGCAATGGGCAATTCACCTTCAAAAGGAGAAAACTGAGCCTAGAGATTTGCCATGGTCAATCTATGTGGTGAGCCTACAAATGGAAGGCAATCTCTACTTGATGCGCCACTTCAATAATAAAGTGCCTATTGGCTTATGTGTTTTAGATATGACAAAAAACGTTGGAGGCAATTTGAAGTGGAGTGAGGAGACATTTAACAATGCTTTGGATGGGATCTTGGCTATTGCTGGAGGGTCAACAGATCCTGGATTTGTCTTTCTTGCATTTGTGGATTTCACTAACTTCACAAAATTGCAATGTGCCTTTCACGCCATGGGAGATAATCTGAGCTACCATTGTTGTGGTGCATTGCATCACTTTCCATCAGCTCCTTGCAAAGGAGCAATTCAATTCCTAACAGTTATTGCCTTCTTGGGACAAGGCAATGCATTTGAAGACCTGAGAAGAAGATCAGAGGAACATCCCATGCCAATTGATTGTTCTCTTCTTCAAGTAGCAGATAACGATATGTCAGATTTGCAATATTTGGAGGCCAAAAAAAGAGCTTTGGTCAAGCACTACATTCGTACATATTGTTTTGAAGACCGCAAGCTTGTTGATGTTTTTGGTGATGGCTCCTTGGTTGCACAAGAAGGAATACAACAGAAAAAAGAAGTTATATGCTTAATTGATAGTGTGGAGGAGGCAAAAAACGTGGAGACCATGCTGCTAGACTTTGCTAAGTCTCATGAAGATATAGAAAAATGGGCTGGACTTCAACAATCCACTTCGCAATCAGATGACATTGTGCCTGTTACAGAGGAGTGCTCTCCACAAAGAGAAGAAGAACAACAACAACAACATCCTCTGTCAATGGAGGACTTTTTGGAAATGGAGACACGTATGTTTTGAGTTTCTTGTGCATGTTAGTGTTTCTTGTTACTGATTTGATACTCTTAATGTTAGATTTTGCTTTATATAGTATTGATTGAGTTTGTATTTTTTATCTCAAGCATTCAAGGTTTGAATGTAAATAATAAATTACTTGAGTTTTTGAATGGTGGATCTTTAGACTAAAACTATAACATTTAATACTCACAAAGACTTAATTACTTAAGAGCTTGAACTCAATAAGTTTTGGACCTTTTATCAATACCCCCTTGATATGATACATTAGATCGTAGCATGGTTAAATGGTGATGCTTCATAAATTGAACCTAGCTTAGACAGGTGCTGGAGCCTAAATTTAAACTAACCTTGCTAGAAGGGAGCTTATGTTTGGACTTTGAGAACTAGCATAAGTAATCAATTAGAGCATAGATTAGACATGTGGTGGTGGCCTTAGAGACCAAAATCTTAATGAGCTTGGAAAGGTATTTAAGTACTGCAATTTACTTAGTTTTAGTACTCACTAAAGCATAGCTTGACAAAAGGTGGACCTTACATGGATCCTAATTTCAAGAGGTGTGGTAGACCTTCAAACCAAGATCATATAGCTTGGACATGTGGTGGACCTTGCATGGAGACTAGTTTAGACAAGTGTGGTACACCTTGTAACCAACACCCATTTGTTATATTAGCTTGGACAAGTGGTGGACCTTGCTTTTATGTTTCAATGGAGCATATTTTGGACAGGTGGTAGACCTTGTTTCTCTCCATGCTTCAATGGAGAGAAACATTAGCTTGGACAAGTGGTGGACCTTGCTTTTATGTTTTAAAGGAGCATATTTCGGACAAGTGGTAGACATTTTTCTCTCCATGGTTCAATGGAACCCACCTTAGACAAGTGAAGTACCTTGAAACCAAACCCCCATAATACAACCTACTAAATAGGTTGGAAAATTGGTGGTATATGAAACCATCCATGATAGAGCATAGTATAGGTGAAAACGTAGTGGTCCTTATATCAATTACCCATGCATAGCTTGGACAAGTGGTGGACCTTGATTCTCTCTATGTTTCAATGGATCCTATCTTGGACTATAGATATATCTTACTTATTCCATGCTTCAATGGATTGTAGCTTGGATAAGGAGTGGACCTTCAAACAAAACTCCACAGCATAGCATATATTAACAATTCATGGGTTTTATAGAGATTTTTTGCCTATTTTGGAGAGTTGGTACACCTTTATTCTCCATTCTTCAATGGATCTGAGGTTGGACAAGCGGAGCTGGAGAAGTGGTCAACCTTAAAATGAAACCTCCCATGCTACAACCCATCATAGATCGTATATGTAGTGGACCTTGAAACTCTTTTATGTCCCTAGCTTAGAGAAGCATTGCACTCTTTATTATCTCCATACATGAAGGCAAGGTTGGACAAGTGGTGGACCTTCAAACCAGAATCTCTATGCAATAATAGGCAAGTGGTGGAGCTTGTTTTCTCCATGTTCCAATGGAGCCTAGCTTAGACAAACAATGGAGCTTGCTTCTCTCCATGTTTCAATGGATCCTAGCTTAGAAAAGTGGTGGAGCTTTGATTCTCTCCATGTTCCAATGGACCATAGCTTAGACAAGTGGTAGACCTGAAAAAACCCCCCGTATACAACATATTATGGGGTTTTCATGTTTCAATGGCACCTAGCTTGGACAAATGGTAGAGCTTGCTTCTCTTTATGTTTCAATGGATCCAATCTTAGCCAAGTGGTGGACCTTGAAACAAGAATCCCCCCCCCCATGTACAACGTATTATGGGTTTTGAAAGCACTGGGAGAAAATAATAGCTTTGATAAGTGGTGGACCTTGCTTCTCTCCATGCTTCAATGGAGCCGAGGTTGGACACATGTTGGAGAGAAGATGGTTGCCCATGAAATAAGACCATGCATGCTATAATCAATCATATGTTGTACACATGGTGGACCTTGCAATTGTTTTATATGCCTAACTTGGACAAGTGGAGGACCCTTGATTACCTCCAGATATCAACAACAAGCCAAGTTTGGACAAGTGTAGTACCACCAAACCAGAATCTCTATGCTACAATAGAGTATAGGTAGGACACGCAGTGAACCTTGATATCAAACCATCCATGCTACTAGAGATGATAGGTTTCACATGTGGTGGAACCTTGTATCAATGTTCTATGTGTAGTTTTTGACTAGTGATAGACCTTGAAACTAATCCCTCTAGGCTACAAGAAAAAAGAGATGGATGAGGAGGCTAGACTACTTTTGTTGCATCAATGCATCCCATGTTACCACATATACTATAGGGTTCTTGGATAAGTGTTGGATCTTGTGTCAATGCTCCATGTCTAGCTTGGACAAGTGGTGGACCTTGGTTCTCTCTATGCTTCAAATGGGCAATAGATTGGAGACACAGTGGCCTTTTTTTTCCAATGATTTTATTTTTTGGAAACCTTGGAGGCACCATGTAAGAGGCACTCTAAGTCTTCCATACAATGGACCTATTGGACTATAAAATAATGATATCTTTCTTTGATATTGTCATTATTTTATGCATAATATTTTCTTCTTTTTGCAGACACAAAGGAGTTAAGTGATATAAAAACTAGATGTATTTCACACTATGATTGGCATGAAGATCCTTTTGGGACACCAACTTTTCCTATTCCCAAAGATGTAATTTTCCATATTAACGGTGTGGATTTTGAAGTGCGACTTTCATGTATTGAAGGAGCTGGTTATGGGCTATTTGTGCATACTACCCTGGAAAGTGGTTTGACTATTCTAAACTATGGAGGGCATAAGTATAGATTTCAAGACTGGAAAAAGATATGCAAAATTTTCCAAGAGCTTATAAATATTCTCTTCTAGAGGATCCAAACATAGAAGAAGAGGAAGATCAATCATACATTATTGGTTGTGTAGAAGAAGGAAACGTGTCGGGCTATATAAATAGTTCTCACAGTACAAATGTCTGTCCCAACGTACGCTATACATTTGATCCAAATTTTCCACCTTGGCATAAATGCACCTCTTCACACATCAAGTCAGAAGAATATGGCCATGTATGCATTGAGACTATTTGTCAAGTTGAAGCAGGAGAAGAGTTGTTTGCTGACTATAACTTTACTTGACATTGTAAAGTATTGTACATGGATGGAAATCTCAAGTACATGCATCATTTTCATTTTTCATGGATGAAATCTCAAGTGAATATAACATTTGATTATTGTTTAGTTTATGCTCAACGAGAATCTAGAGTGCTCTTATGCTTTGTGTGTTGTCTAACTTATTTGACTACCTTGGCCATAGAATCTTGATTCTACTCTAGATTTGTGATAAATCTTACCAAAATTTAATCAATGTCTAGGTTGGACAAGTGGTGGGGCTTCAAACATTACTGTCTTAAACAAGTGGAGTTATCTTACTTGAATAAGTGGTGGCCTTTGAATCCAAATCTAAGCCAAATCTCTAATTTTTGCTTGTAGTCTAGGTTGGACATTTGGTGGACCTTGTATCCATGTTTCCTCAACAAGGGTGGCTTTTAGTTTTCACTTTAAGTACTCATCTTTAATAAAGTGTAGGATGGAAAATGTTGAGTTAGTAGATTGTATTTTAGACAAGTGGTGTTTGGTGTACGAATGCTGAAAATGGTTGCAAGGATTCTAACAACGACTTTACCTTAAATAAATTTCTTACTAGGAGTTCTACATATAAATATGGTGAATAAAATTCTAGTGGTTTTGAGATACCATTTGTGTGTGTGTTTTCTTAGATTCACAAACTGGGATGGATAATGCTCCTATGGTTCAGTCAACAACTATAGAATCCATAGATTCTATGGTTTCTAAAGTGCCCAAGATGGATGATATTTCTATACTAGAGTCTAGTGTTGTGCAACTTGAGCAAGCTTCCAATAATGAGAACCAAGAAATCGATGCTTCAAAAATGCAACATACATCAAAAGAGACTGAAAAGTCCACTCACGAGCTATTGCCAATTGGTACTACGTCATGTAGCGTAGATGTTGAGAAATCCATGCTTACAATTATATTGGATTTAAATGGTCTATTGTTGAAACGTTCCCCTCAACCATCCTCACACCACAACTCAGTGCAAATGGATTCAAAAAGATATATTATACTCAGGCCAGGTTGCATCCAATTCTTGAAGACTATTTTACAGAGGTTTAATGTTGCAATTTGGTCGACAGCTACTAGGAATAATGTGTATCAAATCCTTGCAGCACTAAACAACTTAGCTGAGGATACATTGCCTTTCTTTGCAATTTGGTCGCAAGATGTTTGCTACACCGCTCAAACTCAAAAATTGTTTAGACCCGACAATCCAAACGTTGAGGCAATGTTCAAGCCTCTAGCCAAAATTGCCATGGGGTTTGAATGTGATCCACAAAGAACAGTGCTTATTGATGACTCTCCTTACAAGGGATGTATTTCACCAGCAAACAATTGCATTTTTCCACCACAATTTGATGCTGAGAAGATGGTTGACAATATGCTCTTGGAGGAGCTACTGCCATACTTGATTCAGCTTGATGAGAGAAGGGATGTGCGTGATTTAATTGCTTCTAATCGTTATGGACAACCTATAGTGACAAATGATAGTGAATACAAACAAATCATGGAGTATTGGAAGCAGAAAAATGATGTTTGGTCAGCTAAGGTGTTCTTTACAAGAAGAATACCACCTGCAAAAGGTGACAGGGATGAAACTATCATTGAAAATGCAAGTGACACAAGCCACCGCAATGAAATGAGAAGAGCCCAAATACAAGAGATCTTAGCAAAGGAGCGTACACCCATTGAAAGCATGAAGGCGTCACAATTGACCACTTTAGCTAGGCAATTGGGTTGTAACACAAAAGGAGTTTTGAAGGCAACCACAGCAAAGGCTTATATAAATAAGGTGAAAGCTGAGAACAATCTTCTAAGGCTGGATAGAAAGCAACCCTAAGGTACTAGTGACATGTCATATATTCTTGATACACATACTTGAACACTCATGTGCATGGTATCTAACAAATCTTTCTTTTTATTCCTTCCTGCAGGATCTTACAAAGGATACTACTAGATGGAGCTCAATCAATAGAGATTTTGATATGTTTGCTCAAAATAATGAAGCAGTCACCTACATTTTTTGTTTATCAATTTCTTGAGAGACTTTCTTTTAGTTTGTAATCATCAAATGAAATGAAAAGTATCCTTCTTATAAGATTGCTGATCTTTTTCTCGTTCAAACTTTCAATTGTGATTTATAGTTTTGTTAGCATGAGATTGTGCTTTTTTAGTTTGAAAAAAACTGTCAAAGATCCAAGTCTTTTTGGCTTTACTTAAGTTATTAATTGTGAAAGATCCAAGTCTTTTTGCTTTACTTAAGTTATTGATTGTCTATGTAATAGTCCTTAAAACAATATCGGATGGCTTTCTTGCTCCCATGTCTCACATTGGTCTTTAGGTAAGACAAGTGGTGACCTTGAAAGTATGGTCTCATATCTCGATCAAGTGAAGAGACATGAAGCTTAAATATCACTACTATGTATCTAGTGTTATACTCCATCAAGACAAAGATACTAGAGTGCCAAATTTCAGTCTAGTTTAAGTGAGAATCCATTTGAGCTAAGGTAAAACTTATACTGCCTCATTTTTCTAGGATTCTACCCCATCAAGGAAGTTATAATCTAGCACAAACCATTTAAGACTCTTTTGGAGCCTAGATAGGACAATTCGTGGAACTTAAGAGACTTATTATTGAGTTAGATTCTAGTTTAGATAAGCAAAAGATCTTCAAACCAGCACTTGACTTTTTTACTATTCAATATTCAAAGTCCCTTGAGGCTAACAAGTTACATACCTACTTGTAACCTAACTAATGAGTAATTATATAGATCTAAGCAAGTATATATAATGATTCTTCAAACTAATAAACCAAGGGAAGAGAGTCGCAAGGTCCACTACTTGTCCAAGCTCATATCTAGACAACATAGAAAGATGCTAGTTCTACTAATTGTCTAATTATAGGCATGGAGAAATGATAGAAGGTTGACCACTTGTCCAACCTATCATCTCTAGTAAGATGGGAGGTTTGGCCTTAAGATTCACCATGTAACCAACCTATACATCATTGTATTATGAAGAGTAGAAAAGCAAAGCTCCACCACTTGTCCAAGCTAGCTCTAAAATCCACATGGAGATAAGCAAGCTCCACCATTTGTCAAATCTCTCTTCCATTAAAACATGAAAAAACTCAGCTATGTTGTACAGGGGGGACTTTTTTTCAAGGTCCACCACTTGTCCAAGCTAGGATCCATTAAAACATGGAAATAAACAAAGCTCCACCACTCGTCCAACCTTTAGAGTTGCAAAGTGTATGGGTTGTCTAAATTAGGTATGGGAAAATAATTGAAGGTCCACCACTTGAAACATGGAGCGAAGCAAGCTCCACCATGTCTCCAATATTTAGACTCCATTGAAACACCCTAAACCATGATATTTTGATAGTACATTCAAGATCCACCACTTGTCCAACCTAGTATCCCTAGTAGCTTGATAGCTTTGGTCTCAAGATTCACCACTTGTCCACTCTATGTCATTGTATTAAAAAGGATTGGGTGTTAAGGTCCACCACTTGTCCAACCTATAAGGTTATATTTTAAATGGTTTTTTTTCTCACAACTTGAACTACCCATGATATGTTTTACATGGGAGTTTTGTTTCAATGTCGCCACTTGTCCAAGCTAACTCTATTGAAACATAGAGAGAACCAAAGATCCACCACTTGTCCAAGCTAAGCTATATTGAAACATGGAGAGAAGGATGCTCCACCATTTCTCAAGATAGGCTTCATTGAAACATGGAGAGAAGAAAGCTCCACCATGTCTCCAAGCTAGGATCCATTTAAATGCCCTAAACCCATTTTATTTTGTACATGGGGGGTTTATTTCAAGGCCCACCACTTGTCTAACCTATTATCCTAGTAGCACGAGTGGTTTGGTCTCAAGATACACCACTTGTACACTCTATGTCATTATATTAGGAAGAACTATGTATTAAGGTCCACCACTTGTCCAACCTATAAGGTTATATCTTAAATGGTATCCTTTCTCACCACTTGAAATGCCCATGATATGTTTTACATGGGGGTTTCATTCCAAGGTCCACCACTTGTCCAAGCTAACTCTATTCAAACATAGAGAGAAGCAAAGGTCCACCACTTGTCCAAGCTAACTCTATTCAAACATAGAGAGAAGCAAAGGTTCACCACTTGTCAAAGCTAGGCTCCATTGAAGCATGGAGAGAAGTAACCTCCATCATTTTTCCAAGATAGGTGCCATTCAAACATGGAAAGAATCAAGATCTACCATGTCTCCAAGATTCTAGGCTCCATTGAAACACCCTAAAACCATGATATTTTGTACATGGGGTGTTTACATTCAAGGTCTACCACTTCTCTAACGTATTATACCTAGTAGCATGAGTGGTTTGGTCTTAAGATTCACCACTTATCCACTCTATGTCATTATATTAAGAATAACTGGGTGTTAAGGTCCACCACTTGTCCAACCTATAAGGGTATATCTTAAATGGTATCCTTCACCACTTGTCAAGGTCCATCACCACTTTTCCAACCTGTAAGGTTATATCTTGAATGATATTTTTCCTCATCACTTGTAATGTCCATGCTATGTTTTACAAAGGGGTTTTGTTCCAAGACCCACCACTTGTCCAAGCTAACTCTATTGAAACATAGAGAGAAGCAAAGGTCCACCACTTGTCCAAGGTAGGCTCCATTGAAACATGGAGAGAAGGATGATCCACCATTTCTCCAAGATAGGTTCCATTGAAACATTGAGAGAAGCAATCTCCACCATGTCTCCAAGCTAGGCTCCATTGAAATACCCTAAACCCATAATTTTGTACATGAGGGGTTTACATTCAAGGTCCACCACTTGTCCAACCTATTATCCCTAGTAGCAGAGTGGTTTGGTCTCAAGATTCACCACTTGTACACTCTATGTCATTATATTAAGAAGAACTATGTGTTAAGGTCCACCACTTGTCCAACCTATAAGGTTATATTTTAAATGGTATCCTTTCTCACCACTTGAAATGCCCATGATATGTTTTACATGGGGGTTTCATTCCAAGGTCCACCACTTGTCCAAGCTAACTATTTAAAACATATAGAGAAAGAAAGGTCCACCACTTGTCCAAGCTAGGCTCATTGAAACATGGAGAGAAGGAACCTCCACTGTTTCTCCTAGATAGGCTCCATTGAAACATGGAGAGAAATAAGCTCCACCATGTCTCCAAGTTGCTAGGCTCCATTGAAATACCCAATACCCATAATATTTTGTACATGGGGGGTTTACATTCAAGGTTCACCACTTGTCAACCTATTATCCCTAGTAGGTTTGGTCTCATGATTCACCACTTGTCCACTCTATGTCATTATATTAAGAGGAATTGGGTGTTAAGGTCCACCACTTGTCCAACCTATAATGTTATAGCTTGAATGGTATTTTTCTCACCACTTGTAATGCCCATGACATGATTTACATGGGGGTTTTGTTCCAAGGTCCACCACTTGTCCAAGCTAAATCTATTGAAACATAGAGAGAAAACAAAGGCCACCACTTTTCCAAGCTAGGCTGCATTGAAACATGGACCTTAATACCAAATTATTTCTAGTAGCATGAGTGATATTTTGTACATGGGGGGTTTACATTCAAGGTCCACCACTTGTCGAACCTATTTCCCTAGTAGGTTTGGTCCCAAGTTCACCACTTATCCACTCTATGTCATTATATTAAGAATAATTGGGTGTTAAGGTCCACCACTTGTCCAACCTATAAGGTTATATATTAAATGGTATTTTTTCTCACCACTTGTAATGCCCATGATATGTTTTACATGGGGGTTTTGTTCCAAGGTCCACCACTTTTCCAAGATAACTCTATTCAAACATAGAGAGAAACAAAGGTCCACCACTTGTCCAAGCTAGGCTCCATTGAAACATGGAGAGAATGATGCTCCACCATTTATCCAAGATAGGCTGCATTGAAACATGGAGAGAAGCAAGCTTTACCATGTTTCCAAGCTAGGCTCCATTGAAACACTCTAGGGGGTTTTTTTCAAGGCCCACCACTTGTTTAACCTATTATCCCTAGTAGCATGAGTGGTTTGGTTTCAAGATTCACCACTTGTACACTCTATGTCATTATATTGTGTTAAGGTCCACCACTTGTCCAACCTATAAGGTTATATCTTAAATGGTATCCTTTCTCGCCACTTGAAATGCCCATGATATGTTTTACATGGGAGTTTCATTCCAAGATCCACCACTTGTCCAAGCTAACCATATTTAAACATAGAGAGAAACAAAGGTCCACGACTTGTCCAAGCTAGGCTCCATTGAAACATGGAGAGAAGGAACCTCCACCATTTCTCCTAGATAGGCTCCATTAAAACATGGACATAAGTAAGTTCCACCATGTCTCCTAGATGCTAGGCTCCATTGAAATACGCAAAACCCATGATATTTTGTACATGGGTGATTTACATTCAAGGTCAACCATTTGTCCACCCTATTATCCCTAGTAGGTTTGGTCTCACAATTCACCACTTTTCCACTCTATGTCATTATAATAAGAGGAATTGGGTGCTAAGGTCCACCACTTGTCCAGCCTATAAGGTTATACCTTGAATGGTATTTTTTCTCACCACTTGTAATGCCCATGACATGCTTTACATGGGGGTTTTGTTCCAAGGTTCACCACTTGTCCAAGCTAATTCTATTGAAACATAGAGAGAAACAAAGGTCCACCACTTTTCCAAGCTAGGCTCCATTGAAACATGGACCTTAATACCAAATTATTCCTAGTAGCATGAGTGATATTTTGTACATGGGGGGTTTGCATTCAAGGTCCACCACTTGTCCAACCTACTTTTCCTAGTAGGTTTGGTCGCAAGATTCACCACTTGTCCACTCTATGTCATTATATTAATAATAATTGGGTGTTAAGGTCCACCACTTGTCCAACCTATAAGGTTATATATTGAATGGTTTTTTTCTCACCACTTGTAATGTCCATGATATGTTTTACATGGGGATTTTGTTCCAAGGTCCACCACTTGTCCAAGCTAAATCTGTTCAAACATAGAGAGAAACAAACGTCCACCACTTGTCCAAGCTAGGCTCCATTGAAACATGGAGAGAATGATGCTCCACCATTTATCCAAGATAGACTCCATTGAAACATGGAGAGAAGTAAGCTCCACCATGTTCGAAGATGCTAGAGTCGATTGAAATACCCAAAACCCCTGATACTTTGTACATGGGGGGTTTACATTCAAGGTCCACCACTTGTCCAACCTATTATCCCTAGTAGCATGAGTGGTTTGGTCTCAGGATTCACCACTTGTCCACTCTATATCATTATATTAAGAAAAATTGGGTTTCCATATCTAAATGGATCTTTGCTTGGATAAGTGGTAGACCTTGAGACCTAAATACCCATTCTACACTAGAGCATTGGTTAAGCCTTATGCACTTCAAGCATACCTTTAACAACAAGTAGTAGTTATTAGTTGACTTAAGTCTAGTTGAACTCCATGGTATTGAGACTAAGAGAGAGTGTAGCATAAAAAAGAGTCAGGATTTTAATTTGACTTTCTTTCTATTAATGAGTAGATCATAGATGGATTTGGTATCTAATAAAACCTTAGGGTAGACAATGTAAAACTCATGTCTATTGTTGTGTTTGCATTAAGTGTTCTTGTTCTTTAATTTCAGAACCATTACAGAAAAATGGATTGGCTATATGCTGGCATAAATTGAAGAAAACTATTGAATTACCCATCCAACCTCCTCCAAGACCTTGTCCAAGGAATGAATCACCTCCTTATCACCTACCACTTGCTTTCAAGGACATCAAAAGAGTACTTATCTTGGATCTAGAGGGGTTACTTCTCAAGACAATTGAAATGAAACATGGAGATTCTATGCCATCTTGGGCTCAACACATGCGACTTGTGGAGGATAAAGATGAAGTTTATCATGTGGTGCGACCAGACGCACAAAGTTTTTTGGATTTTTGTGCTGAATACTTTGAGCTATGGATATGGAGTTGCTATAACTTAACAAGGGTGCAACGCATCACACAAAAATGTTTTCCTGAGCAGTATACCAAGTTCAAGGTGTTTATGAGTAACAAAAATTGCCAAAATCCAAATATCATGTTAGGATTTACAAGGGTTTATCACAAAAATTTGAGTGATATTTGGAAGATATTTGAGGATTTGGATGCAAACAATACCTTAATTTTTGATGACACTCCATATAGGGTGATGTGGAACATGCCAGGGACATATCTTATATTTCCAAAGATGTGGAGGCAAACTTCCGAGCAACTTCAAACTTCTTGCAGAGAACCATAATTCCATGGTTGGTAGGATGGTTGTATGCAAGAGATAAGAGAGTCTATACATACAACACAATTGTAAATCAGTATAGTGATTCTGAGACAAATTATGTCCTTGGTGTGTACTTGTCAACACGAAAGCATTGAATAAATATGGCTATAAGATGCTTTTTTTATTCTAGTGTGTATCTTTCAACATTTGTATAATTTGATATAGTCTTTTTTTTTAAAAAAACAAAAGTTTGTCAATTTTATGAACACTTGAATGGAGTGCACCCTACTCTAAGGGGACTTCAATGTACTATTGGAGTGCATCCTATTGTAAGGGGACTCTGATGTATTGCTAGAGTGCACCCAAATTTTTTGGGGACTCATTTTTTATTTGATTGGGGCCTATGTTGGGTCATATAGTAAAAGAAATTCATTTTTTGTCAATTCATATCGAGGTTGCATTTATTTGGAACTATGAGAGAATTGATGTTTGATGTCAAAATAAAACTTGTAAGTATGGATCAGAGAATTCATGGACTTAAAATATGTGAGAGGGATCTTTTTCTTGGGCACAAATGTTTGCTTCAAGAATTTTGTCATTACATACTTTATGTGAAAGAGTTTTAGAACCTAAAAGACTTTGAAAACAAAACTATGGAATCTAAGTGCATGTATTCTTGAATGGCTTGAAAGTTGATGTATACATGCATGTCGCCTTGATGAAGATTTAGATCTGACAAGATGAAAGAGATAGAATTCTTGGACGTTACCTTTGTCAATTTGGTAATAAATATTTAACTTTCTTTTATTATGGGTGGAAATTATATTATTTGTGCATTTGGAACCTAATTGCTTGACCTTCAACCAAGATTCCTATGTTATTTTTTCATATACTTTTTTGTACTGAATTAAGATTGTGGATGCAAGGTCCACCACTTGTTCAAGCTAGATCTAAGAAAGTATATATACTGAGTCTTCAAACTAGTAAAACAAGGGAAGAGAGAAGCAGGGTCCATCACTTGTCCAAGCTTATCTCTAGACAACATAGAGAGATGTTAAGGTCTACTAATTGTCCAATATAGTCATGGAGAAATGATAGAAGGTTGATCCACTTGTCCAAACTATCATTCTAGTAAATGGGAGGTTTGGCCTTAAGATTCACCATGTAACCAACCTATACTTCATTGTATTATGAAGAGTAGAAAAGCAAAGCTCCACCACTTGTCTAAGGTAGTTCCAAAATCAACATGGAGAGAAGCAAGCTTCACCATTTGTCCAAGATAGGTTCCATTAAAAACATTGGAAAACCTCATATATGTTGTACATGGAAGCTTTTTTCCAAGGTCCACCACTTGTCCAGCTAGGATCCATTAAAACATGGATAGAAACAAGGCTCCACAACTCGTCCAACCTTTATAGCTGCAAAGTGTACCGGTAGTCTAAAAAAGGCATTTTTAAAATAATAGAATTTCCACCACTTATCCAATATTATTATCTCTAATAGAATGGGAGGTTTGGTCTCAAGATTTAGGAATTGGCTAACCTGTATTTCATTGTATTATGATGAATTTGGTTTTAAAGTCAACTACTTATCCAAGCTATAAGTTTATATCTTGAATGGTATTCCTTCCCATCACTTAGAAAACCAATAATATGTTGTACATGGGGGGGTTTGTTACAAGGTCCACCACTTGTCCAAGCTAGTTTCATTGAAACATGGATGAAGACAAGCTCCACCATTTGTTAAATCTAGACTCCATTGAAATCTAGAAAATCCATTCTATGTTGTACATGGGGTTTTTGTTTTAAGGTCCAACACTTGTCCAAGCTAAGATCCATTGAAACATGGAGTAGAGAAACACTCCACCACTTGTCCAAGCTAGGAAACATTGATAGTAGTTGGCTTAGTTTGAAGATCCACCACGTGTCTAAGCTAACTCTATTGAAACATAGAGAGAAGCAAAGGTCCACCAACTGTTCAAGCTAGGCTCCATTGAAACATGGACAGAAGCAAGCTCCACCATTTCTCCAAGATAGACTCCATTGAAACATGGAGAGAATCAAAGGTCCACCATTTCTCCAAGCCAAGCTCCATTTGTCCAACCTATAAGGTTATATCTTAAATGGTAATCTTTCTAATCACTTGGAATACCCATGATATGTTTTACATGGGGGTTTTGTTCCAAGATCACCACTTGTCCAAGCTAACTCTATTGAAACATAGAGAGAAGCAAAGGTCCACCACTTGTCCAAGCTAGTCTCCATTGAAACAAGGAGAGAAGCAAGCTCCATCATTTCTCCAAGATAGGCTAGCATGGATAAGTGCACCTTGAAACCAACCTTCCTATGAGGCAATAGAGCATATGCTACATATTTTATGTATGCCCCATGCCTCAAATTAAGAAGTTATAGATTAGAAGTGGACCTTGCTTGAATGTCACATGCAATAAATTAAGGAAAAATAGCCAAGTGGATTGTATTCCTCAATGGATCCTTGCTTTCACAAGTTGTGAACCTTGAGTCACTTTTACATTAACTTGGACAAGTGGTGGACCTAGAAACCAAGCTCTCCATGTTGAGATAAGTTGTAGGTAGGACAGTAGAACATAGACAACGATAATGGATGCAATATACTCGTCTCCTAATAATCCAATTGATTGAAACCATGGTATTTTAGTTGTTTTCATTGTGTATTGTATGTGCATAAAGTGGAATGAGACCTTAAGAAAACTCAAATTTTTGACAAAATCTCTATATTTTGTACATGATATATTGAAAGTTGTCCAACCAGGGAATTGGGATTTTTCCACTTTACCTAATATGGTCTTACCACATGTATATGGTAACAAATCTCCCCTGAAGTGATGTGGTGAACGAGAGCTGGCACATGAGTAAAGGGAAGTGCCATGACCCGAGGACAGGATCAATCCACAAAGGGGAGTAAGCCCAAAGCTTTGCGGAAAGCTTCAAGCTTCTCACGAGACAATGCCTTTGTGAAAAGATCTGCAAGGTTGTCCTGTGTTGGCACATAAGACAAACTGATCTCTCCTGCTAAGAGCCTCTCCCTGACATAGTGGTAATGCACCTCAATGTGCTTTGTGCGAGCATGAAAAACTGGGTTCCTCACAACTGCCAATGCGCTCTGACTGTCAGTGTAGATAGTGTTGGCAGTGTCTTGTCCAACACCCAAATCAGTCATAAGGCGTCTGAGCCATACACACTCAACCGTAGCTGTGAAGACTGTCCTGTACTCAGCCTCACAACTCGAAGTGGCCACAGTAGGTTGCTTCTTGCTCAACCTTGATATACATGAACTGCCAAGCATGAAACAAAAACCACTTGTGGACACTCGCGTGTCAAAACAACCAGCCCAATGTGAGTCTGAAAAAGCATGTAAGTCTGGCGGCAATGATCCCCCCTTGGGATAAAACAAGCCAAGATGTAAAGTGCCACTAAGGTAGCGAAGAATCCTCTTGACAGCCTGCCAATGCTTAGACCCTGGGCTATGCATAAATCTGCTGACCTGTGAGATTGCAAACTGAATATCCGGCATCGTGTTGCATACATAAATGAGGCAACCAACAACAATTTGGTAAAGAGTGACATCAGCAGGATCGCCAGCATCATGTAGACTCAATTCCAAACCTGTTTCCATGGGAGTGGCAATAGGTTTGCAATCCTCAAGTCCAAACTTACATAGCAATGTCTCTATGTAACTTTTCTGACACAAGGCAATACCACCATCACACTGCTTAAACTGTATACCCAAATAATGATGCAATAGCCCCAAATCTTTTATCTTGAAAGTAGCATTCAAATCAGCCTTAAATTCAACAATATGTCTGTCATTTGGTCCAGTGATCAACAAATCATCAACATAAAGAACCACAATGAGAAGTACATCACCCTCATGCTTTACATACAATGTGCTTTCTGTTGGACTGTTACGAAAGCCTCGTTTAACCAAATGAGTGTGAGCCTTCTCATACCAAGCACGAGGAGATTGCTTCAACCCATACAAAGCCTTCTTACATCTACACACTTTGTCCTCTTGTCCTTTTATGACAAAACCGCGAGGCTGCGTTACATAAACTTCCTCAAATATGTCACCATTCAAGAAAGCAGTAACAATGTCTGATTGATGTACATCCCAACCAAAATGAGTTGCCACTGCACATAGAAAACGTACAGTAGTCATAAGACAAGTGGGAGAAAAAGTCTCTTCATAATCTATGCCTTTTTGCTGTGCATAACCCTTTGCAACAAGTCGAGCCTTATGGTGATCGATCTCACCATCCGGTTTGTGTTTCAACTTGTAAACCCACTTCGTACCAATGGCCTTTTTGCCAGGAGGCAAATCACATAAAGTCCATGTGTCATTCTCTATAAGTGTATCATATTCTGATTGCATGGCAGCCATCCAATTTTGTGAATTCTGTGCTTCATCAAAAGACAGAGGCTCTTCAACATCATGAGCTAGACACAGCCAAAGCATAACAATCTGATGCATAAGATGCATGGCGAGAGCCTGAGTGAGTACGACTAGACAAAGGTGCATCTAATTTACTGTCACACAAAGTGTGCACCAGCCATTTTGGCATACCTCTAGCCTGCTCATTTTCAGCCCTTTCCACATCAAGTACATCATGTACATCTGCATCAGTAATAGGCTGATCGAAAAAATTTTCAAAAACCCCCATAGGCTGTACATTTGCCTCATTGGAACTTACATTCGTATTTCCACCACTGAAAAGAGGCAACAAAGTGTCATAAATGTCCTGTGAGCTTACATTACTGTCTCTAGTACATGACAACAAGGGCTGAACAAAATCTTCCACAAACACTACATCCCAAGAAACCAGAATACGTTTTGTTTGCGGATGATACAACCTGTAACCATTGCTTTCAGCAATATAACCAACAAGAATACATTTGACAGCCTTATCATCCAGTTTTCTGCGCTGCACTTGTGGCACCAAAGCATATGCCAAACAGCCAAAAACACACATGTGCTCAATAGAAGGCTTTCTATCATGCCATGCTTCATATGGAGTATAGACTGCAAAGCTTTTGTAGGACACCTATTAAGTACATAAGTGGCACACATGATGGCCTCAAGCCAAAAAGAATGCGGCAAAGCTTGACTTTTGACCATACATCGTGCCATTTTCGTCAGTGACCTGTTTTTCCTCTCAGCAACACCATTTTGCTGAGGTGTATAAGGCACTGTACATTGGTGTTTTATCCCATGACTAGCCAGAAATGCATTAAATTCATGAGACATATACTCCCCCCCTCGATCGGAACAGAGGGTGCCCATAGTACATTTCGAGACATTTTCAGCCATAGCCAGAAATTGTTTGAAGCACATAAAAACTTCGGACTTCGCTTTAAGCGGAAATACCCATGCATGCCTGGAGTAATCATCAATGAAAGTCATGAAGTACAGGTAATTGCCCAAGGACGGAGTTTGCATGGGCCCACAAACATCACTATGCACAAGCTGCAACCTGCATGTGGCCCGAACTGAACCATCCTTTGGAAATTTAGAACGCTGCATCTTACCCAAAATACAGCCTTCACAAACATGTTTGACAGGTGCTTCAAGAGGCGCCAAAGAAGCAACCATATCAGATTTCTGAAAACGCAGCAAACTGGCAAAATTTAGATGACCAAAACGTGCATGCCAAAGTTTTGCATCTGAAATAGCCCTTGAATCTGCAACAGCATTTGCAAAATTTTGTCCACACTTGTCATACAAAGTGAGCTTATACAGCCCACGGCACAAAAGGCCAGATGCAACAATTTCATCACCAAAACTGAGATCATGATCTGTACATCTGTCATCCACAAATTTGACTACAAGTCCAAGTCTAGCAAGTGTTGATACAGACAAGAGATTCTTCTTGATCCCAGGTACATAAAGTGCATCAACAAGTGTGAAGGAACTGCCATTAGCAGCAGTGAGCACAATCTTTCTAACTCCTTGAACTGGATAAGAGGCGTTGTTGGCACAAGTGACTGAATTCCCATAAGGGACAGACTCGAGAGAGGTAAACAATTCACGATGTGAGGTAATGTGCTTTGTAGCACCACTGTCGAAATACCACACATGTGAATCTGCAGCAACTGACAAGCATGCATCATGGACAGCAGGATTGTAAGTGCACTCTGCACTAAAATCCCATTCTGCATCAACATCAGCATTACAGTCTCCTTTTACAGAAGACTCAACAATGGCTGCATTTGTAGTGGAACCAACATTTGCAGTGGAACCACCCTCTTTCTTCTTAGCCTCTTTTGCCTTCAACTTAGGACACTGGTTGATCAAGTGATCATTAGCTTTACAATAATGGAAACGCATCTTCTTTTTTCCCTTATCACTAGAATTTCCAGACGAAGTGCTGCCAGCAGAAACATTAGGAAGAATATTTTTGCCACTCGCAGCAGAACCATAAGAAGCGGCTGCATTGCTGTTACCACCCTTTCTTTGAGAAGCAATAAAAGCCTGTTCAACTGCACGTTGCCTAGTCCTGTTTTTTCTGGAAAGTGACTCTTGCAACAGCAATGTGCATAATGCATCAAACTTGACAACTTCAGGATTTCCTTGGGTCATAAGTCTCCAAGTACTAGCAAAAGTCTGGTAAGAATTTGGGAAGGCATCAAGAACAATCTGCAGTAGGGAACTGTTTGAAATGACTTCACCTGCAGAAATGAGTTGCTCATTGATATCCTTGAAACTAGCAAGGAAAGTGTCCATATCATCTTCCTCATGCATAATCTTCGACTCCAGCTCTTTACGCAGCAAATCAATTTTAGCCTCATTGCGGCTTGCATAGAGACGTGCTAGAATATCCCAAGCCTGTTTTGCAGATTTTGCTGAACGGATGTGAGGAACAATGGTACGCTTCACAGACAACGCAATCAATGCATGAGCCTGCGCATCCTTAACATCCCAACGAGCTTGTTCTGCCGTAGGCAAAACAACTCTAACAGCAGCAATCCTTGCAGCAAGACCCGCAACATCCTCAACATTGCCTACATCCTCAGAACCAGGACGTACATCAATGCCCTGCACAATGTTCCAGACACCCTTTGACACAAGAACATGTTGCATCATATAAGCCCACATAGGGTAGTTGTCCCCATCCAACTTGTCCTCAGCAGCAAACATCTTGAACACATATGTGTTGTTGTTGTCAGCCATGGTAAATGCTGCACCTGATGTGAAAACTGCTCGAAAATAGGAGAAACGGAGCGGGAACAACCTGTGCTATATAGCACAAACCGGAGAAGACTATAAGGCACCTATTATGCAAAAAACGGCACCGACAGAAATTCTGCACAAAATGACGAAATAGCATATGCAGTACTACCTGTAGTGGAAACGGAGGCCGAAATGAGCCCAAATCAAAATTCTGAGCAACCCGCGCTCTTTGAGCTTTCCCAAAATATTTGTCGACCTGCGCGAATGCTCGCCAAAGCTCACTGAAATCGGGGAAAGTGAGCAGGCGTGTGCTGGAGCAGCTGGCGACCAAGCCCGGGAGGACGTGACATGCTCTGATACCAATTGTTGGAATTAGGGTTGCAGAGAAACACACACAGCTTGGAGAAGATGAAGGAAGCTCAAGGCACACAATAGAGAGTATATTGCTTAGTGTGCAATGGAAAGATAGATAGCCCTAGAATGATGGGCGTATATACAATGCACGGGGGAAAAAACCTCCTAAAGAGGGAAAAAATGCCCCGGCGGTCCTAGTGTGTTCACACACATCACTACCACATGTATATGGTAACACTTTGGTGTGTGTGTCCAACACAACATGCAGAATATGGGTATGATGTCAAAACTTGATTTTTGCTTCCAGAATCACTCGCTAGACATCCTACGCGTAGGATGTCTACTGATGAAATTTTTGGCAGAATTCATCCACAGGCATCCCCAAGTCTTGAGCACTACTTTTCAAGCATTCCTACCAGTTTTTATGCAAAATTGTGCTCAGAATCTTAAGTTTCTTGTTTTCGCGTTTTTGACACTCCGTCTTTGGTCTTTTGGGTGTCAACAGTTGGTCAAAACTCTAGTTTCAATGTATACTTAGGGTAAACCCCCCCTTCTGAACACACTGGTGCAGTCAAAATTTTCAAATTTGCTCTCCAGAACCCCCTTGAGACATCCTATGCGTAGGATGTCTATGTTTACAGAATTGCAGGTTTTCTTCACAGAACCCTTGCAAATGCTCTTTTATATGCACAACATCAATCAGTCATACAAAAATATCCACAAAAGCTTGTTTAATGCATTTTTACCCTCAAAAGCACACTTTTTCGTGATTTCAAATGCAATCAAGCACTGTAGCAAATAATTCAGTGCTGAATAGCTCTAGATCAGAATTGGATTACTTACCTAAAGCTACTCCTACAAATCATATGGGGTTTTGCATCTATGAGTAGAAAAACGCTTCACTGCCACACACGGACTAATAAACGCTTTTATCACCTCACAAATCATCCGACCACCAACAACTACTCTAATCCACAGATCCTAACTAAACCTATCTAGTCGGCAGACCCTCGGCAAGACACACGCTTCCTGGCTATCCACTTGATCTCGGAATATCCTCTTCCGGATCCACTTAAGAAAAACGCTTTATTTAGCCGAAACTAAATCAAGCAACCATCACACGAGTGTAAGTAGGAAAACTACTTAGGTCCTTGTGTCCCCGGCAGCGGCGCCAATGTTGCGGAAGCAACTCACACACCCATGAAGTGCATGCAAACACTACCTAGATCAACATAATGTCAATCGAGGACACAAATGACACGATAGGCACACGGAGGAAATATCTTTAGCTTGTCAAGCTGAGACCATCCTACACATACAACACTCTGGAAGGCCAACTAAACCACAATCAAGAACCTCACTGCTCTCAACTACACCACCTAGCCACATACACACATACGAAAGGTAACTCACCTAATCATGCCGGATTCGTACGAAACTTAAGGAACACCATCCCCTCACTAGGATACACGTGTCCCTACGCTTCTACACTCAAAACCCTCACTCTAAAACTGTCTGCAAAAAACACGTAGGATGACAGAGCAGAATTTTGAAAGTGCCCGAAACTGAAATTTATGAGTACCTATGCGTAGCTTATGTCGCCACGATTTTATAGACTACTAGCACGCAGAAAACAGACATTGTTTGATACACTTACGAACACAAATAGCTCGTAGATGCGTCGGCGTGTGCGCTTCGTCTCGCGTGGAATGCTTGGCGTTGTTGCGTAGCTCTCCTCGAGCCTACAACAATGGTGCAGTCGGATCTCCAATGTGTTGAGCGAGCCGGGCGTAGCGAGAGGATAAAGCTCACGCTTACTCTCTTTCTCTCTCACACACAGTAGATGGCAACGCTCCAATTTTGATTATGATTAAAGTTCCCCCCCTTTACAAAATGACCTAGGTACCTTATATACTAAGGCTACCTTAGGTTTAACCAAAAATGGGGTTGAAAGGGTCAAATGGCTTTGTATTTACAATCTGGAAGTGCCATTGCACCCCGGATTCTGAAACTAGAATAACTACTCATTACAAATGACGTTTATAGCCATAATCCGCAGCATTTCATAACTCGCAAAAGATAAGACTTTGGTACGAAACTTGAGTTATATTGTGTTGTTGACCCAGCGGTCAACAAGGACCACCGGGGTATGTTTTCCCTCTTTATGAGGTTTTTCCCCCCTTACATTGCAGTATATACGCCCATCACTCTAGGGCTATCTATCTTTCCGTTGCACACTAAGTAATACACTGTCGATTGTGTGCCTTGAGCTTCCTTCGTCTTCTCCAAGCTGTGTGGGTTTCTCTGCAACCCTAATTCCAACATCCCTTTGGGTGAATGGAAGGTTAAGTCAAAGATTCCCCTAACTTTGGGGCTTTTCCCCTCCTTTGTAGGGTCTCTTTTTGACTCAAGCACCTTATGCCCCATGCAAGGGAAGCTTCTCAAGCACCTTCCTCATCAAGCATGACAAGCACCTCAAGCACCTTAGTTAGCAAGTACGACAAGCACCTCAAGCACCTTAGTCATCAAGCACGACAAGCACCTCAAGCACCTTACTCATCAAGCATAACAAGCACCTCAAGCACCTTAGCCACCAAGCATGACAAGCACCTTAATCTTGGGCCGGGTTCCCACCTCAAGCACAACCCTAGCTTGCCTAAGGTCTAAGGACGTTTAACACTAACCTTTGGAGGTCTTTAATGAAGCTAACCTTAAGGTCTTTTAAGCTCCATTAGATGCATGTTGCTCTTTGATAGACTACCTCCTTTTGGACCCCTATTGAAATGTAACCATCTCTCCTCTTGGTCCCATGCTAAAATAAGTCTAGAAGCACTTATTGCACATTGCTCTTTGGTAGAGGTCTCCTTTTGGACCCCTATTGAGATGCAACCATCTCTCCTTTTGGTCCCCTACTAAGATAGGTCTAGAAGCACTTATTACACATTGCTCTTTGGTAGACCATCTCCTTTTTTGGTCCCCTGCTGAGATAGGTCTAGAAGCACATGTCTCTGTTCTAACTCTTGTTCCTGTTCATTCTCCCACATTAAATGATCAGTTTAATATGAAAAAATCATTTGGGTTAGCTAGATATTCGATGTTATGACATCTGTTGAACCAAAGTGAAATATAGGTGATCAACAAGTAAAACCTCAAGAATTTAGCATCATTAAACATGCACTAGATCCAAACATGAGCTCACCAAGCTAAAGAAAATGATTGCATCATCCACATGGGATGGGTAAATAAAATCTTCTGTAGCTACAACCACAATGTGCTCTTTGACTTACCAATGCAACTAGATGTGAAGATAACATCTATAGAAGGAATGGAGCAAGCCATAGATGGACATGTGTGGACGAAGCCAACAACTATTGATATCACATTTCCACCAACTATACAAAAAAGCTACTCGGGGGTTGGGGGGGTGGGGGGAGACTTTGAACGTGTGTTTGATGATTGTGGACATCTTGGACCCGATTGATAGGATACAACATACGAGGTCTAGAGACTTGAATAGAGCATGGATTTGCTTTGACCATCTGCGACAGACAAAGGGATGGACACGATGGCTGCACCACACATGTACGACCCAAGGCAAGCACTAACATTACTCATAAATTGTTAGCGACATTGCTAATTCATTGTCTAAACTTTATGATGATATATATGTAAAAGTAATTAACAACAAAAACTTCCCTTTTATATGCTGCAAGGACTCAAGAGATGAACATGTCTCAATTTCAATGGGAAGAGTTGGACACACTTTGCAGATCTTTGATTAGATTGCATCTTGTTGAGTCATTCTATTTCACTGTTTGAGAGTGTGCTATGACACATCAAGTATGGCTGAAGTGATGCAACATATATGAGAAAAACTCTGCTAGCAAAAACAAGGTGTTCTTTATGGGAAGTCAACTAGTGTTGCTAGCCATATCAATGAGCTCAACTCTTTGCTTGCCCAGATTTGTGCCCAACATATCAAAATAGATGATCAAATGAAAGCTATTCATTTGATTTGCTCATTGTCACCGTCATTGGATACATTTTGTACTGCTGTTAGTAATTTTGTACCAAATGGTACACTAGTTTATAATGATATCACTAGTTCTCTTCACTTAGAAGAAGTGCGTTGTAAGACTATGCGTATCTTGCATCATGGCAAAGCTCACTAGGTGGAAAAAGAAATCAAACAAAGGAAAGGTCATTCGTGACAATGTGAAGGTCATTCGTACAAGAGAGATACATCTCGTGATAAATCAAAGTCTCATAGTAAAAAGAGTATTCAATGTAATTTCTATGAGAAGTATGGTCATATAAAGAAAGGTTGCCATGCATGGAGATGTGAGAACGGCAAAAGAAAAAGCAGTGACAATGGTGTGAAAGAGGAAAAGATTGAAAGTTTAGTGAAGATCCAAGAAATCAAATTGGTCACTCTGATTATTATGATGCACATGACATTAATGTGCTAATAGAGTCTATGGATGTGTTTTATGATGCACAAGAGTCCCTATGTTTACAGAGTTTCTTGCGAATCAAATTATAAGTCAGTGGTGAAGTGTTGCTTCCCTTCAGATGCTTTGCTTCATGTGACCCCACACAAGGAGTGGTTTACTCGTTATGGAGAGACTGTTGGCTCCGTCACATTGGTTGACAATTATGCTTTTGACATAGTTGGCATTGGTGACATTACTATGGTTTTGGTAAATGGCGTCAGCTTTTTTATTTACAATGTTTGTCACGTGCCATGTTTGACTCACAATTTGATTTCAGTTGGCAGAGTTGATGACTTGGGGTATAAAATCACTTTCCATCAACAATCGTTGCATATATCCAAAGGCAACTTGTTGCTTGCTGCTAGTTCTAAAGCTGGCTCTTTGTATCCTCTTTATGTGTCTAACAAAAATAGAGATTTTTTGGTAACCAAGCTACCAAATGTTGCTTTGTGGCATAGCCAGTAGGGACATATGTCCAAGAAAGAAACGGAAACTCTTTCTCCTCTAGGTTATTTGCATGCTTTATCTTTTTCTGAATTTCCTTCCTGTGAGCATTGCCAGCATGGAAAGCAAACACATTATCTTTGTAATGTTTTGTTTGAGAAAGAGAGATGACCCTTATAGCTTGTACATAGTGACGTATGCGGCCCCGTGTTGACTCAGTCTTGTGGTGATGCATCTTATTTTGTGACATTCATAGTAGATGATACAACACCTCATTCTAGTAATCTCTCTCTCTCTCTCTCTCTCTTGCTTGCATGTATCTGACTCCACTCTTTTGCTTCCCTTTAGGTTAGAGATAGAGAGAGGAGGGGGGTTGAAAGTTGGTGGTGCACAAGCGGTTGAGGTAGTTCAAGGGAAGGGCCACTTACTGTCAGTAGTAGAGGCGGTAATGGGAGATATCTCGTGGTAGTGAGCGGCAAGGGTGGGGGAAGAAAAAGCTCGCTCCAACGTTTGCTTCACCAAGCTCGCTCCAAAAATTAATACCCAAAGAATACCACACAAACAAGCAGAGAGCATAAATAAAATCCTATGCATTGTGCTCGCAAAGATAGTGAATGAATCAAGAGCGGACTAAGACCAAAAGTTACAATCAGCTCTTTAGACATATCGAGTTGCTTACAAAATAATGATTGGAATGACACCTTTTAATATGGTGTTTGGACTCAATGCCATATTTCCCATGGAATCCTTATTTCCACACCTCGAGTAGCCAAGACCTTAGAGTGGATAGGCCATGAGCCCTCAGAAAGGGTAAATGAGCTTGAGAAGCTAGACAAAGTTTTCTTAAGAGCTATAGCAGGCATCTATGTACAAAAATGATGCATGAAGAAGTGCCATGATCAACATGTAATGAACAAGGAGTTTGAACCGGGTGACTTTGTATTAGTCTACATTTTAAAACAACACTCCAAGAAGTTAAAAAAGGGAGGACATGGTTCATACATAATTAACAACATATCATCAAGTATTGCCATAAAACTTGCAACATTGGAGGGAGAAGAGATGTTCAACTAGATTAGTGGCTACATGCTGAAGAAACATCATCTACCACTGATCACAAAAATGCTGGACAAGATACAAAATGTAACAAAAAGGAGGAAATAAACCAACACCAATCAAACACAAGCTCAAGATGAAGTGAAGTTGTGGATTTTAAAGCGCAAGGCACAACAAAGCCACATACCATTTCAACAACCTACAACAACAGCTCCTCCCATTGAAGAAATTCAAACAAATCCAAATTGGCTTGGAGTTATGGATGTTGTATATAGCTTTAGATGGATCAACGGAGTGAGCATTTGTAGACAATGGAGCTAGAGCCAATGCAATGAAATACTCCACAAACATGAAGATGTCAACAGATGTATCATTATTGATAAATCAAATCAAGCTTAAAGATGCAAACCGAGGCAAGATGGTTAGTCTAGGTCAAGAAAATTTTCCAATCAACATTGATGGCCAGCAATGCCCACACCAATTCCATGTCATGGCTGGCACAGATCTTAATGAAGCAATTATCCTAGGTGCTTGGATGCCAACTTACAAAGAAATTCCAGATTGGCAAGAGCGTACTTCAACGTTTATGTTACCATATAGATGTGGTAGTGATGTGTGTGAACACACTAGGACTGTCGGGGCATTTTTCCCTCTTTAGGAGGTTTTTCCCCCCCGAGCATTGTATATACACCCATCACTCTAGGGCTATCTAGATTTTCCATTGCACACTAAGTAACACACTCTCTATTGTGTGCCTTGAGCTTCCTTCGTCTTCTCCAAGCTGTGTGCGTTTCTTTGCGACCCTAAATCCAACAATTAGTATCAAAGCAGGTTACGTCCTCCCGGGCTTAGTCGCCAGCTGCTCCAGCACACGCCTGCTCACTTTCTTCGATTACAATGAGGTTTGATGAGCATTCATAGGTCGACAAATATTTTGGGAGATCTCATAGAGCTTAGTTTGCTCAGATTTCTCATTCGGGCTCATTTCGGCCTCCGTTTCCACTACAGGCACGTCTGCACATGCAATATCATCATTTTGTGCAGAATTTTTATCAGTGCCGATTTCTACATAACATGTGTCTTACAGTCTTCTACGGTTTGTGCTATATAGCACGTGTTGTTCCCGCTCCATTTCTCCTATTTTCGGGCAGTTTTCACATCATGTGCAGCATTTACCATGGCTAACAACAATACAGATGTCTTCAAGATGTTTGGTGCAGAGGACAGGTTGGATGGGGACAATTACCCTATGTGGGCTTACATGATGCAACACGGTCTTGTGTCAAAGGGCATCTCGAATATTGTGCAGGGCATTGATGTACGTCCTGCTTCTGAGGATGCAGGCGATGTTGAGGATGTTGCAGGTCTTTCTGCAAGGATTGCTGCTATTAGAGATGTTTTGTCTATGGCATAACAAGCTCATTGGGATGTAAAGGATGCGCAGGTTCATGCATTAATTGCGTAATCTATGAAGCGCACCATTGTTCCTCACATCCATTCAGCAAAATTTGCAAAACAGGCTTGGGATATTTTGGCTGGTCTTTATGCAAGTTGCAGTGAGGCTAAAATTGCTTTGCTGCGTAAAGAGCTGGAGTCGAAGATTATGCATGAGGAAGATGATATGGACACTTTCCTTGCTAGTGTCAAGGATATCATTGAGCAACTTGTTTCTGTAGGTGAAGTCATTTTAGACATTTCCCTTGTGCAAACCGTTCTTGATGCCTTACCAGATTCTTACCAGACTTTTGCTAGTACTTGAAGACTTATGACCCAAAGAAATCCTGAAGTTGTCAAGTTTGATGCATTATGCACATTGCTGTTGCAAGAGCCACTTTCTAGAAAAAACAGGACTAGGCACCGTGCAATTGAACAAGCTCTTATTTCTTGTCAGAGAAAAGGTGGTAACAGTAATACATCCACTTCTTATGGTTCTCTTGCGAGTGGAAATTTTTTTGTTCCTAATGCTTTTGCTGGCAGCAATTTGTCTGGAAATTCTAGTGATAAGGGCAAAAAGAAAATGTGTTGCCATTATTGTAAAGCTAATGATCACTTGATCAAGTCGTGTCCTAAGTTGAAGGCCAAAGAGGCTAAGAAGAAAGAGGGTGGTTCCACTACAAATGTAGCCATTGTTGAGTCTTTTGTGAAAGGAGACTGTGTTGCTGATGTTGATGCAGATGGGCTTTTAGCACAGAGTGCACTTACAATCCTTTTGTCCATGATGCATGCTTGTCAGTTGCTGCAGATTCACATGTGTGGTATTTTGACAGTGGTGCTACAAAGCACATTACCTCACATCGTGAATTGTCCACCTCTCTCGAGTCTGTCCCTCATGGGAATTCAATCACTTGTGCCAACAATGCCTCTTATCCGGTTCAGGGAGACGGAAAGATTGTGCTTACTGCTGCAACTGGCAGTTCCTTCACACTTGTTAATGCACTTTATGTACCTGGGATCCATAAGAATCTCTTGTCTGTATCTGCACTTGCTAGACTTGGACTTGTAGTCAAATTTGTGAATGATAGATGTACAATTTATGATCTCAGTTTTGGTGATGAAATTGTTGCATCTGGGCTTTTGTGCCGTCGGTTGTATAAGCTCACTTTGTATGACAAATGTGGACAAAATTTTGCAAATGCTGTTGCAGATTCAAGGGCTATTTCAGATGCAAAACTTTGGCATGCACGTTTTGGTCATCTGAATTTTGCCAGTTTGCTGCGTTTGGAGAAATCTCATATGGTTGCTTCTTTGTCGCCTCTTGAAGCACTTGTCAAACATGTTTGGGAAGGCTGTATTTTGGGTAAGATGCAGCGTTCTAAGTTTCCAAAGGATGTTTCAGTTCGGGCCTCATGTAGGTTGCAGCTTGTGCATAGTGATGTTTGTGGGCCCATGCAAACTCCGTCCTTGGGCAATTACCTTTACTTTGTGACGTTCATTGATGATTACTCCAGGCATGCATGGGTATTTTTGCTTAAAGCGAAGTCCAAAGTTTTTATGTGCTTCAAACAATTTTTGGCTATGGCTGATAATGTCTCGAAATGTACTATGGGCACCCTCCATTCTGATCGAGCGGGGGAGTATATGTCTCATGAATTTAATACATTTCTGGCTAGTCGTGGGATAAAACACCAATTATAGTGCCTTTTACACGATAGAAAGCCTTCTATCGAGCACATGCGTGTTTTTGGCTGTTTGGCATATGCTTTGGTGCCACAAACACAACGTAGAAATTTGATGATAAGGCTGTCAAATGTATTTTTGTTGGTCATAGTTGAAAGCAAAGGTTACAGGTTGTATCATCCGCAAACAAAACGTATCCTGGTTTCACGGGATGTAGTGTTTGTGGAAGATTTTGTTCAGCCCTTGTTGTCATGTACTAGAGGCAGTAATGTAAGCTCACAGGACATTTATGACACTTTGTTGCCTCTTTTTGGTGGTGGAAATACGAATGTAAGTTCCAATGAGGCAAATGTACAGCCTATGGGGGTTTCTGAAAATGAACCATAGTGACAAATTTTTGACAAACATGATGCCCAAAGTGAGAGTATGTATATATGAATGTATGAGATAATTTTGGCCAAGAGAGTCAAAATCGAATTCTAAAAGCAAACGCCGGATTAACAAAGCAAGAGTTTCAAGCATGTCAAAAAGATTGGATACAAGCCAAATTTTGGGCCAACTTATGATGAATCAAATTTCCAAAATTGAGGGCAATCAATGATCAATGACTGAAAGTGCAAGTGGCGAGCCGTTTGAGCCACATGTGATATGTCATGGACAATCAAGCCAAACAAGGTAAGTATGCACTTGGGACTCCGAGTAAGTTGCATTTATCGGCAAAATGGGGTAAATTACAACCAAGGCTTCTGCAATTTACAGATGGATACCTCGTCATCAACTATAGAATTAGGGCTTCTACAATGGAAACAATCAATTATGGATATCGAAGCCTATTATCCATCAAGTCATTGAGAAAAAGAAGCAAATGCAAAAGATGGTCACAGAAGGACCAAAGACAAGGTGGGTTCCAAAATTGCTAGTAGAAACTCAATCAGAAAGAACTTACACACATCAACGATCGCTTCTCATGGAAGATAAAGCTAAAACTACATCAGTCCCTACAAGAGCTGAAGGACTCGTTTCACAAAGCAGTGTGAACATACGACAAGCAAGTCAAGAGGAGCCAAAGTATGCCAGCCTAATCAACAAAATGGTGGCATCCAGAGACCAACAAATGAAAAAGGCCCAAATTCCAAAACTTATGGAATTGGGTTTTCGGCCTTGAACAGGTAAGTCCAAGTCGCCATTAAACAACATGGCATAAAAGTCGGGCAGCTAAGCCACTAAATGAGCGAGGTGTTAGTCCCAAACCTTCATGTAGTATTCTTTCTGGTCTAAGCATCTTAGTTATTCTAGGTACTACTCAAGCTGGAAGAGCTGAGTATAATTACGTTGTCGCTCATGCTGGTATAGGTAACCATAAGAGTCAAAGTAGTTGTAGTATAGTGGTGAAGTGAAGGAGGAAGTCCAAGAGACACTCACACACTCAGCACAGTGAGGTATGAGTGGAGAAGTTTCTACATCAAAAACCCTTCTTGGAAACATGGAAGCTTTTGCGACATCCTTTGATGTCACATGTGCTACATTTGTTCCTTGAAGCACCCATCAAATCCCTCTTTCACACTGCATGCTTTTGTTTGAAAATTTCTCATGAGCATATAGAGTGTCCCATAATTGGCACTTTCATTAGGCACTCTTTGTTTCTCCCAAGCACTCACCGAGCACTCACCTTGCATGACAGGTACTTGAAGTCCAAATGCTCAACTCCAATAAGAGCGTATATCAAAGGAATTTTTTCCCACCGGGTTTTTCCCCTTTGGTCAACCGGGTTTTAGACCCTAATTTAGAAACCATCATCATCATCTTATTGTATATATTACTTCTACATCACCAATAAGGAAGTGGCTACCGAAACCAATCGACAACAACTTGGAGCTATAGCTGCATATAAAAACACATTTATCAAGAGCACCTCTAATCTTCATGGGCGACAACAAAGCTCCATTAAAAAAAGGGACAACAGTAGCAAGTCAAAGAATGATCTACAACAATAAGCAAGGATACCTTCAGCAAATGAGCTATCCACAACAAACATGTATAGCTCACCCAATGCTTCAACATTGACTACCTATTGTAGAAAACTCAAATTGTAGTGGACATGGAAAGCAAACCCATCATAAAGTCCATATCACAAAGAGGATCAGTTCTACAAACTCAAAAACATGAAAATCCCTCTTCATAGTGGCCAAGACTGGCAACAAAGAGAAGACTGCACAATGAGAGGAAAAGATGCCTTGATAATCACAGATCAAGTCATGTATCAATAACATGGCAGACATGAATCACTCAAGGAAGGAGAGAGTGTCATCAACGACAAAGCACTTCCCAAACAAAAGACCAACCTTGAAGACACAACTGAAGACAACCCTATGATAAGAGTGCACCTAGTCGTGTCAAGGGATGACACGAGCTAGGAAGGGGGGAATGTTAGAGGACTAACTGAACAGACACCCAACTTGTTGGACACGTAGCCGGACACCACATTTGTACTCTATTAGTTTTTTGAGCTAGTCTAGTAACACTCTGTGTAAATCTTGATTCCAGATTAGTGAATCAATTCCCTGAGTTGTAATGCTGTAATATTATTTGTAAAGGTCCATGTGAGTCGGCCACTGGCCATTTAGAAACCCTTTAGAAATCCCTATGTATAAAGGTCAATACCTTAATGTGAAAAAAATGCTTATCTTTAGAAAAGACGGAGCTTTGGAAACGTACGCTCAAGCTACGAAACAGCTCCAATTTGTAGTCATCGCAACCCATGAAACTTGCATTGTGTTTCTCTCTCTTTGATCTTTCATTTAAGTGTAAGCATTGTCAGTTTTTCTGTGGTTCACAACTACGCTTTAGTGAGTCTTAATTGCAAATTTGAGTGCTTATATCACTGGTTTTAGTCATTTTGACCATAGGAGAGTGTTCTTAGACCATAGGGAGACCTTTTTGGATTGATCTGTTACAGTTTTTAGGACCTTTCTCATGATGGATTGTGATTTTGGTACCTTGTTGGATTGCAACCAAACTTGGTAGGATAGTGCCCCTAAGTGTCCTAGACCTCCTCCTAAAGTTTCGTTGCATTTCAAGTCCGTTCTAGTGCCGAAATGGCGTGATGACCTAGAGCTATGAGAAAGGACATAGGCATATTTTTCTGATCATTGAGTGTTGGTTTGCTTGTTGAGTTGGTGTGTTTGCTTGTTAAGGTTCACTTCTTGAGATTGATGATCTCAAAGAGTCTCCGTGCCCCATCCAAGTCACTTCCCTGAGTATTGCCATTATGTTAGTTTAAATCTCTATGCTATACACGTCCGTCGCGGTGACCCGCTAACAAGGATAAAAAAAATTGAGGGTAAACAGGAGTATCAAAAAATAAACTAAATCTTGAAAGAGGTTTGGACAACCAAGATGGAAAGTAAAGAGGGCTCAGACATGAACAAATTTGACGAACCCTCTTACTAAAAAAGATACATGATCCAAGATCAAAAGATCGTAGTTCAACAATCATTTTAGAAACTTAAAGAACCAAGGACATCCTACGACAAACCTGCGAAAGCCAAGCGTATAGACTTAGTTGAACCTAGAGAGGAATCCATACCCACTGATATCTACACTCAAAGAGTATAGAGATGTGTTTGCATGTTTCTACAAAGACCTCAAGGAGTTCAAAAAGGGAGACTATGTGTTAGTCTATACCCTAAAACAATACTCCAAGGAATTAACGACGCAAGGTAATGGCCCATTGGTGATCCATGAAATATTGTTGAGTGGAGCCATAAAGCTTGCTACATTAGAGGGAGAAGAGATTCCCAATTGAATTAGTGAATGTAGGTTGAAGAAATATCATCTACCACTAACGACTAAAATGTTGTAAAAGATTCATGGAGAAGCTAAGAGGAAGAAGCAAGCCCATGCTATTTAAGCACAGGATCGAGAGGAAGCTAAGTTGTAGATTTTGACGAGCAAAGAACAACAAAACAACTTGCAAGTTATACCACAACCAGCAATGGCACCTCCTCCAGTTGAAGCAGTCCAGATGGTAAAAGTTGGCTTGGAGGCATGGACATATGCATCAACATAAAACAAACCATACATCGTATATAAACAACTCGACCGACACATGACGTCATATGGTACTCCCCCTCGGTAGCACCCCTGCACGCGTAGGTAAACCCGATCATGGAATAGTTAACAACGCAGTCATGAAGTGATATTGGAAGTCTAAATAAATTTATCATAAAGTTTAATCAAGATTTTTAGTTGGCCAATTGAGTTTGCTCATCCAATGAATCTATATAGTGGTTCTCCAAGGAGCCTGGGGTCCAAAATTTTGACGAGTGTAATGGGCAGCAAGCTATTTTTTGACCATAGCTCTTAGCTCGTGCATAATTTTCATGTGACACCTAAGAAAGAAAATGTTTTAAATGATGTATATTATAAGTGATCTAAAGCGTTCGGCCTGATTTATGACGGTTTGTGAGATATGACAAAAACAGTGTTCCTACCACCTACGTGACATGAAACGAAAAGCACTTTTTAGGTACATACGTGACCATAAACACATCGTGTGCATAAATCAATGCGCTAAACATGATGAAAATAAGCACGGAGAAACTTCATACATACCCAAAAAGTCCATACATACACTTGTATATGAAAAAGCAACCACCAAGAGGGTAGTTACTCAGAAAAAAATATAGAGAGAGAAAGAGATGACATCTATAGAATTTAGAGCTTCTCATCGTGCTTTAGGATTGATTAGGGGTTGTGGAAAGGCTTCTTGCTTTGCCGCAAGAGAATGGTGATGAGAGCTATGTCGAGTTTTTCACCACAAAAGCCGTCGGAGAGCGCGTACACCGTGAAAAGAGAGAGGACAACAAGTAGAGAGAGAGCGTTCTTCTTCTTCTTCCCAGGAACGAAAGAGAAAATCTTATGGAGATGGTGATGGAGAGCTTGCACCACTTTGTATGATAGATAAGTATTGCCATGCGGTAGTAGACGCAACTTTTGACACTGAAAACTGAGCACCATGAACAAATTTATAGACACTTTGCCAGGTTGGAGTGTGTCTCAAGCTAAGATAGAGCACCCCCTCTTTTGCCTGGAATAGCTGCTAGCTTTTGGGAAAAGAATCAAGTCTTTTCTAAAAACATGGCACAGTTTTTGGTGGTCAACTCTCATCCCTTACCCTTCAATTTTTGCAGTAAAGATTGAATAACTGGACAATATCTTGGTAGCTAATGTGATCATTACTAACTATGCTGCATCCTGATGCCTCCACATTATTATGACTTTCTTGTACTGCCTCAACGTATTTACGATGTCGCTTTTTATAAAATAATTCTCTTAAAAATCTCGTTTTCTCCCTAGGTGGTCTTTTTAAATGATGCCACGGCTTATGTTTGGTCAACTTAAAAAGCACTTTGCTTTTCAAAAATGCTAAAAAGCACGAAAAGCTAAATCAACGTAAAAAGAAAAAAAATAGAAATTTTCTAAAACTGAACTACGAGTTCTCCTTGTCCACTAAAATAAGAAAATTGGACTCGCTTTTCACTAAAAAGCACTAGAAATCATGAAAAGCTGGAAATAGCTTGGAAAGCGCATGAAAACCAGATTCTTACAAAATTGAACCATAGTTTCCTGGGGACTCGTAGATTAAGAATTTGACCCTGCTTTTTGCAAAAAATTACCAAGAAGCATGAAAGAGCTAAAAAAAGTGAATTGTCCTAAAATTAAACCAAACGTCCGTCCGACCTATAAAAACAACCTTGCTTTTCACTTTAGGAACTTACAACATTGCCAAACAAGCATTCTAAATCAAAATCTAACGAAACAAATATTGGAATTTATTTTTATTATCTTCAAAAGAGACCCAAAAATTGGGGATCTTACCTCCTCCCACACTTGAAATATTTGAGGTGTCCTCACCTCGACATCAATAACAAATAAGTAAGTCTAAACCTTTCTATCAATGTATTCCATTATTCAATTATCATTTTGTCATGGAGAGATTTTGGTTCCCACAATATTAAATAATCTTGGAGCATTAGCAAGTCCAAAAGGCACCAAAAGTTCTTCATTTTCTCCTTCATCTGCAGTGGCTACATGGACATAAACATTTGATGGATTTCCTCCATCTGAAGCATTCTGAGTTCTATTGGCTTGAGTTCCTTTTTGAGGTTGTCGATTTCCTCTCGAATGAGGTGGTCTGTTGGGTGATCCATTTCTTGTAAAGACTGGATTTCCATGTGTGATATTCCCTTGGTTCTGTGGTGGTCTCTGGTTGTGTTAGGTCCAAACTGTGAATTTTTGAGGTTATCATTAGTGTCCATACTTTCAACATCATTTTGTCTTGCAAGTTCATAATTATCTAGATCATTAAATGAACAATCTTGAGACACATGGTTAGGCTCAAAACAATTGAAGCAAAGGTAATCTCTTATTGTCCTCCTACATAATATGGCTTCTGGAGTCTGAGAATATGAAGATCTAGAATCATCCTCTGCTTGAGGTCTTTTAGTACCATTTGATATTTTGATCTCAATGGGTTTATCCGCATCAAGAACATCTTCAAAATTTGTAAGGTTTAAGCTGTGAAGTCTAGGCTTCAAAGGATTATATAGACTTGATACGAATTGTGCCACTTTGACTTCTTGAGTAATCCCTGCTGGAGCATACTTGACAAGGGTCAAGAAATGTTGATAGTATGATTTCATATCTTTGGTTTTTTGAGTACAATCAAGAAAATCATTTATACGGTGTGAATGATATACTTTGTTATGATATTCTTCTTTAATTGAGTCTTGAGATAATCCCAAGCTGTTACATTAGGGTAGATATTGTTTTCAGTACAATGGTCTCTCCACCAGCGCTTGGCCATCTTTTCAAGTTTGAACTTAGCAATGATCACCTTGTTCTCGGAGGATGAATGAGTTAAATCAAAGTATTCATCAATGCGCTCAATCCAGTCCTCAAGAACCTTACCTACATCTTTGCCTTCTCCACTAAAGTTTCTGGTTCTAACTTTTGAAGTATAGCATCCATGTCACAATCAATGATAGTCGGTTGAGTTGCAATAGAGACATTGACATTAGCAGCTACTCTATTTCCTCTAGAAGACATGATTGATTACTACATCATGTCAAAATCCAAAACCTTATTAACAATATACTACATTAATCTTCCCACACTATAAGTCAGAAGTGTGGACGGGTGGAAAAAATTTAGAACAATAATTTTGTAAGGAGTCATTTACACCTAATTTAAAGACAAGTTCTAGTTACGAGGCATCAGAAGTCAGTTATACTATCGTCAAAACCTCCTACCCTTCTTCGAACATAATAAAAAATTCACCTCAAGAGCCATTACTAGATACAAAATAAACATTCAAAGAAATCCTTAATACACTTGTATGACACTCCAATCAATTCATTGAATCACAATCCCACATAAATTCATACAAGAAGACAGCTCAAACAAGTATCACCAATCAATGTTACTCATAAATGCATCATGAATACAATAACATTTCTCAAACAGCATGCATGAATGCGTGCATGATGCATAACTAATCCAACTAGTATCAAGCTTCAGGCTATCCCCATAGCTTTAGGCTTTGATACCAGGTGAGAGATACCCCTTCCCACAGGTCTATGCACAAAATACACAATTTACAATTTTAAACAATTTCAATATACATAAGAGTTGCGGAATCATTTGCATAGGGGAGGAGTTCTCAACACCCGACCTAGCATGGAGTTTAGGCCATGAGCCAGATTGCATCTAAAGACACCTAGCATCTAGTGCTACCTCTAAATGGGTGATATGAATGAAAACGTACTCAAGAAAAATAATGATTGTAGAGGGTGAATATATATGTACACCGCATTGCGGGAAGAGAGAGAGAGAGAGAGAGAGAGAGAGAGAGAGAGAGAGAGAGAGAGAGAGAGAGAGAGAGAGAGAGAGAGAGAGAGAGAGAGAGAGAGAGAGAGGGCACAGAGACACAATTTCAATGCCCCATCTTAATAAAACAGACAACCATGTATTAATGCAATAACAAAATTTGGGTATACCATAACATCAAAAATATAAAATGACTAGCAGAGCATTGGACCCTCTGTAGGGATTGGCAGGTCCACCCATCCACTTCTGTTCTACTATGGGTAGAGAGAATTTTATTCGTTGTTTTGAGAGCAAGCCAGAACACCTTCAATCTACTTGAGCCAGACATAGGCTAAAGCCGCTTTGCCTCCTTCCATAAAACCGAGCTCTAAAAGGATCCCAAATACTAGCAAGTGATAGGGTATCAACACCAACCATACCAGTTTAGGCACCACGCCTCTTCGCTGCCCAACATTGGGTGTTTAGGCAAAGCCAAGGTAAGATCCCCAACGCGTTAGCCATGTAGGTCGTTCAACCCCCGACGCACTCAAAAGGCTGCAAGCACACAACTAGATAGTCCTAGCAAGCTCAAAGGGATAGGGGTGTGTCACTCACCGTTCAATGCATCCGTCATGAAGGATCCTATGCCACGGAGAAGAAGGAGCTGCGGTCGCCACCGCCGATGCCGCGGTAATGCTCGATCACATACTCTATCTCTCTCTCTCAAGCATACACACACACACACATATACACAGGTGAGCACACGAAGGAGAAGTACACAGAGATGGAGCAAGAGGACTTCTTAGCTTTCACCTCAAAGAATGAGGATTTTTAGGTCAAATTGACCTTTTATAAGAGTTTGACCCATTCACACATGGATGCCCACAATGGCCGGCCGTTGCAAAACTACTGTAAAAATAAGATAAGTGGTGCGCCTTTCATCAACGATTGCCTACACACCTATTGAACCGACAAGCCCGGTCCATGACTCAGTCAAATAAATAATAAGGCGTTCATCGAAGGTGATAGGGTGTCCATGAGGGTTAACATGCCCCCTCCTTCATGATGTAGATTCTCTCCTCGGAAGCTATTGTGATGAAGCCTGTTCGTCGAGGTGGAAGAGCATCCGAGATTGAATGTCCTTAGCCTTCTTCAATCATTGCAAAATCAACCAAAATTGACACAATAATTGCATTCTCATATACAATTAAAAAGCATATGCCGTTGTAGGCCCATAAATTGCTTGGTAATAGAATATTTAAACAATTTCTTAGCAGTAAAACATTAAATTGTAATATAATCAAACGCATAAGCAGTTATAAAGGTCAAAAAATAAACAAGTTTGGGGTTGCTAATTTAACGATCGAGAGGCACTAGAGGTCAACTATTAATACCATGGGCAAGCTTCTCAATTTTCTCAGGTCAATTAAGCTGTTTAATCGTGAGAGCAAAGTATTCCATGTTCGAGGGTTGACTAGAGGCTATACCTAGAAGACCTTGTAGTTAAACTACGATAAAAGGAAATGCTTATGAAATCATCGCCTAAATTATTCCCTTTGTTTGACCCCCCAAAGTTTTTTCACATTGATTCAATTTTGATGTGTATGCTTATTTTGTATGCCTTGGGCTTTTTGCTTTTCAAGAAGAAGCGCCCACACTGGGAACCTCTAGGGCTCTAGTACCATAGGCATTACATGTGAGTGAAGTACCAAATCAAGCTGGGATTTCTCTTCCAGCTTAAGATTTTACATTGTGGCACTTTTGATTTTTTTGTTTGTTCATTCTCAGCACTTTAATTTTGTAACTTTGGGGGCCATATGACACTGTTACCCTCCCTAGGCTCATCACACTAGTAAACTCCCTTTATAATACTTCAACTAAAGGTCAATAGGGACTAAGCCCACTAGAAAGCCCTAGTACATTGCACACAATGCAGCCTAAATCAGATTAAGAACCTAAAGTAACCATTGATTCTTAGGAAGGCATTCCCCATGGTATTCTCTAACGCCTAACTTGGTCAAACTAGCTTAGTTAGACTTCTTGATTCTTAAACCTAAAAAAGGGATTATGACAAAAAATTATATTGAATCTAGTGTTTAATACTAAGCAAAGGTGCTAAATATTGTGCTACCAATCACAATTAAAGTAGACAAACATGGATGCTAAAAGAAAACAAGAGGCAATGCTAATGGTCAAGAAATACCTGTTTGTGTTGATAGTCGTGCTCGATTCAAAGAGTGAATGAGACAAGGATTCCATGAAGTTCAAAATCGCAAATACTGGAATGCGTTCCTGTACACACTAGAAAACACAAGGAATACCTCTAGGAGGCACATCAATGGGAAGAGGCACCAACCTTTATTGAACACAATCAAAACACATCAAGAACCATAACCTAATTATTTGCACCCCCTAGAGAGTCAAGGGAACAAGATATTGAATAGGTGGACGGGTAGCCCTAGGTGTAAACCCCTATCCTTGTCATCATCGAGAAAAACAAATTCATCATCCATGAGACCATGCGTGCCATCCGTGTAATCAAGTAACTCTTCCTCATCATTAGAGGCATAAATGTCCACTAACAACGTCACTAACGTCTATAGTCATATTGGTCAAGAGGGTAAGCTTGTGCAATCGGAGAGACGTCCTCTACTAAGTATGGATCATTTGTAACATTTAATGGTCTAGTAACTTGTGGGTAGTGGAAAATAGCGTGAACATGGTGAGCATTTCATTAGAATAGCTTCCTAATGAGAATAACAAGAGTGCTTGGGTGGAGAGAGCAACAAAAAGTATAACACCTAGTTAGATAGCATGAACAATACTTCAAAAGAGAGAGAAATTAAGCAGTTGACAACAATTGAGGACCGAATTTGCATGGAGCCGGTCCCCCCTCCAAAAGGCTTTGTATTATGGTTTCTCCCATCAAGAGAGACATTTTACAATACAATTCTTAGTGTTCCTTCAATACTAGCTAGTGCAATGAAGATGGAAACTTTATGCACTAAGCAAAACACTTATCAAACACAACATCAATTCCCTCACGGTCTCAGACCCAAGACCTCACACACCTTCAAAGATGGTGAGAGCTAGCGGGGTATGAGAGTAGATTGAGAGGAAGAAGGAGTATTCTTACGAGAAAGATGTACATCTCCTCACATAATCACTCATATTAGCATAGCTTAGCTTAGTAATTAGCATGGTAGAGGAGATGAGCATGCATCGAAGCTTGGCTCTTGGTTGGATTTACATCACAAAGCCAAGAGTTGTTGGTGTAGGCCTCCCTCTCACAAGCTTGGAGTAGGTGGTAAGCTTTCCATTAAAGCTTGAGAAGGAGAGAGAGTATTGTTTTCTTCCATCATGAGATTGTGTAAGTGTGTCTGTGATAATTCCTTGCAAAAATCACCCCCCTCTCCGATCTCTTGGTCGACCCCCCTTGCTATTTGCTCATCCTCTCACCTCATTGGACCTCCCCAGGCCTAGCCAATGGAAATTAAGTAGCATAAGTGATAGTCTTCTAACACGTGTCCCCCTTTCCCCTTTTGTGAGAGATTTAGGTAATTATTTAATTCAACTAAACTCTCATTGGACCCCTTTGCCTCCTAGCCAATAGGAATCAAGCAAGCCATTGGGTTACTGAATGCTTCTAGAGAGCTTAATTCTTATTGGTTCTTTATTAAGTGTTTTTAAATTAATTCTAGATTTACTCTAGCTTAATTCTCATTGGTCCACCTCCAAGGCCATCCAATAGGAATTGAGTACACCTTGTGGGCATCTGGGCTAGGGAGCTGACATGTGTCCTTCATTTCCTTTGTGTAAAGGAAGCTTGTGTGTGTGAGAGTTTCTCTCTCATATCCTACTTCTAGGGCTCACCCCCTCCTATATAGGGATGATTGAAGACTTTTGGGACACACACCAAGCATCCAATTTCCCTAGGCTTTTGACCTTTGGACACAACCTTTGAATTTTGGAACCTTAGCATTTTGGAAGTCTTAATGGGCTGAACCCTAAGGTCTTTGGAGCCCATTGTTGCACATAGATCTTTTGCAGATGGCCCCCCCTTTGGATCCCTATTTTCCCTCCTTTGGATCTCTATTGTGGCCGATCTGCTAACTTAACCAATATTCTAGCTTTTTCTCCCCTGGCACTTCCGCATATTAAATGATCAGTTTAACATGAGAAAATCATTTAGGAGAACTAGATATTGATTATTATGACATTACCTCTCTCTTGAAATCATAGTCGCCCTTGACTATGGGGTAGAGAAGATAAAGCATAATCATTAGTCCTTTTTCTAGCGGGTAGAGGATCCCTATTTTACCCTACGACATCGTTCCAGAATGGATGACTAGTCCATTTGGTGCTTGAGAGCCTAAGCTGCCGCAAGCATGTCTGCACATTAGTCCTATCAATCTTCCATAGTAGCGTGACAAGCTCTACTTGGTGTTTGGGAGACGTCATCTCTGCAAACTTGATCTAAGCATGCATACTACTTCATTTTTGTGCACAATAAAGAAAAAGAGAGTCTTATAAGACAAAAACTTTGTTCATTTTTAACATTTGTACATTTTCTTACTCTAGGGAAGCATTGTAAGCATTGACAAGGTTTAGTTTATCCTTTAATTGTATGCCTTGCATCCATCTAGCATCTTCAAAAGGATAATTTTTAAACTTAATAAGATATCGACGAATAGTCTTACCGCCTCTTAGTACCTTGTCTTCATGTCGAAGAATGGACTCTGACTGCAACACCTCTTCTTGGTCCTCGATCTCCTGTGGGTCTTCAATAGTAGGTTCTTGAGGTGGCTCTCCTTTGTAAGGCTTTAATAGGCTCACATGAAAGGCATTGTGTATGAGCCAATGGCTAGGCAACTTGAGTTGATAGGCCATCTCATTGATTGGCCTAAGAATCTGGAAAGGACCATAGTACCTTTTTGCTACTTAGCATAGTACTTTTGGTGTCCTGTATGATTATTGCCCGTCTTGTGCCTTAATCGAGCCTTGGAAAATTTGAGTAAGACCCAATCATTTTCTTTAAAGGCTTGGGCTCTTCTGTGCTTGTCAGAACAGCCTTTTGCCTTTGATGTGAGATAGAGATAGCATCCTTAATCTTTTGGAAGGACTCTTGTAGGTCTCGGCTATACTCATCTGCAGTGAAGATCTTCCCATGTACCTTAAGTAGCAAGGGACATTTTGATCTTCCCTCAATTAGCTTGAAAGGTGCTTTTCCCGTGGAAGTATGTACAGCGTTATTGTAAGCATACTCCACTAAGGGTAAGTACTTCTCCCATTGGGATCTTTGATCTACTTCCGTTACGTAGGATTTTAGTAGATCGAGAATTGTTAGGTTAGCTATTTCACTTTGGCCATCCATTTGCGGGTGGCCAAAGTGATAGGCCGAAGAGAAATTTAGCCTTGTTCCTAAATTCTCAAAGAGACCCTTCCAGAAATTCCTCGTCATTCTAGGATCTCTATCCGACACTATGGACATTGGCAAGCCATGGTACTTGAAGATTTGTGAAATGAAGAGGGTTGCCATTTGATGGGCTTTGATAGTCTTTTTGACAGGTATAAAATGAGCTTGTTTATTGAACTTGTCTACTATCGTCTATATTCCTGTATTCCCATGGATAGACTAGGCAATTCAAAGATAAAATCCATGGATATGCTCTCCCATGGTGAATTAAGGATTGGCAAAGGCTGAAGCAAACCAGGTTACTTCCCTCTATCAAACTTCGTCTTTTAGCATACCACACATTTAGAAACATACTCTTGTATGTTTGCTTTCATGGTAGGCCAATAAAGATATGTTTCAATCCCCTTTAGGGTAGACTGAATCCCTCTATGCCCTGCATAAGGAGGATCATGAGATTCATACATTACTTTCTCACGTAGTGAGCTAGTAACACATAGTCTATTGCCATAGAGAAGATAACCATCTTGTAAAGTAAATGGTTCCTCTTTCTTCCCTATCGGCTACTTGATTATGCTTGCCAGCAATGTGAGCAATATGAAAATGAAATTGCAAAAGAAAGTTTGCCCACATCATTTGTTTGTCAAAGAGTTTGGTCTACGTCATGAAGTACTTAAGACTTTGGTGATTCGTTCGCAGAATGAAAGGAGTCCCCAATAAATAGTGCTTCCATGAGTCTAAGGCATGTAGAACTGCGAGGAGTTCCTTTTCATATATGCCTAGAGCTTGCTCAATAGGGTCGAGCCTTTGAATTTCATAGCCTATGGCGTGCCCTTCTTGAAGCAAAACAGCTCCAAGGCAATCACCACAAGCATCACATTGGACCTCAAATGGCTTTGAGAGATCCGATAGTGTAAGCACAGGTTGAGAGATAAGCTTTTGTTTAAGTTTTTCAAAAGCATTGTTCTCCTTGGCAGATCATGTGTACCTAACGTTTTTCTTTGTTAGGTCATGTAATGGTCCTGCTATTAGTGAGAACTTTTCTATGAAGCGTCTACAGTATGCACACATACCTATAAAGCTTCTTAACTCATGAAGATTCCTTGGTTTAGGCCATCCTTTTATTACCTCTAACTTTGATGGATCATCATCTACTTTTGTTTTCTTACTTATTTTGCATAATACCTTTCTTGTATTTTGGAATTTTGATTAGGGAAATTGTAGAAGATCGCACCCTTTTTGGTCGGTTTTGTCTTGTTTTCAAAGCTACTAGGTAACTCATTGCATCTATCTCCACAAGAACATCGTTCTGTGATTCTTGGAATTTTCCCTTGTCTTTGTCACTCACGTTCCTAATGGAAATCTCATCCACTATGCATTTGCACTCAACAATTTCCAGTGTATCTAGGTCCTGAGTCACTAACCTTGATTCCAAGATAACACTCACCATTTGGAAGGGTACTATGTCATAGGTCTCTTTGTCAAAAAATCTCATCGGGGTTACTTTGTTCACGCATATGTCTATAGTAGCCAATATCTAATTCCAACCAAAAGGTTTAAACAATTCCTAAGGAAATGGCTCTGGGATATAATCTTTGTCTTCTATTGGTCTCTCTAAAATGCAATCTTCTCTCACCACTCTCACATTTGAATGCTCCACACATCCAAAGACGTGCTTTGGTATGTAACCATGTAGATATCTCTTTATTATTGACCATTGTCGAGTCAAATTCCGAGCTACAAGAGTTTAATTAACATCTCTGTATCTATGGTCCTTTTGACACTAATCCTTGTTGTGATATCTTTCTGTCACAAATAGATATGGTTGTAGTCCCAATCTTGTACCATTTTAAGTTGACAACTGAATGGTCTTCTTAAAAGGACATCAAAGTTTTGCTTTTGCTAAAATCCACTATTGCAAAGGTATGCTTGTACTCTATCCCACAAGAGGTTACTATAACTTGTTCCAACATGCCTTCAAGTCTCTCAACATAACCATGTGCAATCTATGGTTTCATTTTAATTTTTCTAAGTGCTTGTCTCCCCCATTTCTCCCATATCTCTGGTGGAAATGGCCACTCCATCACCACTATCAAGTATAGTAGTCGTTTTCACCGCTTTGTGTTCCATTGGCAAGGTGGTATTCCTTCTTCCCCTTCACAATAATCATCCACCTTGTTCACAGGTATTGGTTTCACCTTTGGTTTATTTTGTGTTGTTTTACCTGTTTGGTCATCTAAGGGAATGTCTTGAAGAGGAATTTTCAATCCCATCTTCTCTAAGTTTTTGCTCACTTCATCCCATAGATGTGGTCTAATCTATAACAGCTCTGAGAGAGTTATTGTGCATTGTATAAAAGTCGACATAAATTTAGGTAGGCTTTTGGTGTCCATCATCTTTGGAATTGGCTTCCATTGATAAGCCACTAAATTGACTTGATTTCATTTTGTGTTCTCCTATGAAAGACAGAAAGGTCTTCAATATCTTAGGTTTACTCTCCGCATATGCTTCTGTTCTTGCATCATCATATAAAGATTGTATATCTCTAGGGTAGAACTTGTGATCCATGTTGATCTCAGTGATATGTGCATACTTAAAAGTCTCACTACCATCCTTCTTGTTCCTTATCATTTCCCATAAGGATTGTGGCCATGGTTCATCCACTTCAAGAATTTGGCTTGTGACTTAGAGTCATTAGTGGTATTAGCCACTACCCTATTGCTCCTTATCATTTCCCATAAGGCTTGTGGGGCCATGACTCATCCATGGCTCATCCACTTTAGGAATCAACATCATCACTTGTGACTTAGAGTCATCATTGGTATTAGCCACTACACTATTGTCCCATGGTGTTTTTTTCTTTGGTCTCATGTGATTATCTGTTTCATCTTTTATCTGCTCAATTTTCCCATTCCTTTTAACATTTCCTATTTAGGGAGGTTTTCTTTTTTTGGCTTCATTAGAGCTTGAGCTATCTCTAAGAGACTTTTGCACATTTCGAGTCCATGTTTCTCAATCTCACGATGCAAAAATGTCAATTATCTATGCTCCAGTGTCTGGTTGGTTTTTAGTCTAGCCTCGTATGCTTGTAATAGAGCCTCCAAGGGTTCCATAACATTATCCACCACGACTAAACCTCCCAATAATATTTTGGATGACACCGCTCCTTCCCTTTGATTCTTGTTATCTTTTTCATATTTTAACTGCTTCCTGGCTTGTTGCAGCTCTGTTTCTAAGGGAGTTTTCTCTTTTAGCTTCTTTGCTTTTATTTTGTCTCATTTTGCCTTCCCTGATTTTATTGGAGTTCTTACTAAAAGTCTCTAATTTTGTTTGAACATGCAATTTATTTTTGTCCTTGGCTGATGCATTTCAGGTAGCTTCTTGAGATTGAGCTATTGTCATCGCATTTATTAAAATTGTAGGCTCTGTGGACCTTTGTGAGCATACATGATACTCTTGAGTTCTCTCTCATAGGAACTCAACTGACTCTTTGTGATATGAAGTTGGTGGCAACATTCTCTGATTAGCAAGTGTTTCTACTGGCTATGTGTATCTAGCAATTGCTCACTTCTCTTAAGGTGAAGGAGGTTGCTGGCCCAACATTGGTACAGGTTCTAGATGATCAACAGAGCGAGTACTTGTGGACACAATACTTAGAGCCAATGTCATCAAATAATCTACATACATGAAGATGATAGATGTACCATTTTCAACACACCAGATAGAGCTCACAACTGCTAATTGAGGAAAGATATTCAGCTTAGGTCAAGCCAATTTGTCAATCAATATCAATTGCCATCAATGCCCACATCAGTTTCATGTCATTGCAGACACATATCTCAACGAAGCAGTCATCCTAGGTATTCCTTGGATGTGGACTTACAAAGCAGTTCTAAATTGGAAAGAGGACACATTGAAGTTCATGCTTGGTGATACCTCTTATGCCAATGCATTGGCACAAAGTAATAATATGTGGAACTTATAGCGTATTATTGTGGACTTGCACCAAGCGAGAACACCTACACCTATACGACACACCAAAGAACAATCAACTAGATAGGTATGGGTGAAGAAATTTATCATGGAAAACAAACCTAAGCAAATATGGATACCCAAGGCCACAACTCCACAAGTGACAACCATAGAAAAACGACAGAATCCTCCAACAAAATTTTGACAAACTCTACGCAGTTATACTTGGCAGTGGCAAACAAAACAACAATAGAGCACAAAACAAGCCCACACAAGTATGATTGGATTCCAAAGCAAACACAAGCCACCCAACCTCGACCAACAAAGACAACTTGGCAATGGAGATCAAAACGAGCAACTCAACAACTAGATTAGCAGTCTCCATTGACCACCCAAGTAAAAGTGAGTATCAAAGAAGTCAAAGACAACAAAAATCATGATTACAAAGGTACTTTCACACCCCACAATCAAAGAGAGAGTGTGACATCTTACTTTTGTTCGGACCATGTAGTAAAGATGGAGCCTCAACAACAAAGACCCGTGAACAATTTGTCCAGTATCCACATCTTGCACATCATAGTCTTACCCATGCATTTCTTCCATGGGCATATTAGGGCCACACTACAGGGCCTTGCATAGACACAATCTTATCGCCCATGTACATCGCACAACCTTTTGTTTGAGATGGCTCATAATGGAAAGGGGGGAGTAGCAGCCTATTGCAAGATGATGAGAATTCATACTGTAGTATATAAAGGTTGTTTTGTTGCTTAATTTTTTCTTTTTATTAAACTTTTATCTCTCAAAATGGCATATTGATGAGCCATAATAACCAATTTTTGACCATCATCATGCTTAGAGTGAGAGTATGTATATACGAGTCTAATGGATAATTTTGGCTAATTTTGGGTGAATAATAATATTTTTAGTAATTTTATTTAATTTTTAGCTAATAAAGATAAAATTCAATAAAACTATCTAAGAGAGCTAAAATCAAGTTCTGGAAGCAAATGCCGGATCAATAGAGCTAGAGCTTCAAGCATGTCAAGCTTTGAAAGATTTAGTACAAATCAAATTTTTGGCCAACTTACGACGGATCAAAATTTGCAGAATTGAGGGCCAACAATGACATAATGTCCAAATAACAAGCGATTTAAACCTCAAGTGATGTGACATGAGAAATCCAGGCAAAGGAGGTAAGAGTGCACTTAAGATTCTGGGTAAGTCGGATATATATATCCAAATAGGGCAAAATAGGCCTCATTTACATTTTGCTAGACTGAGAGAGAGAGAGAGAGAGAGAGAGAGAGAGAGAGAGAGAGAGAGAGAGAGAGAGAGAGAGAGAGAGAGAGAGAGAGAGAGAGAGAGAGAGAGAGAGAGAGAGAGAGAGAGCTTAGCTTCCTTGTGACCTAGAGTGCATGCCAACGAATTTCTACTTACTACGCACCATCAAGGCTACTGTTCTCCACTAGGTTCGACAAGTACGATCTACTTACCTCTCTTGAGAAGTTTATGTGAGCAACATAGCACAAAACACACCAGACAAACCACACAAATCAAAATCAAACTAAAGATATTGCAATATGTCCAAGGTTGGCAGAGGGATCAAAATTAGTGCAAACTCAAAAAGATTTGGACAAGACACTTAGCAAGGTAAATGCTCAAGGCCATGTCATCAAAGTTGAATTCGGTGGTGGAACATGGACCGCAATCCATGTTACCTAGCTTCCAAATTTAGAGAGATTTCTCTAAGGGACTGCCCAAACCTGTGCCTAAAAACTTCAGGAAAATAATAAGAAAATGTGTTCCATCATGGATCGCAATTCATGCTCGCCAACCGCTCAAAATTGAACCAAGTGTTTCCAGGAGTCAGACTATAGCTTGAGAAGGTCAACCATAAAATTTGTGAGGATTTGGACACATCTTGACCATAAATACCCAAATTCTTGGAAAATCAGTCTCCAAAATGGTCATTTTCACCTAGGCCGATATAAGTGGCACAAAATCCAAAAGTTGGTGACCAATCAATCACTCTAGGAACATGCCCAGCTACTTTCCTACAAATTTTGTGTGATTTGGGTTCCAAACATGGATCACGATCCATGACCCCCAGGTTCAAAAGCTACCAGTTTTTTATCAGCAGGTGTATTTAAGTTTTAGGGCCATCAAGGGATTGAGAAAATTTTACAAGATTGTGAAGAGTCCAAGATTTTGCACCTTCAAAGTCACTGACGTCAGCATTTAGAGTTTTTGGAACAAAGACCTTATAGTGGAATTCAAAAGTGTTAGTGTGCTTAAAGAGTCAAAGTGCAACTAAAAAGTGCTTAGCAAAAGCATGAATCCTAACATCAAGGGTAGAAGGATCAGTCAAAGTCAAATTACAGTGAAACTTGAAGAACAAGTAGACATAGAGGTGTTACTTAGCATCAAAGCATCAGATCAACAAAAGCTAACACCTATTCACCATAGAAATGCATCAAAGTGGGATCCAAAATATAGTTATGGTCAAAGTCGAGAAAATAGGGCCATAAACTAGGAAATTGAGTTAACTTGGTAAATTTAGATTTGAATTTGAAAAGATTCAACCAGTGTGCTAGGATTAGCTATAGGAATTTACTCTCAAAGTCTTGTCGCAATCTGTGACCCAACATGGATTGTGATCCATGTACCTTTTCCAAATTTCTAGACTAGAACCAAGCCCTATGATCCACATTCCACTTACACCAAAGTTACAAGTAATTTGAAAACCAAAATCCTTGTGAGAATCCCAAAATTCTCTAAATCTACAAGAAAATTACAAAATTTGACTTGATGGGAAAACCAAAGTTTCAAATCACATAAATTTGCATAGATAACATCCCTTAATCATGTTGAATCAGATGGTACCAAGATCACTCAAAAATATGCTTCAACATGGATCACGATCTATGTACCTCTAGCCAAGGTATACACATGCATCTTGTTCATTTTCCATTGAAAATTGAGGAATTTAAAACAAAATAATCAACTACTTATATAGGATGATAATGTGATTACCTAAACTTTGTGTATGCATCGAGCTTGGTGAAGATACGCCATGGTCATCCATGAATAGATTAGTGTATGAGTAATAGTGTATATTTATCATAAGTCTATGGCAAGATTAAGCACACTATATGTTTGAGCAATGTATGACATGACCATACATTGTTGGAATTAAAATGTTTGCATTCACTCATCTTACTTCCATTGGTTTCTTTACACATTAGCCGCCGACAAATTCTCAAATTAATTAAGTAATCAGTAGTGAGAATGGCACCCAAGAGAACTCGTTTTGGTGGTTTACATGATCACGAGGTTGGAACGAGTGATGGAATTGGCAAAGGAAAGGCCTCTATGAATGAAGAAGTGCCAATCATCTTCTGAAGCAATGCCATCACTCGTGAGAAGGTAGGAAAACTTTTTAGTTGTTTAATGTTCATTGCATCACGAATAATTAGGAAGACAAAATTACTCAAAAAAAATGGATCACTCCCAATTGGAAACTATGTCATTTGAACTTGTTATTTTCTTAAGTTTGAATTATTAAGAAGGAATTTTTTTGATGATATACTATTTGAAGTAGGAAAGAATTTTTGCTTAGGAAGGACTCTCTCAACCTTAGTTCATTTTATTCCAATATTGATTAAGTCTGAATTCCCCTTTGATCACAAGGAGGTAGCTCATGTTTCTACGCAGGAGCTGTGCATTTCTATGTACAATGCTGACCCATTTCTATGAGGAAGCTTAGTTCATTTCTACGGACATATAATGTGACTCAACGGAGGGTTACTCCAAGAGGTGTAGCACTTACTGGTTGTATGGGTAGCCAATGAAACGGATGGAATGAAAATCCACCAAAAGAAGTTTCTACGATTCCAGAGTATTGGAATAATTATGTAGTGTTGTATGTCGAGTTTTTCCTAGGAAGATTGTCTTTGTGCCAATCTTTAATGTTTGAAGGGTTGTTTAAATGAACTTGTGATGGGAACTCTAATAAAACAACTTTGTGTTATGAACAACCATGTGGTAGTTATTAAGAAACAAGATTAAAGTGTAAGTGTGGGGGTGGAAAGAGGGGACTGGCTCCCGTTACCATGTCAATGGATGGGTTGTCTTGACTTATTCTACTACCTAATCAATGAAATGAGGTTAATGTGGTTAAAATGTAAGTCATGCCAATAGTTTTGAGAAAGGGATTGTATGATTTTGTTAATGATGTCCTTTCTTTTGTAACCATCAAGGAAAACTTTATGTATAAGAATCTTAATATCTTCCCAAGCCAAGAAGTAATTGTAAGAGGAGTGAATTGTAAGGTATAGGAGGCTGATCCATGTACTAAGAGCAGCTTTATATGGACAATTACTGTTCTTTTATAAGAACTCAATAAGTGGGATATCTAAAAGGTCTTTTTTCCAAGAGAACTTCTGGTCAAAGTCACCCACACAAGGGTTATGTAGTTCAATTGAAAAGTTAAGGAATTGGATAGTAGTGGTAAAAAAGCCAGTTGGTGTAGTGAACCATGTTTAAAGGCTGGTTCAATTATTAAGCAGTTGGGGTAAACATGATTAATCTCATATGAGAATAATCTATTGTTGAGGCTTAAGAGGTCATCCATATATCTATAAGTATGATTAAAAAGTGAAAGTTTATGATAATTACTTTTGTCACTCATGGTTTTGCGAAACCATTTGTATTCAAAGAAGGCTAAGTATAAATTACACATTATAGGTGAGCAGGAAAATCCCATGGGAATGCCTAGGCTTTGATTAAAGCATTGTCGTCCGAAGAGGATGGTACAATTATCAAGTACCCAAGATATGTTATTGAATAATTTTACATCATCAAAGTGAAGGGGATGAAAAGATTGTGGTTTTTTTAATCCATCTAGGTTTTTTGGAGAGCGATACGTAAAAAAAACCATCAATCCTAGCATTATTGAAGGCTAGTTTAATCATTTGAGATAGAACATCTTTTAGTCCTAATTCACCTTCCAAAGGTATATTCTCGTAGCACTGAGTAATATCAGTTGTGAAGAGATGAAAAATTTCTTTAGGGAGGTTTAGTGTAACCTCAGTGGCATTTTTTACCAACCAGAATGGGTTATAGTGAATTTGAAGAAAGTTAGAGTAGATTTTCTGTTTAGAGGCACATATATTTTCAAAATTTGAAAGAATTAGGTCAAGACAAAGGGTAATATCTTTGGTAATGTAAAAAAAAATCCTATTTGGTGCATCAAATATCCATCTAAACTTATGCTTGTGTAACTTATAGGTGGGAAAAAGTACAAGAAGTTTGGTATTTTGAATAAAATACCCCATACTTTCAAGATGTTTTGAAATATTATAGGTGACCTCATAAGGGGAAGTATTAAGTGGTGTGAATTCCTTCCCAAAAATATTATAGGTGACCTCATAGGGGGAAGTATTAAGTGGTGTGATATCCTTCCCAGAAATCCTAGATTGAGTTGCATTCCAAGCCAAGTTTTTGCATATAAGAGTGGGACAATTGGAGCTTTTATCAAGTCCAACAATAAACCAGTTATGTGAAAGTTTTTGAAAATCGTCAGCTAGTTGTGGTGTGATCCAAGTGCTATTAGTAGACAACTATTAAAAAGGTATATGTGTGATCTTTTGAAAGAAGCATATTTTTCAACCAATTTAATTAAGTCCAGCAGGACTGTCTTCTCCAGTCGGAGAGTATTAACAAGGTCAGCTAAGCAGCTAAGTAAAGTTGTTAAAGCAAGAATGGGTTTTTAGGAAAAGTGGGTATGTGATTAAGTCCTTTAGCAAGGATTTTTTGGATTGTGGTATTTTCAATGAGATCCAGATTACAAGTGCAAACATGTAAGCCATAAGTATCAAAATCTTTGTAGTATGGGATAAGTTTATCACACAAACACAATCAGGCATAGTGCTGTGTCGTAAAAAATCATTACTGTAGACCACATTCTTAATGGGTTGTTGATACTTCCAACCGATAAGAAAATTATCAAGTATTTCATGGTTTCCAAGTCAAAACATTCACAAAAAAGTGTTTTAGAAGTACATTTTGAAACAGACAATGTTCGTAAATATACTTTTTGCCATATGTCTTTTTGGTGAGAGACAATATTCCACAAGGTCCAACAACAACTTGCACAACATAAGTGACCATAAGTCAAGAAGGTGCTTGATAGGGGTGTTCCTACCTCTTCCCCTAGTGAAGCTACAAGATTTTCCTCTAGTGAAATTAGAGGAGGAGTTGGGTGTCAAGAATGAAGTGAAAGAGTTGGGGGTGGCAAGAGAGTTGGGTCTTTTCAGTGAGGGAGAATCATCATCATCAATACAAGGCTTGAGAAGACTGGTGATAATTTTAACACCCTTGTAATTTGCATAGGTAGTTAAATAAGTCCTTGGTTCATCAGCCTTCAAGTCCTTGAGGATATCTAGCATAAGCCCACAAAAAATGTTGAAAGCAATTTGAGAATAACTAATTGTTTGGCTTGGCCACCTAGCCAAGAGCAGATGAAAGACAGATGAAAGTCCACCGATTTTCCAAGAAAGAGCTGGTCCAAATGATTGAGGATAAACCAGATAGCATGGTCAAACCACATAATGTTGGATTCACATGAAGCTTTAGGGTCAAGAAATTTACAAGCACATTTGGTTGAAAGACATTCCAAATGGATTTTGTGTAGAAATCAGGATTACATTTAGCAAAATCCATGTTCCCTTTTGTCCGTATGTATAGACCTGTACTAGAGGAGCACTTGGAGTGATCTATCAGGTTGAGGTTAAAGGGGGCTTTAATGAGTTTTCCTTTGTCCAAGAACTGGCCACCTTTCAAATTTTTGAGTCTACAATCCTCATGATAGTGGCAGTTGGGAGGTTAGCTAGATATACCCAAGCTTTGCTAAGAATAGGTGCCAGAAAAGCGTTGTTAGGTAGGACCCAAAGCTGATGGTCCACACCAAATGATTCAATTTCAATCTGTCTAACACGAAGGAAAGGAAAAAACTTGGGTACCATTTCTAAAAGGTTAGACTCACTTAGGGAGCAAAGATTGTTTTGGAATTCCTTGACAGCCTCAAGTGCTGCACTATCTCTGCAAAATATTCTACCAGTTTGAGGAATAGATGGGGCAGTAGGGGCACTGATAAAAGATGGATTGAGCCCAATAATTTTTTCAAAAATTTAGATAATTTTGCTCCAAAAGAAGAAAATAAGGCAAACTCTTGTTGATATTGTATAGAAAGTATAGGCAATTGGGCTATGTACTGGGAAATCATATTCACCCCAACTTTGGATCCTTGTCCAAGGTAGCCATAATCTTGACCCAATCATTAAAGGATATCATGTGTAAGATAGATAGCTTTTTGTTAGAAGATAGAGCTGAGTCATAAATCAACTGAGAAGCTAGCCACAAATAGGGGCTTAGAAGATAGTTCAAGGCCCTGCGAGAGAGCAAGGGTCTGCAGCAGACAAAATTAGTTAATAAGTCATGGATTATTTGTGGTAGTAAGTAACACAGAGTTTGGCCCATCTAGACAAAAAAGGTCTAGTTCTAACAGCTACGGCATTTTTAGGAGACTTGTCCTTTAGGTAAAATATAATTTGTTCTAAAATCCTTGTATGTTCTTCGGGTCATGGTTTACCCTCATGCGAGGTGTCAACTTAAAAAGTTTGTGATCCTGAAAGAAATTATATATAAGATTAGTCCAGTAGTTTGGGCCTGTAATCCTTAAACCGGCAAGGTCAGAGACCATGAAGGCCATGAGTTGGAAACAAGAATCTTAGCCTATGTAGGACCACCTAACACCAGCCAACCAATCAAGGATTTAAAGGCAGTGGGTCAAACATAAAACCAAGATTCAAGAAAGTTTCTAAAGCCAACGTCTCGGTTTTTTCAAAAAAGCAATGAAAAAAAACTTATATATAGGACGTCTGTGTAGCTATTTTAACTTATATAATAAAGTATAAATGAACTTTTACATTCAAAAAGCAATTGGCTTTAGAGAAAAGGCAAAAATTAGTACAAAAACAACTCAATCTTAGAATTATCTTTGTACATGGCATATGAGAATGAAGTCTCATTCTAGTATACAATGATAGTGATCCAATAAAGAATTACTTCCCAAGTGGTAGGAGCAAGTGTACTATCTGACAGACAATAGCTTTAAGCCAAAAAAGTTCCAAGAAAGGATAGAGTCCTCACCTGCATCCATCCAAACAAGATAACAGATACGCTAGTCTTGGATGTGTTTTACATGTGTTAATGGACTGTATCAATTGTTATTTATGTCCATCTTACCACTTTTTAAACCTAAAACCGCTGTCCAAGGTGTTCATGTTTCTTAGTTTTTTGGTTTTAGTTACCCCAAAGATTTTAAAGAAGTACTTATAAGTATGGTATTTGTTAATCCCCGATTTTTTAAGAATTTTCAATAGCATGTATATCATTTTGAACAACAAAAGCCACCATATCTTCTGAACCAAGAGTCTTAATACCATAACCTTCCTTAGATCATTCTTATAATACTATAAATACTTTGCCAATTTTGTCAATGCCAAAAATACTTTGCCAGTTTCCTTGAAGCCATAAAGTATCCAAAACAACAACTACAGATATTTCTCAACGAGAAAATATTACAATTTTTTGAAGGTAACAAAACTCTACAGTGTTATCATGCTAATTTATATTTCTCATGCCCATTTGCATTCGAGCTTACCTTAGTTTGCATGCCAAATGAGAAAAAACCCATTAAATGAGCCAAAGCCAAGAGCCTATTTATAGCTTTTCTAAAAAAGAAAAAACCCATATTTCGTTTTACCGTTCTTACTGCATCATGCTATATAAGACAATGCGCGAGATTATCAGCTAGTATAACAATTCCAACAGATGGCATAAGGGAAGAGAAAACCCCATTTACGTCATGCAGTAATATGCAAATTTTTCCACATGTCAGATACATAGTAAAAGAGCCACGCCTTTAGGCTGCGTATGGCCGACCAGACAAACGTCAGTATCAATTATCAAAAGATCCCTAACATTTTTGTTCAATTACTACAAACCAAGCACCACTACTTCTGGTTATGCATGGGTTCAACCATAATGAATTTAGGGCACCATACAAGTTATCAAAAGCCCTTTGCTATAAGAAGTCAACATCCTACCAAAAAATCCCCAAAAAAACCAAACAGTCCCCGACCAAAGTGTTTATGCACAATATGCAGTTACGATAGATTTTTCAACAAGACCACTATTAGTGTATGCACAATATGCAGTTACGATAGAGTTCCCAATCGAGAAAACCAGGTTAAGCCAGGAAATATCTGTGTGATAGTTATTAAAGAAGTATTCATGCAGCATGTACAACACCATTAATCAATTTACCCTTGCTAGGGAGAATACCAACCTGTGATGGTAGTTCCACTACTTCCATAACTGCACAATGTTAAAGGCCTCTCTACTTGCTTTGAAATACACACACAAAGAAAGAAACACCCACAGACTAAGTGAGGGGCCAAAGCACCCTCACCTTATATAGCGCATCCGACTAGCTGAATGGTGAGAAGATGCCCCACAATCTGTTACTCATTGGCTATGATCTCCCAAGCTGCCCCTATGGCCACTCCTGCTTGCATACGGGGAGCTGAGAGGGAGAGAGAGCAACTGTATAGGCTACTACATGTTTGTAGTATAACCAAGGTGGACAGAGAGAGCCAACGGGTGTGAGGTTTTAGGGTAATGAAGGCCACGATCCTTACAAAATCTTCTAAGGGGTGGGTACCCATGAGGTATTAGGAGGAGGGTTACCCCCTAAAAAGCCCTACCGACTTAGTTCTATCGTTTAGGTTTTCAAATTAGGGAAAAATGCACATGGTAAATAGTGATCTGCGTATGTAAAAAATAAGTTTTTTAAATATTTAAACAACCAGCTATAAAGGTATACATGTGTGTGTGTGTGTGTGTGTGTGTGTGTGTGTGTGTGTGTGTGCGTGTGTGTGTGTGTGTGTGTGTGTGTGTGACATAAGAGGGAGAGCGAGATTTTACAAAATTTTCTAGGAAAAAAGATAATCTTGAGCTATGGGTATTAAGAGTAGTCCAAGTGTGTGTGTGTGTGTGTGTGTGTGTTTGAAATGAAAATCCCCTTGGATAATCAAACTGTATAATTAAATTATACTACATACTATTAGATCAAAATATTTGAAAACCATGAGTCAATAATTTAATTTGATATTCATTAAAAACTTGATAAAATATGAGAAGATACAATACGTGGCAATGGATCTTTAGTTGAGCAAGGTGCTGAAGTTTGTACCTTCCACCATCCAACAAGATAAATCCATTAAAACACATTCTCACATTATGGGACGACAAGTACATGGCCACTCCACCCGCTTGTGATAATTGTCAATCCAAAGAGAATTCCCTCACGCACTCAAATGTATACATAGAAATGTGTATTTTGAATATTGTACATTTGTCTTGGCATTTCTTGCTAAGACAAATGTACTTGGCATTTCTTGCCAAGTATAGTCTAGTTCGAGGAGATGGGATGTAGCTTGTACTGATACTAACAATGAGGAAATTTAAAGCTTGTTTGGCACGTGCTAATGCTAATTTCTCACCTTAACAGGGTCTGTGCACACATGCATCCTAGCCGTGTATCTGTAGGTGATATCCTTGGGTACTTTTTTTTCGTGAAACACACCTCTAGTCATAAGATATTGGCAACATGTATAAATTAAAGTTTATATCTATATGTTAAAGTGGCATTTAGATAGTGTGAAATATCAAATTTCTTCCACCTAATGCTAAGGTAGACCTATCATGAAAATCAGTTAATTAAAAAAGTAACAATATATTGTGATCATCCTATGTTTCAAGAAAGAATTGGTCCAAATGATTGAGGATAAACTAGATAGCATGGTCAAACCACATAGTGCTGGATTCACATGGGGCTTTAGGGTCTAGAAATTTACAAGCATATTTAATATAAGGTTGAAAGACATTCCAAATGGATTCTGTGTAGAAATCAGCATACTCCATGTTCCCTTTTGTTCGTATGTATAGACATGTATTAGATGAGCACTTGGAGTGGTCTATAAGGTTGAGGTTGAAGGGGGCTTTTATGAGTTCTCCTTTGTCTAAGAATTGGCCTCCTTTCAGTATTTTGAGTCTACAATCCTCAATAGATGCCAATGAATCTTTGTCAGGAAGAACCCAAAGTTGATGATCCACACCAAAGGATTCAATTTCAATTTGTCTGACAAGGAGGAAAGGAAAAACCTTGGATACCTTGGGAACCATTTCTAAAAGGTTAGAGTCAGTTAGGGAGCAAAGATTGTTTTGGAATTCCTTGGCAGCCTCAAGTGCTGCGTTATCTTTGCAAAATATTCCATCGGTTTGAGGAATAGAAGGGGTAGCAGGGGCACTAATAAAATATGGATTGAGCCCACAATTTTTTTTCAAAAAGTTAGATAGATCAGCTCCAAAAGAAGAGAATAAGGCAAGCTCTTGCTGATATTGTGAAGAAAGAATAGGTAGTTGGGCTATGTATTGTGAGCAATCATATTCACCCCATCTTTGGAGTCCTTGTCCAAGGTAGCTAGAATTTTGACCCAATCATTAAAGGACAGCATGTGTAAGATAGACAATTTTTTGTTGGAAGATAAAGCTGAATCATATATTAATTGAGAAGCATCCAGACTACCAATACATATGAGGACAAGAGAGGTAGCCACAGAAAGGGGTTCAGAAGATAGTTCCAAGCCTTGCAAGAGATCAAGGGTCTGCAATATACAAAATTAGATAGTAAGTCATGGATTACTTGTGGTAGTATGTAATACAATGTTTGGCTTGTCTAGCCAAAAAAGGTATAGTTCTAATAGCTAGGGCATTTTTAGGAGTCTGGTCCTTTAGGTAAAATCTAATTTGTTTTAAAATCCTTGTATGTTTCTTTGGGTCGTGGTTTACCTTCATGCGAGTTGTCAACTTAAAGTGTTTGTGATCCTAAAAGAAAGTATATATACGATTAGTCCAGTATTTTGGGCCTGCAATCCTTCAACCGGCAAGGTGAGAGACCATGAAAGTCGTGAGATGGAAACCAGAATCTTAGCCTATGTAGGACCACCTAACACCAGCCAACCAATCAAGGAATTAAAGGCAGTGGGTCCAAGCATATAACCAAGATTCAAGATATTCTCTAAAGCCAGTGTCCCGGTTTAAAAAATTTGAAAAAACCTTATGTATAGGACGTGTGTGTAGCTGTTTTAACTTATATAATAAGACATAAATGAACTTTTACATTCAAAAGGTAGCTGGCTTTAGAGAAAAGGAAAAAAATAGTACAAAAACAACTCAGTCTTAGAATTATCTTTGTACATGGCATATGAGACTGAAGCCTGATTCTAATATACAATGATAGTGATCCAATAAAGAATTATTTCCCAAGTGGTAAGAGTAGGTATACTATCCGACAGACAATAGCTTTAAGCCAAAAAAAATTCCAAGAAAGGATAGAGTCCTCACTTGCATCATCCAAAAAAGACAACAAATTCATTAGCCTTGGATGTGTATTACAGGTGTCAATGGGCTATATCATTTATTATCCATGTCCAACTTACAACCCTTTTTAACTTAAAACCATTGGCCAAAATGCTCATGTCATTTAGTTCTTTTTAGTAAAAAAAAGTTTATTTATCTCATTTAATGTCAATATTTGTATGGTTTCTTTATAGTTCAATGTTTTAAAAGACCGTTAAATAGATATTTAACATATATATCATTTTGATCAAAAGGCCATTACCCCTTTTGATCCAAGTGCCTATTTTAACCCATAGGTTAGTTTTTTAGATATTGTTTTGCCAATTTGTTAGGCCCATATTCCTAAGTAGCATAAAGTAGCCTAATTATCAGCTTAAAATATGTACCAATACTAGAACAACTTTGCCAATTTTTTCAGGCTATGATTTCACTAGCTTTACCAAGTACCATGAAGCCATAAAGTGTCCTCAGTACCAATAATAGATACCTTCCTTTGTTTTGAAGGAAAAAAAATTGTCTTTTGTCAAGCCATATCAATAATCTCATATTCATTTACGAATATCAATCTATCGGAGTTTGTAAGTTTAATGAGAAAAAACACTAAAAGAGGCTAAGTTAAGAAGATTAGTAAAGAGGAAAAGCCCATATATGTTACTAGTTCTGTCAACTTTATGCGATATAACCTACTACGTGGGATCCTTTGTAAATGTAACAATCCCAAAAGTGGCATGAGGGAGGACAAAACCCCTTTCGACTACGCAGTAGTATGCCAAAATTTCCATGCGTTTGATACAAAGTCCCAAAAGCCCCGACTCTAGGCAAGAAAAACGACAGTATCAAGTATAAGGTCCCCCATTTTTTACTATCCAAGTATTGCCACATTAAAGCATTAATATACTGGTTGAGCATTGGTTAACATAACATCTAAAATGAGTTACATGCATTGTTCAAGCTAAAAAAACCAACCTTTTGTTCAAAAGAAACAAAGCCCCTTCATACTACGCAGTAGTATGCAAAAATTTCCATGTATCTGATAAAGTGAAGAATAGCCTCGACACTAGGCCAGACAAACGACAAGATCTCGTATAAGATCCTCCATTTTTTTGTCTGAATATTGCACATCAAGCACCACTTGTATGGATTATTAAAATACCTTTATCAAAAATGATTTACAGGTACTGTACAATCCACAAAAGGCAAAAACTAATACCCTAAAATGGCCAAAAAACCCAACAGTAATCAGTATGATCATCAATGTACTTCAAGCCATCTTTAATTGCTTAGTTATGTAGTCGTAGAAAAAATCTAAGGAAAAAACCAAGTACCGTCAGTTGGTAACTGCACATTTTAGCAGAAAAAACCATTAATGTATCTCATCAAGGTATCAAGGTGAGTACCAACCTGAGATGGTAGCTTCACAACTTCCATAGCTGCTCAGTACCAAAAAAAGCCTCATACCTCTCCTTGAAAAATATACGCAGAGGAAAATAAACCCATAGACTAAGTGAGGGCCTAGAGCACCCTCACCTTATATAGTGCCTTCAGGCAAGTTCAAGGTGAAGATGCCCACGATCAAGTACTCAGTAGCTATTGCCTCCCAAGCCGCCTCTATGGCCACTCCTTCTTACATATGGGGACTTGAGAGGGAGAGAGACCCCATGTAGGGGATATCATACGCATTGCAGTGTAGTTAAGTGAGACAGACAGAGCCAATGGGCGTGAGGTTTAAGGTAATGAAATCAACTACCTCAAAAAATCCCCCAAGGGGTGGGTTCCCATGTGGTATTTGGAAGGAGGAGGTTTACCCCCCATTAAAAAAAAAAAAAAACCACACCAACTTATTTCTTTTTCAAAAATGTATTTCCACAAGGGATCTGTGTTAAAAAATACATGTTTTTTTGTTCTATATAAATAATCAAACTACTATATAGGTAAACATGTGTGTGTGTGTGTGTGTGTGTGTGTGTGTGTGTGTGTGTGTGTGTGTGTGTGTGTGTGTGTGTACCCGCCGTGTCCAGACACCATACACAATGGGTCGATAGTAGGCCCGTTGTGAATGGGCCTAGTACCTAATCAGATAAATGAGGTTAAGTTGGTTGAAATGTAAGCCAGAGACCAATCGTTATGAGAAAGGTATTCTACAATTTTGTTAATTATGTCCTTTCTTTTGAAGCCATTAAGGCAAAATTTATGAATAAGAATTTTAATGTCTTCCCAAGCAAAGAAGCAGTTGGAAGAGGAGTAAACTATAAGGTATAGGAGGCTTCTACATGTACCAAGAGTAGCTTTATATGGACGGTTACTGTTCTTTTTCAAGAGTTCAATAGGTGGGATATCTAACAGGTCTCTTTTCCAAGAAGACTTTTGGTCATAGTCTCCTACACAAGGGCTATGTAGTTTAATAGAAAAGTTAAGGAATTGGACAGTAGTGGCAAAAAATCCAGATGGTGAAGTAAACCCATGTACAAATAAAGGTTGGTTCAATCTTTATGCAGTTGGGATAAACAAGGTTAATCTCATCCGAGAATAATCCATTGTTGAGGTTTAATAAGTCATCCATGTATTTGCAAATATGATTAAAAAGTGGAAGTATATGATATTTACTTTTGTCACTCATGGTTTTTAGAAACCATTTGTATTAAAAGAAGGCTAGGCATAGATTACACATTACAAGTGAGCAGGAAAATCCCATAGGAATTCCCTAGCTTTGATTAAACCACTGTCCTCTGAAGAGAATGGTACAATTATCAAGTACCCAAGATATGTTATTGAATAGTTCTACATCATCGAAGTGAAGGGGATGAGAAGATTGTGTCTTTTTAATCCATCTAGGTTGTCTGGAAAGTGATATGTAAGAGTAACCATTCACCTTAGCATTTTTGAAGGCCAGTTTAATCATCTAAGATAGAACATCTTTCAATCCTAATTCCCCTTCTACCGGGTATATTCTCATAAGATTGAGTAATATCAGCTGTAAAGAGATGAAAGATTCGTTTTGGTAGGTTAAGAGTAACCTCAATGGCATTTTTAACTAACCAAAAAGGATTGTAGTGAATTTGAAGAAAGTTAGAGCAAATTTTCTATTTAGAGCCACATATATTTTCAAATTCAAAAAGAATAAGTTCAAGGCAAAGGGTAATATCTTTTGTAATATTAGAAAAAATACTATTCGAGGCATCAGATATCCATCTAAGATTATGTTTGTGTAACTTATAGGTGGGAAAAAGTACAAGAAGTTTGGTATTTTGATCAAAATACCCTATACTTTCAAGATGTTTTGAAATATCACAAGTGACTTCATAGGGGGGAGCTTTAAGTGGAGTGAATTCCTTCCCAGAAATCCTAGAGTGTGCTGCATTTCAGGCCAAGTTTTTGCATATAAGAGTGGGAAAATTGGATCTTTTATCAAGTCCAACAATAACCCAATTATGTGAAAGTCTTTGAAAATCCTTAGCTAGTTGTGGTGTGATCCAAGAGCTGTTAGTAGAAATCCATTGAAAAGGTATATGTGAGATCTTTTGAGAGAAGCATTTTTCAACCAGTTTTATTAAGTCCAGTAGGATTGTCTTCTCCACTCAAAGAGTACTGACAAGGTCAGTTAGACAACTAAGTAAAGCTGTTAGAGCAAGATATGAGTTTTTTGTAAAAGTGGGTATGTGATTAAGTCCTTTAGTAAGGATTTTCTTGCTTGTGGTATTTTCAATGAGATCCAGATTACAAGTGCAGACATGTAAGCCATAAGTGTCAAAATCTTTGCAGTACGAGATAAATTTAGCACAATCACAAATAGGCATAGTGCTGTGTCTTAAGAAATCATTACTGTAGGCCACATTCTTAATAGGTTGTTGATACCTCCAATTAATAAGAACATTATCAAGTATCTCATGGTTTCTAAATAATAAGTCAAAAAATTCATAGAAAAGTGTTTTAGGGTGTACCCAATCGAGAAGTACATTTTGAAAAAGACAATGTTCGTAGATAAATTTTTTATCCGACGCCTTTTTGGTGAGGGATAACCTTCCACAAGGGCCAACAGCAACCTGCACAATCATAAGTGATCATAAGTCAAGAAGGTGCCTGATGGAGGTATTCTTTCCTCTTCCCCTAGTGAAGCTACGAGATTTTCCTCTAGTTAAATTAGAGGAGGAGCTGGGAGTCAAGAATGAAGTGAATGAATTGGGAGTGGCAATAGAGTTGGGTCTTTTTAGTGAGGGGGAATCATCATCATCAATACACCGTTTAATAAGACTGGTGATAATGTAGACACTCTTGTAATTTGAATAGGTAGTTAGATAGGTCCTAGGTTCATCAGCTTTCAATTCTTTGAGGATATCAAGCATAATTTGGCCTAGCCACCAAGTCTAGAGCTGATGAGAGACAAATGAAATTCCACTGGTTTTTCATGAAAGAGTTGGTCCAAATGATTGAGGATAAGCAAAATAGCATGGTCAAACCACATAATGTTGGATTCACATGGGGCTTTAGGATCTAGAAATTTACAAGCACATTGAATATAAGGTCAAAAGATATTCCAAATGGATTTCGTGTAGAAATCAGGATTACTTTTAGCAAACTCTATGTTCCCTTTTGTCCGTATGTATAGACTTGTATTAGATGAGCACTTGGAGTGGTCTATCAGGTTAAGTTTGAAGGGGGCTTTTATGAGTTCTCATTTGTCTAAGAACTGGCCTCCTTTCAGAATTTTGAGTCTAGAGTCCTCAATAGTGGTCGTTGGAAGGTTAGCCAGATATACCCAAGTCTCGCTAAGAATAGGTGCCAAAACCGCTTTGTTAGGAAGAACCCAAAGCTGAAGATCCACACCAAAGGATTCAATTTCATATGTCTGACAGGGAGGAAAGGAAAAACCTTTGATACCTTGGGAACCATTTCTAAAAGGTTAGAGTCACTTAGGGAGCAAAGGTTGTTTTGGAATTCCTTGATAGCCTCAAGTGCTGTGCTATCTCTGCAAAATATTCCACCGGTTTGAGGAATAGAAGGGGCAGTAGGGGCACTAATAAAAGATGGATTGAGCCCACACAATTTTTTCAAAAAGTTAGATAGATCATCTCCAGAAGAAGAGAATAAGGCAAGCTTTTCCTGATACTATAAAGAAAGAATAGGAAATTGGGCTATTTACGGAGCAATCATAATCGTCCCATCTTTGGAGTCCTTGTCCAAGGTAGCTAAAATTTTGACCCAATCATTAAAGGATAGCATGACATGTAAGATAGACAATTTTTTATCAGAAGATAGAGCCAAATCATATATTAATGGAGAAGCATTTAGACTGCCAATACATCTGAGGACAACAGAGGTAGCCACAAAAAGGGGTTTAATAGATAGTTCCAAGCCTTGCAAGAGAGCAAGGGTCTGCAATAGACAAAATTAGTTAGTAAGGCATGGATTACTTGTGGTAGTACGTAATACAATGTTTGGCCTGTCTATCCAAAAAAGGTATAGTTCTAACAGCTAGGGCATTTTTAGGAGTATGGTCCTTTAGGTAAAATCTAATTTGTTCTAAAGTCCTTGTATGTTTCTCTAGGTCGTGGTTCACCCTCATGCGAGTTGTCAACTTAAAGTGTTTATGATCCTGAAAGAAAGTATATATACAATTAGTCCAGTACTTTGGGCCTGCAATCCTTAAACCGGCAAGGTCAGAGACCATGAAAGTCGTGAGCAGGAAACCAAAATCTTAGCCTATGTAGGACCACCTAACTCTAGCCAACGAATCAAGGAATTAAAGGCAGTGGGTCCAAGCATAGAACCAAGATTCAAGATATTCTCTAAAGCCAATGTCCCGATTTTTAAAAAATTTGAAAAAACCTTATGTATAGGACGTGTGTGTAGCTGTTTTAACTTATATAATAAGACATAAATGAGCTTTTACATTCAAAAGGTAGCTAGCTTTAGAGAAAAGGAAAAATTCATAGAAAAACAACTCAGTCTTAGAATTATCTTTGTACATGGCATATGAGAATGAAGCCTCATTCTAGTATACAATGATAGTGATCCAATAAAGAATCATTTCATAAGCGGTAAGAGCAGGATTACTATCTGACAAACAATAGCTTTAAGCCATGCTTTATTATATGAGTTAAAACAGCTACACACACACACACACACACACACACACACACACACACACACACACACACACACACACACACACACACACACACACACACAAACAAACACACACACACACACACACACACACACACACAGTGGTACTTACCTTTGTAATTCTATAGCACGAATAGCAAATCTGTTGAACCAGCTACCTAGTTTATCCTATTGATATCCACCGTGGGATACTGTCCTTATAAGTATAATGAGTTTCTTTAAGAAAAACCCTTAGCTTGCATAATAAGTGGTTTACTGCCCTCTCTAAACCCTACCGTGAAGGCGCTATGGCGGTATCTGCCATAAACAAAACCGCATCACAGGCGGCCGTGATTGATCAAATCCCCAGGAGGGGCTCTCTCCACTCAGTGCTATCTACATGCTACACATGCTCAAGGATGCCGGCTTTCCTCCTTCATCTATTTAAGAGGTGAGGGCGCACTCTGCCCCTCACTTAGCTTTGTGTGAGTTCTGCTTGCGTAAAGTGTGAGGAGTGGTTGTAATTCTTTTTTTTACTGCACCTTCAATGGAGCTTGCAACTGCTATGACACATGTTGGTTACCATATTTTGGTCTCATTGATTGTGTTACAATTAATATTTTTGAGACTAGTGTTATAGTATTTCTCTGTGTATGGTTAGTTTAACTCAGCTTGACAGAGCATGCTATGAGTTGATGAAACCATGGTGTGGGATGGCATGGCTTTGGAAACACCACTAAGAAGTATTGCTAAAATGTTATAGCCCCGCTTTTTACTAGCTATGCTTGGCATCATATGGTTAATAAATTGATTTCTAAGATTAACTTATTGGTTTTTTTGGCCGCACTGAGAAAACTATAAGTTATCTACTTGATAGTGGGGTACTACCACCTGGCTGGACCATGCAATATGTATTTTTCGCAGACTATACGATATAATTTTTTTTTAAAGGGGAAGGGTCTAACCCAATGATTACTGGTTTCAGTCACATAACATTGCCTTTGGTAACAACTTAAAATAGGGGGACATAACTGCTACATACTTGGTATTGCTTTGTATATGGGTGGTTTGACTCGGCTTGGTAGAGCAGCAGGCTACGAGTTGGTTGGTTGGTAAAATACCATGGTATGGGACGACATTGGTAACACCGCTAAAGGGTATTGGTAAACTGCTTTAGCCCCGTTTTTAACTGGCTATGCATAGCATCATTTGGTTAATGATTGACTCTTTGGTCTTAACTTACTAATTTTCTGGCTGCACTGAGAAAACTGTTCATTTGCTTACTGGGGTATTACCACCTGGCTGGACCATGCATTATATGTTTTTATGCAGACTGTACGACAAAAATCTATTAAAAAGGGTGGGTCTAACCCGATGATTATTGGTTTCAGCTACAGGACAATGATTGGAAACACTACCTAAAATATGGGGGGGGGGGGGGGGGGTATAACTTGCTGCATTCTCTAAATAAAAACCACTGTATAGTTGCTTTACTCTGACAATTAATGGCACTAACTAAAGGATTTTTTAGCTAAACCCCTTAGCTGGGTTAGCGCCTAAATAAGGGTGCACTTAAACAAAGATGTTGTAGCAAGGCTGTACTTAAATGTTCTAGCTGGTAATTGATACCACTTTGACTTAAAGCTATTCTGTTGAAATCCATGATAACTGGCTTATTGGCTTGAGAAAGGTTTTGGCCACTGAGAAGGTAAGTATCCCACATTAGAGCTTTGGGTACACCCCAAAAGGGTCTGTTCTTGCATATGGATGTATCGGTATCATTACAGTAAAATGCTTTAGGATGAAGGTGTTCCCTGGATCACTATTGTCTTCTGTGGACGGTACTGTCGCTATTAATTACTGGTGTAAAGGTACTGTCACTGTTAATTACTGGTGTAAACACCTATGGTTTGGTGTAGTTTGAGATTCCTTTTGTACCGTACATTGCCTGCTAAAACACACTATTATGGGCGATCCTATGGCGCTTTTTTTAGTTACACTACATACTGACACCTGGTTTTGATAAAAACGGGAAAAAGAAAAACTTTATTTGCATTCACCACTTGATGGGAGTTTGTAACTTGAAGAAAGTAGGAAGGATAAGATTACTCTTTAAACTATATCAGTTCAAAATTTATACTCATTTATAGCATGTTTATACTTCTTTACAGGTGGAGCTCCATTAATTTACTCAAAGTTGTTTTATGCTGGGTAATAAGACCCTCTATGCTAAGACTAAAATACAAAAAAAAATTGAGTTTATAAAAACTTATATATAAAAAGAACATAATTACTTTGGACTAAACTAGAATGTTTTTTAAAAATGTTCAAAGATGGACATGGATAACAACTGGTATAGTCCATTGATACCTGTAAAACACATCGAAGGCTAATGTATTTGTTGTCTTGTTTGGTTTTCAGGTGTTGGATGCTCGTAAACTTATGTGAGAGTATATGGTTAGACATCCTGAATCGCATAGCCGACATGATTAAAGTGGCTTTCTGGGTTACCGTTTATTGTGTAAGTACCATATGGGTAAAGTGATGTGATCGAGTGATATTCTATATTATAGAGCTGAACTTGATGCATTGATTTGAGCTCAAACACTTTCATTTTCATGTTATGCACGCTCCCAAAAATGTTGAAAAGTTGTTTCTTACATATGTGTTAAGTTATGGTTTATGGTTGACCTAAAGGTCGGAGCTGTTTTGCATCATGTTTTATGGTGATAGAATGTTAGCATATGATGTATGGAAACTTATGGGTTGATGTGGATGCGTCATATGCATGGTTATGATTGCTTTCCACCTTTCTAGGCCAAACCTAGCTTGATGTGCTACGGAGGTGAAGTGCAGATGTGATGCATCAACTTTGCATGGTTGGATGTTGTCAAAATTATATTTTTATATCATGATTAGTTTCTAGTCGAACTCTTTTTATGCAGGAAAGAATCATGTCTTAAGGGTCATATGTGTGTGGACTCTGATTGATTGTAGAGGATATGTCAAACTCCAAGTGTGGGAGTTGGTTTAGTGTGATTATGATTTATGGTTAAGGGCTGAGACTCCCTCATGGATTATGGTTGTGATTTTATGGTGGAAGCCGGTGTGGCTCATGGTTTTTTTTTTGGATTTGGTTATGCTGCCAAAATTTTTGCAGCCATGTTATGTTCTAAAGTGGTTATGCGGGATTGGTTGGGCCTCACCCGAGTTGGGTGGAGTGCTCACCCTTGTGATGTGGTTGGATTATGGTTTTGAAATGAGATCATGAAGTGATATGGATGGTTTATGGTACACGTGTAAGGGTAGAGACCATGTACACTCTAACTGCTTGGAAAAGATTATTTGTGCATATGGAAAGTGCTATTGTGACTGGACTCATGTGTTATTTTTCTCATGGCAGCGTCTACAAGTGACATTGGTTGGTAGTACTTGTTTGACTAGACTTCTTGAATGGAAGTGTTTGGTTTGATGTATGTTAAAGTGGTTGAATTGTTCAACAACGAAATTGTAATTTCTTTAAATGTTTCTTTTGTAGTAACAAATGACTCTCAGAGTGACGGCTGAATGCTTTAGCCAGGGGAATGAGGTCTTGGCCATAATATTCAACAATATGGTGACACGGTTGTCCAGGGATGAATGGAAACTCTATTACTTAGAAATCAAGACCAAAGGCTTTGGCATGCCAAGAAGTACGACTTGTTGGAAGAGTGTTGACCATAGTTACCTTACCCGTCACCAAGAACCTTTCCGTCAATTCTTCATCTATATTGATGACAATCCGAGAGATTAATTTGCCAGCCTCATGCTACTTCAACTCAGAATATGGTTAGGCTTAGAAGACATGTTCTACTACTTGAAGATGCGCTCCCAAATGTTAAGGATTGTCGAAGTCGCTAAAAATTTGAAGCTCTCACAACTGTCATAGGAAAACAAATGCTAGAGAATAACTACAGACCATGTTGTTGGGTGGGAGGGCTGAGAGAATACCCTCTCATGAGAGTCAAAAGAATATTTAGAGAATTAGCTCCGAGACACCCATAATATTGTGATGAAATCACAAAGATCAAATTTTGGTGAGTAAAAGAAGCGTAGACTCAGTTTTGGTTCACATGTGTAATAAGTCTTCTCTCTCTTTGTCTTGTTTTTAGATGGATCTTATTAATTGTCTAGATGAACTCCCGAGCGACTTTGCACGAAGAATATTTTTCAATTATGCGGTTGGATTCAATCTCCATTGGGGAATTGAAGTGGTTTGAGTTTCAAAGAGGACTAGAGACTACCTTGTACCGAACACTTATGTAGCATGGGAGTTATATGTTGAAGCTCAACCTGAACATCGAACACAAGTGCCTGATAGGTTTATGACCAACCCACAGCTTTGGGTAAAGGAAAAGATCCAAGAAGGCGATGATAAAGTACAACGATATGTTATTTACCTTAATGTTCTCTTTTGGACATACCAAGTCGTGAACTCACACTCAGTAAGAAGGCTCTTATCAATCCTAGATGAAACTAATTTTCACATTTGGAACATGACTAAAAAAACTACATTTTTTAAGCGGCAGATTAGCCGGATATGAACCTGTAAGCAATGTTTTAACAATCGATATTCCCCACAGCTTATCTCTTAGAATATTCATCCTTCGAGGCCAACTTTACTATTTATTTAGTGTCAAAGGAAAAAACCAAATTTATAAGCTACGTTTATGAAGATATACCAATCTCACGGCAATACCCAGTATGCAAAGATCTTCTTTATTTTACTGCTGCTCAACCACGACATTAACTAGCCCCAAGATTTATAATTAAGCAAGGATATCTAGAAGCCTTAACCATAAGGCAATACACAAGCTTACCTACTGCTTTTGGGTCATAGTGTTGGAATTAGGGTTGCAGAGAAACACACATAGCTTGGAGAAGATGAAGGAAGCTCAAGGCACACAATAGAGAGTGTGTTACTTAGTGTGCAGTGGAAAGATAGATAGCCCTAGAGTGATGGGCGTATATACAATGCACGGGGGAAAAAACCTCCTAAAGAGGGAAAAAATGCCCCGGGGGTCCTAGTGTGTTCACACACATCACTACCACATGTATATGGTAACAAATCCCCACTGGAGTGATGCGGTGAACGAGAGCTGGCACATGAGTAAAGAGAAGTGCCATGCCCTGAGGATAGGATCAGTCCACAAAGGGGAGTAAGCCCAAAGCTTTGCGGAAAGCTTCAAGCTTCTCACGAGACAATGCCTTTGTGAAAAGATCTGCAAGGTTGTCGTGTGTTGGCACATAAGCCAAGCTGATCTCTCCTGCTGAGAGCCTCTCCTTGACATAGTGGTAATGCACCTCAATGTGCTTTGTACGAGCATGAAAAACTGGGTTCCTCGCAACTGCCAATGCGCTCTGACTGTCAGCGTAGATAGTGTTGGCAGTGTCCTATCCAACACCCAAATCAGCCATAAGGCGTCTGAGCCATACACACTCAACCGTAGTCGTGAAGACTGCCCTGTACTCAACCTCACAACTCAAAGTGTCCACAGTAGGTTTCTTCTTGCTCAACCATGATATACATGAACTGCCAAGCATGAAACAAAAACCACTTGTGGACACTCGCGTGTCAAAACAACCAGCCCAATCTGAGCCCGAAAAAGCATGTAAGTCTGGCAGCAATGATCCCCCCTTGGGATAAAACAAGCCAAGATGTAAAGTGCCACTAAGGTAGCGAAAAATCCTCTTGACAGCCTGCCAATGCTTAGACCCTCGGCTATGCATAAATCTGATGACCTGTGAGACTGCAAACTGAATATCCAGCCTCGTGTTGCATACATAAATGAGGCAGCCAACAGTAGTTTGGTAAAGAGAGACATCAGCAGGATCGCCAGCATCATGTAGACTCAACTTCAAACCTGTTTCCATGGGAGTGGCAATAGGTTTGCAATCCTCAAGTCCAAACTTACATAACAATGTCTCTATGTAACTTTTTTGACACAAGGCAATACCACCATCACACTGCTTAAACTGTATACCCAAGTAATGATGCAACAGTCCCAAATCTTTCATCTTGAAAGTAGCATTCAAATCAGCCTTAAATTCAGCAATTTGTCTCTCATTTGGTCTAGTGATCAGCAAATCATCAACATAAAGAACCACAATGAGAAGTACATCACCCTCACGCTTTACATACAATGTGCCTTCTGTTGGACTGTTACGAAAGCCTTGTTTGACCAAATGAGTGTCAACTTTCTCATACCAAGCAAGAGGAGATTGCTTCAACCCATACAAAGCCTTGTTACATTTGCACACTTTGTCCTCTTGTACTTTTATGACAAAACCGCGAGGCTGCGTTACATAAACTTCCTCAAATATGTCACCATTCAAGATAGCAGTAACAATGTCTGATTGATGTACATCCCAACCAAAATGAGCTGCCAATGCACATAGAAAACGTACAGTAGTCATACGACAAGTGGGAGCAAAAGTCTCTTCATAATCTATGCCTTTTTGCTGTGCATAACCCTTTGCAACAAGTCAAGCCTTATGGCGATCGATCTCACCATCCAGCTTGCGTTTCAACTTGTAAACCCACTTCGTACCAATGGCCTTTTTCCCAGGAGGCAAATCACATAAAGTCCATGTGTCATTTTCTATAAGTGCATCATATTCTGATTGCATGGCAGCCATCCAATTTTATGAATTCTGTGGTTCATCAAAAGTCAGAGGCTCCTCAACATCATGTAAGCTAGACACATCCAAAGCATAACAATCTGATGCATAATATGCATGGCGAGAGCTGGAACGAGTACTACTAGACAAAGGTGCATCCAATTTACTATCACGCAAAGTGTGCACCAGCCATTTTGACATACCTCTAGCCTGCTCATTTTCAGCCCTTTCCTCATCAAGTACATCATGTACATCTGCATCAGTAATAGGCTGATCTAAAACATTTTCAGAAAACCCCATAGGCTATACATTTGCCTCATTGGAACTTACATTCGTATTTCCACCACTGAAAAGAGGCAACAAAGTGTCATAAATGTCCTGTGAGCTTACATTACTGTCTCTAGTACATGACAGCAAGGGCTGAACAGAATCTTCCACAAACACTACATCCCGAGAAACCAGAATACGTTTTGTTTGTGGATGATACAACCTGTAACCTTTGCTTTCAGCACTATAACCAACAAAAATACATTTGGCAGTCTTATCATCCAATTTTCTGCGCTGCACTTGTGGCACCAAAGCATATGCCAAACAACCAAAAACATGGATGTGCTCAATAGAAGGTTTTCTATCATGCCATGCTTCATATGGAGTAATCGACTGCAAAGCTTTCGTAGACCACCTGTTAAGTACATAAGTGGCACACATAATGGCCTCAAGCCAAAAAGAATGCGGCAAAGCTTGACTTTTGACCATACATAGTGCCATTTCCGTCAGTGACCTATTTTTCCTCTCAGCAACACCATTTTGCTGAGGTGTATAAGGCACTGTACATTGGTGTTTTATGCCACGACTAGCCAAAAATGCATTAAATTCATGAGACATATACTCCCCCCCTCGATCGGAACGGAGGGTGCCCATAGTACATTTCGAGACATATTTAGCCATAGCCAGAAATTGTTTGAAGCACATAAAAACTTCGGACCTCGCTTTAATCAAAAATACCCATGGATGCCTGGAGTAATCATCAATGAAAGTCACGAAGTACAGGTAATTGCCCAAGGACGGAGTTTGCATGGGCCCACAAACATCACTATGCACAAGCTGCAACTTGCATGTGGCCCGAATTGAACCATCCTTTGGAAATTTAGAACACTACATCTTACCCAAAATACAGCCTTCACAAACATGTTTGACAGGTGCTTCAAGAGGCGGCAAAGAAGCAACCATATCAGATTTCTGCAAACGCAGCAAACTGGCAAAATTCAGATGACCAAAACGTGCATGCCAAAGTTTTGTATCTGAAATAGCCCTTGATTCTGCAACAACATTTGCAAAATTTTGTCCACACTTGTCTTACAAAGTGAGCTTATACAGCCCACGACACAAAAGGCCAGATGCAACAATTTCATTACCAAAACTGAGATCATGAACTATACATCTGTCATCCACAAATTTGACTACAAGTCCAAGTCTAGCAAGTGCGGATACAGACAAGAGATTCTTCTTGATCCCAGGTACATAAAGTGCATCAACAAGTGTGAAAGAACTGCCATTAGCAACAGTAAGCACAATCTTTCCAACTCCCTGAACTGGATAAGAGGCATTGTTGGCACAAGTGACTGAATTCCCATGAGGGACAGACTCGAGAGAGGTAAACAATTCACGACGTGAGGTAATGTGCTTTGTAGCACCACTGTCGAAATACCACACATGTGAATCTGGAGCAACTGACAAGCATGCATCATGGACAGCAGAATTGTAAGTGCACTCTGCGCTAAAAGCCCATTCTGCATCAACATCAGCATTACAATCTCCTTTCATAGAAGACTCAACAATGGATGCATTTGTAGTGGAACCAGCATTTGCAGTGGAACCACCCTCTTTCTTCTTAGCCTCTTTGGCCTTCAACTTAGGACACGACTTGATCAAGTAATCATTAGCTTTACAATAATGGCAACACATTTCCTTTTTGCCCTTATCACCAGAATTTCCAGACGAATTACTGCCAGCAGAAGCATTAGGAACATAATTTTTGCCACTCGTAGCAGAACCATAAGAAGTGGCTACATTACTGTTACCACCCTTTCTTTGGGAAGCAATAAAAGCCTGTTCAACTGCACGCTCCGTAGTCCTGTTTTTTCTAGAAAGTGACTCTTGCAACAGCAATGTGCATAATGCATCAAACTTGAAAACTTCAGGATTTCCTTGGGTCAACAGTCTCCAAGTACTAGCAAAAGTCTGGTCGGAATCTGGTAAGGCATCAAGAACAGTCTGCACAAGGGAACTGTCTGAAATAACTTCACCTGCAGAAATAAGTTGCTCATTGATATCCTTGACACTAGCAAGGAAAGTATCCATATCATCTTCCTCATGCATAATCTTCGACTCCAGCTCTTTACGCAGCAAAGCAATTTTAGCCTCATTGCGGCTTGCATAAAGACCTGCTAGAATATCCCAAGCCTGTTTTGTAGATTTTGCTGAGCGGATGTGAGGAACAATGGTGCGCTTCACAGACAACGCAATCAATGCATGAGCCTGCGCATCCTTAACATCCCAACGATCTTGTTCTGCCGTAGGCAAAACAACTCTAACAGTTGCAATCCTTGCAGCAAGACCTGCAACATCCTCAACATCGCCTACATCCTCAGAACCAGGACGTACATCAATGCCCTGCACAATGTTCCAGACACCCTTTGACACAAGAACATGTTGCATCATAGACGCCCACATAGGGTAGTTGTCCCCATCCAACCTGTCCTCAGCAACAAACATCTTGAACACATCTGTGTTGTTGTTGTCAGCCATGGTAAATGTTGCACCTGATGTGAAAACTGCCCGAAAATAGGAGAAATGGAGCGGGAACAACTTGTGCTATATAGAACAAACTGTAGAAGACTATAAGGCACTTGTTATGCAGAAAATGACACTGACAGAAATTCTGCACAAAATGACGAAATAGCCTGTGCAGTACTGCCTGTAGTGGAAACGGAGGCCGAAATGAGCCCAAATCAAAATTCTGAGCAGACCCGGCTCTCCGAGCTTTCCCAAAAATTTTGTCGACCTGCGAACGCTCGCCAAAGCTCACTGAAATTGGAGAAAGTGAGCAGGCATGTGCTAGAGCAGCTGGCGACTAAGCCCGGGAGGACGTGACCTGCTCTGATACCAATTGTTGGAATTAGGGTTGCAGAGAAACACACACAGCTTGGAGAAGACGAAGGAAGCTCAAGGCACACAATAGAGAGTGTGTTACTTAGTGTGCAATGGAAAGATAGATAGCCCTAGAGTGATGGGCGTATATACAATGCACGGGGGAAAAAACCTCCTAAAGAGGGAAAAAATGCCCCGGCGGTCCTAGTGTGTTCACACACATCACTACCACATGTATATGGTAACACATAGCCCACAATAATGAAAAGACCAATATCCTACCATAAAAAAGGCAAGAAACGATATGCTCTCAACGTGATCAGTTTATAGATTACAAGGTCATTAATCCTATCAATGAACATCACCAATTTTATTAAAAGAAAACCAATACTTTAAGCCATTTTTTACCAACCATTCTACAAAACACCTAGTTCATGTTCATTATGCAGTTGTGGTACAATATCAACAAAAACCTTTTTTAAAGCCAGTCAATAACTGCTTGGATTAGCAAAAAAAAAAAAAAAAAACCTATCGTATTTTATGCACAATATGCAATTGCGGCATAGTATCCAAAATAACTTTCCTATAGTGAATCGATTCATGCACAATATGTATTCCTAGCATAATAATTTCAACAAAAAACCAGTAAAAAGCTAGTCGATAATTGCACCAATAACAGAGAATACCCAGACTTATCATAGTAATAGGATTGACCTGAGTTGGTAGTTCAACAATCTCCATAGCGGCAGAATGTCAAATCTCACACTTCAATTTGAAAAACTCATGCAGAGAAAGAATACCCACACACTAAGTGAGAGGCTCAAAGCGCCCTCACCTTTTCATAGGCCATTTCATTTGCTCAACGTCAGTAGACGCCCCACGATCTGATTCTTTAGTGGCTATAGGTTCCCAAGTGGCTTCATGACTAGTTGTGCTCACGTAATGGGGGTTGAGAGGGAGAGAGATTGTATGTAGATGTACGCAATAGGCTGTGATGTATGTAATACAGTCAAGCTAGACAAATAGAGCAAGGGCGTGAACAAGGCTAGTCCTACTCCCATAATGGGGGTTGAGAGGGAGAGAGATATTACATGTAGGTGTACATAGTAGGCTATAATAATACATTCAAGCAAACAAATAGAGCAAGGGCGTGAAAAGTTAGGGTATTCATGAAGGTGACATTTTATGCATAATAGGCATAGCGGTGGGTACCCATGTGAGGATATACGAGAGAGGTATGTCCCCCCAAAGAATAAACCATATTAAATTTTCAATAAATTAGACTAAGGTACATAGTAACCTTTTTTTAATAAAAAATATTCTTTTATATTTTAAGCTGCTGTATAAGTATAGATGTGTGTGTGTGGCCCTCCCCCATCCCTAGAGGGAGGTCCACTTGGTGGGTGATAGGCGACCAAGTGGACCGATCTCCACCAAAAGCATCATAAGAGATGAAATGTCAATTCTAATGTAAGGAAAATGGGTATTCTTTAAGAAATGATTGATATGTTTAGTGATCTTATTTTTGCAAAAACCCGTTCATTTCAAATAGGCTCATAAGTTTAGAAAGAAGCATATGCAAAATATGTATGTGATGCATTGTAAATAATGGGTAGCACTTGAGAGACATAGACCTTTTCAACCATCCTTTTTGGCCTATTATTGTATACATGAATAAAGGTTTAAATGTTCTAACAAGGTAGCTTATCTTTTTTCCAACATGTCTATGATTCAAAATCATCAATGAAAGGCCTTGTAAGTTTGATAGTACTAAGTTTAAAAAGGTGGTGATATGCATATCAAAATTGGGCTTGATATTCATAATATCAAGTGGATAGAAAGAGAAAGGTTCCTATATAGAGAAAGGTTGATTATGGTCTGAATAGTCCAAAATGAATCGGTTCTTGATAAACAAGATCATCCATGTATCACCAAGAGTACATAAATGCCTGCAACATATCAGGTCTTTGCATTCTAGATAGTTTGCATATGTATTCTAGTTCAAACCATGCCAAATTTAAATTATACCATAGAGAAGAGCATGCATACCCCAATGGTATCCCCTTCTTTTGAGAATAAATAATGGTGCCAAATCTAAAAACACAGCTATTCAATATAAACAATTCACATTGAAGAAGAATTGAGAGATCCATGTGATTTCTTTGAGAGTATAACCTTGATTCAAGACTTTGTGAATCCCTTGTATCCCATCCCAATAATTATTCTGACAATATGTTTTGAAGTGTTGATTAATCCACTAGTACCATTATGTGGAATAACTTCATAGCAGACTTTTAAATGCAATAAAGATTTTATCAAGTAAATCAATCAAAAGATCATATTGATTATTAATGGCCCAATAACTGTTAGTATTTATTTTAGAGAATGTATCATTATGTGGAATAGCTTCATAGCAGGCTTTTTTTATATCAAATATAAATGCAATAAATATTTTATCAGGTAAATCAATCAAAAGATCATATTGATTATTAGTGACCAATAATTATCAGTATTTACCTTAGAGAATGTTCTTAGTTTCTTAAGGAGTCCTTTTGTATATTCAATAAATCCAATATCAAGAGCTTTAAGAATTGACGCATTGAGTATAGTTTGAAAAGAAAATATACAGTCGTGTGAGTTGGTTAACCAACAAGATTCCTCTTTATGGATTTTGTAATTTCACATGAGGTATGATAGAGTGTTTCCAGTAGTAGGTAATGGGATATCATTTTCAAGTGAGAAACATAACATGGTTCACAATCTCTTCCTCCGAGTTGTTCAATAATTGGAATTCAGAAGACAAAAGTTTTTTGCATGCAGATAGTCTCACTAACTTCTTGCAAATAAATACAAGAGTTTGAGATTATTTGTTGAGTCCACAAATAAATAAATGATCAAGCAAGAATAATAATTCATCCATTAACTTTTGATATAAAACCCATGAGTGCTAATTAACTCTTTGATTAGGGAGCCTATTCTTAAAGAGTTGATGTTCTTCATGTGATATGGTAGTATAATGCAAGTTGATTTCCTCAATACCAATGATTTTACAAACTTTTGACTATCCATATATAAGTTGTTTAGCTACTTTCACAGGGTCCATAGGGTCCCTAGGGACTAAAGGGATATGGTGAGGCCTTTACAAAAAATATCTTGTAATCTAAGATGTCTCCCAATGGTAATTTCTATTGTGAGAACATGTGAGCCAAATGGCTCTACATTCTAACCAAATTTACAAAAGAGTTTATAGGACCTATAGCCACAATCTATAGATAAGCCAGGTGGGTCCAAAAAGGTATTAGAAGGCTTATATAATGTGCTTAGTAGATTCTTGGAGTATTGCGTGCATGGATTGATCAGAAGAGTGAGCAAGGGTTGGTATTGGGTATTATGGAGCCAAGGTTTGCCAAGCAAGAAGCACTCAAAAAATGTGAGCATGCAGGGTGGGCATAATTATACGCAAAAGCCCCAGTGTAAGATATTTGTGTGGGTGGGTGTAAATATGCTTCAACCATATTAATCATACACAAAAATATAAACCTGTGTAAGACAATCAGTTGCTAGCAATGCATGCATATGTGTGTGACCATTAAAATAGAACAGAGCCAACCAGTGGGAACTCGACTAACACCATTAAAAGAGAGTAAATGCGTGTATGAGACAAATACATGGTTATATGAAATTATGATACTCAAGGTATGTAATGACCAACCTACCTATAATAGTATGCGTGTCAATTTCCATGCATGTGATGGACCAAATAGGATGTAAATGTGTGGTGTCTAATCTAGATAAGTGTGTGTGGCCCTCCCCCATCCCTGAGAAGAGGTCCACTTGGTGGAGAATAGACCAGCAAGTGGACCTATACCCCACCAAATTTTTTATTGTGCCTACCAATGTAGATTTAGGAGCTTTGAATTCTAGACAATTGAGTATAAAGTGGAAACCCACCCAATGGCCTTTTATAATGTTATAAATGGACTTGTCATAGAAAACGTCAAGCAAAAGGGACCATTATGTGGACCCCAATCTCTCACCCAAATTAAATCAAATGAGAGATTTAAACTAACGAGAAATAAGTAAGTTTTCAAAAGGGTATCATTTGGTAAAGTGGTGCCATAGGGTTTAGAGAAACATTCTCTATCTAACTTCCTATCTGCTATAATCCATGATAGTTACCCAGTCCATGTTCCAATACATGGTACAATGGTTTGTATACAAAAATTGTCTAAGACCCTACAAGAAGAAGTTAAATCCTTTAATCTAGATACTTTGAGCTTGCTTAAGAGTTATACCCTATCTTGAAAAATTAGGAATCTCAAGGGATTACAAACCCATTTTCTTGGATTAGGTGTGTCAACCAAAGGTATAATTCCAAATGACATCAATGTATACCCTAACTAATATAAGGAGCTCCCATGCCTACAGTCTGTTGGTTATAGAGGTTGCTGACCATAATATAGACCTAAAGGTCTTGATCCATCTTTTTGAACTAGGTAGGAGAAAATGTTCAAAAGGGATTGACCATCTATGAGAAACCTCTAGTCTATGGTGAGAAGCTATATGCTATGTGTGCTTCACCAGATTATGATCCGTGGCCCCAACCCATCCTCTTGGATTAGGTAGGTCAAGAGAAGATATATATAGCTAGTCTAGGCCCATTTTATAGCACTAGCCTAGACCAAAGGCTAGCTAGAAACAAGTATGTGTGTGTTTACACACGTGTGTGTGTGTGTGTGTGTGTGTGTGTGTGTATCTACTTTACTTATATAATAAAACATAAATAAACTTTTAAGTTCAAAAGACAGTTGGCTTTAGACAAGTGACAACAAAAACAACTCAGTATTAGAATTATTTTTGTACATTGCTATAAGAATGAGGTCTCATTCTAGTGTAGAAGTACAATAGTTGATCTAAAATGTATGTTCCAAGAAGTGGTAAGTGTCTAGAATGTCAAGGATAGACATTTGCTTGAAGCCAAAAAAATTCCAAGAAAGGATACAGTCCTCACCTGCATCCATTCAAACAAGACAACAGATACGTTAGCCTGGAATGAGTTTTACAGGTGTCAATGAGCTATATCAATTGTTATCCATGTCCAACTTACAGTTTTTTTTAACTAAAAACAAATTTCCAAGAGTTCATGTAATCCAGATTCATTTTATTGTTTGTAAAAATGTATTTTTCATTTGATTTATGGAAATAATTATAAATATGGTTTCTATATAGCTTTAATTTTTATTAGTCCTTAAATAAATATTATCATACATATCATTTTGATCAGAAGGCCACCAACCCTTCTGATCTAAGTTTCTTAATACCCATATTGGCACTAAAGAGTCATCCCTTCAATTACCTTACAAAAATTGTCAAGTTCTTTCCTTAATCAATCGAGGAATTTCAATTCTTTTTAGTGAGGTAAAAAAACCTTTTAGTGCTTTTTATTGAATCCATTTAAAAGCGACCTAATCTTCGGCATCGGATGCCTATTAAGAAATACCTTTGCATGGTTAAGTCATCAGACTTAACCTAAGTAAATCAAGAAGATAATTGAACATACAAAGCCCCTCAGTAGGGTCAAAGGTATCCCATCATAACTTGGATTGTATCCATAAGAGTCATAGCAAATGAAGAGATTTTACTTTACCCATTCTACTCAACCATAAGGATTACAGTAAAAGGTCAACTTCTGGTTAGCCAAAAAAGAAAAAAAGCGGCATCCTTATTTCACAAGCAGCCCGACGGTTAGCACAACTAAAGATGGTATCAACAGTATGTAGTCAACAGAACGAAATAAGCCATCAAACCCAAACCAGAGGTGAGCCAAAAAGAAAAAGGCGGCATCTTTATTTGAAAAGCAGCCCGACAGTTAGCTCAATAAAATATGGTATCAGCAGTACGTAGTCAACAGAGTGGCATAAGCCATCAAACCCAAACCAGAGTCTAGATATCTGACACCCCTTGGGGCAAGGAGCACCAACACTCATTACATAATACTGCATCATTGTCCCTGCAAATGCCAAGGGCAAACAATACTAACCCTCGACCTCACTCCCCTATTCTTTATTAACAAATTGTCAATGCAGTAAATTTCAAATCATTTACGTAGTATTATGTTAGAGTACAAAAAAAACAAAATGATGCAAGTTTTACAGGTCTAGTCAACTTGTACATGGAAAAAACACCATTAATCCAAAACACCATTGTCACCGATTGGCATTCATACCAAGGAGTATCAACATTCAGCAACCTTTAGGCGGTGAAAATACTGTGAAGAATGCAGTAGAAAAAAACAAATCTATTATGGCTTAGTACCAACTTGTGAAGCCTCCTTATGTTCAACCATCTCCATAGCCACATAGCAAGCAAATTTTCATGCCCTAAAAAAACTCTCTTTCACATACACACACAAAAAACACAAGAGCCAAGGCTAAGTGAGGGGCATGGAGCGACCCTCACCTAGATTTAGATACCCAGTTGGTAAATGTTCTGAGGAGCCACAATTTTGGCAAATCATCCTCATTACAAGGTATACACTATCCAGCGGCGGTAGCCGCCATGGTTAATCCAGTAGGGGGGTTGTTCTTGTTTGGTTGGGTGTCTTTGGAAAGCGAACAAAAACAGAGAGTAGAGTGAATATGGTAACTGCCTAAGGGTAAATGCAAGGAGTGGAGAGTGGTGCCAGAGTAGAAGCGGAATACAGTTGAGAGTGATGCCAGAGTAAACGCGATAGGAGTCCCAAGTATGGGTTAGAGAGGAAAAGAGTCACACTTTGATGGGGGGGGGGGGGGGGGGGGGGGGGGGGGGTTGTGTGAAATAAGCCCCAAAGGCAAATGTTAGCAGCGGCTAGCACATGCTACACTAGTTATGCATCAAGCGGGAGATATGCTATGGTTGTGCTTAATATTTCCAACTCACTTTGTATAAGTTTTGGGCTCATTGAGAGTTCCAAAGTTGTATATGCTAGCTAGAGGGCTCAAACTTAAACCCATAGTAGAAGGGATTGTGGTGAAAGCCTTTAAAAGGAAGCCTTTATGCAAGGGGGACTTCATTCTCGAGTATCCACTCTAGAAGATCCACTTTTGAGAGCTCTCTCTCTCTCTTGAATGTTCACTCTATGGATGGCCTAGCCTTGAGCTTAATGCCCATGCTTAAGAGGCTAGTACTAATCCATTGTAATTAGAGAAGCTTGATTGATTTAATCCCTATTTTACTCATTAGTCTTATCTTCTCTACATTTCATTATGTCATGAAGTAGTTTTACACTCTCATTATTCTAGATTTGAGAGAGGTAAGTATTTCTTGCTTATATCGTAACTCTCTTCTTCCCTAAGTATTTCAATTGGTTGATTACTTCTCTAATTCTCTTGACTTGTAGTGTGTGTGCACTCTTGGTCATGTCATTAGAGTTTGTGCCTAATTGTATGCTTAAGTGTGTCAAGGTTTAAGAGCCTTGAGCTCAATGCCACTTGTGTGTGATGTGATTAGAGTACCTTGGTTGCATGTGATGATTGGGAAAGCCAACTTCAATGCAATTAGCGTGTGCTTTGATCATGGATGCTTGTGTTGACTGTGTTCTTTTGACTCCATAAGATTGGCAAGTTGGACTTTGGTGGACTTGATGTGTGTAGTAGTTGATTGATTAGTGATTAGAGTATGATTAGAGTTAGTTTTTCCATGGCTAATCTCTACTTGCATTGGTGAGGAATTCTCTTGAATCCTCTTTTCTATTCATCCAATGCTCGTGCTTTCATGCCCTAGTCGGGTTGCCGATCCACGGATTGATAATTCTGTGTGGGTTGCTCTTAGGTCGTTGCTACAATGTCTCCCTACATTTGGCGCCGCTATCGTGAATCTATAACCTAAGCTAGTGAGTATAGGATGTTTAGAATAGAGTAATTTCATTATTGATTTCATTGGTTTTGAGTGTATGTAACTCAATTTTGGTTTGATGTGATGATGTTGTACAAGTAATTGAAGCTAATTTTGAGTCATGAATACCCCAAACCCCTAATTTCACTAATTTCATACTAACGCCTACTAATTTCGCTTCATTTCCATGCTAATTGTACTAATTTCATGCTAATTTTTACCAGTTTTGACTAACTTTGCTAACCTAACCACTAACATTTGAAGTGTAATGTATGTTCAATCCCCTTGCAAGAGGTGGAATCAACACTTTTATCAAGTTAATTGTGTTGTTGCGTAATTTGATGATTTGAGTGTTTGATTTTTGGTCTATAATGGTTAATTTTTGGGATGATTTGGAAGAGCTGCACATGTGTGTGCATGATGGAATCATCACGTGGAGCAAGGATTAGCTTGGATGCAATCGATTATTGTAAGTGCATTAACAGACTCCATTTAAATTTTTGGGTGTTTAATTTGATTCCAATGTGTTGCTAATTTATTGCTAAAATTAGGTGTGTAAATCAATTGACCTACACTTTGCACCTAATTTGATTGTTTTGGAATGAAATTGATAGTCAATTTTGACTAATGAATGATGTTTGTGTCAAGATTAAGCTTGATTTGCAACAAGAATTCATGTGTGTGTATAAGAATCATTGTGTGTGTAATGCACCAAAGAGGGAAAAAAAACTATCAAAAAATTCAAGTGTATGTGCACCTTATCTTGAGTGTGTGCATGCATAGAAAGTTAGCGAATTGATGATATGTGAGTATGAAATCATGTACTTGATGTGTATGCTAGGCTATTTCAATCATTTAATAAGCTTAAATGTCAAAAAATTGGGCAAAGATTGAGTGTGTGTGCCCATCCAAGACCACTTGATTTTCAATGATTGATGGTCAATTGGGACACCCCAAATGATTTTTGATTGTGAAATGTGCATGAAAAGTGTGTGCAATCATTAGGTGTAAGCCTAAATGCAGTGCCAATTGAGCCAAATCTGATCTTTCATGCTTAATTTTTGAGTGTGTGCATTGCTTGATTCGGTCAAAATGGTGTTAATTTTTGAGAAATTAAGTATGCATCCATTCATTTATGCTTGATCGAGTTTGTAATTTGTGCATTTCAATGAGAAATTGATGGAATTTTTGCATATACTTTCGGTCTAAATTTGGGTGTGTGTGCCTATTCAATGGCATTAGATATTCAAATTAGGGTTGAATGATTGGTCTCGGTCACCAATTGTGATGATTAGTAGACCAACAAAAGATTGGTGTGTGCATCATTGATGACTCAATTGATATTCAATTAGGGATGGTTTTGTGTAGTACCATTGTCGTGTATGTCTATTTGATTGGAAATGGTAAGAATTTCAATTATACGTGCATTTGCCAATGCCAAAATCAAGTATGTGTAATCACAACAACCAAATGACAAGTCCTATTGGATATGAATGATTTGAGATTGAAAAAATGATCAATGGAAGATTTGATTACAAATTGGATTTGGGTTAATGAGGAGATTTGTGTACTCGTTACACGCTGGTATGACATGAGAAGCCAAGATGGGCTGGAGTTTAATCGAATTTAAGTCGAATTATGGGATTCCTTGGTACATGATTGAAAACATCAAACATGCAATTCTAATTACAAATACACAACTGAGCATTTTTTTATCAAAGAAAATCGGTAATGCTTGACACTTTGATTTTTATTATAATGTCAGAAACATCATTGATTGCTAAACAATATGTTCATTCATGATGTTAGCGAGCATTGGTATTGTGCCATTCTAGGCTCTTTGAAGGCACATCTCATAAACATAGACTTCATGTTCTTGTCTTGTTGACCATGGGAACAAGCCCATAATAGAATTTTTTATTAAAAAAATATTAAAAAGAAAAATCAGTACATGTTGGCACGGCGTGCCTCATGATCTGCTGAGCCACACACACACACACACACACATGCTCAATAAAGCTGGATTCGTCTCTCTTGCGCGCGTAGATTCCGGCCTTCAATGCCCTCCTTTTTTGCTACAGACTCCACCAATCATTTGTTTGTGCCCACGATGGCCCCACCTCAGCACAATATGGCATGCCTTCAAGGCGCATTCCTCACCGGCCCCACCATCTTGCCCCGCCTCAAAAGGCGCTACCCCAAAACATCTACAAAACTGGCCCCACTACGTGCAGCCCGTCAACCACACACACGCACCCCTTTTTCAAAGGTTCCGAGCTTGACTTGCAAGAATCGCGATCCTTCAGCTCTCAGCTATCGATCATCTTGCACTTGGCTCGTTCACGCTTGCTGACTTGCTTCTGCCGCCTTTGGCTCGACATAGGACCGCCACACACACACACACACACACACACACACACACACACACACACACACACACACACACACACACACACATGTTGTGCCGCAACTCCCGCCCCGTGCCAGCTCATCTAGCCCTACACCTCCAATGCCTGCAGTTGGCGCACCCCAGACACACACTAAATTACCAATTGCATTGTCGTTTTTGAGGTGCCAACAACACACACACACACACACACACACACACACACACACACACACACACACACACACACACACACATCTTCAGACATAGACAGTCGCAGACTCGCAGTCATCTCGACGACAAAAAAATAAAAATAAAAATGGGAAATGTTATTACGTTAAGGCTTCCTTTAAAGAGCATTCTCACCCTTCTCTGCATCCAAAAAAGTCTATCATCATCTTGCAAAGTCTTGGGCGTGAAAATGAGCATTTGTTTTAAGAGTTGTGCTTGCTGAAAAAATTTGAAAGCACATTGTCGAATGATGTCGAATGCCTACGATGTGCTTGTTGAATATCAATTGGTAAAAATCAAGCTCATGAAAATGACCCAATTTCTTTAGAGTCGATATTTTCTTCCTCTTACCTTCTTTGATAGGATATGCTAATGAAAGGAGGAGAGATCAAATTTGTGCATTTCATGGCAATGATTTGTAATGAGAAAAACATTTTCTCATGGAATGTGTTAACAAGGTAAGATTGTGATAGCCATGATCGTTTTAGAGTTTGGGTTATATAAAAAACTTTTAGTACTAAAAAATGAACATGATTTTGAAGGTTGCATAAGCCATCAAAGGGGATAAATAATAAATAAATTGAAAATTTGGCTATCAATAGCTATGCGTCACGAGTTGCAAACATCTTGAGTGCATTATTTTTCTTACTCTAGTTTGCTATGTATGAGTAACAATGTGAGCATCAAATTGTGTGATGATTGTGTGAGCATTTCAATGCCTAAACAAACTTCATTGCACATGTGTCTTTGGCTTCTGCACTCTTCTAATGCTCGATTTGATTTATAGTTTCAGTTACCCCAAAGAAAAATTCTTTGTGATATACATGTCGCTTTTGCTTTTTAGAGCAACCACTGACCACTTCGCTGAGGCACTTTGTGTTTGGGCTTGGCATTGATTGTACATTTTTAGTGTTTGATTTAAATGAAAAATCCTTGCATAGCACTGAGCTTTCTTTGGCCAAAACAAAGAATTAAAATTTGACTTGTGAATTCTTTTAGTGCTCGTGTTGAATGATCATGTGATTGCAAAGCACTAAGATTGAGCTTGTTTGATGGCTAAGAGTGAACATTAAAACTTTTGGGGTTGTGGTTGATCGTGCATTTTTTTAGTGTTTGTGTTGATTTTCCAAATGCTTAAGAGCACTAATGATTTGCGTTGTTTTGAAGGTTTGTGGAAAAGTGTGTGATTTCATTGATCCAAGAAGGGGTCATCATTGCAAAATATTGCAAAACTTGGGTAACTAGAGCCATTCCAATTCTTTGGATTAAAAGTTGTATACATGCTAGCTCATAGTTTTGTCTAAAGTGAAAATGTTTTCAATTGAGCTAGTGTTTAGCTAATTTTTTGGAGAGCTTTCAAGTACAAAATTTGGCTATTGAGAGCCATTCATTTTCATTTCATCAAGTTGCAGTCATCTTAGCTCATAAATTGCTCAAAAAATGTAAAATTTCATATGAGCTAGTTGTTAGCGACCTTGTTGTTTGGAGCTTTTAAATTGCAAAATTTGGCTTTTAAGAGCCACTTCATTTCATCAAAGTTGCATTATTTCTATCTTTTGGCTTGTTTTAAATTCCATCTTTCAAGTGAGCTAACAATTAATCAACTTTTGAATCGTGCATGAGAGGACTTTGAATTGCAAAATTTGCTTATGTAGAAGCATTTTATCTCTCTCATTGTTGTTGTGTATGCATAAATTTGCTACAAAGAGCATCATGTGCATAACCAAAGGCACATTTTTCCTTCGGGTTGTTTCCCTTTGGCAAATTCGGGTATGCAAGACCCTAGCTTTAGGTTTTCATTAATGTTTTTTTTGTGTGTCTTTCAATGAAAGGCCTTTGGAGCTTGTGTTTACACTTAACTTCAATCAGCTTGGATTGTAATAAAAAGATCAAGAGACTTCTCTCTATAAAGGGGATGCTTGCTCAAGGATGTTCAAAAGAGCATGAATAGGTGTAATCCTTCCATGATTTTTCTCTTTTTTTTATCTCTCCATTCTCTATGCTTGGCTTAAGTAATTTTTCCTTCTAAGCTATGGTTCTTTCATGTTCAAAAGCTAGGCATACTAGAGTTTCAACACTTTGCTTCATGAACATTAACTCATCAAAAAATTAGATTTTATGTGTGCTAATCATATGTAATTGGCTTTGAACTTAGGTTAATGTAGATTCATTGCTCATTAGTCCTAGACTCTTAGTGATAGTCTTAATACTCCATTATTTTTTAACATGACCTAGGGCTATGATTAGGCTTTAGTCCTTTAATCCAATTTCCATAAACATCTCATATTGCAAGAAATAAAAAAGTGCTAAAAAAAATAAAACAATGAAGCAAAAAAGTGTCCAAAAAAGTAGCAAAACCGCTACTAGACACATGAAAAGAAAATTTCTATGTTATCTTGTGTCTTGTGAGGACTAGCGCCTTATTGGAACTTGGCAGGCGAGGGAAATCACCTTGGTTCACTTGGTCAAGGCCCTAAATCGATGCCCTGGGCTGATAGGGGTTAGCCATCACCTTGGTTGGCTAGTAGATTCTTGGAACACCTTCTTGAGGGTTCAAGAAGCCAAGACTCGCACCTAAACTTTCCTTGGGGTGATAGCCTTGTGTTGTGATTTACTTTTTTCAATGAACAACAAAACCAAAACTTCCATGAGCTTCAAAAATCTTTGACAATGTACTAATAGATTAGGAGCTTTTTTATATTCCGTAGACATGATAGACTTGAATGATCTCTTAATATTGGTCACATAGTTTTTAGGCTAATAGGTTCATGACCTTGCATTAGCTTAGGGTCTTAATTGATTGCTTGTGTTTCATGCATAAAACTAAGATTTCAAGTGGTTTAATCTTCACAGAGTAAGGTGTTTTTTTGCTTTATGTTGTCTAGTTTTTAACTATGATACACCCATCTTTTAGAAGCAAAAAATTCACTTTGCATGATTGTTCATTGTACTTCATATTTTTATCCTCGTGGGCTTTTGATGCTCATTACTTGTTCTTATGATTTGCAGCTCAATATTCTTCCCTGGACTTGCTTTCTACCATGTCATTGTGATTTGCTTCACCGACACACGAGGACATGCGCCAAATTAGGAAGGGGTAAATGTTAGCAGCGGCTAACACAGGCTACCGGTTATGCATCAAGCGGGAGATATGCTATGGTTGTGCATAATATTTCCAACTCACTTTGTATAAGTCTTGGGCTCATTGGGAGTTCCAAAGTTGTATATGCTAGCTAGAGGGCTCAAACTTAAACCCATAGTAGAAGGGATTGTGGTAAAAGCCTTTAAAAGGAAGCCTTTATGCAAGAAGGCTTCATTCTTGAGTACCCACTCTTGAGGATCCACTTTTGAGAGCTCTCTCTCTCTCTTGAGTATTCACTCTATGGATGGCCTAGCCTTGAGCTTAATGCCCATGCTTAAGAGGCTAGTGCTAATCCATTGTAATTAGAGAACCATTCTTAATCTAATCTCTACTTTCTCATTAGTCTACTTCTTCTCTATTCATTATGTCATGAAGTAGTTTCACATTTCTCATATTCTAGATTTGAGTATTTGTGATGACCTCTTGCTATTAACCACTCCTATCCTTCTATAAGCACTCAATTTGTGATATTTAACATCACTAATTAGGTTGATTAAGTTGGTTCTTAATCTTGTAATTAGTGTGTGTGCTCTATTGTTTACTTGTGTATGGATAGGCTTTATGAAACTCTAGCACCATTCACTTTCTCTGTGTAGCTTTTGATGAAGTGCCTTGATTGGCATGTGGTGATTGGAGAGGCCAACACCATTGCAATTAGTGTGTGCTTATCATTAGTGTACTTTGGGTTTCTAGTCTATGGTAAGTTGGACTTTGATGAGCTTAATGAGTGTAGGTCATGCTTGATTAATGATGTGATTAGAGTTAGTGATTTAATGACTAACCTCTACTGCATTGGATGAGCATACTTATGAATCCTCTTATTCTATTCATCCGATGCTCGTGCTTCCATGCCCTAGACGGGTTGCCAATCCACGGATTGATAATTTTGTGTGGGTTGCAATTAGGTCATTGCTACAATGCCTCCCTATAGCAAAAGAACCTACTAAGGTAGTGTATCCCACGTAGGGTGGGAAAAAAAAAACATTACCGCTTGATGTCAGGGGGAGGCCTTGAAAACATTTATAAGTTGTTACGGTCTAATAGTTGTATTTGTACTTAAGTTTGTGTGTGTGTGTGTGTGTGTGTGTGTGTGTGAGAGAGAGAGAGAGAGAGAGAGAGAGAGAGAGAGAGAGAGAGAGAGAGAGAGAGAGAGAGAGAGAGAGATGTGTCCAAAATACCCCTCTGAATATTTTGTGAGGTAGACCAAGCAAGGAAGTAGTAGGTACATCCTTACAGGATGCCGTGAGCCAGAGCAGGCAAGGAAAGAAGCGTGCAGATCACAATCTTGAGAAAGAGAGAGGGGGAAGAGATATATTTAATAAGTTGTAGGTCATGCACAAGGTCATGAAGAGGAATGAGAGATCATGTTTCCAATCTTGTTGTGGTAAGGTAGGTGAACCCACTTACGAGGTACATGTTAGGCAATGCTAATGTGAGCCCATGAGGTTTCATCACCATAAAATCTTTGCAGATGTATGACATCAACTTTTAAGGTGCAAATTGTGGGTCATAAAGATCTCCACCTATTTGTTAATTGTATCAACTTGACTCAGAGCTAGTGTTGATGTAACCTTACACCAATTTAGCTAGCAAACGGCTATTTGAATTATGTAGCCATACTAAGTTTCAACCTGTTAATGCATGTGGTCTAGGGAAGTGTGGACCTCCCCCTTTTGTAAATGTAAGGTATATAATAAAACTTATCCTGGAAGTATTATCTTGTGAACTCACATAGTGTCCTTAACAAAGCCATGCTTATTATATTATGCTACACCTAAAACCAGCTTTCCAACTTAAAGAGAATGCTATAGCTCGCTAAGGGCTAGCAAAGGCACTACATGGATCCCCATCATGGGATGATGGGAATGGGATTATGCTAGCTAGGGTGGATAAAAGAGAAACATAGTGCAAGTGTGTGAAAGCAAGATTATCACTCAAGTGAATTAGGTTCCAAGATAGATTAGCTTGGACTCATAAACACAATCTTGAGTATTGACTTAGCTTAGCATAGGCTCAACATAGACAAGCATGTAGTGCAAACTTGAATTGTGTTGTTTATTCATGAAAGTGAGCTTTAAGTAGCTCGATAGCTTGACTCCATTACATGTGGGATAGTTCCTCATCTTCCCTCCTTCACTCATACTTTAGGACCAAGCTCACACTTTACAATCCTCCCCTTAAGGTTTGGACTAAGACAAAACAATGAAGATGCAATATCCACACATGATGATAAGTTGGTATCCACACATGGTGGTAATATCCGCATAGGCTGACAAAATCCACACAAGATGATAATATCCACATAGGAAAATAAAAGTCATCCCTTACAAGTAGAGAGGCTGCATCTTCAAAGTATGTCATCTCATAGAAGACAAGGTTTTTCTTGCCTTTTTCTTCTTTGTCTTCTACCATGTGAGTTGATACTTTGTTAGGTCTCTTTCCTTCGTAGCTTCTACAGTTGATTCTACTGCCTCTCCTTTGTTAGATCTCTTTCCTTCGTAGCTTCTCCATTGCTACTGCCTCCATTTGAGTAGCATCGAGAAGGAGAGTGTCCCTTCTTACCGCATTTGTTGCAAGGTTTGTTTGTGTAGCAGTCTTTTGCTACACGTCCATTCTAAAAAATTCATAACACTTTCTTATAGTAAATGATGTCGATGGTGAATATCTTCCCCTTGAGGATGTTGCGACAAAAGCCCCTCCTGATGATGTTAATGAATCTTTCTAGTTTCTTTCTTCTACTTGGATTGAGTTGATGACATCTTGGAAAGGTGGAGCGTGTTCTTTTTACTCAAAATTTTTGATTAAATGGTAATAAGAAGGTGGAAGTGCACTTGATAGTATGACCACTTTGTCGTCTTCTGGTACTTCAACCTGGATGTAAGTGAGCTGCGTGACAATGCTCTTAAGCCTGTCATGCAAGGAGGTGATGATGGTTCCTAACGCTTGTTTGTCTTTGGTCAAATTTAGTGCACTTGCTATGAGTGTAGATGCCCTAGTGTGTACTCCATCGGGTTTGGCTTGTTGTTCTAGGGTTGTACTGACAATAGACCATAAACATTTTTCATTAGGTAACCCCTTAAATTTGTTTGCCAGGTGTGTGAAATCCTTCCCCGTTGTACTTTTCAATTCCCTTTTCCCCCATTGTGCTAATAGAGGGGTCTTAGCTTAGGAAACTCTCCTAGCCGGTGTTTGCCTCTTTACATGAGCACAAAAATTTGAAATTTATTTGTTGTGCTTGGCTGGATTCATTTCATTTCAAGGTGTGTGTGTGTGTGTGTGTGTGTGTGTGTGTGTGTGTGTGTGTGTGTGTGTGTGTGTGTGTGTGTGTGTGTGTGTGTGTGTGAAAGAGAGAGAGAGAGAGAGAGAGAGAGAGAGAGAGAGAGAGAGAGAGAGAGAGTTATTCCTTTGTGAAGGTCCTCTTCATCGGGGTGAAGCCCCTCTTCACAAAGAAGTAATACTCCTTTGCTTTGCTTTGATGCTTAGCTAAGCTCACGTGGAGTCCAAAGCTTTGAAATGATCCCCTTTTGAAAGCTTGTTGCGAAAGCTTTCTTCAGATTCTTGTTTGATGGCTGCCTTTGAAGGCCTTTGGAAAGCCTTCTAAACTTTGCTTTGGAATGCTTTTGAATAACCTTGGAACTTCTTGTAAGCTTTTTGGAGGCCTTGAGTTTTTAGCTAGCTGATCAAGGCTCCCTTTGTGTGCTTTTATAGCTCAACAATTTGCTCTGTGGGACTAGCCCCTTATGTGGTTTGGGAGGCTTTGGAGCCTTAGAAGATGAAACGGTGGGATGAAGCTCTTACAGGGCAGCAGGGCAGGTCGGGTAAGTGCAGGTAGCACGGGCAGCAGGGCAAGCATGCGCGGGCAGGCGTGGGGTCGATGAATAAAAGTCTTGTCCGCATGAAGCCCCCCCTGCGGACCCGACAAGGGATTCAACTGAATTGAATGCCTGCTTCAAGTCCGTCCACAATCCCACCTTGAGCCCATTACCCACACCAACAATAGCATAGACAAGTTAAGCTATCCAACAAGACTATTGGATTTGGTTGCCAAACATTGGTTGCCAAACATTCCAAATATAATAAATTTAATCACAAACTCTCTCTCTCTCTCTCTCTCTCTCACACACACACACACACACACATCTTTGAAATGAAAAAAAGGTTAGATGTTGGAAGGAGCTCCCGATCTCAGAATAAAGTGTTTGAAGACTCTATGGAAAGTTTGCAACGACCACTATTTCCACACATAAAAACTGTAAGCAATAGGTATGCGAGGTGGAAATAATCGAGCAATTAAAACACTCAAAGTACGCATAGATTGATTCCAAAAGAAAATGCAAGAACCTACTTAATGATGCTCAATTAGAGAGCTTATTGGAAACGAAATTGGAGGGGGAGGTACACTATGTGAATGCAACCATACACTAATTGAATGCAAAGAACTTATGTCTCTTAATCAAGCTTGATCTAGCTATGGAGGGTAGAGGCTCAATGGACTTTCACCATGAACTTGCCCACACATAGCCTAATCATGAATTGATTAGAGAGAATAGAAGCCTAATAATGATCCTTACATTATCACACAAAAGCATAGTAATGAACCTAGCTAGCACACGAAAGCTCTGATACCACTTGATGGGAATGGGATCCTGCTAGCTAGGGTGGATGAAAGAGAAACATAGTGCTAGTGTGTGAGTGTGTGTAAGCAAGATTATCACTCAAGTCAATTATGTTCCAAGATAGATTAGCTTGGACTCATAAACACAATCTCGAGAGTTGACTTGACTTAGCACAGGATCACCATAGACAAGCATGTAGTGCAAACTTGATTGTGTTGTTTATTCATGAAAGTGAGCTTTAAGTAGATCTATAGCTGGACTGCTCTACAGCTTGGCTCCATTACATGTGGGATAATTCCTCTTCTTCTTTCCTTCGATCAGACTTTAGGTCAAAGCTCACATGTTACAAGGGACAATGTGCCTTTGCCTCCGGTCGATGCTTGTCAATTACGTCTAGAGGTCAAAGATATTCTAGAAAGATCCATCACAATAGGATGCAAATATAATGTTTAGTCCATGTTTGGTGATTTTAAAGTGATCCCACGAGCTTACATTGCCATAAAGGCTTTACAAATGTATGACACCAGCTTCAAGATTCAAATTGTGGATCATAAAGATCTCCATGCATATGATTGTGCCGGGGTGTGGTAGAGAGCAATAGCTAAAGATGACCTCCTGTCTAGATAAGTGTGTGTGTGTGTGTGTGTGTGTGTGTGTGTGTTGTTGTTGTTGTTTTTAGATTTATACTTATACACAAAAGAACATAACAGTTCAAAAGACGGTTAAAGCTTTAGACAAAGGACAATGATTAGCACAAAAACAACTCAACCTTCTAATCATTTTTGTACATTATAGTGAGAATGAGGTATCTAGTGTTTGGTATACAAAATAGTCAAGAACAACTTATTCAAAAGTGAAAGAGGCCATGTTCAATAGTGATGGACAATAACTAAGCCAAAAAGATCCTAAATAAAGATAGAGTACTCATTTGCATCCATATGAACAAGACAACATATTTTTTGTCCTTGAATACATTTTACAGGTGTCAACAAACCTATTAGTTGTTATCCATGCCCTACTTAAAACCTTTTTAACTTATGCCTACCATCCATGTAGTGTTAAATATCAGCAAGTATCCATTATCAAAACAGTAATCCACGAATGAAAGTGACATGTGTGTGTGTGTGTGTGTGTGTGTGTGTGTTTACCCATCCTAACCCAAGCACCATACTCAATGAGTCGGAAGTAGGCCCATTGAGTATGGACCTACTGCCTCATCAAGTTGATGAGAATAGAATAGTCAAGTGTTGGCAGTTGTAGCACAGCTCACAACCCACCGACATAATGTCAATCCAGTGGATCGGAACCTGGCTAGTGCATGAAGGCATGGATGCACCAAATGCGACGGATTGAGGACTCCAATGAAAGAGTAGGAGTTAGTGATTAGAGAAGAGGGAATGAAACAAGAGATGGGAAGCTCTTCGCACACCTCGATCCATCACTCAAGTCTCACAAGCTCAAGGAAATGATGCTAATCTCTCATTAATGACTAACATTTACACACAAAAGCATGCACACACAAGCATATGGAAGCCAAGATTAGAGAAACGCAATGTCTTTATCTCAACGCACACACTCTAATCGAGCACACATATGAAGAAAGTGCACACCACATGAGGAAATTAGCAACAGGAAAGAATGATGAGAGACTAATAATCACAAATCTAAGCATCACAACACATAGAGAAATGGGAGAGAAGCATAGAGAGACAAATAAATTTGCATTATCAACCCAATGCTAGCTACAATGTGAGAGGGGAGCTCCATCTCCATAGCCACCTCTCTTCTCTACTCTCCACCCTAGCTCTCAAAAGAACGAGCTTCACATTGTAACATTTGACATTTATACCTAGGGTTTTTTAAGAAGTGGCCACCCGCCCAAATGTGCATAAAAAGCCTAGGCTCACAAACACAAGCTGAAACTGTCATAGCCCGTAGATACACACATGTATATTAGTATTATTAGAAAGTAGTAGCTTACACATAATGGGGTAAATCTCATAATACCTGGGATGTATAGAAAATAATGTACGATACAGAGACCAAGTAAACCTCTGTGCAATTATTATTTAAAAACAACAAATTTTCAAAATTTCCACTTAATTCCATCTCTTGAGAGACCCTCTCGTGAACATTCTATGAGTATTCCATGATCATCTTCAATCAAAATTAGAGTCATATTTGACACTTATCATAAGACAGCATCCAAATAGTCTTACCATTCAAACTAAACCCATGTCATCATCAAGTATAGGCTCATCCCCAATCTTATGAAAGTCACAAAAAATTACTAAGAAAAATAGATAATAGCATGCCGGTATTATGTTAGTTCAAGTGACAAATTGAAAGCCTTATCTTATATAAACTTCCAGGATCATGGAAACTATGACCTTTGAAATTGCAAGCATTGTTTATAAAATCTTCCCTTGTGAAATATACTCAGGTACTACCATAAATCTACCATCCTAATTCTACCACCATGAATGTGTGAAAAAGAAGAGCCAGCTTCAGCTACTAAAAATCACGACCTCCCAACCCAAAAGCTAGTGTGAAAGATCAGTATGAAGGCCAATCAGCTTAGTTTAAACCAAAAATCTTTGAGTTTTTCATCCTCACAATTGTATTAACAATATTAAAATTTATTAACTTACATACATAATAGGGTAAATCTCATAATAAGTGGGATGTATAACAAGTAATGTACGAAAATAAATACTAGGCCAGTCGATAATTAGAGACTCATACATACATGGAAACAATTCCAAAGTCAAAAACAAATGCTAACGGATCAAAACTAGGTCTTATCCAAACTTTGTTGATGAGTGGATGTTGTTTCCCATCTATATAAAGTCAATAGAAATCATGCAATTAATTTAAGAAATAGAAAAAGGTGACTAGGCTATTCAAGATCTTTAAAGTCCTTCTATAAAATCCATATAAAAAGCATGCAATTGATTATTTCCATCGTTCACACCACTTCTACTCTCCAAAGACGGGTTAATTTTAAAAAAAAACCAAGAGAAATTATGCTTCAAAGATATATATGTAATAATATGCAGTCGAGCTTGAAAAGTCAGCAAGTTTATCAAACAATCTAGCCAACTGGTCATCGTAAAAGGACCAACAACTCTCAAAAAGGCCAACAAGCTAATATTTATAGAATAGATCCTAAATTCCAAAATACAAAAAATCATTCAAATGATTGTACTCAAGTGTGTGTTATGTGTGATAAGTATCCTCATGTTGTATAAGCTATGTACACCCACATATGCTAAAATATCCTACTATTACTACGCTACCGATGTGGTTTAGAGTTATCACACTGGGTGAACTGAAAGCGAGAACTTACAAGAACTAAAAAGTATTACAAACAATAGAAATCACATAGTTACAAGTTAAAAATCTAAATGTATTAAGTAGGTGCACGGGCACCTAGCTGTATGTTGATCAAAATGTTGCAAAATCTTGATCTAATGAAGAGATGTTTTCTGTTTTCATCCATGTCTTGGATCATAGGCTATTTTCATGAACAAGCAATGCCATCCTGTGATTAGCCAAAGTTGTTTTCAAGTTACCAGTTGTACTTGCGTGTGTACACGCTCTCATGGTGGTGTGTGTGTGCGTGCGTGCGTGTGTGTGTGTGTGTGTGTGTGTGTGTGTGTGTGTGTGTGTGTGTGTGTGTGTGTGTGTGTGTGTGTGTGTGTGTGTGTGTGTGTGTGTGTGTGTGTGTGTGTGTGTGTGTGTGTGTGTGTGCACATGCACCCGTGAGAGAGAGTCTAAAAAATAGGGGATACTTGTAGTTGATGATGCAACCAAGAGTGAGTGTGTGTGTGTGTGTGTGTGTGTGTGTGAGAGAGAGAGAGAGAGAGAGAGAGAGAGAGAGAGAGAGAGAGAGAGAGAGAGAGAGAGAGAGAGAGAGTGTGTAACTCACTACACAAGGAGGCAAAGGTAGGTGAGTATTCTACTGAGCAAGCGAGTCACAACTATGTTTGTGTATGTGTGCATGATATAGGAAATATGTGCTTCAAAGCTGTCGTGAGGCATAGCAAGCAAGGGAGTAGGCAGGTAAGTTTGTAAACAAAGGGTGTTTGATGTATCCATGCTATTGATGCCCTGTGTATGTGTAGAAGAGAGAGAGAGAGAGAGAGAGAGAGAGAGAGAGAGAGAGAGAGAGAGAGAGAGAGAGAGAGTGATGTACACAATACACTCTCTAACGATGCCATGAGGTAGAACAAGGCAGGTAAGTGTGTGTAGATAGGGTGGGTAGGCCAAGAAAATTGACCCTCTATGAGAGCCAAGAACATGCATGAAGAGATGAGCACTAGCGTGGGGCTTTTAATGAAAACCATTGGAATTCATTCCCAATATTGGTTTCTTCACTAGGCAGATCTATTGCAAATGCACTGGCCACTAAGGTGTCAGTTCAACCCCATGAAAAGAAAATTGTCACATTTTCTCTGGTCCGAGATGCACCCAGAGTAAAGTTCTCAAAAGAAGGTTCATCCTACAGATAGAATTCTTGTAAGGGTTTGACAAATATTATTGGTGGAGTAGGTCATAGTTGTGTGTAGGGGTGTGAATATAATGGGGAAAAAACATATATATTCAAGAATTACATTAAAGTTTCCACCAGATAAGATGTGTATCTTACTCATCTCTGTTATGTTCCATGTGCAAACCATACATCAGGGAAACTTTACTAAACATAGCAACTTAGAGTAGTCAACCTATGAGTGAGCAACCTACATGAATGATTTGCCTATGCACATGCATTTGTGTGGTGAAAATAGGTGTGCTGAGCAGAGGAAATCAACATCGAATGGGCAAGGGGTTGTGGATAGAGACAGCTTGATTTTGTGATGGAGACATGAGGTAAGTGCATGGGTGTGTTCTTTATACACAAGAAGAATCCAAAAGAGGTCATTCTATACATGCAAGAAGATCAAGAACAAGAAATACATACGAGGGTTCCAGCTTGTAGAGCACGAGATATCCATCTCAAAACTTTGAGTTGTACACATTATTTTAAAGAAAGGATCTAATGCTCTACACATGCATGTTCATGTGTTGTCAAATGAGCAGAAAGTCAGTTATCTCATTGGATGGAGAAAAAAGAAGATAGAGAGATCAAATCTACAGAGAAGAGATTGATCAAGGTAATTTGTATGATCAAGGAGGCAACCAAGTCATGTCCATTGACCCTCCACAAGATGTTCCCAAGGGTGCTTGCCAATTATTGCTAGGGATCAAGTAGCTCTAATAAGATCCACCGCACCACCAATTTGTTTTTTTTAAACCAATTTTGTGAGACCTTGAGAGGGCCTTTTTGTGTTGACCTTAGTCAATTTCATGTGCCTACTTGTGCAAGGGTTGGGTAGAGGACTGCAAGGTAGGAGGTATGGGCTAGAATTGGCAGTCTCATAATGTGTGGGTGTACATGGGTGTATGTTGGAGATTGAAACCATTATGATAGTATGCCACAAAAATTCCCATATTAGGAGGCAACAATATTAAAAAACAAGACTAAATTCTTGAGTGTGTGTATGTACTAGGGTGGAGTAGAAAATCATAGTGAGCTCAGGGTTAAGACAGAAAAACGTAATAGCAAGCTTTGAAGTAGAGTTCAAGGTACAGTATAGATAGAGGGATACCAAATTGTATGATAATCTAGCTACTATTTGTTATCAAGATTTTGTGTGTGTGTGTGTGTGTGTGTGTGTGTGTGTGTGTGTGTGCACGTGCGCACGTGCATGTGTGTGTGGCACTCCCCCAACCGCAGGAGAGGGTCCATAGGGTTGGAGGTAGCTCCCACCATGTGGAACCCTACCAACCAAGTTGTATCAAATGAGACAAAAAACAACCAAGGAAAATTGTGTTGCAATGTTCAAGTAGGGGCCATAAGTGGTGAATAGGGTACCATAAAGTGGTGCCCGACTTTAAAAGGCATTGAATCTAAGATAAGATGCTATTTATCAAATTATAGTAAATAGAGTAGTGAATAGGAGATAGTCCCTTACTATTGCACATACCTATTGAATTGATCTCTATTTTAATAGATGGTATAAGTGTTTGTTCATGGAAACCATCCAAGATCCTACAAAACCAAGCTCATATGAGTACAATTATAATGCTATTTTGAGCTAAACACAAAATTGATAACATTATCATTCTCAATCCTCTGTGCACAACATTAAAAAATAGTTGTACCTCTCATTGACTAGATGAATGAAAAAATCTTTCCAAACTATCATGGTGGGTTAGGTAGTCCACTTTTAGAAGTAGATGATGATGTGCCATGACTAGAGTTACGTATATGGTAAGCATCTATATTCATGTTATCTGCCCTTGACCGGAATAAGAGTCCACTGGACCCCAACATATCCTCTTGGATTGGGTGGGCCAAATTAAAAATGATAAATAGTCATAAAACAAGAAAAACCATGGATATGATTAAAGTGTCCACCCAATCTTCACAAGTGAAACATGTATATCAAAACAATAAACATGGTTAATATAGTTAAGAAAGTTAAGAGTGTTACCCTACCTTGACCAATTAGGAGCCCAAAGGGCCCCAAACCCATTCACTTGGATTAGGTGGGTCAACTTAAGGTGAAACTCTAGATTCAGGCTAAGGTATACCCAAACATATTAGGAGCCCAAGACCCCTAACCCATCCTCTTGGATTGGGTAGGTATGGTCAAAACTTAATATAGGTCTAAGCCCATTGTATGGTATTAGCCCGTGACCAAGAGCTAGTTAGGAACGCGTGTGTGTGTTTATGTTTGATTATCTAACAATAGTTTGACATGTGCAAACTATTGAATTATACAATGGAATTAGAACAAATCATATGTGTATGCAAAAAATGAGATTTAAAGCTTGCCAAAAGATACAAACCAAACTTTACAATATGACAATTATAACATTTTATATTCATGGAGTTTGTATACAATTATTCTTGAGGAAAAATAAAAATATCCAAGGACATTTATGGTAATGTCAAAAATTGGAATCAGCTTACGGATGATGACTTGCTACTATTGTTGTGGTTGCCATTGTAATCCCAAGGTAGGAGACTATTACCTGACACCATCCAAGAAACACGAGCATGTTAGTATTGGCATTGCTTGGGAAGACAGGTCTCACTGACCCCTTCCACTTGTTATCGATGTTAGAATTTACAAAGAAACCAACAACTAAACAAACATCTAGGTGCAATTAATGTCTAAAAATCTAATATCCCAAAAAAATTGGGCAACGTCTTGTTTGTTTTACCAAAAAAAAATAAAATTTCTAGCTATCTCCATTTCCTAAGAGACCCGAGGATTCTATGAGTATTCTATGATCATCTACAATCAAAATTAGAGTAATGTTTGACACTTATAATATTATTATGACAACATCTAATGAGTTTCTATTCACACTAAACCCATGTCCTCATCAAGTAAAGGTTAGTCTCCAATCTTATGAAAGGTCAAAAAAATTTATGGATCAAAATATATATTAACCTAATAGTAATATGTTAATTCTAGTGAAAAATTGAAAGCCTTATCTTCTGGAGTCTTACCACGCACCAAGCGAGTTTTTTCGAGCAAAGACAAACCCGAGCAAGTGTTTGTACGCAAATAGTAAATTTTATCATCAACAAAATATTTATTGTTGGCTATATACTGATGTACTACAGCAAAAAGATTTTTCAATGGATAGACTACCTCCTAAATTCCAAAAGATCAAAGTTTACTTTTTAAAAAAGTAACACAATATCTAAAAATATTATCTTCTGGCTCAATCTCTATTTATTTAATTGTAATCTCCTCTGCTTCTACTCTTCTTTGGCTTGGATTTTTCTCGCTTGGGCTTCACATGTTTGAGCATGAAGTAAGGTTGATAGACTAATAAGAGTTCTAGACCTTTACTTAATGCTAGTCATTCTATGTTTCTTTTTGTAAGGTAAGTGCTCCCTTGTCTAGTACTTTGGTTCTTAATTGTCATTTATACTTGAGGCATGTGCATCCTTCCTCCTCTTAGCCATATCAATTTGATAGCACCTCATTAGTTCATTTATACACCAATCATCCCTTCCATGTCGTCTTGCCCTGCCCATACTACAAGGTTGTGATCTTCATACAAGGGCACCCTTTTTACATGACACATGTCAGACAAACACTATGAAAGACTTCTTTGGTTACAATAAACTCATGTTTTTCTTTAATTGACCAATATATGTCTTTTTTAATCAATCCACAAAAACAACAAAAGATTTTGGCACTTTTCGATTGTGATTTTTTACCATACAATGTGAAAGAGGGTGGCATTGAAGGAAACAATATTCAAAAATTCCAGGCTAGTTTTGAGGGTGGCATTGAAGGAAACTGGCTAAATTTGGAGGAGTTTAGTATAAAACTTGGTAAAAATCCAAAATTTTTTGTTAAAATATTCATTGTTTTTTTTCCATTAGTTCCTACAAAAGGTTTTGGTGAACACTTACTCGTAGGATCCTCTCTCTCTCTCTCTCTCTCTCTCTCTCTCTCTCTCTCTCTCAATCAAGAGGATAGAGGATCCTTGGAACATTTTTAAGTCTTTTGGTGAAAATTGACTTAGACAAAGAAGACAACCCCACCAAACCTTTCTTGACAAGTGGAGACTGGCAAGTACTTGAGCACTTTTGACACCTTAACATTGTCTCGTCCAAATGCCTTCTTAAGCGGAGGATCACATAAGATCTGCGATTTCTTAGTACTACTATGGAGCTTTTGAGCCTTGATGTAGTCCCATACTCGCTTGAGGGCATCAAGCCTCGTGGTCTCCGAGGTTTGCAAGATGGGAGCCAGGCTAGAGGAGACCCTATGGAGGATTTGAGCGCCACCTTTGGGCTCGGGCTTGGGGTCGGACTCAATAGTGGTTTTGAGTTCGGCCATGGGCACTTTCTTGCTCATCTATTCATCAACTCATGCAAAACATAGAGCAGTCACACACTAGACCAGGGGCAAGATCCCGTTCGATGGCAAGATGAAGGATCGTGTTGATCGTAAGAAGACAGATTGGAATTGGCTGGGGTTGAGTGATCAAAGATGGCACTTGCACGTACAATACCCCATACTGTAGCAACAAGGCTGCACGATACAACCGAGCATTGGATGGCCTATACCAAAAAGCACCTACATGGACGAGAAGAGAGAGGTAGAGGTGATGGCGAGGAAACTTTACACAGCTTGTCGGTGAGAGAGGAAAGTGCTGACGAGATGGGATGGCTACAATAGCACACACAAAATCCCTCATTTCTCTCTCTCTCTCTCTCTCTCTCTCTCTCTCTCTCTCTCTCTCTCCTTCTCTCTCTCTCTCTCTCTTTTAAAGAAGAAGGAAGTGTCAATGCAAATTTGCCAAAAAAGTAGTACATGAGCGAGCTAGCATGATGGAGAACTTGATTTCAGCATGCAGGAATCTAACTACAAATGACCATAAATGAAGAGCAGTGCATGCTAAGGTAGGTCAATGTAGGCGATGGTGACCAATCAAACGTAGTTTTCGTTGTTGCCAAAGATTATGCAGGCGATGTTGATGTTGAGGCCAAGGCAGGTGGTGAGCAATAGGTTGGGCAAGGTAAGCTTCACACATAGAGAGTCAGAGATCCTAGCAAGCCGGCACCAGATTCAACAAGGATGCACATTGAAGTGCGGAAGGATGCGGCTACGCTGCGGCACCACTCAGTTCGGCCATCGCCACCATTAGCACCAGAAACCCTGTGACCATGCGCTTGCTGGAAGCCATCTCTCTCTCTCTCTCTCTAGAAAAAAGCAGATCTGAAGACTCTTGCTCACCATAAGAGCACAATACAAAACTTAGATACACTTCTTCAAAATTCCTCATTCGAGATATCGAAAGCATTGCCTTAATCCTAATAACAAGCTTGGATACACTCATCTTAAAATGTCCCAAAAGTAAAAGAAATCGTAGCATTCAAAATTCGCTTGAGTTCAAAAATGAGTTTCACATGATCATAAGCCAAGCCAGGTTCAAAAGACTCTTTTTGTCAAGAGACCCTAGTACTATACCTCAAAAGGGAACATCAATCTACAAAAGAGAAGCCTCCTCAAAAAAGAAACTCAAGCCACAGCTCCCTTTAGAGCTCCTGCTTTCTTCTTGGCTTCTTCAACAATTGACAGCTTAATACCCTTGCCTCTTGGTAGAGTCACCCAGGGCTTGCTTCCTTTACCAATAGTAAACACATTGCCAAGCCGGGTGGCAAACTCTTGATCGGTAGCATCTTTTACATGCACAACTTCGAAACTTCCCTTATGCTTTTCACGGTGCTTGATAATCCCAATCCTGCCTCAGTTGCGACCACCAATAACCATAACAATGTTGCCAATGTCAAACTTGATGAACTCTACAACCTTTCCGGTCTCAATTTCAACTTTAATGGTGTCATTGGCCTTGATAAGGGGATCTGGATTGCGAATGGTGCACCTATCAAATGTAGTGATGTAGGGAATCTCCTTCTCACGGAAGGAGGCATCTCGGACCTTGCATAGCTTGTACTTAGACTCTTCAAGACTGAGGGAGTGCAAAGTGAATCTTCCCTTGCTATCATAAAGGAGCCGAAAGTTCTCTCCGATTTTTGCAATGAACACAACATCCATAAACCCAACAAGGTAACACTTGTCCATCCTTACTTTCCCATCCACAGATATGAGTGGCTACATTGCAATGACAACCACTTCACGATAGGCCAAGGCATACTTCAATCGATTCCTCAACGAGACAACCATCGGCAGACATTCCCTCGTCTTATGTGGTCCAGGAGAGGGCTTGGGCACAAAGTCACCACCAAGAGAGGAGGACCCAACATGAATTTTAGGAGGGACAAGAAAAACGCAAACTCTCCGTGAAGAAGTTAACCCTAGATCCATTGAAGGACGTGCACAGAATTAAAAAATGGGGCAATGGGGCGTGATCATGGTAAGCATGAGAGTGAGACTATTTAGCAGAGACGTGTATGAGACGTGTATGCGAGCGAGACTATTTAGCATTGAGACGTTTGAGATGTTTCTTGAGACCGCCTGCCATGGTTTCACGCTGTTAAAGCGCGCCGTCACCTCCTTTGCGCGGTGCTGAAAGAATTCTCTCTCTCTCTCTCTCTCTCTCTCTCTCTCTCTCTCTCTCTCCCTGAAAGAGCGCGCGCCGGCGTGCGCTCTTTCAAAGAGTTTCTTTTCTACCAAGAGAGAGTAAGGTGCACAGAGAGTGGAAAGTGAGGCGATGCAACACTAAAAGCAGGCAGTTGGCGGGCGACGGGCAGCGGGCGACGGGCAGACAAGGAGAGATAGGGAAATTGATAGAGCGCGCAGAGGGCGACCTGCCATGCATTACTATTTAACCAAAAAAGTTTTTTTTTTCTAGTTGTGGGAAATCTGTCTCACTCTCTCACGTTGGTCTGAAGCATGCAAAGGAAAGGTGTCAAGGGAGGGCTTTGGGTGCTGAAAAGTGGACTTGAGGAAGTTCTAGGCATGAAGGCTTGGGTGTTGGGCAAGCGACGAGGACTAGAATAGGGTGTTTATAACAACACCATTGGAGAGCGTGAAGACGAAGGGAGAGAGAGAGTTTTTTTTTTTTCCCTTGTCAGTCTTGGAGTGCAAGAGTAGGATATTCTAACCAGCTCATGTGTGTGCATGGTCAAGGGCTTCGAAGAATTTGGGAAGTTGTGTGCAAGAAGGCAGAGCAAGGGAGACAAATGGTTTGAGAGCGGCGGTTGTAGTCTGGGGTGGAAGGCGCAGGTAGAGCACGACACTGCTGTGGAGGCGCAATGCCTTCTCTATCATTTCATGATTTTCTCTCTCTTTCTCTAGATGCAGCGATGATCAACACTGTGGTAATTACTTTCTCCCTTGACCTCCACAGACTGAAAAAAAGGGAGTTGGGGGTACCCTTTGAGCCCATTAAGTAGCTCTTGCATGCGGGTGCAGAGGAGGGGGGGGGGGGGGGGGGGGGGGGAGAGAGAGAGAGAGAGAGAGAGAGAGAGAGAGAGAGAGACGAGCGATGGCGTACAAGCGAATGAGCAATCGCGGCAAGCGGATGAGCACAAAGAGTGATTCAAGTGCTAATGGCAAGCTACCGTCCGAGAGGATAGAGTGTTGCAAGTGATGTGACAATGCCAGTATGTGCTTCAGACCAGAGAGAGAGAGAGCATGACTAAGAGAGAGGTATGTATCAACAATATTGAAAAATTGTTTGTCTTGTGGAATTTCCCAAAATTCGTAGCATTGCACATGCGATTGACTATGGAGAATTGCACTCTCTCTCATGTGTCCGCACCATCGAGGGCGTGTGGGCTCGCACAAGAAGAACTGCCATGTGAGGTTGTTAGTCGAAGATTCTTGGCATCGTGGTCGCTCATAGGATGATTGATGTAGTCGAGGGCTATGGAGAGAGGTGAGGGGCCCTTGCGGGGGGGGTGCGTGGTGCGTAGAAGAGGTGCATATCATAAAAATGAAAGGGTGGTGGGGAGTGAGGGGAATCTTTCCAATTAATAATCCAATTTAGTTAAATGTGAGCCAATATGTATTGAGAGAGAGAGAGAGAGGTGTGATTTAGCAGATACGCCTCTCCGGTCTCCTTTTGCTGCCTCTATCCGTCCCCACCAAAAGTTCTGAACTCTTGCCTCGTAGGAGCACGTGCTGTCCCTACATTGCCTCGCTTAGTCCAACACCACAATTCTTCACACTCGATGCTTAATTGGGTTGGGGAAAACCCTACTCAACCCACAACACCAAAAACAATGGTGTGACACAAGATTAGGCCGGGCTGCATCAACATGTAGAAGCTCTACTTGTGACAGAGTTTAAGGTCGCTTGACGCACATCAGCACAGATATGTTGATCCTACATCATGCACGATCTCCACCTCCTCAACCTCTTCCCTTCCAGGCTTCCCTCGCCCATATGCGATCCCCTCCTCCTCCGTCTCTTTCTATCTCTCCTCCATCTCTCTTTATCTCTCGAAAAAAAAAAAGTCCACACCGCCATGAGCTCTTTTAGACACTTTTTTTTAAAAGAGATTGAGAGAGAGTGAGGAGAGAGAAAGAGACGGGGAGGGGTTGGATAATGCAAACAATCAATGAAGGGCCCGACACTGGGACACACAAGGGAATAAATACACCCACCAGCAAGTACACGTGTCTCTGCACAGATCGGCTTACAAATTTGCAAACTTCCAGGGCATGTACAAGTTCATGTGTACGCATGCTGCGTGCACGTGCACACATGTATAAATATAAAATTAAAATCTGATGTATGGACACAGATACACTAAATGCAAGTGAGTGCATGCACACACATTTGGAAGTGTTGCATGCACATATGTACATCGCATGTGTGCGCACATATATATGCTCCATTGATTTGTTCCAAAAAATAAACATACAAGGTATCTTCTGAAGACGCCAAATTTAGAATCTATGCACGACGCTGCAAAAATGGTGCAAACAGAAAGCTGCCATGGCACAATTATGCGTAGAGAAGGCTAGTCAAGGGCCAAAAATATTTGAGAGGAGCAATCGTATCCATGCGAGAGAAAGCGGCATACAGTTGCCAAAGCACTAGTACATGGAACTTTTAAAAGAAATAGGTAATTGTAGTAAAATTACAGCCAAGGCAATGGGGATCATATTACATGCAAGAGTTTGAACAACATGAAGCCAAGCCTACTATGAGGAATGATACATAAGCGCAGGGACAGGTTGAAGAAAAGATACCATGGAACCACTGGCGCACACAAGTCCCCTTGCAAACATTCTGTGCCCATCCTATAATTGCAGAATCATCAAATGTAATCAGGAATGGAGACATCACATGCAAGTGCCTCTTTACTTCTTTGTATCGCTGCCGCCAGTAGTCGGCCTGAACGGCAATCGGCAAGTTAACAAGCAGCCATTAGAGCATACTATAAAATGAAACATTCATGGTACTTAGCGGTGTCACAAGCTTTCTACACGCATTCACGCATGCACATCTACCAACATCACCAGGACAATGAGTTCTGGTTTTACTTACAATCCCACAAAGACTTTGAAGGCGTCATAAATTCCCCATTGGGCTCCAGTTAATGCCCCAATCATCACAATACGAAGAGGAAGACCGTGCGTAAAGAGGCCAGCCGGACCAAGCTTTTGAATAGCCTTCATACAAAAAGGAAGGCAGTTACCAAAACTAAAAGATGGACATCATCATGATTTATAAAGCATGTAAGAAGAGCCTTACATCACCAATGGTAGCCCCATTTGAACTATTTAGGAAAGAAACTAGGTTGTCTGCAGGATGAGAAACGATGGCACAGAAAACTCCTGCGACATACCCACCAGCAAAGCTGACTGCCAATTGTGTTGGTTTTGAGCACTCATTCTTTGGGGCAGGCACCATGTTATGGTAAATAAGCTCTACCGCCTTCTCAAAGCAGGCAAACTTCATCATGGTATCTGAAAGTGCATGAAATTGCCAGGTTTTAACACACGGGACAGAATGATGTTAACAAAGAGCTCATTAAACTAGAAAAGGGTGAGAAATCTATATATGGCAGCGAGAAATTGCCGGGTTTTAACACAAGGGACAGAATGATGTTAACAAAAAGCACATTAAACTAGAAATGTGGGCTGAGTTATATTCATGAAAAATCTTCATATGGGGTTTCTAAATTAGGCCTTGGAACGGACATGATATGGTGGATTTACAAATATTGAACCCCCCGAGATTAAACCATCCACAACTCTGCATTACAAATGAAGGCAACATAAAGTACCACACAGTAAGGAACTAACTTACAAGGAATTTGCCGTCCCCAAAGTGGCACTATACCCTTGTACAACCTGTCAAATGTTACTGAACAAGACATTATAAGGAGACATGAAACAAAGAGTCAGTCGACAAAATGGGACGCAATGCAATACAAACACACACAGATCAAACCTCAAGTCAGAGAAAAAGAAGTGTAGGACATACCCAAGGTACCCCTCTGAAGCAACAAATTTTGGAAAACCATCAGCCAAACCTCGTGCAAAGTTTGGCTGGGTTTGCACGCGCACTTTTACCGCTTCAAGTGGACACAATGCTACATCCGCAATGAACTCTGCAGACGCAGCCCCAGCTAGGTATATTAGAGATTTGTACTTTGCTGCATTCTCAGCACCTGCCATGTCTGAATAGTACTTTTTGAAGAACTCGTAAAAGCAAAATTTGCAGGCTCCTTGCGCACTATAGCCAAGCAATGTTGGCACCCAGCCCTTGAAAAGGCCCCTGAACCCCTGCTCCTTCCAAAGGATACTAAAACCACTTGCAATGCTTTTATATTTGATTGGATCAATCTGTTACCAAAACGAAAAAATGTCAAAGACATCTATGCTCTCACAAAAAACATTGTAAAATCATGTGCATTACGAATCTTCACAGTAAAAATCAGGCCCGTAGGGTTCACCATGTAATCATGTTAATATACCATGTGAGTTCAACAGGAAAAGTTTTCTATTTTTAAAAATTTAAGCAATTTAGCAAAGATACAATAACAAGAGGGATTTCTTAAATCCTTTTTGGGAAAGAACCCTTTGATAAATTAAAAAAAACGGGTCAATAGAATTCATGTCAACATTTTAACAAGGGGTTTTTCTAAATACCTTGCAAACGCACATTACATAGGGAGGTTCCTAATAGTGGACCCCCCAAGAAATCAGGTATGCGATAAAAAACAAGAAGTGATAAATGTTGATCATGGTGCAAATGGCTACTTGCTTAAAGATCAATGGCATTAAGGAGCTACAACTAGCTTCAATTCTTCTTAAAGAAATGAACTCTTTGTGAATCACACAACTCTTCCGTTGATGTAAGCGCAATCTTGGATCATGCATTTTTATTTGAGTAAGCATTGCCTCGATCATACAAACTCTTGTTACAAAGTCTCTGAATATGATCTGAAGCACATTGCCTCATGCTATACGTGATCAACCCAACATCAAGGATGAAAGGTCTATCCTGTAGCTATCATATGCACCACAAGGTCCAAAGCAGGTTACTTGGTGATTTTGCTAGCAATTGAGAATAAGCTTTGATCTGATGGTACATGCGGATGTCACATGTAACATACGATATTTAGATCCGCCAATTTACATGCAAGATGAAGGATTAGACTAGATATGTTGCTCAGTCTCATTCATTTGTATCTGGGTTAAGATGAAAGTTTTCCTCTTCCCTTAACTGGTAACATATTATCGCATTTGGGATATTACAAAATAGTAAGGAGATTAGGACTCCTTAGATTTCTCTCTGTGCCGTAGAATAGCAATTTTCTCAAGATTTGTTACTACTTCAGCAAACGCAACATCCCCTCTTTTCCTCTCCCACGAGTGGAGGAGAACTCATCAAATGGCTATGTGCCCAAATCTATGAGTAACTGGGTTTCTACTACAACTTCAACAGTACAATAAAATACTTGTGGTTGGCACCCACAAAACAATGTGAACATGAGCTCCATCCTCATCAGTGCAATGTTCACCATTCGAGTTCGAAGTCTTCAATGACGGCGCCACCGTAAACAGTAAAGCATTGTACAAGGCATGGTACAAAAAAAAAAGAGAGAGAAATGAATACCTGCATATTGCATTTGACGAGATCGAGAGGGGTGAGGGCAGGATGGGTGAGGCCACAGCTGAGAATACCTCCGGCTGCACAAGCCGCATAGAAGCAACGTGAGTACATGTCTATGCTGCCTGCTTTTGAGGGGGGCTCACTGGGAGAAGCAGCGCTGAAATGGGCTTCATTTCTCTTGGCTTTCTCTGACGATGGCGGCGATGATGGAGTGTGCCAGCCTGCTTCTTGCAAGATAGGCGACAATTCACGGCTGTGTAAAGCTCCCATATTCACACATGCAGAGAGCTGCCCAATCTCGAGCAGCAATCTCAGATACAAAGCAAGCTCTCTCTCCTTAGATACAAAGTTCGCTTGCTCTCAGTAGCAAATAGCAATCTAAGCTCCCTCGCGCGCGCGCGCTCTCTCTCTCTCTCGTTCTCGTGTGTAGGTGTCCTCTTTGTACCGTCCCACTTGTCCAGCTCCTGCTCTTTCCCCCTTCTTCTACAAAAACTTTAAAATGTATTTTCTTTGAATAGCCCTGCAGGAGGCCCATTGCTAAATTCTAATGGCTACATAAGGGGCGGGCCTCCTCGGAACTATTTGACACCCCCTTGTCAGGTGGGATCAATGGTCCACGATCTTCGAACAATCTTAATCGTCCGTTTATTCATAGGAATAAAAAGATTTTAATTGATTGAGCCCTCGCAACTTGAACCCACCACCTACTCTTTCATTAATCTATCTCGCGCTACTTGAAATGGAGGTGAGAACACTCGGCCATATAACAAAAATTAAGGGAGATCACTTTGGGATGCTCTAGGTCACACCATGATCACTTTGAAACAAGTGGGCTCACAAGGTGATCACATCTTGATTGGGATTCACAAGAGGATCACTTGATGTTTACATGAAGTTTACGTGGAGTTCACCTTAATTGTGATCACATAGTGATCGCTTGGGGATTATTCCGCCATCGAACAGTGCAAAACCGATCCTGCTGCACCCAATCAATAGGGACCGTAGATCCCACCTGACAGAGGGGGTATCAATTAATCACGAGAGGCGGGCCTTACGCTCATGTCATGCATGGGTGTCACGCATGTCTGATGTGGCCTTGCTCAAACAAGCGTGAAAGGGATGTCCGGCCAACCAAGTCACACTAGTGGACATACAAGTATTTAAAATTTCTGAAAACTACTTATTGATGTTGTGAGCCAATCACCTATGCGAAGGCCGCTCTGGGCAAAGGCAATGAAGAGGGGATGTGGTCACCATCACAACTTACAAGGGTGTTGTTGGCCATGAAAAATAGCCACGCCTGTCTGCTCTTTAGTCCATTTCATCCTCCCATATAGAGTGACAAATTCTAATTGGTGTTGGAGAGACGTCGTCATCACAAGCATGATTCCAAGTATGCATACTACTTAAATTTGTGCACAATAGAAAGATAATTAGTCTTATAAGAAAAAAACATTGATCATTTAAAGGAAACATGTACATTTGCTTACTCTAATGTAGCATTGTAAGCATTGACAAGGTTCATACTTTCCTTAAGCTAGATTCCTTGCATACATCTAGCATCTTCAAAAGGATAATTTTTGAACTTAATAAGATACCGTCTGATAATCTTACCATGTCGTAGTACCTTGTCTTCATGCCAAAGGATGGATTTGGGCTGTAGCACCTCTTCTTGGTCTTCGATTTCGTGAGGGTATTGAATAATTGGTTCACTTGGTGGCTCTGTTTTGTAGGACTTAAGTAGGCTCACATAAAAAGCATTGTGTATGAGCCAATGGTTGGGCAACTGGAGTTGACAAGCCACCTCATTGATTGGCTTCAAAATTTGAAAAGGACCATAGTATCTTTTTGCTAGTTTAGCATAACACTTTTGATGGCCTGTAGGATTTTTGCCCGTCGTTTGCCTCAACCGAGCCTTGGGAAACTTAAGTAAGACCCAATCATTTTCTTTGAGCGTTAAGGCCCTTCTGTGCTTATGAGCAACAGCTTTTTGCCTTTGTTGAGAGATGGATATAGCCTCCTTAATCTGTTGAAAAGATTCTTGCAGGTCATGGCTATACTCATCGGTAGTGAAGATCTTCCCATGTACTTTAAGTATCAAGGGACTTTTAGGTCTTCCCTCTATGGTTTCATAAGGTGTTTTTCTCGTAGAAATATGGATAGTATTATTATACGCATACTCTACAAGAGGTAAGTACTTTTCCCATTGTGAGCATTGATCTACTTCTGTAATATAGGTTTTTAGTAGATCAAGAATCTTAAGATTGGCTATCTCACTTTGGCCATCCGTTTGTGGGTGATAGGCAAAAGAGAAATTCAATTTTGTACCTAGATTTTCAAAGAGACCTTTCCAAAAATTACTGGCCATTCTAGGATCTCTATCTGACACGATGGATGTTGGCAATCCATTGAAAATCTGGGATATGAAGAGAGTTGCCATTTGGTGTGCCTTAATAAATCTTCTTGACATGAATAAAGTGTGCTTGCTTGCTAAACTTGTCAACTACTGTCCATATTTCCGTATTCCCATGGATAGATTTGGGTAATCCAAAGATAAAAACCATGGATATACTCTCCCATGGTGAATTAGGAATTGGCAATGGCTGGAGTAATCTAGGTTGCTTCCCTCTATCATACTTGGTCTTTTGGCATACCACACATTTTGAAACATACTCTTGTATGTCCACTTTCATGATAGGCCAATAAAATTACGTCTTTACTCCTCAAAGAGTAGGTTGAATGCCTCTATGCCTCGCATAGGGAGGAGCATGGGATTCATACATGACTTTCACGAAGGGAGCGGGTAACACATAGCCTATTGCCATGGAGAAGATAACCATCTTAAAAAGTGAATGGTTCCTCTTGCTTTCCCAAATCAAGGCTGACATTATGTCTTTAAAGTCAGGGTCAATAGCATACTCATCTGTCATAGAAGATAGATCATTGTGAGTTGCTATAGACACAACATTAACTTTTGGTCGTTGTCGTGAAAGTGCATCAGCCACTTGATTGTGCTTACCAGCAATGTGAGCAATATGAAAATTAAATTGTGAAAGAAAATTTTCCCACCTCATTTGTTTGTTGAAAAGCTTTGTTTGCGTCATGAAGTACTTGAGACTTTGATGGTCTGCTCATAAAATGAATGGAGTCCCCAATAGATAGTACTTCCATGTGTCTAGGACATGTAGAGTAGCTAAAAGCTCTTTCTCATAAATGCCTAAGACCCGTTCATCCGTATTGAGCCTTCGAATCTCATATGCTATGGAATGCCCTTCTTGAAGCAAGACTGCTCCAAGGCAATCACGACAAGCATCACATTGGACCTCAAATGGCTTTGAGAAATCTGGAAGCATAAGGACTGGTTGAGAGGTAAGCTTCTCTTTGAGCTTGTCAAAAGCATTTTTCTCCTTAGTAGTCCATGAATACTTAACGTTCTTCTTTGTTAAGTCATGTAATGGTCCTACTATTTGATAGAATTTTGCTATGAAGCATCTATAGTATGCACACATACCAATAAAGCTTCTTAGATCATGTAGATTTCTTGGATTAGGCCATGCCTTTATTACCTTCAACTTTGATGGATCCATACGGATACCATCTTGAGAGATATTATGACCTAAGTATTGGATCTCTTGAAGGAAAAATTCGCTTTTCTTTTGATTGAGAAAAAGCTTGTTCTCCCTCAATGCTTGAAAAATCACTTGGAGATGTTGCTTGTGTTCCTCCAAAGACTTGGAGTAGATGATGATATCATCAAAGAACACTCCAGTGAATTTGTGGTAGGGTCTATTTTTTTTCCATTTATCGATTGAACGTGGCTGGTGCATTAGTCAAGCCAAAAGGCATGACTAGATATTCATAAAGGCCAAACGTTGTACGAAACGCGGTCTTTAGAATATCTTCATTCACTATCCTTATTTGATGGTAGACACTTTTAAGGTCAATCCTACTGAAGTAGGTAGAGCCTTGTAGCTTATCAAATAGATCTTCTATCCAAAGTACGAGAAATCTGTTTTTGATAGTGATATGGTTTAGTGCGTGATAGTCCCCACACATGCGGTATGTACCATCTTTCTTTTGCACTAAAATGACTGGAGAACAAAAGGGAGAGGAGCTAGGCCTCACCATACCTTTGTCTACCAATTCTTGTTCTCATGATCTCCTCTTATTGAGCTTGGGAAACTTGATAAGGAGGCTTGTTAGGCGGTCAGTTTGTTGATAGGAGCTCAATTCGATGGTCATCATCCCCTAGTTTTGGAGGTAAGTCCATAGGGATATCATCGATGAACACATCTTGGAATCCTTTTAGAAAGTTAGACAAGCCTAACTCTTCTTGATTCCTACCATTTACATTTGATCAAACATTAGGACCTTTTAGGGACTCTTTGACAAAAATCATGTACACAGAAATTGAGCGCTTCATTGATTTATCAAGAGCAAGAGGATTTACAAGTGGTATAGTACAACTAGACTAATTAGCATCTATATACATATTCTTTCCCCTGTAGGTGAAGTAGATTCTCCTTTCAGGGAACTTCATGTTGGCAGCCTTGCGGTTGAACCATGGTGCCCCTAAGATATCATCCTCATGTTGGAGAGGAGAGATTAAGAAGTCTTCTTTGTCAACATAGCTTTGGACATGAAGCCTCAACTTCCCAATCAAGGGAGTAACGGAGGCTTGCTGTCCCTTGAAAGGCATCGGCAGTTACAATATCTCCCATCTTGAAAGCTTGAATGCCCAACTTGGTGGCCAACTCCGTTGATATGAAGTTGTGAGTAGAGCCAGGATGAAACAAGATGAACACATCATGCTCCCTTACCTTTCCCCAAGCATAGAAGAGAGGTGAACCTTTACAATGAGCATCCTCTTTTGGAGCTTTGATGGTGGAAGCTCTAGGAGTCTCATTGCGAGCATTTCTCTTGGGGCAAGAACGATAACCATGTTCTTGTTCCCCACACTTAAAACACTTATGGTCCTTTCGAAAAACTTCAAGCCCTTCAAGAGATAGTTTGTTTTTACCTTTGTAAACTCCCTTCTCCTTGGACCAGTTTTTGTTGTTGTTGGAATGGCCTTGGGAAAAATTTTGAGCATTGGTTTTTCCCTTGGCATCACTTTTGCTTTTATTTTCCATGGGCTTGACATTTCGTCTAGCCCCTTGTTGGAAATTGATGCGCGAAGCAACCATGGTGTTGTGGATTACTTCGTTGATAGAACCAGACCATTGGGAGTTGACATACTCAGCCATTTCTTCAGGTAATCTTGCACAAAATTGCTACCTTTTCTCTGCAAAGTCTATCTTTTGGAAGACAATAGCCTTGAGATGTAAGTCCCAAAACTTGTCTACGTATTTGTGGAAAGACTCTGTTGGAATTAGGGTTGCAGAGAAACGCACACAGCTTGGAGAAGACGAAGGAAGATCAAGGCACACAATAGAGAGTGTATTACTTAGTGTGCAATGGAAACATGGATAGCCCTAGAGTGATGGGCGTATATACAATGCTTGAGGGAAAAAACCTCCTAAAGAGGGAAAAAATGCCCCGGCGGTCCTAATGTGTTCACACACATCACTACCACATGTATATGGTAACAAATCCCCCCTGGAGTGATGCGATGAACAAGAGCTGGCACATGAGTAAAGGGAAGTGCCATGCCCTGAGGACATGATCAGTCCACAAAGGGAAGTAAGCCCAAAGCTTTGTGGAAAGCTTCAAGCTTCTCACGAGACAATGCCTTTGTGAAAAGATCTGCAAGGTTGTCTTGTGTTGGCACATAAGCCAAGCTGATCTCTCCTACTGAGAGCCTCTCCCTGACATAGTGGTAATGCACCTCAATGTGCTTTGTGCGAGCATGCAAAACTGGGTTCCTCGCAACTGCCAATGCGCTCTGACTGTCAGTGTAGATTGTGTTGGCAGTGTCCTGTCCAACACCCAAATCAGCCATAAGGCGTCTGAGCCATACACACTCAACCGTAGCTGTGAAGACTTCCTTGTACTTAGCCTCACAACTCGAAGTGGCGACAGTAGGTTGCTTCTTGCTCAACCATGATATACATGAATTGCCAAGCATGAAACAAAAACCACTTGTGGACACTCGCATGTCAAAACAACCAGCCCAATCTGAGTCCGAAAAAACATGTAACTCTGGCGGTAATGATCCCCCCTTAGGATAAAACAAGCCAAGATGTAAAGTGCCACTAAGGTAGCGGAAAATATCTTGACAGACTGCCAATGCTTAGACCCTGGGCTATGCATAAATCTGCTGACCTGTGAGATTAAAAAATGAATATATGGCCTCGTGTTGCATACAAAAATGAGGCAGCAACAACAGTTTGGTAAAGAGTGACATTAGTAGGATCGCCAGCATCATGTAGACTAAACTTCAAACCTGTTTCCATGGGAGTGGCAATAGGTTTGCAATCCTCAAGTTCAAATTTACATAGCAAGTCTCTATGTAACTTTTCTGACACAAGGCAATACCACCATCACACTGCTTAAATTGTATACCCAAATAATGATGCAACAGCCCCAAATCTTTCATCTTGAAAGTAGCATTCAAATCAGCCTTAAATTCAGCAATATGTCTCTCATTTGGTCCAGTGATCAGCAAATCATCAACATAAAGAACCATGATGAGAAGTACATCACCCTTACGCTTTACATACAATGTCCTTTCTGTTGGACTATTACAAAAGCCTCGTTTAACCAAATGAGTGTCAGCTTTCTCATACCAAGCACAAGGAGATTGCTTCAACCCATACAAAGCCTTTTTACATCTGCACACTTTGTCCTCTTGTCCTTTTATGACAAAACCGCGATGCTGTGTTACATAAACTTCCTCAAATATGTCACCATTCAAGAAAGCAGTAACAATGTCTGATTGATGTACATCCCAACCAAAATGAGCTGCCAATGCACATAGAAAATGCATAGTAGTCATACGACAAGTGGGAGAAAAAGTCTCTTCATAATTGATGCCTTTTTGCTGTGCATAACCCTTTGCAACAAGTCGAGCCTTATGGCGATCAATCTCACCATCCGGCTTGCGTTTCAACTTGTAAACCCACTTCGTACCAATGGCCTTTTTGCCAGGAGGCAAATCACATAAAGTCCATGTGTCATTTTCTATAAGTGCATCATATTCTGATTGCATGGCAGCCATCCAATTTTCTGAATTTTGTGCTTCATCAAAAGACAGAGGCTCCTCAACATCATGTAAGCTAGACACAGCCAAATCATAACAATCTGATGCATAAGATGCATGGCAAGAGCTTGAACTAGTACGACTAGACAAAGGTGCATCCAATTTACTGTCACGCAAAGTGTGCACCAGCCATTTTGGCATACCTCTAGCCTGCTCATTTTTAGCCCTTTCCTCATCAAGTACATCATGTACATCTGCATCAGTAAGAGGCTAATCTATAACATTTTCAGAAACCCCCATAGGCTGTACATTTGCCTCATTGGAACTTACATTCATATTTCCACCACTAAAAAGAGGCAACAAAGTGTCATAAATGTTGTGTGAGCTTACATTACTGTCTCTAGTACATGACAGCAAGGGCTGAACAAAATCTTCCACAAACACTACATCCCGTGAAACCAGAATATGTTTTTTTTGCAGATTATACAACCTGTAACCTTTGCTTTCAGCACTAGAACCAACAAAAATACATTTGACAGCCTTATCATCCAATTTTCTCCGTTGCACTTGTGGCACCAAAGCATATGCCAAACAGCCAAAAACACGCAAGTGCTCAATAGAAGGCTTTCTATCATGCCATGCTTCATATGGAGTAATAGACTGCAAACCTTTCGTAAGACACCTGTTAAGTACATAAGTGGCACACATGATGGACTCAAGCCAAAAAGAATGCGGCAAAGCTTGACTTTTGACCATACATCGTGCCATTTCCGTCAGTGACCTATTTTTCCTCTCAGCAACACCATTTTGCTGAGGTGTATAAGGCATTGTACATTGGTGTTTTATCCCACGACTAGCCAGAAATGCATTAAATTCATGAGACATATACTCCCCCCCTCGATCGGAACGGAGGGTGCCCATAGTACATTTCGAGACATTTTCAACCATAGCCAGAAAGTGTTTGAAGCACATAAAAACTTCGGACTTCGCTTTAAGCGGAAATACCCATGCATGCTTGGAGGAATCATCAATTAAAGTCACGAAGTACAGGTAATTGCCCAAGAACGGAGTTTGCATGGGCCCACAAACATCGCTATGCACAAGCTGCAACCTGCATGTGGCCCGAACTGAACCATCCTTTGGAAACTTAGAGGCGGCCAAGAAGCAACCATATCAGATTTTTCCCAACGCAGCAAACTGGCAAAATTCAGATGACCAAAATGTGCATGCCAAAGTTTTGCATCTGAAATAGCCCTTGAGTCTGCAACAGCATTTGCAAAATTTTGTCCACACTTGTTATACAAAGTGAGCTTATACAACCCACGGCACAAAAGGCCAGATGCAACAATTTCATTACCAAAACTGAGATCATGAACTATACATCTATCATCCACAAATTTGACTACAAGTCCAAGTCTAGCAAGTGCGGATACAGACAAGAGATTCTTCTTGATCCCAGGTACATAAAGTGCATCAACAAGTGTGAAAGAACTGCCATTAGCAACAGTAAGCACAATATTTCCAACTCCCTGAATTGGATAAGAGGCATTGTTGGCACAAGTGACTGAATTCCCATGAGGGACAGACTCGAGAGAGGTAAGGTGCTTTGTAGCACCACTGTCAAAATACCACACATGTGAATCTGCAGCAACTGACAAGCATGCATCATGGACAGCAGGATTGTAAGTGCACTCTGCGCTAAAAGCCCATTCTGCATCAACATCAACATTACAATCTCCTTTCATAGAAGACTCAACAATGGCTGCATTTGTAGTGGAACCAGCATTTGCAGTGGAACCACCCTCTTTCTTCTTAGCCTCTTTGGCCTTCAACTTAGGACACGACTTGATCAAGTGATCATTAGCTTTACAATAATGGCAATGCATTTTCTTTTTGCCCTTATCACCAGAATTTCCAGACGAATTGCTGCCAGCAGAAGCATTAGGAACATAATTTTTGCCACTCGTAGCAGAACCATAAGAAGTGGCTGCATTACTGTTACCACCCTTTCTTTGAGAAGAAATAAAAGCCTGTTCAACTGCACGCTGCGTAGTCCTGTTTTTTCTAGAAAGTGACTCTTGCAACAGCAATGTGCATAATGCATCAAACTTGACAACTTCAGGATTTCCTTGGGTCAACAATCTCCAAGTACTAGCAAAAGTCTGGTAGAAATCTGGTAAGGCATCAAGAAAAGTCTGCACAAGGGAACTGTCTGAAATGACTTCACCTGCACAAATAAGTTGCTCATTGATATCCTTGACACTAGGAAGGAAAGTGTCCATATCATCTTCTTCATGCATAATCTTCGACTCCAGCTCTTTACGCAGCAAAGCAATTTTAGCCTCATTGCGGCTTGCATAAAGACCTGCTAGAATATCCCAAGCCTATTTTGCAGATTTTGCTGAATGGATGTGAGAAACAATGGTGCGCTTCACAGACAACGCAATCAATGCACGAGCCTGTGCATCCTTTACATCGCAATGAGCTTGTTCTTCCGTAGGCAAAACAACTCTAACAGCAGCAATCCTTGCAGCAAGACCTGCAACATCCTCAACATCGCCTAAATCTTTAGAACCAGGACGTACATTAATGCCCTGCACAATACTCCAGACGCCCTTTGACACAAGAACGTGTTGCATCATATAAGCCCACATAGGGTAATTGTCCCCATCCAACCTATCCTCAGCAACAAACATCTTGAACACATCTATGTTGTTGTTGTCAGCCATGGTAAATGATGCACCTGATGTGAAAACTACCCGAAAATAGGAGAAACGGAGCGGGAACAACACGTGCTATATAGCACAAACCGTAGAAGACTAGAAGGCACCTGTTATGCAGAAAACGGCACTGACAGAAATGTTGCACAAAATGACGAAATAGCCTGTGCAGTACTGTCTGTAGTGTGCAATGGAAAGATGGATAGCCCTAGAGTGATGGGCGTATATACAATGCTCGGGGGAAAAAACCTCCTAAAGAGGGAAAAAATGCCCCGGTGGTCCTAATGTGTTCACACACATCACTACCACATGTATATGGTAACAGACTCATGAGAGAGAAGCTTGAAACCGCGCCATTCGGTGAGCACTTTGTCCTTTGCATCGCTTGCAAGGAATTGCTCCATGTATTTTGGGCTTTGTCATTGCCACGAAGGCTAGTCCATCATTGACGAGCTGATTTTCGGAAGTGCATAGCTACATGGCGTAGCTTGGAGGACTTTGTGAAGCCCTCATGTCCAAAGGCTGCATCAAATTGTTGGATGAAGGCCAATACTTCATCGGTAGCACCAAAGGTGCCATCATAGGTGAGAAAAGAGCTACTCTTTCCTCCCTCTTTGAACTTCTTGAGCTTTTGGGACCTTTGCCATGCAGGGTAAGATTTGCAATGTCCTCCACTCTTGTATTCTTTGGGAGAATAGCCATAGCTTTTGTTGAAAGAGGAGGAAGGTGAAGAAGAAGGAGAAGAGGGTGACCTCTTTCTTGCCCTTTTCTTCCTTTTTTTCCTCTCTTCTGACGAGGAAAAGGACTATGGGTTAACCGTTTCCTCTTGGGAGGAGTTGGCGATCGTTTAGTCCGTCGTCTTCGTGGAGCCACATCTTCGGAGGAACTTAGGGATTCATTACTTTCGCGTTCTTTGGATTCATCCTCTCCTATGGGAGAGAGTCTTCTTTTGGGGGTCTCATCAAGATGCCTCCTAAGCTCTCTCTCCTCTTGGAGAGGGAGGGTAATCCCATAAGCACGAAGTTGTTGAGTAACTTCAGCTTGCAAAGGAGGGTTGCCCATAGCTTGTTGCAACTTAGTAACAAGATAATTAACAAACATGGGGCATCATCATTAGAACCTTCATGTGCAAAATCAAAGTTATCAATGTTCATTCTACTCTCTTGGTTATTGTCAGCCATATTAACAAAACTTGTGTGTTTACTTAGTGTATCCTTTGGCAAGTCAAAACCTTAGTTGCTACTCCTCTTAGCCTTTGAAAATAGTCACTTAAGTATCTACACCCACGGATCGAAGTAGTTAATTATAGAGAGTAGTGGAGTGGGTCTAACATAGCAGAGTTACCGAGGGATAGCTCCTTTTGGACTTCTTATGGCTCAATAATGGTAAAGCCGTAGGCAAGTCTAAAAAGAATCCATTATTAAGACCAAAGCTCCCGAGGTTTGCACCATATCCCACATAGTGGGCTCAAACAAAATCGATAATAGATCCCAGTCCCACTTACCCTAATATAATTAACAAAATCAACCATTAATAGGCTACTTAAGGACCTCTCTTCTTAAGCAAGAAAAGAGAAACCAAATGCTCTGATACCAATGTAATGTAAGTGGCCTATGAACTTAAAGAGTAGTGGAATTAGGGAATTAGATGAAGCACTTTTGTGAGATTACTTTGTGAGCATAGCGGGTGAACTTAATTGATGGTAGCAACATAAACATGGCACTTAGTTAGCTTGGAATGAACAATACTTTTGCAAGAGAGAGAGTTTAGAGAACATGACAACAGTTGAGGACCGGATTCAAACGGAGCTGGCGGTCCCCCCTCCAATAGGCATTTATATTATAGTTTCTCCCATCAAGAGAGACTTGGTACAATACAATCTTTGTGTTCCTTGTGACCTAGGTGATGCAATGAAGATGGAAAGCTTCATGCATCACAAGCATAACATAAACTTTGTAGAAAGCATGAACTATCCCAAGCCTCAGTCCCAAGACCTCAAACACCTTCAAAGGTGGAGAGAGCTAGCAGGGAATGAGGATAGGGAAGAAGAAGAAGAAACATTCCAGAGGAGAAAGAAATAGTTCCTCACTTATCATCACTCTTCTTGCTAGCATACATAATAGCATAATATAATGAAGGTGGAGAAGATGGCAAGCATTGAAGCATGGATCTTGGTTGGATTTGCATTCCATAGCCAAGAATGTTGGTGTAGGCACTCAACTTCTCAACAAGCTTGGAGAAGGAGGTGGAGTTCCTCTACTTTCACCAAGTGAGAATGCTTGAAAAAATGAGTGTGTGTGAGGTGTATACCCCCCCATCACACCCCTTGCTTGCTTGGCGAGGTCTACTGTTTGCTCCTGCTTCAAGCTCATTGGACCCCTCTCTCCCTAGCCAATCATATGCACCATGCATTTCAAGTACATGGGTAGTCTTTGGACAAGTGTCCTCCTTACCCCTTAGAGAGAGAGAGAGAGAGAGCTTGAAAATATCTAGATATTTGTTGAATGGAACTAGAAGCTCATTGGACCTCCCTTTAGCCCAGCCAATAGCATTCAAGCACACGATGTGGCTAATCATAGGGAGAGTCTGACATGTGTCCCATGTGCCCCTTGAGAAAAGGGGGTGTCCTTTGGGTGAGTGGGAGGTTAAGTCAAAGATTCCCCTAACTTTGGGGCTTTCCCCCTCCTTTGTGGGGTCTCTTTTTTACTCAAGCACCTTACCCCCCATGCATGGGAAGCTTCTCAAGCACCTTCCTCATCAAGCATGACAAGCACCTCAAGCACCTTAGTTATCAAGTAGGACAAGCACCTTAGTCATCTAGCACGACAAGCAACTCAAGCACCTTAGTCATCAAGCACGACAAGCACCTCAAGCTTAGCCCTAGCTTGCCTAAGATCAAAGGACTTTTAACACTAATGATTGGAGTTCTTTAATGAAGCTAACCCTAAGGTCTTTTAAGCTCCATTAGCTAGCCTTGCTCTTTGATAGACCATCTCCCTTTTGAACCCCTTTACCATTGGCTTCGTTTTGAGATAGGTCCAAAAGCACATGTCTATATTCTAACCCTTGTTCCCGTTTATTATCCCATATTAAGTGATCAATTTACTATGAGAAAATCATTTGGGTGGTTAGCTATTACATTTTATGACACCCTCTCTCTCTCTCTCTCTCTCTCTCTCTCTCTCTCTCTCTCTCTCTCAAAGATGCGTCAAAACCCCTCACATCGACTTCCTACAATTGCATGGGAAGCAAGCAGAAAAATTCAAAAGACGCATAAAAGCAAGATCTTAAGCACGGGATGGATGCAAGATATATAGAAGTGGTTTGGGAGATGGGATGCATTACACTCGCTACATGATGCTTCAATTGACTCCCAAATGAATGAAGCTTTTCTAGAAGACCAATGTATTACAGCTTGGGAGAAACCCTGTGGGTAACACTTCATATAGTACACCACCCATATTGCTCCCAACTACAAAACCATGTTCTTTGCTGAAAGAGGAAACCGTACTCACACTTACATGCTTGAGCCTATCCCCTTGTCGACAATACGCACTATCCTAGCCATCCGGCTTAGCTCCCACTCCCTTCAATGCGAGACAAGGCGTTGGGGCAATGGAGAAGAGTCAAATCGACTGTGCAAATTATGCTCACTGCAAGTTCAAGAGTCTGAGTACCACACACTACTAGAGTGCTCAGCTTTTGGTCACATCCAAACTTTCTTCTCTCACATTTTCAGCCATGACTTAGACCTACACACTTTCCTCTCCCTGCCCACAGTGTGGGATCTCCATTGCGACTCTCATCACCACAATTTTGGAGCATCGAGAGTCACTCATCAGCCATGCAAATACTACATCACATGTAACTTTGGTCCCATAGGTCATATTTGACCTCCGAGGACGATAATAAAATCTCTCTCTCTCTCTCTCTCTCTCTCTCTCTCTCTCTCTCTCTCTCTCTCTCTCTCTCTCTCTCTCTCTCTGTGTGCATGACCTTCTGCTCGTGGCGCATGGAGCTGGTGAAAAAGGCACCTAAACTCTTGATTTTGTGTGTATCCAATGTGGGCCTCATCGTCTTCTCGAGCTCCGATAGGCTCTTTCAGTACACAAAAGGCCAGTATGCAAACATTAGCCAAAGGTACTACTGTAATGCTGGCTTATCTGAATTTATTGGGTGTTATGTGCATGGCCAGGAGCATGCCAAAAATCATTCAATTGTACTGCAATGTCGATGCTTGTAAATATATTGAGGATCGAGCTCAACCCACTTGTGTTGAAGCCAAGGACACCACCGACTCTCTCTCTCTCTCTCTCTCTCTCTCTCTCTCTCTCTCTCTCTCTCTCTCTCTCTCTCTCTCTCTCTCTCTCTCTCTCTCTCTCTCTCTCTCTCTCTCTCTCTCTCTCTCTCTCTCTCTCTCTCTCTTCCCCCCCCCTCTCTCTCTCATTCTCAGTTCACACGGTGTGTTGCGGTGTAGGCGGAGCTGCAGTGTACACATGCTCATGGATCAAGGAGAACGTGACATATGTAAACAAGGGGACCAGAATCCCTTCCCTTCTATAATAGTGTAGATATTTGTTGGCATACACCTTAGGCATGTTTGAAGTTGGAAAACAAATTGACACAGTCATCACATCTTTCCAAAAAGAACGATAAAAATACTCCAAGATAGATGCCTCTCTCTCTCTCTCTCTCTCTCTCTCTCTCTCTCTCTCTCTCTCTCTCTCTCTCTCTCTCTCTCTCTCTCTCTCTCTCTCTCTCTCTCTCTCTCTCTCTCTCTCTCTCTCTCTCTCTCTCTCTCTCTCTCTGCACCTTTCTCTCTTTATAGCTATGCGCGCATTGTTCTCTATGTCGCCAGAGTTGCAGGGCACACTATCAAATGAAGGAGGTTATGACACATGATCTCTCTTTCTCTCTCTCTCTCTCTCTCTCTCTCTCTCTCTCTCTCTCTCTCTCTCTCTCTCTCTCACACACACACACACACACAAAATAGCTTGAGTTCTTTCTTCTGACTTACAAGGGACAAATAGAAGTAGGGCTAATAAGTATTTTTGGTGCTCCTCATCTACATCTCTATTAAACCGCCCATTACGTGATCACACAAACAGCTATCGTAGTAATAGTAGGTGTTTGGGCGCTCTATTAAAGGCAAGATACGAGTTGCCAAGACCAACCCATACTCCCGTGTGCGTGGAGTACTGTTAAAATAACCTCTTAATTGATGACCATAACTTCGATACAAATAGATCTTTTGAGATGGAAGGAATTGGGCTAGCAGGTATAACCGCTCTGAAAAACCTGGCTTCATTGAATGTTCTACGTAATAATACTGTGGCCCTAGGCCTAGAGCCTCTGTAACCATAGCCAATCTGATATTGTTCCTAAAATGCTCATGACCCCAAAGGGTTACACGAGTCACTCGATCTTTGTATGACCACCATTTAGTCTGGGAAACAGAGGTTCCTAATTGTGGTAATAGATATAATTCATAACGGAGTAATGTTGCTCTCCGTGTAGAGTCACCTGATTGATAAAGGTGTGCTTTTGCTATGGAAAAAACCAGTTCTTGATTGTAGGCCATTCTTTTAGCACTCGTGATATGCAAACATGCGGATATGTATATTACTTGTGTACAATTACTCCTTACTACTACCTTTGATTGGTTTATATATTAGTGTCTTCTGGCTTTTATAGACTCACTTTTTGACTTTGAATCAAAATTGGAAGTATGAATTAATCAAAAAAATGTGGTGTTAATATGTAGTATATCGTACACTGTTTAGTTCCTTGCTGGTATACTGTACCCCAGTTATTGGATGCTTGACTTAAGCCGAGTATAATGGTTTGTGGATATCTGGGATGTGTGGGCTATACCTGAGCCTCGTTCAAAAAAGCTCGATAGTCGATTTGAACCGGGTATCGACTGCATTGGGGTTTCTAGTTGGTATTCAGTATATGACTAGATATATATTTGATGTAACCTTGCTTTAAGGTAAATAAACATCTCTATATACTGTACCCAGTTGCTGGATGCCATGCCGAAAAAGAACGTGATGGATACTGTGGACGCTTCGTCGTCTCCCAATCTACAGGTTTTATAAAAATTCTTCATCTTGCATTTGGAATCTCTGTGTAGCTTTGCTGGAACTGGTTTTTGAATTTTTATTTGAAAAACCAGGTAGTCTGTTACCAGATTTTAAACCTAAAGCTAAGCTTTGTTGATAAAAAGATTTGAAGTTTTTGTTAAAAAAAACCAGTAATATAGAGTGAGAAGAAATGGAAACTTGTTCCGGATACTTTTCTTACTGGTCTTTTGGAGTTAATGAATGTGTAGGTACATCTCTGCTTTGTGACAGTTTGGAAATTGTATAATTCGTTGACTAAGGATGGTCGATGTTGTAAAATAAACAAAAAATTAAGTTGCAACCTCGTTCTGGAAACTGAGTGAAAGGCTCAGTTATACTAAGTACTGACGGGATTCTTGTGAATGATGGGAGTAGTATGCATGGTTGCCGTATACAGTGCTGTAAAACTGGGTCTCTGATGAAAATTCTGGTTTTAAAGAAAAGGGGAAACTGCCAGGTAAGAGGCCGTTTTTGCTACTAAGGAAAGAGTACTGTATGTACTTTTTAGAATGGAATTGTATATTGGGGCGAAGATGTTATGATTCGGTTAAAAATCTGCTCAATAGATTAAATTAAGTCGTGTAAAAATTTAAAAAAAACCAAAAATTCACAAATAAAATGAGCTGTAATGATCATATAATGTTGATTTGATATTTTGGATTATGCTTCACTAATTTACTGTTGTCCTTTGTATTAAATGACAGTCACTTGATAAATTTAATCTCTTGTTAAGGTTCCTATTGCATTGGTTCTGCGGTACACCTGTTTGTGGGCACTTTATACTGGTTTCTGTAAAGGCGTCCCGACTTGTCTTATTTCTCTTTTTCTTATTCGTGATAATGCTAAGAGTTGCTACACATCCATTATTGAATATGAGTGGCAATACATACTCGGTTTGTATATGGAGCTAAAGTATGGCAGCACATACTAGGATTTATTAAAACTGGTTCCAAGATTCTGGTTTTTTTCACATAAGATGATGTTTTTTTACTGTTCGATAAATTACCTTTACTTCAAACTGGGAAATTGAGTTATATATGGCTTGGCTAGGTTGGAACCTCGGCTATTCTATAAAATTTGTTGGTCTTCATTTGCTGGTTTTTAAAAAAACACTCAAAAAATATATAGGAGCTGACTCTAACCTAGCATCTTGCAGTATCTACAATAGTGCTTCTAGGAATAGGTTATAAAGGCCTCGGTCTTATGGAAAGTCGTATAAAATCCCTTTTATACTGATCCTTTCTGGTTTTTTATATGTCGTATCTGTCTCGGACCAGGTCCGAGTTTGATCGAAGGACTGACTCACCTAGGGCCTTATATTTTTTAATTAAAACAACTGTCTATTTCTGGCTAGTGATACAATATAACAAGACATGACATGATAATCATTAATATTTCTTGAGAAATATAGTCTTCTTAACAGGGGGAGTGAACTCAGATTTATAAATGTATAAAAATCTTTAAAGTTTCTTTTTGTAAAAAGATATCTCAAGGTGATTTTAAAAATCGGTCCTTATAGCAGGATTTGCTCTAATTGTTTTCAAACCACAAGGATGAGGTTGTCCTTAATTGAGCTGTGTTTTTGGCTTGAGATTAACTTTACCTACCGACAAATGAGTGAAATTCTCTCTTATCAGATCAAAAAGGAAGTGTTTCGTTTCTCCAAAAAACTTAGTGTAGCAAAAGATGTTTCAAAAAAAAGAGAGATATATGTATATTAAATTGAGGAATGAAAAGATACATTGCTACTTTATGGGTGTGCAAGTTCCTTTATCAGATTAGCAAAATTGCCAAAGAATGGTTTATTTCAAAACTAAACAATATACTTGTTAAGAACGATATGTTTTTTTAAGGTGACATGGATAACAACTGGGATGCCCTGCATCACCTGCGTACAGTCACGTGCTAACGAACTGTTTTCTTGTGGCTATGGGTGCAGGTGAGGGCTACCTTCCTTGATTAAATTGTCCAGTTCTTAACAAATGGAGGATATCTTAATGTGACGCAAATTATCCCAGACTTTGGGTTTATGGATTCTTGAACTATATCTTGTTATCTTCATTACCTTGTACAAAATTTATTTTCAACTGCAAGTAAATTATTGTGCAATGCCACTGTACTTTTCTAGAATTTATGGTCTGTGAACAGCTCGTGTTCGTTTGCGTATATGTATATAGATTTAAAACTGCTACACACACACACACACACACACACAGAGAATTCCAGCTAGTAGCACTTCTAGTTTCATTTTAATATTTTCTGTACCCAGGTAGGGTATCAGATTCACCAATTAGTAATGGTTGGGTCTCATAGGTCATTTTGGCCTCTTGAATATGTTGATATATCATTTCATTTATTTCATGTGGCAATCAGCTTCAAATTTCAATGCATTAACATGAGTCTCGCTCGCTCTCTTTCTTGCTCTTTCTTGTGTAGCTCTCTCTCTCTCTCAATTCCAGATAGTAGCACTTCTAGTACCCAAACATGGCATCAGATTCATCAGTTTGTAATGGTTTGGTCTCATAGGTCATTTTGGCCTCTTGAATATGTTAATATATCATTTCATTTCTCTCCTATGGAAATCAACTTCAAAATTTGAAGCACTGACAGGAGTCTCTCTCTCTCTCTCTCTCTCTCTCTCTCTCTCTCTCTCTCTCTCTCTCTCTCTCTCTCTCTCTCTCTCTCTCTCTCTCTCTCTCTCTCTCAGTCCGTCGAACCTAATCCCCACCCCCTGTTCGTTGATACCTTTTAACCCGGTTACACAGAACATGGCTTAATGCCTCCAAAAAATTTAAATCAGCATAATCCCTCAATCTTACACACCACTGTGTGCCCAACAGAAATTTGCGGCTCGATGTCATCCTTTGGCACCCCTACTGCACGTAAGAGATTTCTTGCGGTGGCAGCTGCACCAAGGAAGGACCCCGCCGCCCGCCAAGAACCACAAATTACAGCCCTTGAGGCTCATATTCAAGAACTCATCAGGGAGAATGAAATACTCAAAGAATGTCTACGCAAGCTTGAATATGGGAAGGAAGTAGAGATCCAAGCTTTGCTTGAAAAAGCACATGCAGTTGAAGTCTCACTCACCGAAACTGTCATGGCAGTGCAAAAAGAATGACATGAAGCAACACATAAGAAGATTGACAGCAAGATACATGCGGCCCTACAAGAATGCCGGCTACCAGAATCTCTTGGCCTCAAGGTCACGATTGGGGGGCTACACTTACCGTGGTGTACCACAGAGGACATCGAGGAAGCAATCATCAAGCTTAATAACATTCTTCAACTTGTCTACATCAAGCCCGAAACTATTGCCTGGATCAACAATATACATAGACATGTGCCACCCAAGCATCGCATACTCACTTTCAAGAACAAAGATGAGCATCTGAACCTGCTATGTCAATCTCGACTTCTCAAGGGAAAAAAGATTTTGATGCTGAAGAATTGACCATGAATCAAGTCAAGAGTAAAGTGAGCGAGCTCAAGAAGATGCACGAAGCACGTAAGCAAGGCAAATGGGCAATTTACCGGGTGGCAAAGAGAACAAGAGTTTCGAAACCCCAAACTGGCTCTCCCCTCAGTCGACCCTCCTTATGTTTTTGTTTTCTCTTTTTCTCTACTCTACCCTCTTGATGGACCCTCAGTCCTTAACTGATATGTATCAGCCCGCACTGAGAAGGAATTGTTGTAATGCGTTTTTTGTCCCATGGGTCATATATGAACTCTGTGGACAATAATTTGATCTATCTATCTCTCTCTCCATTGTGTGTATGACTCTTCGTATCAATGTTTGAGAAAAATGTGCCTTAATTTAGCCTTGAGCCGGTTGAAAAGTCAAAACAGCCAGTTGTGAAAGGAGGGAACGAAGGAGAAAATCTTCTTGAAAATTTTCAAAAAATAGAGAAAAATTGCAAAAAATGCCAATTATTTTGAAACATCAAATGATCTCCTCTTTCAACCTACCCTAAAGGGAATTTTGCATGAAGATGTTAAGAGGCTTTTTTGCATAGGCTAGGGTAAAACCCCCTACCTCCCCCACCTTAGGATTTGTGTGCAAGGTTCACTATGCGAACTCTCAACTAGTAATTGGAGAGGCCAACCATGCCCTGTCTGTCTGTTGGGGTTTGAGTACACTATAAATGTGTGAAATGCCCCTAATATATCATTTCATTTCTCTCCAATTTGAAGCATTAACAGAATTTCTCGCTCTCTGTCTCGCTTCCTCTCTGTAGTGGCCACACCTTCTGCATGACGCCCTACACCTAGCCATCTCCATCTCCATCTCACACACACACACACGCACACACACACACAAACACCTTTTGTGCCTGGAAAGTCGCCGGTAGTGTTGTGAAAAAAATCATTTTCCAAACATACAAAATTCCTTTCCTTGAATCTATTTTTTTGGTTATTTTTTGAGATTTTGGACTATTTTTCTCTATTTTGGAGCTGTTTCTCGAATCTATGAGAAGGTGATTTGTCAATTGCGCATGGGAAGAGAAATTTCAAAAAAAATTATAAGCAGTATTGGGGTTAAACAAGGATGTCCGTTGTCACCAACTCTCTTTGGTCTATGCATCGATCAATTGGAACAAATGGTACTTGACTTTATGCAAGAAGAAGGAATTGAAGAGGTCACTATTTGCAATGCGGTAACCATGATTTTGTTGTATGCGGATGATGTAGTGCTTCTAGTACACACTTTAGAAGATGCACAAGCTTATGGTTGTCCTTGAGAACTGTTGCTTACATAGTGGTCTGATTGTAAATGAATCCAAAACAAAGGTTATGCTTGTGAAACCAACCATAAGGAGAAGCTATGCATTGTGTACAACAATGAGACACTTGAAGTTGTTGAGAGATTTAAGTACCTTGGCCTTGAGATTCCATCCAATCACAAGTGGCATGAATGTGATATGCGTCGTTTGGAAGCAGAAAAGAGAGCATATTATGCATTTCAGAACATGTGTAATGCGGGAAACATCAAGTGTTGGGTTCTCAAGAAGTATCTTTTTGATGCATTGGTGACAATGGTTCTTCTTTATGGAGTTGAAGTGTGGGGCACAAGCATCTCAAAAAGGAAAATTTCAAAAATTAGGTTATTTTTTTGAGATTTTGGACTATTTTTCTCGATTTTGGAGCTGTTTCTCGAATCTATGAGAAGGTGATTTGTCAATTGCGCATGTGAAGAGAAATTTCAAAAAAAATTGTAAGCAGTATTGGGGTTAAACAAGGATGTCCGTTGTCACCAACTCTCTTTGGTCTATGCATTGATCAATTGGAACAAATGATACTTGACTTTATGCAAGAAGAAGGAATTGAACACGTCACTATTTGCAATGTGGTAATCATGCTTTGTTGTATGCGGATGGTGTAGTGCTTCTAGTACACACTTTAGAAGATGCACAAAATCTTATGGTTGTCCTTGAGAACTTTTGCTTGCATAGTGGGTTGATTGTAAATAAAACCAAAACAAAGGTTATGCTTGTGAAAACCAACCATAAGGAGAAGCCATGCATTGTGTACAATAATGAGACACTTGAAGTTGTTGAGAGCTTTAAGCACCTTGGCCTTGAGGTTCCGTCCAATCACAAGTGGCATGAATGTGATATGCGACGTTTGGAAGCGGGAAAGAGAGCATATTATGCATTTGAGAACATGTGTAATGCAGGAAACATCAAGTGTTGGGTTCTCAAGAAGTATCTTTTTGATGCATTGGTGACAACGGTTCTTCTTTATGGAGTTGAAGTGTGGAGCGGGAGCGTCTCAAAATCTATTTGGAAAGAGTATGAGAATGTGTAAAAGCGTTTTCTTACAAACTTTCTCCGAGTTAAGACACAAACACTATATATGCTCTTACTTCTTGAGTCGGGATCTCTTCCAATTGAGGTTATGGGCATGGAAAGGGTTGTGAGTACATGATAAAGATATGTCAAAACCCCTCACATCGACTTCTTACAATTGCATGGGAAGCAAGCAAAAACGTTCAAAAGATGCATAAAAGCAAGATCTTGAGCACGGGATGGATGCAATACATAAAGAAGTGGTTTGGGAGATGGGATGCATTACACTTGCTACATGATGCTTCAATTGACCCCCAAGTGAATGAAGCTTTTTTACAATGCCAATGTATTATGGCTTGGGAGGAATCCGGTGGGTCATGCTTCATACATTACACCACCCATATTGCCCCTAACTACAAAACCATATTCTTTGTTGAAAGAGGAAACCGTACTCACACTTACATGCTTGAGCCTATCCCCTTGTCAGCAATACGCACTATTTCAGCCATTCGGCTTAGCTCCCATTTCCTTCGATGCGAGATAGGGTGTTGGGGCAATGGAGAAGAGTCAAATCGACTATGCACATTATGCTCACTGCAAGTTCGAGAGTCTGAGTACCACACACTACTAGAATGCTCAGCTTTTGGTCAAATCCGAACTTGCTTCTCTCACATTTTCAGCCATGACTTAGATCTACACATTCCTCTCCCAGCTACAATGTGGGCTCTCCATTGCAACTCTCATCACCACAATATTGGAGCATCAAGAGTCACTCATCAGCCATACACATACTTACATCACATGTAACTTTGGTCCCATAGGTCATGTTTGACCTCCGAGGACGATAATAAGATCTATTTCTCTCTCTCTCTCTCTCTCTCTCTCTCTCTCTCTCTCTCTCTCTCTCTCTCTCTCTCTCTCTCTCTCTCTCTCTCTCTCTCTCTCTCTCTCTCTCTCTCTCTCTCTCTCTCTCTCTCTCTCTCTCTCTCTCTCTCTCTCTCTCTCTCTCTCTCTGTCGATAGGTGACATTCTGCAACAAGCGGTGCATGGAGCTGGTGAAAAAAGGCACGTGAACTCTTGGTTCTGTGCGGATCCAATGTGGGCCTCATCATCTTCTCCAACTTCGACAGACTATTTCAGTACGTAGAAGCCATGTATGCAAACATTAGCCAAAGGTACTACTGTAATGCTGGCTTATCTGACTTTATTGGGTGTGATGTGCATGGCCAGGAGCATGTCGAAAATCATTTGATCGTATTGCAATGTCGATGCTTGTAAATATATTGAGGACCAAGGTCGACCCACTTGTGTTGAAGCCAAGGATACCATCAAATCTCTCTCTCTCTCTCTCTCTCTCTCTCTCTCTCTCTCTCTCTCTCTCTCTCTCTCTTATGAGGATCGTACTCTTATGCAACAAAATGTATGTCGCAAAGCATATGAGGAAAGAAGCAAGAAGGTTAAGGTATCATCTCAAGAAGAAAAGCCACTTGAGGAGGATGCAAGTCCACCCAACAAATAGGGACACATGATCTATGAGACCAACTCACGCTTGCGAATAAGCTTTTGGAATTGTAACGGGTATCCATGGAATGCGAGAATTGGCATTGATGAGCTTACCAATGACTCCGATGTGATACTTATTGTCGAAACATGGGAGCACGATGTGCAACAAATTCTTGGATTTGATAAATACGATGTGCATTCTTTGCTGTGGGCCAAAAATGCATAGCAACGAAGAGGCTAAGGAGGCGTAGCATGTATGACCAAAAAGGGTTTGAAATATGTTTCTATCGTCAAAGAAGATAAGTATAAATGCTACTTATGGCTGAAAATCTGCCTACCAAATGTTCAAGTCGTCTTTGTGGCTGGTTGCTACATTCCTCACTATGACTCCAACTTTTATGCTCGCTTGAATATGGATAGAGATCAGCCCTTTGTTGAACTAGAGGAAGACATTGCTCATTACAAGGATCAAGGTGAAGTCATTGTTTTTGGAGACATGAATGCTCACACAAATATATTACAACACGACACACAACAAGTCGACATGCCGCATGTCTGAAGAAGAATGGATGACTCATACATGTATGATTGAAGTTCTAATGATGCAAAAGAACTGGATCACTATGGAAAGTCATTTCTACATATGTGCAATAGTACCAGAATGCTCATTGCAAATGGTGTATCTCTATGGCGAGGCACAAATGACTTTACATGTAGAAAGCACAATGGTGATAGCGTGATTGACTATATGTTGTTCTCGGAAGCCACTCTAGAATGCATACAAAGCTTTACACTTGGTGAATGGAATCCGGAATCGGATCATAGGATGTTATGTATTGATCTCAAGTGTGGTAAAGGGCCCGAGCATGTAGCCTCCAATCATGATGTGAATCATTTGTACCTACGTCTAGACTTCAAACGAGTACTTATATATGCTAATATGGTGGACCAAATTTTAAGCATGATAGAGCATCAAGAGAGCCCAACATTAGAATGCAAGTGGAAATTTTTCAAAGAAGTAATTTGCTCTTGTGCGAAGGAATGCTTTTCGGTGAAACACATGTCTTGCAAAAGGTCTAAGAAGGGTAGCACCAAGAAGAAATGGTTTGACATGGAATGTAGTCAAGCCCAAAAACACTTGCTAAGATTGGATGCAATCAAAGACAAGGAAGTTTACTTGGAATGTTCACACACATACAAAGCACTTGTTCAAAAGAAGAGGAGAAGGTGGGAAGTCAAAAAACAATTTCTTTTAGTGCAAGAGAGAGCACAGGCATGTGGCAAGTTTTGGCAAAATCTAAAAGGCAAGCACGTTGAGAGCTTTGGTGACTTGACTCTTGAGGATATGTATATGCATTGCAAGAACCTCTATGAGCAACCCAATGTTGATAAGATGGAGTGTTGTAGCTCCCTTCCGTTTATGCTTCCCTTCTTTACCATTGAAGATGTATGCCGCGCGCTTGAGAAACTTGCTACTTGCAAGGTAGGTGACCTTCAAGGTATCAAGGCTGAAATGATTAAATGGACAAGCAAGAAAACATGATATTGGATATGTGATATGTTTAACCTTGCACTTCAGTATGGCATGCCTCATGATTGGAGTGCAAATTGGATCAAATTGGATATGTGATATGTTTAACCTTGCACTTTAGTATGGCATGCCTCATGATTGGAGTGCAAATTGGATCAAACCTTTGCACAAAGGAGGAGATGTAAACAATGTGAACTATAATGGTTGGTTCTTTGATGGCAAAGTTATTTGGATGTATCATGGAGATGAAGATAAGTGAATGGGCTGAAAAAAATGGCAAACGTACGCTTGGCCAAGCAGATTTTTGAAAGCATCACAGCACTATTGATCACCTTGTCACTTTTCGAGTTCTTATGGAAGCGTCTCAATTGAAAGGAAAAAAGTTGTATTGTTGCTTTGTGGATTTCAAGAAAGCTTTTGACATGGTACCGCGAGGAAATCTTTGGAGACATATGCAAAGCCTTCAAGTGCCAAGAGAATTTATGCATGCAATCTTTCGCATCTACCAAAAAGTGACATGTCGATTATGTATGGGAGATGGAACTTCAGAATTTTTTGCAAGCACCATTGGTGTCAAACAAGGATGCCCACTTTCCCCAACCCTCTTTGGGCTATTCATTGATAAATTGGAATGCATGGTTCTTGATTTTATGCAGCAAGAAGGCATAGAACAGGTTAAGATTAGAAATGTGGTGATCATGCTTTTGCTTTATGTGGATGATATAGTGCTCTTGGCACATACCTTAGAAGATGCACAAAAGCTTATGAGTGTCTTGGAATGCTTTTGCCTACATAGCGGGCTGATCGTGAATGGATCCAAAACCAAGGTTATGCTTGTAAAGACCCTCAATGATGAAAATCCATGCATTGTATACAACAATGAGCAACTTGAAGTGGTAGATCACTTCATGTACCTTGGCCTTGAGGTTCCATCCAATCATAAATGGAAGGATTGTGCAATGCGTCGCTTGGAAGCCAGAAAGAGGGCTTATTATGCATTTGAGAACATGTGCAATGCTGGAGAGATCAAGTGTTGGGCTCTCAAAAAGTACCTCTTTGACACATTGGTGACACCGGTGCTTCTTTATGGAGTGGAGGTGTGGGGTGGAAGCATCGGGAAGTCTACTTGAAAAGAGTTTGAGAATGTCCAAAAGCGTTTTCTCCCCAACTTTCTCCAAGTCAAGACACAAACACTCTACATGCTCTTACTTCTTGAGTCCGGATAGCTTCCCATTGAGGTCTTTGGCATGCAAAGGGTTGTGGAGTACATGAGTAAGACACAACGTAGCCCTTTGCATCGACTTCCTAGAATCGCATATGAAGCAAGTCAAAAGGTTCAAAAGACATGCAAGAGCAAAATACTAAGTTCGGGGTGGATGCTTGACATCAAGAAATGGTTTGGAAGATGGGATGCATGTCACTTGGTCAAGGATGCGTCGATCGACTCCCAAGTTAATGAGGCCTTCTTACAACACCAATGTATCACGGCTTGGGAGAAATCCGGATGTTCTCGCTTCAGCCCTTACACCACACACGTTGCCCCAAACTACAAATCTCTCTTCTTCTTCGAACGAGGTAACCGAACCCATCCCTACATCCTTGAGCCCATCGTGTTGAGTGCGATCCGCACCATTGCCTCCAATTCGTCTTAGCTCCCATTCTCTACGTTGCAAGACACGACGTTGGGGCATTGTTGAGGAGTGTCATCGACTTTGCACCTTATGCCCTAGTCAAGTGCGAGAGAGTGAGTACCACACACTACTTGAGTGCTCAGCTTTTGACTACATTAGGTCCTCTTTTCCCCATATATTCAGCCATGAGCTCTCCCTACATCCCAACCACGATGTGGACTCTCTATTGCAACGCTCATTTCAGCCATTTTTGAGCATCGAGAGTCACTTATGACCTCCACTCACACCACGTGACATGTTCATTTGGTCCCATAGGTCATATTTGACCTCCGAGGACGATAATAGAACTATCTCTCTCTCTCTCTCTCTCTCTCTCTCTCTCTCTCTCTCTCTCTCTCTCTCTCTCTCTCTCTCTCTCTCTCTCTCTCTCTCTCTCTCTCTCTCAACGTTTACAGGCACTTGCAATAGACTCAATTTTCTAGGCTATTGTTGTTGGCACATAGAGAGGAGTCTCATTCCATCCCCCCCCCCCCCCCCCCCCCCCCCCCCCCCCCTCTCTCGGGCCTGTGCTAGGTTTCTGCCTTAGCTCGGCTCTACCTGCTATGACCTGCATGTGCTGACGTCAAGGGCTCTGTCTCTTTCTCCCTCTAACTCAGTTGGGTATGAACTCTTGGTTGTGCCTGCTCTCTACGTGCAACACTCGGCACCCGAGACAGGCAACATCTCTCTCTCTCTCTCTCTCTCTCTCTCTCTCTCTCTCTCTCTCTCTCTCTCTCTCTCTCTCTCTCTCTCTCTCTCTCTCTCTCTCTCTCTCTCTTTCGTCACCTCCTCTGCCCGGTGCTGAAAGAATTCTCTCTCTCTCTCTCTCTCTCAGTAAAAAAGAAACTCCCTGAAAGAGGCGCGCGCTCTTTCAAAGAGTTTCTTTTCTACCAAGAGAGAGTAAGGTGCACAGAGAGTGGAAAGTGAGGCTATGCAACACTAGAAGCAGGTAGTTGGCGGGCGACGGGCAGCGGGCGACGGGCAGACAAGGAGAGATAGGGAAATTGATAGAGCGCGCAGAGGGCGACCTGCCATGCATTACTATCTAACCAAAAAAGTTTTTTTTTTCTAGTTGTGGGAAATCTGTCTCACTCTCTCACGTTGGTCTGAAGCATGCAAAGGAAAGGTGTCAAGGGAGGGCTTTGGGTGCTGAAAAGTGGACTTGAGGAAGTTCTAGGCGTGAAGGCTTGGGTGTTGGGCAAGCGACGAGGACTAGAATAGGGTGTTTATAACAACACCATTGGAGAGCGTGAAGACGAAGGGAGAGAGGGAGGTTTTTTTTCCCTTGTCAGTCTTGGAGTGCAAGAGTACGATATTCTAACCAGCTCATGTGTGTGCATGGTCAGGGGCTTCGAAGAATTTCGGAAGTTGTGTGCGAGAAGGCAGAGCAAGGGAAACAAATGGTTTGAGAGCGGCGGTTGTAGTATGGGGTGGAAGGCGCAGGTAGAGCACGGCACTGCTGTGGAGGCGGATGCCTTCTCTATCATTTCATGATTTTCTCTCTCTTTCTCTAGATGCAGCGATGATCAGCACTGTGGTAATTACTTTCTCCCTTGACCTCCAATGACTGAAAAAAAGGGAGTTGGGGGTACCCTTTGAGCCCATTAAGTAGCTCTTGCATGCGGGGGGGAGAGAGAGAGAGAGAGAGAGAGAGAGAGAGAGAGAGAGAGAGAGAGAGAGAGAGAGAGAGAGAGAGAGAGAGAGAGAGAGAGAGAGAGAGAGAGAGAGAGAGAGAGAGAGACGAGCGATGGCGTACAAGCGAATGAGCAATCGTGGCAAGTGGATGAGCAGAAAGAGTGATTCAGGTGCTAATGGCAAGCTGCCGTCTGAGAGGATAGAGTGTTGCAGGTGATGTGACAATGCCAGTATGTGCTTCAGACCAGAGAGAGAGCATGACTAAGAGAGAGGTATGTATCAACAATATTGAAAAATTGTTTGTCTTGTGGAATTTCCCAAGATTCATAGCATTGCACATGCGATTGACTATGGAGAATTGCACTCTCTCTCATGTGTGTCCGCACCATCGAGGGCGTGTGGGCTCGCACAAGAAGAACTTCCATGTGAGGTTGTTAGTCGAAGATTCTTGGCATCGTGGTCGCTCATAGGATGATTGATGTAGTCGAGGGCTATGGAGAGAGGTGAGGGGCCCTTGGGGGGGGGGTGCGTGATGCGCAGAAGAGGTGCATATCATAAAAATGAAAGGGTGGTGGGGAGGGAGGGGAATCTTTCCAATTAATAATACAATTAAGTTAAATGTGAGCCAATATGTATTTTGAGAGAGAGAGAGAGAGAGAGAGAAGTGTGATTTAGCAGGTACACCTCTCCGGTCTCCTTTTGCTGCCTCTATCCGTCCCCACCAGAAGTTCTGAACTCTTGCCTCGTAGGAGCACGTGCTGTCCCTACATTGCCTCGCTTAGTCCAACACCACGATTCTTCACACTCGATGCTTAATTGGGTTGGGGAAAACCCTACTCAACCCACAACACCAAAAACAATGGTGTGACACGAGATTAGGCCGGGCTGCATCAACATGTAGAAGCTCTACTTGTGACAGAGTTTAAGGTCGCTTGACGCACATCAGCACAGATATGTTGATCCTACATCATGCACGATCTCCACCTCCTCAGCCTCTTCCCTTCCAGGCTTCCCTCGTCCATATGCGATCCCCTCCTCCTCCGTCTCTTTCTGTCTCTCCTCCATCTCTCTTTATCTCTCAAAAAAAAAAAAGTCCACACCGCCGTGAGCTCTTTTAGATACTTTTTTTTAAAAGAGATTGAGAGAGAGTGAGGAGAGAGAAAGAGAAGGGGAGGGGTTGGAAAAAAAACCTAGGTTTAATGTAATCCCAACTGCAAATTTTGAGATATACCTCTAAATTTTAAATTTGAAAGTGAGAAAACGTACAAAATTTGAATAAATTTAGCGTCATTTGGTGTAAAAACCTTCAAATTTAGTTAGTTTACCACTAAAATTCTCGTAGGTAGGTTTGTCAAGTTTTCAGAAAAAAGTTTTTTTTGAGCACTGGTCCCTGCTGGAAAGAGTCCGTGTCTCTTTCAAATAGATTTATGAAGGGTTTTGTTTATACTATATAGGACTTGAAAATGACGATGGTTGAACTTCAGGACGTTCTTGCCTCATCTATTGTGAGTTTCCTTGCCCAACTCCTTCAAAATCAAGTTTCTCAATGATTAGGACCCTGAGATTTACCTCTCCTAGCCAACACAGTTGTCTCAACGTGGCACAATGTTGTTTGTTGTAGCACAAACAACCTCCCATTTACCCCTTGGAGGGGGTTATCTGATGGGGTGCTAAGGATTGAGGCCTAGGCCACATCATTCTGCACGAGGATAGAAGCAATTCTAGGCTACCATCCATTTGAATTGCTATGAGGCATTGATGGATGTACAACTCCCAAGCAATAGATAGAGTACAAACAAAAATGGAGGGCTAAGCCGCATTAGGAAAAGCATTCCAAAGGACTATAATGACAATCATACACCATGGCTCTAAGAAGTGTATTCAGCATAGAGGAATCACACGTTAGGTGAGTAATCTGAGTCAAGGCATGATGGACAACTCAACAGACTAGGAACCCCAAGCAATCTAGGAACTTTGAGCTATGCTCATATAAGCATGGAAAATTTAAGAGAAGGTTTTTACACTAAATTTCTCTAAAGTTTGTAGGTTTATTCACCTTCTACTTTGAATTTTGAAGATAAATCTCAAAATTTGTAGGTGGAATTACACTAAATCTAGGTTTCTATCGATATGGGTAGGTGAAAGAGAACTAGCATGGGTAGGTGAAATCTAGGTTTCTATCGATTTGGGTAGGTGAAAGAGAACTAGCATGTGGACAAAGTTGTCGTAAGAAAATTGTCCATAGCTTTATCAAGGCTTCTGTACTCTTCTATTTCAAAGCACTATTTATAATTCCCCACCATTACCACATCCCTTGACACGTTTGTTGCCACCACCTTTGGCAACACCATTAACTCCCACTCCCCCCGCCCCTGATAGAAGGCTACCTATGACGGTGTGATCCAAAATTTAATCTATACCATGATGTGGATTTTCTCAAAAGAATAACCTCATTGCAATAATATAATTATTTTCAAGCTTCCACCGTTTTCTCTAGAGTAATTAAAAATGCATAGTATGTTATCGTACATCAACCCACAATAACTTGAGGTAGAGCAAGAGAGAGGAGAAGAAGAAGTCAAGAGAAGCTCAAGCTCCGAGACTCTCCTTATTCATGAGATTTGTTCGAGTGGCAACAACCTTACTCTTTTAGTGTAAGTCTTGTGGTCCTACATGTAGGGAGGTAGGAATGGGAGATTTATATCCATTAGAATCATGGTGCGACTATTCCCAACAAGGATCAATGGTGGTAGAAATGAGCTTCCAATATCTGAGGGCAACTAGTTCCAAGAAGAAGAATATCAACATGCCATTGTATGGGTTCCAACTGTTCTAGCCAATCAAAGAAAACATCTACCAAACCCTTGTTCAAGGGGTTTTTTCTGTCAAAATTTGTGGTCCTTTCACCATTAAATTTAGTTGTAATCTTGTTTTAGTTTTTTTTTTGGTTGTGCTTGAAGGCATCCAAAAAGTCGTGTTTGGTTTTTGTTTTGTATAGTGTGCCTTGGCTAGTCTTGCTCGTTTTAGCGTTTGCTCGGAAAATCTCACTCGAGATTTGAGATTCCTCCCCACAAGGTATCAACATTGACAATATCCTAGGACACCTAAGAAGCAGGTATACAATAGGACAACATTGAAAGATGCTAAAGTCTACCACAACTCACAAGAGGATACAGAACTAAGACGGATCTCAAAGAATCTTCCTCGTGGACAAGGATTCTACACAGGATATACAAAGATTTGTCTACCAGCCAACCACAAGCCAACTGCAACTACACCAAACGTGCATTAAGATCTCGAGAGCTCAGCAAGACCTAGAGCAAAACAAAGTCAACAATGGAGATACAAAGGTCATCAAGAGATGTGGATTCCTAAGTCTTTCAATGCTCCTGATCAAAAGCCAAATACCGACAATGAACAGAGGCCTACAACAACATCAAAGACTCCTATCAACATGCCTAATTGGAGAATCAAACAGATAATGGAGTCTTCACACTCAAAAAGGGACAACCCAACCAACGAGAATGCAGATTTGAAGAAGCTAAAACAAGTATGGAAAAACAAACCTTCAATGCCAAATTGGTCCTTCACTAATCCTCTTTTTGAGGATTCAAGCTTACTTTTACCTGAAGAAATGTTTTAGTAAGCACAAGAATGTAAAAAGTCAAGTCGCTAGGGTGAAAAAAATACTCTTTGGCATAGTCAAAGTCGAGCTACTGAGTCATAAAATGAGCAAAGCATTAGTCCCAAAGCTTCAAGTCATATTAAACTCTGTGCTAAGAGTCGTAGTTATTATGCTTACACTCAAGCTGGAAGAGTTGAGCATATCTAAGTCATGTCGCTCATGTTGGATGAGATGAGCATAAGAGTCGAAGTCTATTAACTTACAATTGGTGAAGTGTCGTAGAGTTCAGCACTCACGCACATTGCACAGTAAGATGAGAGCACATATCCTCGTCAACAAAAACCATTCTTAAAGGGGTGCCAGCTTGCAAAGTCATGTCATATGCTTTTATAGCTACACCATCTTTCTAAATAACCCCTCAAAATCTTTCTTGCACAACATATTGTTTCCCATGCATTTCTATGTATGCATATAGGATGTCCCACCATCAAACATATGCATTAGACACTCTTTTTTGCTTCCATCTATGCACCTTGAGTGGACTATAATTGGAAAACCAACGTTCCATCATGCTACCCTCTCATATTTGCTACCTTTTTAAATCCATATCTATCAACAAATAATCCCTTCAATACTTTATTAATATTTTCCATGCTAATAAGTACTCCAATAATGCGCGTATCCCAAATGCACTTTTTTTTCACTTTATTTTTCCCTTTGTTCATCCAAGTATTAGACCCTAATTTAGAACCTCATCATTCTACTTCCCTTGTACATACTTTTCATAAATAAACAATAGCCTCATCATTATGCTATTACAACAGACAAATGCAACATCATCTTTCACATCAGACATATTCAAACCAATCGAGATGTTGTAGCAAATTGAACCTCATCAACAAATTCAACGACAAATAAAGATGATCAGCCCATCAATAACCAATCAAAACCTTCCGTTGCCTCCAGGGACACTTTTCAACAGTGTCCAAGGACGGGCACTAAAATCGAAAGGGGGAAATGTTAACTGAGTCAACGTCAGTTAACAGGAGCTACTAAAAAACGAAGACGTACAGATGCACATCAAAGAACAACATGAAGAAGCAGTAAAGATTGGAGTTACACATTTTTCCAAAATGGTCACGTATTGTAAATTCCCGATTTATTTTAGGCCATTGTAATATTTTAATGTGTTGCAGGCCCAATGGGAGTTTCAAGGTGTAAAGAACAGATCAATTAGTGTGCCTAGGTAGCAAATTCAGTAAGTGGCGGAGCCCTAAAGGCCTTGGGCGCCCGGACATTGCATGCTTTTACCATAGGTAATAAGGCAGTGTGTAAAAGAAATCAGGGTTCTCAAACTCATGGGTTGAGAGCACTCTTTGGTGAGAGCTCTTGAGGTGTGTGGCTATGGCGTCCTTGAGCTTCTCCTTGCTCATGTGACTTGGTTAACACTAATCAATGCTTAATTCTCTTTGACTATTCCTCTCACTTGCTTCTTTTGATTGCCTATGATGCTTTGATTAGCTAGATCGTAACTAATTAGTGGTTAATCTCTCTCTAGTCTTGTGTGATTACCCTCTCTTGCTTGTGTGTGCATGTAGGTTTGATTGGAGTGTGGTGCTCGATAGCTCTACATGTGTGTGCTTGCGATTAGTGTGTTGCATGATAGGATTAGTGTCACTAGGAGATTTCGGACGTCGTTTGGAGGGCCTTTTAGAAGAGAGAGAAAAAAGCGCTTCTCCAATGAAATAAGAGCCTACGTTACATAGAAAAATAGATTGATATTAAGAAAAATATGAAAAAAGTGTCAGTGTTCCTTGAAAACGGTCGCCTGCATGTGGCCCGAACTGAACCATCCTTTAGAAACTTAGAATGCTGTATCTTACCCAAAATACAGCCTTCACAAACATGTTTGACAAGTGCTTCAAGAAGCGGCAAAGAAGCAACCATATCAGATTTCTGCAAAAACGCAGCAAACTGGAAAAATTCAAATGACCGAAACGTGCATGCCAAAATTTTGCATCTGAAATAGCCCTTGAATCTGCAACAGCATTTGCAAAATTTTGTCCACACTTGTCATACAAAGTGAGCTTATACAGCCCACGGCACAAAAGGCCAGATGCAATAATTTCATCACCAAAATTGAGATCATGAACTATACATCTATCATCCACAAATTTGACTACAAGTCCAAGTCTAGCAAGTGGGGATACAGACAAGAGATTCTTCTTGATCCCAAGTACATAAAGTGCATCAACAAGTGTGAAAGAACTGCCATTAGCAGCAGTAAGCACAATCTTTCGAACTCCCTGAACTGGATAAGAGGCATTGTTGGCACAAGTGACTGAATTCCCATGAGGGACAGACTCGAGAGAGGTATACAATTCACGATTTGAGGTAATGTGCTTTGTAGCACGACTGTCGAAATACCACACATGTGAATCTGCAGCAAAACTGACAAGCATGCATCATGGACAGCAGGATTGTAAGTGCACTCTGCGCTAAAAGCCCATTTTGCATCAACATCAGCATTACAGTCTCCTTTCACAAAAGACTCAACAATGGCTGCATTTGTAGTGAAACTAGCATTTGCAGTGGAACCACCCTCTTTCTTCTTAGCCTCTTTGGCCTTCAACTTAGGACACGACTTGATCAAGTGATCATTAGCTTCACAATAATGGCAAAGCATTTCCTTTTTGCCCTTATCACCAGAATTTCCAGATGAATTGCTGCCAGTAGAAGCATTAGGAACAGAATTTTTGCCACTCACAGCAGAACCATAAGAAGTGGTTGCATTACTATTACCACTCTTTCTTTGAGAAGCAATAAAAGCCTATTCAACTACACGCTGCGTAGTCCTGTTTTTTCTAGAAAGTGACTCTTGCAACAGCAATGTGCATAATGCATCAAACTTGACAACTTCAGGATTTCCTTGGGTCATCAGTCTCCAAGTACTAGCAAAAGTCTGGTAGGAATCTGGTAAGGCATCAAGAACAGTCTGCACAAGGGAACTGTCTGAAATGACTTCACCTGCAGAAATAAGTTGTTCATTGATATCCTTGACACTAGCAAGGAAAGTTTCCATATCATCTTCCTCATGCAAAATCTTTGACTCCGGCTCTTTACGCAGCAAAGCAATTTTAGCCTCATTGCGACTTGCATAAAGACCGGCCAATATATACCAAGCCTATTTTGCATATTTTGTTGAACGGATGTGAGGAACAATGGTGTGCTTCACAAACAACGCAATCAATGCATGAGCCTGTGCATCCTTAACATCCCAAGGAGCTTTTTCTGCCGTAGGCAAAACAACTCTAACAGCAGCAATCCTTGCAGCAAGACCTACAACATCCTCAACATCGCCTACATACTCAAAACTAGGACGTACTCAATGCCCTGCACAATAGTCCAGACGCCCTTTGACACAAGAACATGTTGCATCATATAAGCCCACATAGGGTAGTTGTCTCCATCCAACCTGTCCTCAACAACAAACATCTTGAACACATCTGTGTTGTTGTTATCAGCCATGGTAAATGTTGCACCTGATGTGAAAACTACCCGAAAATAGGAGAAACGGAGCGGAAACAACATGTGCTATATAGCACAAACCGTAGAAGTCTATAAGGCACCTGTTATGCAAAAAACGGCACTGAGAAAGAAATTCTTCACAAAATGACAAAATAGCCTGTGCAGTACTGTCTGTTGTGGAAATGGTGGCCGAAATGAGCCCAAATCTAAAATCTGAGCAGATCGAGCTCTATGAGCTCACCCGAAATATTTGTCAACCTGCAAACGCTCGCCAAAGCTCACTGAAATAGGAGAAAGTGAGCAGGCGTGTACTGGAGGAGCTGGCGACTAAGCCCAAGAGGACACAACCTGCTCTGATACCAATTGTTGGAATTAGGGTTGCAGAGAAACACACACAGCTTGGAGAAGACGAAGGAAGCTCAAGGCACACAATAAAGAGTGTGTTACTTAGTGTGCAATGGAAAGATAGATAGCCCTAGAGTGATGGGTGTATATGCACAAGGGAAAAAACCTCCTAAAGAGGGAAAAACTGCCCCGGCGGTCCTAGTGTGTTCACACACATCACTACCATATGTATATGGTAATAGATATTGTATAGATGGGCGGGTAACCCTAAGTCTAAACCCCTATCCTCATCATCATCAAGAAAAATAAAGTCATCATCCGTGAGACCATATGTGCCATCCGTGTAATCATGTAAATCTTCTTCATTATTAGATGCAAATATGTTCACTAAGAATGTCACTAGGCGTGTATAGTCATCTTGCTCAAAAGGGTAAGCTTGTGCAATTGAAGAGACATTCTCTACTAAGTAGGGACAGTTGTGGTCAAGAGATGTATCAGCCTTTCTAATTTCTCAAAATTTTTCTCACATGCTAGTGTATCTACCAAATCCCATTCACAAGCAAGCACCGGGATACCCTTGACTTGGATGGTACTCTCAGATAGAGATGGCGTTCCTAACTGACACCACACTCCATATGTTAGCAGATTATATTTAGCACCTGTGTCCAATAAGGCGTTATATATAACTTTTTCATAGGTGCTATTTAACTCAATAGGGTATCATAGAGGTGTGTCAGAGTCCAATCATCATCCTCTATTTCAACTTGAAATGCATGTGTAACTCCAAGGTTAGCCTCTCGTTGACATCTAATAAGTTGCTATTGCTTCTTAGCCTCAGCTTGAGCTTGTATCTTTTTCAATTCTGCTTATGCCTTAGCTGTCCTTTTTTATGGATGGCGCGTAGCTCCTCTTGGCTTAAAGGATCGTAGTATCTTTTAAATTTACTTCCATTAAGAAATGGTTTCAACTCCATCAAGAGTTTCCACCCAAATGGTACCTTGTGGGGTGATTTTGCATACTTTATATGGTCCTTTTTTCTCATATTCTAACTTTTACTTCTCATTATGCACTCTATACATAAGGACTTTAACCCCAACCTTGATATCCATGTTCTTTAAATGACGGTCAAACCATTTCTTTCTCTTGCATTTTGCACAGCAAATTGTCTTTCTTCATCTAACCTCTCAAGGACGTATAAATGCTCAACTAAAGGGTTACCATCCCAACCTTCTTGTGAAGCTACCCACAGATTAGAAATTACAAACTTCCATGGCATAAATGCTTCTTTATTATATACCATCTTAAATGGTGTACAATTAATAGCCACTTTGTAAGCAATACGATAAGCCCATAGAGCTTATGCCAGCTTGAAATCCCAATCTGTGTGATGAGCTTCCACTGTTTTGGTCAAGATAGAATTTAAAGTCTAGTTAGTGCTCTCAGCTTGGCCATTTGTTTGTGGATAATAAGGTGTAGACTTATGGTGGACTATCATGAAGTTTGTCGTGAGTTTCTTTATCACTCCATTTATAAAATCAATACCATTGTCACTCACAATCTCAAGGGGACAACCAAATCATGTAATAATGTTTTCAAAGAGAAACTTAGCAGTTGACCTTGCATTAGCCTTACCTGTTGCCTTGGCTTCCATCCATTTTGTCATATAGTCAGTGGCAACAATAATATATCAAGATTGAGTGTTACGAGCTGCCAGACTAATTGGGCCTACAAAGTCTAAACCCCATTTTTCAAATGGTTGAATCACTTTAATAGGATGTAAGGGCATCTTATCCTTTTGTTGTGTGATCTTGTAACGCTGACATCCATCACATCCTTTTGCAAAAAGTGATGCATCCTTGAACAAGGTAGGCCACCAATAGTTTGATTGCAACACCTTTCTAGCAGTTAGCTCCCCTAAAAAATATCCTCCGACTATACCCATGTGGGCTTCTTGCAGTATGTATAAATACTCATCCTCACAAGCTTGTAGAGTCTTGCAATTAAAGAGTAAGTTTCACATTCCTTTAATAGTTTTTGAGCTATATGCTTACGAAGCTCTTTGGGTGGAAATCCATTAATTAAAAAGTTCACAATCTTCTCACTCCATTTAGGCATGGTCTCGACTACGAATAGGGAAGTATCGGCAATTCATAATCAATTCTAGTAGAGGCTTCACCATTGGGTATGCGAGACAAATGATCTGCCATGACATGTCTTTTATCGGGTCTCACCACAACGGTAAAATCAAACTCAAGAAGAATCAATAAAACATCGTGTAATTCTTCCTATTGAACAAGGTTTATTCACTAGATACAACAACGCTTGATGATCACATAGAAAACAAACTTGTTGGCAAGAAGGTAGTAGCGAAATTTCTTTACTACGTAAATCATAGCGAAACCTTCTCTCTTTGTAGTGGTGTAGTTTCTCTCAACATCATTTAATTGACGACTTGCAAAGCTAATGGGGTAGTCCAATTTATGTTCTCCTGGTTGAGCTAGAACACGTGAGCTAGAACACGCCCAATAGCAAAGTTTGATGCATCAATATGCACATGGAAAATTACATTCTAATCGGGCACTCGTAGGATGGGATCACTTGTCAAGGCATTTTTCAATAACTCATAAGCATGGTCACACTCCATTGTCCAGTGGAACTCAATAAGAAGCTTGTACAATGGGCAAGCTATCTCGGCAAAGTTTAAAATAAACCCCCGATAATAACCAACATGGCCCATGAAACTTTGAACTCCTTTATAGTTTGTAGAAGGTGGCAAATTGGAAATGGCTTTAATTTTACTTTCATCTGTGGAAATCCCATTTTTGGACTCTATGCCCTAAAATGACTCCATGTTTAATTCAAAATTGGCATTTGAAAGGGTTTAATGAGATGCGATATAATTTGCACTTTTCAAACACTTTTTGTAAACATGATAGATGTTCTTTCCAAGAAGAATAAATACAAAGGTCGTCTAAGAAAGCTTCGCAAAACTCCCTCAAATATTCTCTAAAAGTAGTGTTTATCAATCTTTGGAAGGTAGCACGGGCATTGGTTAAGCCAAAAGCAATGACACAAAATACGAACACTCCAAATTCGGTTATAAAAGCAGTTTTAGCTCGGTCCTCTAATGCAAATGTGATTTGATTGTGGCCAGAGTACCCATCTAAAAATCTATAAGCTTCCTTCCCTGCAACTCTTTCAAGCACATGTTTTGAATATGGCATGGGGTAATGGTCTCTCCTAGTGGCGGCATTGACCTTCTTGAGATCCGTACACACTCTGAGTTTTCCATTCTTTATTGGCACAATAACTATTGGAGACACCCATTCTGAGTGCTCAATTTGGTATATGAATCCTCATTTGACAAGCTTTTCAATCTCTTCTTGAACAATCTTTGCATACTTAGGATTCATTGGATAGGATCATTGTTGGGATGGTTTAGCCATGCTATTCATGGGAATTGTGTGTTGCACCACGGAAGGTGGAACACCTTTCCTATTATAATATGTCCAATAAAATATATCCTTAAATTCCTTGAGAAGCTCCTTAAGTACATATTCCTCAGTCTCTGTGACATCTTGGGCAATGGAAACAGGTTTGGACTCCTCACCTGGGTTTGGTAACTCTATTTCCTTAACTATTATTGGACCATCATAGACTCCATTACTTCCATTGATAGGTGTTCTCTGGGCCTTTGTATACACAAGCTTACGCTCCTCCGTGGTGTAGGATGTGAAATGCTCAAGTGAAAGATGTAAATTTGTGGAGTCTTATTGTTCCGTGGACAGTGATTTCTCTTCCGCTTAGTTTTGTTGTTGAGCTAGCTCTCCATTTTTTTGTCTCCTTATAATACGGCTCAAATTTGGCTTCTCTGTAGCTTCTAGTTGTGCGATTTCAATGGGTTGTGGATTGCACCACATGACGCTTTGAAGGTATTCACCCCAATTATCTACCAACTTTCGATGAGGATCACATGCCCCCACATAATTAAGCCATTCTGCGATAGATTTCTTTTGATTTATTCTAGCATGCACATTTGCTCGATATCATCACCTCTTATATATCTTACTCCTCTTGTCTAATTTTTTATTACGACCTTCTTCCAGTGAAGAGTCACTAGATGAATCACTACTTGTGTCTTCTCCTCTCTAGGACAGATTGTCATCTAGGGTACCACTGGGCCTTGCATGGTTTGTCCCCACATTTACACCAGTTTAACTCAGATTCTTCGTCCTTAGAGTCAATTTCAATTGATGATTCCGACCCCGAATCGTGTGGGCTATAGTCTTTAGAGATGCTATTGGTTCCGATGTCATTCAATCCTTCATCTAGTAGGTCATCAAAAGCCATATGCATTGCTCCTATCATATTTAAAGGTACAACTTGTGGCATTTCATCCCCCTCAGGTGTTACCCAGTTCGTCCCCCTATTTCCCTAAGTGTCTATGGTTGTTGCTAGGTGGACCCAATCCACATTGTCATACTCAGTCATCCTAGGTAGAATATCCATATAAGGGGAATCTTCCATAACATCAGTGTCCTTTTTACACGTGTAGCAATACTGCAATGGGGCTGAGTGAATTGTGGTGTTAGATCTATGATCAATTATAAATATATTTCCTAGAGGATGTGCCCGACCAGTTACAATATCAACTCAAATGATAGAGTCTTGGAATTGCAAGTAGACATGGTTTTTAGACCAGTCATGAACCATTTTTGCTTCCCTCATGAAAGGACGTCCTAAGATCATCTTAGATGACATAATGTGCTTGGAAAATTCCATAACAATGAAGATATGCCTTCTTTTGTGTCCAAGGACCTTGATCTTGAGATCTTCTAGCATCCCAATAGGTTTAACAATAGTCCCATTGGCCATCTTTACCACTATGTTTGTAGTCCCAAGGTGAGGTCTTCCCATAGATTCCCAGCAATTTTAGTTACAATGCTAACCCCAACGCCATCATCAAGGATTCCCTTCACAGTTAATCCCTCGATAGGTGATTGGTATGGTCGCATTGGATTCATCACCTTCAATGTATTATCTCAACTTGTTAATTCAACAACAGAGTTCTCATCTAGGTTGGGTTGTGGGTCTAAGTGTTCCTCCTCTATTGGCACCTCCCTAGCTCCATCTATCTGTGAAAATTATGGTAGCCCAACTTTCAATTCTCCATTGAGGAAAGCTCAAAGAGCTAAGAATAGCTCGGGGTCTCCATATAGTTTAGACATGATGGTGGTTTTAACTTTTGGATCCACGAAATCCATCAATTTGACAATATTTAACGGCACTTTTTGGGATTCGGTTACTTGACAGGGGGAAGATGGGATCTCCATTTCTTTGATAGGGTCAAGAAATCCCTCTATAGACTCTCTCCCCAACAAGAAGCGAGTACGCCCACCTCCCAATGATTTAAATTCACTTTCTTCTTGGATGACACTAGGTATGGCTAGTGGTATACGGTCTTTGTGAGGTTGATTTCGCGTAGGGAACACGGTGTTGGTAATCTGGATCTGCCTAGGTGTTTGCTCTAGATCCCTTTGGGTCTCTTCTACCAAAATCATTAATTGCTTGAGTCGCTCGATCTCCTCTATAGGGTTTGGGTAAGTTCTTATCTTCTTCTTGGGTTCCTTGGGTCCTGGCCATTGTGGCTCATGATGACCTTCCTTGGTTGTTTCTTTCCTAGTGACTGCTTTAGTCTCCATGGTCTCATTTGAATCAGAATCCTATTCAGTGTCGTTCATATACATGGGGTCGTCACCAGTCCCTATGTTGTTCTTTGAACTAGGGTCCCGCCTTTGCTGCTTTTTTCTATCTCTTCCTTCATGTTTTCTTCTTCTTTTGAGATTGGGCAATTGATGCTGTGTCTCTTTCTTCAAGAATATAATTTTGGTTTTGGAGCATCAATCGTGTGAGTACATTTACTTGTACCACATGTGTACATTGTGATGGCTCCTCGGTAACCTCAATTAAGTTCAATGGCGTGATCTTTGGTGCATTTGGATTATTAGGACATTGGGAAATCAAATGATATATGCCACATCGATTACACATGAGTATCGACATTGTAGATGTGCTCGCTTGATTGGTTTGCATTAGTGTGTTCAAGCGAATAATAAACTCTCTCACAGACTCTCCTTTCTCTCGTTGGGCTTTCTGGAGCTGAGATGCTACACCCCAAAGCATTCCCTCTCGTATGTACTCTTTAAAGAACAGTCTCCTAAGAGTAGGTTAAATCATTTTCTCTTCCACCCTTAGGGTCCTATATCAATCCCCAACCTTCCCACTCAAGGTTAGGCTTAAAGCATTACTCTTATGCAGGTCATTGTGTTCTCCTAGGGAATCACATATTTGTTCAAATACTTCGATATGATTTCTCACATTCCCGTCTCCACTAAATTTTTGTGTGAGCTTGGCTATTTTTACTACCTTACTTCTAGGTTGTCTATTAGGCATGTTACACATGTTTTTAGCAATAGATCGATTGATAGCTTGAGATTGCCAAGTCACCCAAGTGAGTAGGTATAGTGGGGACAGGCACTCTTGGGAATGCATGTGGAATGGGGGTTGGCATCAGGTTAGGATATACAAGTACTCCTTAGGTCTCAAGCTGGGTACAATGTTGTGCCATTGATAGCCGTTTTTCGGCTCTCCGTAATTGCCATAGTGAGTTATCCCACCCTACCAAAATCACCTAAACACTGTGGCTATTCTTACCTTTCATTGTACATAGGCGTGTGTGAGTTAGGGGGCTTTTCCCATATCTTCTTAAAACCCTCAGCTAGCTAGTCATTGGGCTAGTTGAGCCAAAAATAAATAAATAAAATCAAAAAAATAAAATATATTATGGCCCATTTGTGTGTAAATATTGCATTGTATATATGGCCTAAATTTAAGGTTTTTTATAATCATTTTTGTATTTTATTTAAATATTTATACTTAGGTGTGTGTTTTATTAAACCTGTGTATGCCTTCTTTCATCCTCTTACACCATAAGCATATTTTTTTCCAATGTGTATATACTCTAACCTCATATTTTTCTTTTATACAAATCACCCCCACATTTTCACCCTCACTCTCGTGAAAACAAAAATTGATTTCTACTCTCTTAGTCACGTTTATTATATTATTTACTTGCATAGCTTTTCCTCTTTCACCCAAAATAATACAAAGAGGGACCATATCATATGATTCCAATATCTTTCCATATCCATAATTTCTCCACATTTATTTTATTTTATTTTATTCTCATTTAACACCATGTGCTCATTGAGCTAAAATCCATGAATAGTCCATACACTAGTCCCACCATGTATATATTGCTTTATTCACCAATAATCCTCCTCCATGCATGTGTAAAGGGCAACTTGGATGCTTTGTATTATGATATGACAAAGGAGGGGCTCACTCTTGGATGCATTGTACAAATTCAACAAAGGAGGGGGCCACTAAAAGACTTTGCAGGCATAAAAAACAAGCTTTTTGTTACTTTCCATAAGAGACTGATTCTGTAGTAATACAAGATGCTAAAACTAGAATTTAAGTTGGTTATGTAGGCTCTCGAGATGGAATTGCTTCAATATTTTTAGACACGATCGCCTGTTTTTCCGAGGCAATTTGTGACAAATTATATGCTAAGCACTCAAAAGTTGACAATAAAGATTAGAAATCTTGAACAATCCAACCAAAATAGACACACGGGTTGTTTTGGGAATTTTTGAAATTTGAGGGGTATTTTGGGGATTTCCACAAATTAGAGGGGCATTTTGGTAAATTTTTCCATTAAAAAAGTCTCCTCTCTGCACGTACCCACATAAGATGGAGGCAAAACCTAACTTTTTGTTTTTCCCTTTCCCAACTGCAAAGTATCTCTCTAGATTCTATATAAAAGGAATGAAAAAGTCGTTTTGGCCACCTACTTGATTAGACCTTTTGTGCGCTTTTTTTTTTGTCCTCCACGGTTATGTCCATGGAGGTGGAAGCTCTACCCGTGGAGAATGACATCATCCAGTTCTCACCAATGATTGTGGACAGGAAAGCAGATTGGGCCTTTGGTGCTCTAAAGATATCTCTGTCGCAACAAGTGGAGATCGCAAAGGCAATTACTATGGCGATTTTGCCGCAATAATCAAAAAGCAGCTTGCTATGCAATCTAAGCTTACATTGGTGTTTGTATTCAGTGGGAGCGTCTCGAATAGATACGAGCTAATTCAATGGATTCAGGGACCACAAATTCCTGGGGCATGGAGGTGCAATAAATTTTACCTCTTATCTAGCTAAGGGTTTCTATTAGGTTAGGTTTAAAGAGGTCTCGGACGTGTCAAAGATACTAGACAAGGGATCCCTGGTTTTTAACAGGACTATGGTGTGTGTGGTGCACATGGGAGCGACTCTTTGATTCAGCAAAATCCCTTCAAGGGATCCATCCGATCTGGGTCGAGTTCACAGGGCTGCCTAGCTAGCTTTGGGATAACATAAGGATGTTGGCCAGTCAATTGGGCACCCCTCTGTTTGTTCCTAACAAGAGAGGTCTAGGTACGTCCTCTAATCGGGTTTGTATATATTGGAATATTTCTAAGACACCTCCTAAGAGCATGGTGATCAACGTTGGAGGTGGGCTGGTAATGATTCCGCTCAACTTTGGGACTTGCTTTGGGGCATGTTTTAAATGTAACAAAATTCGATTACTTTGCCAAGATTGCCCCGTGAAGGCTAAAGTGAATAAACAAGTCTCCAATGAAGAGGGCGTCAACCATGCTCCTGCTAAGGAAGCCACGATGGAAGGAAATGAGAAACGACTAAAGATTATCGAAGGAGTAAGTGGATGGGAGGAAAACGAGGACATGAGTTGCGATAAGGTGGACACCAAGATGTAGGAGCAGACTCAGCAGAAGAAAAACCTCACGCTGCATGCCCCCAAATGCCCCAACAAATAAAAAACTTGTTTTTTTCCAAGTTCTTCACCTAAGTTTAAGACAGTGACAACTTTGTTGGCTATGCAAATCCCATGCCTGAAGAGGGCCAAAAGGGTAAAGGTAATGGCAAGGGATTCCTTGTCGCTTGCGACATTTAAAATAAAAAATCTCTACTCCAACACTCGTCCAACCAAAAGGGGGGACATGTGTCATACCACTTCACAATCCCTTTGCAGTGCTACAAGAAACGAAACTCCCTGATTTAGATCCCCCGGATTCTCTTGGTACCAGGGGCATGGAGATTGGACAAGAATTCCTCCCTCTCTCCCAATGAACCCCGCTCTGAATTTTCTATCCTGGAATGTGAAGGGCATACGAACAAAAATAAAGCAAGAAAAGCTCTGGCAATGCATGAAGAGGAGGAATGATATCAATCGTTGGTGTGTACATGAGCACCACCTTGATGTCTCAATGCCAAGAAAACAAAAGCTTGGGAAACTACTTTTCTTCTATGGCACCACTCCTGGTGGCTCCAACGGTGTGATGATAAAAGCTCACAGAGATTTGGAACCTTTTTTATTTTTCAGCACCCGTCTTGAAGGGCCCTTGCAGTGTCTATTAAGGTACATAATAACCTCCTCACTATTATCAACATTTATGCGGCTAATGATTTCAAGGGTAGGAAGATGTCATGGTATGACGTCTCACAACTTCAATTAGAAGGGGAGTTCTGTTTGATGGAGGACTTTAATATGGTTTTTTCCCGAAAAAATAGATAGGCTCCTTCTAGAATTCTTGTTGGGGGGGGGGGGGGGGGGGGGGGGGAGCGTAAGAAGTGGAATGTTAGCGGGCCGTCGCGACGGATGTCTGTAGCATAGCTATATGGCACTAACATAATACCAATACTAAGGAAAGTGACTCGGATGGAGCACAGAGACTCTTTGAGGTTGTCAATCTCAAGAAGTGAACCTAACAAGCTAAGGCAACAACTCAACAATAAAATCAATCACTCAATGATCAGGGAAATCTGTATATGTCCTTTCTCATTGCTTTAGGTCATCATGCCATTTAGGCACTCGAACGCACTCGAAATGCAACGAAACTTTAGGAGGAGGTGTAAGACGTCTAGAGGCACTATCCTACGAAGTCTGGTTGCAATCTGACAAGGTACCAAAATCACAATCCATCATGAAAAAGGTCCTGAAAATTGCAACAGAACATCAAAAAATAGTGATTTAAGCACTCAAATCTGCAATTAAGGCTCACTAACACGCAGTCGTGAACCACAACAAAATTGACAGTGCTTACACTTGAATGAAAGAGCAAAGAGAGAGGAACACAATGCAAGTTTTAAAATTGAAAACGGATTATCCAATCGTTAGCTGCGATGATTACATATTGGAGCTTCGTAGTCGCTTGAGCGTTTGTACAACAAAGCTCTTTTCTTCTCTCAAGATAAGCCTCCTTTCACATTCAGGTTATTGATATTTATTCCTAGGGCTTTCTAAATGACCAATGGCCGACTCACATGGACTTTTACAACTGTCATGACATAATTACAACTCAGGGAATTGACATGCTACTCTGGAATCAAGATTTACACAGAGTATCACTTCACTAGCTTTGAAAAATAATAGAGTACAAATGTGTTGTCCGGCCAGTTGGGCGCCCATTTGATCAATCCGCTAACATTCCCCCTTCCTAGCTCGTGTCATCCCTTGACGCGACCAAGTGCAGTCTTGTCATAAGGTTGTCTTTAGCTTTGTCTTCAAGGTGGGTCTTTAGCTTGGGAAGTGCTTTGTTTTTTATGACGCTCCCCCCTTCGTTGAGTGACTCATTATTACTATGTTGTTGATACATGGTTTGAGCTTTGATTGTTGAGGCAAATTTTCTTCTCCTTGCATATTCTTCTCATCGTTGCCAGTCTTTGCCTCCGTGACGATGGATTTTGATGTTGCTTGTCTTTGTTAGAACCGAGCTTTGTGGGTTGTTGATTTTATGATGGATTGCTTTCAAGTTCCACAACAATGTGAGTTGTCTGCAATAGGTTGCCAATGTGGAAGCATTGTGTGAGCTACATATGGTTGTTGTGGATAGCTCGCTTGTTGAAGTTGTCATTGCTTGTCCGTTTGCTTTGTATTCCATTCTTCATTTTTCCCGCGTTTGATGAAGCTTTGTTGTTGTCCCATTTTTTAATCGAGCTTTGTTATCGTCCTTAAAGATAAGAGATGATCTTGATAAGCATGTTGAGATATGTAGTTCTTGCTCCAAGTCATTGTCAATTGATTTGGGTAGCCATTTTGTTATTGTTGATGTAAAAGGAATATATACAAGAGGATCATGTGATTCTAGATTAGGGTCTACCAAATGTCAAAACATGGAAACAGTATCTAAATCCCTAATGAATAGAGAATTGGACTATAGCCAAGGTAAGCTAGATTCCCCATACCACAAAACTCAATAAAAAATGGAGCTATGGTGGATTGGACCATCTCAAATACCAGTAGAAAACCACGATACATTGAAATGGCTCTTTTTGCAGATTGATATCCCTTCTATTATATACAGGACCAAAATACACGTGAACAACTCCATGTAGATGGTATGGGTGACTTCATTGTAGAATGGCACTTGAGTGCCAACCCAAGGCACTGAATTTCATGTTTGGTGTATGTGGAGGTGCCAATACCAAGCATCTATGTCTGTATTGCATGTCAAGCACTGCAACAAAAGGATGCCTTGCAAAACATGAGGCTAGGAAACCACCATCGAAGAATAATGTGAACATCATTGACTACCCTGTTGGAATTAGGGTTGCACGAAAACACACACAGCTTGGAGAAGACGAAGGAAGCTCAAGGCACACAACAGAAAGTGTATTAATAGGTGTGAAATGGAAAGATAGATAGCCCTAGAATGATGGACGTATATATAATGCACGGGGGAAAAACCTCCTAGAGAGGGAAAAAATGGCCCGATGGTCCTAAGTGTGTTCACACACATCACTATCACATGTAAATGGTAACAAATCCCCCCTAGAGTGATGTGGTGAATGAGAGTTGGCACATAGAATAAAGGAAAGTTCCATGCCTTGAGGACATGATCAGTCCACAAAGGGGAGTAATCCCAAAGCTTTGTGGAAAGCTTCAAACTTCTCACAAGACAATGCCTTTGTGAAAAGATCTGCAAGGTTGTTCTGTATTGGCACATAAGCCAAGCTGATATCTCATGTTGAGAGCCTCTCCCTGACATAGTGGTAATGCACCTCCATGTGCTTTGTGAGAGGATGAAAAACTAGATTCCTTGTAAATGCCAATGGGCTCTCACTGTCAATGTAGATAGTGTTTGCAGTGTCCTGTCCAATACCCAAATCAACCATAAGGCATCTTAGCCATACACACTCAATTGTAGTTGTGTACTCAGTCTCACAACAAGAAGTGGCCACAGTAGGTTGCTTCTTACGCAACCATGATATGCATGAGCTACCAAGTATAAAACAAAAACCACTTGTGGACACTCGTGTGTCAAAACAACCAGCCCAATCTGAGTCCAAAAAAGCATGTAAGCGGGGAAAATACTCTTGACAGCCTGCCAATGCTTAGACCTTGGGCTATGCATAAATCTGTTGACCTGTGAGAGTGCAAACTGAATATCCGGCCTCATGTTGCATACATAAATGAGGCATCCACCAGCAGTTTGGTAAAGAGTGACATCTGCAGCATCACCAGCATCATGAAGACTCAATTGCAAACTTGTTTCCATGGGAGAGGCAATAGGTGTTACCATATACATGTGGTAGTGATGTGTGTGAACACACTTAGGACCGCCGGGGCATTTTTTTCCCTCTCTGTGAGGTTTTTTCCCACGTGCATTGTATATACGCCCATTCATTCTAGGGCTATCTATCTTTCCATTGCACACTAAGTAATACACTCTTTGTTGTGTGCCTTAAACTTCCTTCGTCTTCTCCAAGCTGTGTGTGTTTCCCTACAACCCTAATTCCAACAATCGATATCAGAGCAGGTTGCATCCTCCCGAGCTTAGTTTTCAGCAGCTCCAGCACACGCTTGCTCGTTTTCTTTGATTTTAGTGAGTTTTGGCGAGCGTTTGCATGTCGACAAAAAAATTGGGAGAACTCATAGAGCTAAGTCTGCTCAGATTTCTGACTCGGATTCATTTCGGCCTCCATTTCCACTATAGGCAGTTGCATAGGCTATTTTGTCATTTTGTGCAAAATTTTTGTCAATGTCCTTTTCTGCATAACAGATCCCTTATAGGCTTCTACGGTTTGTGCTATATAACATGTTGTTCTCGCTTGGTTTATCCTCTTTTCGGACCGTTTTCACATCAAGTGCAGCATTTACCATGGCCGAAAACAACATAGACATTAGGGCCAAAAACGGCTAGAAAAGGATTGTTTGTTAATCTAAGGATTAAGGAATAGTCCAATAGTCATTTGACTCGTATACAAAAGTATAGCACTCTTGTCTCCTCTAACTTCGGTTTTGGTGGTCCTATTTTGACGGAGAGTGTTAACCGTCACGGCTCACGGACACCCTATCACCTATGACGGACGTTGTAACCTACGGCGGACGTTGTATTATTTATTTGGTAGAGTCAGGTACCGGGCTTGTCGGTCCAATAGGAAAAGGGTAAGAGTGATCGCCGATGAGAGGCGCACTCTAACTGGAACATTCAAGGGATTAGTTGGCTAAGCATGGGCGCCCAAGTGTGAATGGGGCGAGCTCATATAAAAGTCAACTAAACCTAAAATTCACTCATTCTCTCATTTGTGCAATTGAAGAGTGCTCTTGCTCCATCTCCTTCTTCTTCTTCTTCATCTCTTTGTGTGTGAGAGAGGGAGAGAGGGAGAGAGAGGGAGTGTGTGGGCGATCAAGCATTACAAAGGCACGACGGCGGTGAAGCGGTTGAGCGCGGCGTAGCAGCGTCTCCTTCTTCTTCGCGGCGAGGAATCCTCCACGAAGAAAGCGTAGAGCGGTGAGTGACACACCATCGCCTTCTTTGAGCTTACTAGTTTAGGCTTGTTGTGTGCTTGGAGCCATTTGTGGCTCGCACACGGTGTATCGGCAAGTTCCTTGCATTGACACGTGCGACATACGCGCACATTTTTGGCGCCGTTGCCGGGGAATGTCATACATGAAGCTCGAGTAGCACTCTATGCTTCTCCGTGGTGCAATTTCTATTGTAGGAAAGGTAAGGAAGGAGTGTGTGTGTGTTGAGAAGAGGGATTTGGTGTTATACAGTGTGTTTTTTTTTGTTAATGGAGTTTTCAAAGGTTTTGTGTTTATTCTCTGTGTATTAAGGTAGTTAGTTTTCTTTGTTAATAGAGATTTCAAAGGTTCTGTGTTTATTCTCTGTGTATTAAGGTAGTTAGTTTTCTGTGTACAGTAAGTAGGAAGTAGATTAGTGAGAGTTAATAGAGTGTGTTAGTGTGTAAGAGTAGGTGTATTAGTTAGAAGTAGGTAGAGAGAGTATGTGTGTGCTCTCGCGCAGGCCGCGGCGGCCTTATCCTTAAAAGAAAATAAAAAAATAAAAAAAATTAGGTAGGACCGTGATCGGGAATATCTCCAAGACCCAAGCCCAGACCCAAGCCCAAGCTCACGCTCAGGCCTAGGCCTCAGTCGCCTTTTAAAAAACGAATTTTAGCTTCACACGTAGCTAAAAATTAATTTTTGAGGACCAACGGAACGTCAGATGCCCGAAAATTGTGTTGTAAAGCACACAGCGACCCTTTAAGTGATACGCTCGTTTCAAGCTATCACACACTTCAATCAAACATTAAAAAAACATTCAAAAAACATCAAAAACAAGAAAAAATCAAGTAGAAAACGGGGTGCAAAACACCCACAAAACAAAGCAAGTAACCTTTGAGGGTACTTGTCGACACTTGTAGGGCACCCAAAGCACATGTATCTACGCTCTGGTCATGTACTAGAGTCCGAACAACTAGCTAGTGCTTCGATTTACGGGGGTACTCACTATCCTTCCACGCTAGGGTCTACGCCCTCGGCGGGGACCCAAGGTAGTGCAACCCAAGACCCAAATATAGCGGCTAGCGACTCTTCCTCTGACTACGATATTATGGAAGAGCGTCTTACACAAAGCCCCGGGGGAACAAATGAAATCGTGCCTAGCTGGGCCCAACAACCTAGAACTAGTGTTTTTAGCCGTTTGATGGAAACTTTTAGTAGATCTACGCGCTCTAAACCTATGGCTAGTGAAGTAAACGAAGGGGGTGGGGAAGTAGAATCACCATTCACATCTCCTGTAGACTTTACACTCCCTCAGAGTGTCCACGTGGACATTCTACCTACCTCATTTAATGAGGGCCCTACCAAGCTACCACCTTCCAAAGTCGCCTCTAAGGTAGCGGTGACTAAAAGTCAAAACACGGGAAGCAACAGTGTATCCACCTCACGGCAACCCTCTAGTACACCAAGTTTGGACGGGGTATTTCTCAATGAAAATTGGGAATATGACCTACACAAGGAGACTTTGACCGACCTATACATGGGCTACACATACCATGTGGGTTGGTTAGAAGTTGTACAATCCACATCTAGTGCCACTAGTCTAGAGGAACAACAACACATGATCTGCAATGTCATCCATAGGATTATCCAGTCCGAGAGGCAAAATCGAGAAATAAACATACCTTCGACGGGTCCTATGCGATTTTTAGACACGGGCAAAGGGAAACAACCCACTCTATCACAAATAAAGACTCCCCCAGTGAGTCCCATCGATCCCCCATATGTTGTTTCGCCAGGGATCTCAATGCAATCTGAGCCCACAAGTGATAGCTTTACTTTTCCAAGTCTAGCTCATCTTTCCCTTGATGACACCATGGCTACCATGCCTACCCCAATGATGGACATGCCAAGAAACACTCCATGGACCTCATTTGTTAGTAAAGCACCACTACATGGTAGCTCAATGCCTGCAATAGTACCTACAAGTGCGAACCAATCGTATGCACCTATGGGTCCACGTACTCATGTAGTCCCTACCCCTCCCATTGTTTCAACTACCTTTGCTCCACAACCACAATACACAAGTTCTTATTCCCATGGGACTATGCCGGCTAGCATTAGCATGTCACATCCGACGTCTACTATGCCTAGGGCCACTCATATGAACTATGGACCACCACATGGCACAACATCGTACCCAACGTGGAACCCAAGGGCTTCCTATACGCCAAGCCCGATGCCAATACCTACTCCACATGTAGTCTCTAGAGCATCTTCACCCACGGTGCCTGCTCACTTAGGTGACTTGGCAACATTTGCTCAAGCTATTGGTCGATCTATTGCTGAGAATATGCGTAACACGCCTGATAGAGAGCCTAGAAGTAAGGCAGTACAAATAGCCAAGCTCACACAAAAATTTAGCGGAGACGGGGATGTGAGAAAGCATATCAAAGTGTTTGAACAAATATTCGATTCTCTAGGAGAACACAATGACCTACATAAGAGCAATGCTTTAAGCCTAACCTTAAGTGGAAAGGCTTGGGATTGGTATACAACCCTAAGGGTGGAAGAAAAAACGATTTACCCTACTCTTAGGAGACTGTTCTTAAAAGAATACATACGAGAGGGAGTGCTTTGGGGTGTAGCCTCTCAGCGATAGAAAGCCCAACGAGAGGAAGGAGAGTCGATGAGAGACTTTATAAGTCGCTTGAAGCATTTGAATTCTCGTTGTAATCCAAATGAGCGCTTGAACAATAACCAATTAATTGCTTGATAGATTCATTAGGGGGTTACGACATGAGGATATCTACAATGGCCTAGTCATTAGAGGTATCACCACTTGGGAAGCAGACACCACCAATGCGATCCAATTGGAGGATAATTTAATGATTCAAGGAGAAAGAGTGTCTGTTGAGACTAAATCTATTAGCTCGCAAGCATCAGGGCATCAGCCAATGACCCTAAAGCCTATTGCTAAGAAGCCAAAGATATCTGAAATGACTTTAGCAGATCTCACCAAGGCTATTCAAGAGAGTCTTAGAGACAATCGTGCTCCGCAAAACAATCATATGTATCCAAGAAGGGAGCAACAATGGTGCTCAGTATGCTATGGACCGCATGGTACCAGTGAATGCCCTACTTTTAGAGTAAAATTCAATGGGAACTGCAATGCATGTGGAAGGTATGGTCATCAAGCTAAGGATTGCATAGTATTTAAGCGCGCGATGGTCAATAGACCAACCTTAGCATGGACAGACACACCTCGAGTGCCTGCATTGATGCCGGCCCCACCTCTTGAACAAACAGCACAACACATGGTCCCTAGGGCCCAAAATGTTGTTCAAACAACACCCTTACCACCTCCAGTGCTAGGACCGCAACCACCACATCCTAGAATCACTTCTGTGAATCAAGTGGGTTGTGAGTCATCTATTTCTTGTTTGGAAGGCTATGAGGAAGATATAGATCCTAATATCGCCTATGGGATGGATGTACTTAAAGAAAGTCCACAATACTACATGGAGGACTATTGGGGACAAGTCAAACTTGTATATCAAGTAGCTGCTCTTGCGGCAAGAGGCCAAAATATCAATTACACCGCTAAGAGACCACCTCTTCAATGCTATGAGTGTGGAGGTCCACATCGTGTAGCCAAGTGTCCTATCAGGCTACAAAAGAATGCCACACTAATGCAAACCAATCAAGCGAGCACGTCTACAATGCCGATACTCATGTGTAATCAATGTGGCATAGATCATTTGATTGCCCAATGTCCAAATAATCCAAATGCACCGAAGATCGTGCCATTAAACTTGATTGAAGTTACCAAGGAGCCATCACCAAGTACACCCGTGGTACCAGTAAACGTACTCACATGATCGATGCTCCAAAAACAAAATTATATTCTTGAGGAAAGAGACACGGCATCAATTTCCCAATCTCAGAAAAAGAAGAAAACACGAAGAAAGAGATTGCAAAAAGCAACGAAGTCAGACCCCTGTTCAAAGACCAACATAGGGACTGGTGATGACCCCGTATATATGAACGACGCTGAAGAAGATTCTGATTCAGGTGAAACCATGGAGACCAAAACGACCACTAACATAGAAACCAACAAGGAAGATCTTCATGAGCCACAATGGCCAGGATCCAAAAAGAAGATAGGAACTTACCCAAACCCTACAGAGGAGATTGAGCGAGTCAAGCAATTAAGGAGTTTGGTAGAAGATACCCAAAGGGATCTAGAACCAGCACCTAGGACGATCCAGATTACAGACACCGTGTTTCCTACGCAACAACAACCTCACCAAGTCCATAGACCCTTGGACATACCTAGTGTCATCCAAGAAGAAAGTGACTTAAAGTCATGGGAAAGTGGGCGTACTCACTTCTTGATGGAAAGAATGTTTACAGAGGGACTACCTGATCCTATCGAAGAAATGGAGATCCCATCTTCCCCACGTCAAGGGACTCAAGGCCAAAAGGTTCCATTAAACATTGCCAAATTGATGGATTTCATGTCTTCAGAAGTTAGAACCACCGTCATGTCCAAACTATATAAAGACCCCGAGCTAGTCTCAGCCCTTCGAGCCTTCCTCAATGGAGAACTGAAGTTTGGGCTACCACAATTTGCACAGATGGATGGAGCTGGGGAGATGCCAATAGAGGAGGAACACTTAGATCCACAACCCAACTTAGATGAGAACCTTGTTATAGAAATACATGTTAACAAGTTGGGACAATACTTTGAGGGTGATGAATCTAATGCGACTATACCAATCACTACTAAGGGATTAACTATGAAGGGAATCCTTGATGGTGGCGCTGGGGTTAGCATTGTGACTAAAAATTGCTGGGAAACTATGGGAAGACCTCACCTTGCAACCACAACCATAGTAGTGAAGATGGTCAATGGGTCTATTGTTAAACCTATTGGGATGCGAGAAGATCTCAAGATCAAGGTCTTTGGACATAAAATAAGGATTACCTTTATTGTTATGGATTTCTCCAAACACACTATGGCATCGGAGATGATCTTAGGACGTCCTTTCATGAGGGAAGCAAAAATGGTGAATGACTGGTCTAAAAACCATGTCTACTTGCAGTTCCAAGATTCTGTCATTCGAGTGGATCTTGTGACGGGTCGAGCACATCCTCTAGAAAACAGGTTTATAATTGATCATAGATCTGACACCACAGTTCACTCGGCCCCATTGCAGTATTGTTATACGTGTAAAGCGGACACTGATGTTGGGGAAGATTCTCCTTATATGGATGTACTACCTGGGATGACTGAGTCGGACAATGTGGATTGGGTCCACCTAGCAGCAACCATAGACACTTGGGGAAATGGGGGGACGACCTGGGTAACACATGAGGGGGATGAAATGCCCGTACCCTTAAATATGCTACAAGCAATGCATATAGCTTCTGACAAGACTCATCCTAATATAGCGAAGAAAACATACAAGTGGGTCCCTAAAGCTTCTTTAGCGACCATGGCTAGTGCTGAAAAACAGAAGCCTTGTAAGAAACGTTCCACTCGCTCCAAGAAATGTAAGGAAACATGGCGCTGGATTCCTAAACGACTATTGGCATCCCAAGGCTACTATCAAGGAAATGATCAAATCTGGGTGCCAAAACGTAGATTGTGTTCTTACCTGTCTCCTGACCCATGCGAGCCCAATCATGTAGCTCCAAAACGAATCAATGATCGCGGAAATAAAAAAAATCACAGAATGCTACACACCCGTTCCAGAGCTAATTTGGGTACCAAAGAAAGAACAAATTGTTCCACCTAGCTCAACAAGGGGGGAGTCCCATGAAGGTTCTAGCTCCTCATGTAATGCATCCATAGAGATAAAAGCTTCTCCACATCGTCAACCTACAATAGTGGACCTCCATAAAGCTACAAAGGAATCCACACCTCCCAGTGTTCAAGAATCACCTAATGAACCACTTCAAGTTCGATCCTGGGAGAGTACCTTACCACCCTTGCAACTCGATGAGGCACCTAAGGTAATAGAAAACTACTGGCAAAAATGCTCACCTATTATCGCCTTGGAACAATTGGTTTCAAAGGGTGACGAGCACATTTCAAACTATATGATCTACCCAAGGAGGGGGGGAATGTTGCTGACAATCATCCTTCACTTGCTTCCCTCTCAACCTTCCTCCCTGACCTCTCAATCTCCCAATCTTAGGGAATGTATATATATAGCCTTATACTCACAAAAAAAATAAAAATAAAGAGCAAGAGCAATTAGCAAACGAATATGCACAATAAAAGTCAAAACATTGACTCAAACCTACACATTCGCATCCGGTACACTGAAACAGAAACCTATGCCATAAAACACCTTTGATCCTCATCACTCGAGTGATGGAGGGTAGGTAGAATTAGTATGATAGAAGTGTTTTTGTTTTAGAGTTGAGTGATTAGCAAAGTTCTTTTTTCCCACTGATGTGCCTCCTAGAGGTATTCCTTGTGTTTCCTAGTGTGTACACGAGCGTGTTTCTGTGGTCAGGATTTGGACCTTCATGGAATCTTTCTCTCATCCACTTCAAATCAAGCGCGACCATCGACACAAACAGGTGTTTCTTGTCCATTAGCATTGCCCCTTATCTATGATTGTCTTCTTTGATTGTGATTGGTAGCATAATATCCAGCACATTTGCTTAGTAACAAACATTTAATTCAATGTAATTTTTTGTCATAATCACTTGTCTAGGTTTAAAAATCAAGCAAGTTCGACTAAGCTAGTTTGACCAAGTTAGGTGTTAGAGATCTTCTCTTAATACCATGGGGAATGCCTTCCTAATAATCAATTGTTACTTAGGTTCTTAATCCGATTTAGGCAGCATTGTGTGAAATGTACTAGGGCTTTCTAGTGAGCTTGACCCTATTGACCTTTAGCTTAAGTATTATAAAGGGAGTTTACTAGTGTGATGAGCCTGGGGAGGTGTAACAGTGTTATATGACCCCCCAAAGTTACAAAATTAAACGAACAAACAAAAAATCAAAGTGCCACAATGTAAAATCTTAAGCTGGAAGAGAAATCTCAGCTTGATTGGGTACTTCACTCACATGTATCGCCTATGGTACTAGAGCCCTAGAGGTTCCCAGTGTGGGCGCTTTTCTTTGAAAAGCAAAAAACCCAAGGCATACAAAATAAGCACACACATCAAAATTGAATCACTGTGAAAAGACTTTGGGGGGTCAAAGAAAAGGTAATCAGTCAAGCGATGATTTCATGAGAAATTCCTTTTATCGTAGCTTAACTACAAGGTCTTCTAGGTATAGCCTCTAGTTAGCCCTCGAACATGAAATACTTGGCTCTCGCAATTAAACAACTTAATTGACTAGAGAAAATAAAGAAGCTTACCCATGGTATTAATAGTCGATCTCTAGTGCCTTTCGACCATTAAATTAGCGACCCAGACTTGTTTAATTTTTTACCTTTACATCTGTTTATGCATTTTATTATATTGCAATTTCATGTTTATTGCTGAAAAATTATTTAAAATTCTGTTACCGATCAATTTGTCTGCCTAAAACTGCATATGCTTTTTAATCGCTTATGAGAATGCAATTACTATGCCAATGTTGTTTGATTTGGCAGTGACTGAAGAAGGCTAAGGACATTCATCTCAAATGCTCTTCCACCACGAGGAACGAGATTCAACTCAATAGCTTCCGAGGACGGAATCTACATCAAGAAGGGGAGCATGTTAACCCTCACGGCTCACGGACACCCTATCACCTACGACGAACGTTGTAACCTATGGCAGACATTGTATTATTTATTTGGTAGAGTCAGGTACCGGGCTTGTCGGTCCAATAGGAAAAGGGTAAGAGTGATCGCCGATGAGAGGCGCACTCTAACTGGAACATTCAAGGGATTAGTTGGCTAAGCATGGGCGCCCAAGTGTGAATGGGGAGAGCTCATATAAAAGTCAACTAAACCTAAAATTCACTCATTCTCTCATTTGTGCAATTGAAGAGTGCTCTTGCTCCATCTCCTTCTTCTTCTTCTTCATCTCTTTGTGTGTGAGAGAGTGAGAGAGGGAGAGAGAGGGAGTGTGTGGGCGATCGAGCATTACGAAGGCACGACGGCGGTGAAGCGGTTGAGCGCGGTGTAGCAGCGTCTCCTTCTTCTTCGCGGCGAGGAATCCTCCACGAAGCAAGCGTAGAGCGGTGAGTGACACACCATCGCCTTCTTTGAGCTTACTAGTTTAGGCTTGTTGTGTGCTTGGAGCCATTTGTGGCTTGCATACGGTGTATCGGCAAGTTCCTTGCATTGACACGTGCGACATACGCACACAGAGAGCGGCTAAATGTCTTGATCATAAGGCTGAAACTGCTATATTTAGGTGCTTTCGGCGAGTAAGCTCATTAAATTTGCGGCCCAAAGTAATGAAGTCTCATCTTTTATTCTATTTTATATTTCACAAAATCTCTGTCAAAAGATACGAGAAGGCTCTAAAAATAAGACTATTAATGAAAAATCACCTTTTCACTTTCCCTCTATTTTGTGAGAGGTTTGTCTTACCGTCTCTGTATTTTCTCTTTCTTTTCTAATCTCTGAGTTTACATGGCGTCTTCTGCATGTCGCCTTTCACATAACATAACTTCTTGTGACTTTCATAACATTAGAGAGGATGATCTTTGGAAACCCATATCTTTTTGTGTGAATGACTGGGTAACAATGCTTCCTTCATGCAAAGGTGTACACAGAGTGAAGAGAACTAAACGTGATAAAGTAAAAAACCATTGGAAAGGTCGTGTTCTTGGTTTTAAAGTGACCGACAATGGCTGGCTGGCTAAGGTTCAACATGTGTACATGGCCAAGGATATGTTGTTAGACTTGGATGAGCATCCCACACTGCATTCTTACTGTAAGTAAAAAAAAAAATTCTATTTGATACAATGAATTTTTCATTCTTCTATTGTTTTTTCTCATTTTTTGATTTTATTTCAGATATATTTCCTTCAACAGCTGTGGAATGGCAGCCTAAGTGGGACATTCAAACAAAGCAATGCATAAAGGGATTGCAAATGCTATATATGCTGACAAGCCACTTTCTTTTTACAAAACAATGGATTTGTTTGTCTATTTTGCAGAATACAAGGTTCCATCACGAGAAGGTGCATACGGAGAACTACATCAGTTACCCGTTCCCACCATAAGTTCACTTGACTGGGAAGCTCCTGATGCATGTACTATATCAAGCTTTAAATCAAAGATAAAAGAAGACATCCTTAAAGCTATGTCACGCGGCAGGATATCAAGAAGGATTAAAGTTCAATGGTTCTTGCCTATACATGTCTTTGTGGCATGTTTCAAAACAATGGACTTGCAGAGGACAAAGACGATGTGGCTTTATAGAAGACTTTCTATGGCTGAACTGGATAATGTACTTGGAGATGGCTGGAGTACCAAAAAAACTTTCCATATTGGCGATAATACTAGTTGTAGAGTAAGCCCAAATTCTATGTGTATCTCATATCAATTATGTCATCAATCATTAGTTCTCGGCTATGACTATAGGACATGGAGAAGCAAATCAAGTATTTGGGTTCCTCTCGACTCTAAGGAAAATTGTCCAGAGTTTGAACTAAAGATCACAGTCCATCCACACACTGAGCATAGAAGCCTTATAGTAACAACAAATTGGAGACTACAGGATGTTAGAGAATCTCTTGAGTTTCTTGATGAAACATCTCCTGAGTATAGATTCAAAGTGGATGGAGATGTGGTGAGCACAAGGATGGAGAGTTCAACCTCTTGCATCACATGCCTTCCCCCAAAAAGAGTTGTATTTGAGCCACTTGCAAGGACCTGAAAAAAAAAGTTCAATATTATAATCATTGCATTTTGCAAATATATTTGTCTTTTCTATAGACCTTATTGCAAACATTATTTATGTTTTTTTAAACTGACATTACACAATGATACACATTTAAGAATTGAATCATTGATATTAAGTATTTGAAGTACAAAATCATGAACCACCAAAGGGTATATGTTCATATGGACAAAATGAACAAAAGTGTACATAACTTTTGTGGAGTAATCAATCATGAAACTCCACTTTTCTTTTTGCCTGAGAGGATTCTGCATCCTCAGAGACCATTTTTCTTTTGTGTTCAGGAGGGGGTGGTGGTGACTTGGGCTCCTCAAGGCTTGGCACGGGGGATTTGGCAGGGGTTGGTGCTTTGGGCTCCTGAGGAGTGGTTGGCTTGGGTGACTTGGCAACCTTCTTTGCCAACATGAATGGTAGCTTGAAAGGTGAGTTAGGTGCCTCTCCCTTACTGTTCTTAGCTGAACGACGCTTTTGAACCTTGAATTTGAATGGTGAGTGGAATGGATGGCCCTTTGTATCTACTTTTCTTTTTGCAGGGCTCTTCTTCTTGGTGGGGCTCTTCCTCTTGGTATGGCTCTTCTTTGTAGGACTTTTCTTTGTAAGGCTTTTCTTTGTATGGATCTTCTTTGCAGGACTCTTCTTCTTGTGATCCCTTTTCTTTGCATTCAAACCCTTGGTGGCTTTACCTTTCTTTGGTGACAAATGATACTCTTCTTCATTTGTAGTTGGTGCCATAGGAGGCTCTGGATCATTTGGGTGTATTGATCTTTCCAAAACCATAGAAACAGCCTTCTCTCTCACCCAAGTAACCCAAGACTCTAGATATTCATGCAACTGCAACAAATAGAAAAAGAAAATAAAGGACATGAGTACATATATAGGAAGTCAAAACAAATCAATGGCACATGAGATACACACTTACAGTGAGTGTAGTCATCCTGCACCTTGACTCAAGATATCTCCATGCATTGGCAAGCACCCTCCATCCACCAGATGTTGAGTCTGTTTGTAAAGGCACTTTTTGATTGTAGTACTTGAAACCTTCTATTGTAATCATTATTTGTGGTACTCAGGTGACCAACTATAAGTTTGGCAGCACTACAAGAAGACATCAATCAAAAAGCTACTAATAGAAAACAATGGGCCATCAAGCATACATCTTACTTTATACTTACAGTTTACTTCTCCCATGGATACTTAACAATGAATTCATAAATATCATATCTTTCTCCAAAAGATTGAAGATAATAAGACTCCAATGTCCTCTACAAAATATAACAATTAGCTAAGAATACCATAGAATATTATAAATTGTTAGGATTTAAAATTCACCCTTCAACATAGGGGTATAATATGTAATTGCAGGTCAGCATGTCAAAATCTTCAAAAAAACTTGAAAGTCTTCCTTTCTTGTTAAATAGACACTGTGTCACTAGAGGATCAAGTATGGAAATTTTCACAGTTATAGCCTTTGGAAGATCTCTTATAAGACACCTGAAGTCAAAGAAAAAACATCCCCCAATGAGGCCCTTGTAGGCGCACATGCATTAATTAGCAAAGAAGCAACGCATACCTGAGACAGATAAAGAGCACAGTATCCCCAAGCTCAATGTTGGGGTTTACAAGCATACTTGTGTCTTGAGGGAATATGTCAAGGTACACCTCATTATCCCCACACATGGAGACATCTACAACCATTTGGCCTGTCACTTTTTCATAAAGGAGAGAGTTAGATGCTCTTAAAATTTTTGCTTGCTCTGTAAGGATAGCATCCTCTGACATCATGTCTTGCTCCCTCTCAACCTCCTTGCCTGCTTTGATATCCTGGGCCTTTCTTGTATCATACTGATGTGTAACATCTTCAATGACAACCCCTGAATTCTTCTGCTGCCTGGAAGGAGAAATATTTAAAATTTGGAAGGCCCTAAGATCCTCACTAGGAATAATCTCAAGAGCCTTATCAAACTTGTATCAGCCTTGACACAAGCACAAAATCTTTGCTCATCAGTGTGACCATGTGAGCAAATGCAGCTGCAATGTAGCTATCATTCATAAAGTCAATAAGAAAATCCTCAGTAGCCTTCTGAAGGCACATCAAAGCTTGAGATTGCCACCTTACTAAAACAAAGGTTTTGATATTCAACATGCTCACGAGTCTATCTGATATTTCTTTGACAACTCTCATGAAGGGTAGCTTTGGAATAAGAAGACAAGTAGACTTTTGTGCTTTTCTTATCTCCCTTGGAGATTTGACTTGATAATTCAATCTCTTCCTAGCAGTAGCCCTCTGGCGAGGTTGTGTAGGTGGTTTCTCTTCTTTCTTCCCAACCAATTCTTCCTGGTTGTCATCATCATCTTTCTATGAATCTGTTGGAGCTTGGTAAACTTTTCTTTCTGTTTGCTTTGTCCTTGCCATTTGATGGTCGGAAAGTGCTTTGTTCTTTGCCACAAAATTAGTAAAAACAAAGCCCACCGAAAGTTCAAGGGACTCCTAAAATATCCCGAACAATGCAATAAGAGTACTTACCACAGTTTGGAAGAGCACGCTATCGCGTTGTAAGGGAGACTGAAAAATACCGCAGGATGCGATAGGACATCCTCTCACAGTCTGGAAGTGCCCCCTATCGCATCGTGAGGAAACAATAAGAAATACCATAGGAAGCGATATGCGGTGTTAACCCTCGCGCACATTCCTATCGCCTACAATAGACGCCGTATTATTTATTTGGTAGAGTCAGGTACCGGGCTTGTCGGTCCAATAGGAAAAGGGTAGAGTGATTGCCGATGAGAGGTGCACTCTAACTGGAACATTCAAGGGTTAGTTGGCTAAGCATGGGCATCCAAGTGTGAATGGGCGAGCTAATATAAAATTCACCTTAACCTAAAAATCACTCATTCTTTCATTTGTGCAATTGAAGAGTGCTCTTGCTCCATCTCCATCTTCTTCTTCTTCATCTCCCTGTGTGTGTGTGTGTGTGTGTGTGTGTGTGTGTGTGTGTGTGTGTGTGTGTGTGTGAGAGAGAGAGAGAGAGAGAGAGAGTGATCGAGCATTGCGACAACGGCACGGCGGCAGCAAAGCGGTTGAACGAGGCGTAACGGCGGCTCCTTCTTCTTCGCGGCGAGGAATCCTCCACGAAGGCGAGCGTAGGGCGGTCAGTGACACACCCTTGCTCTCTTGAGCTTGCCAGATTAGTCTAGTTGTGTGCTTGGAGCCATTTGTGGCTCACACACAGTGTATCGGCAAGTCCCTTGCATTGACACGTGCGACAGACGTGTACATTTTTGGCGCCGCTGTCGGGAAATGCCTTGCATTAAGCTTGAGTAGCACTCTATGGTACTTTGTGGTGCATTTTGAAACATAGGAAAGGTAGAGAAGGAAGGTGTGTGTGTTGAGAAAGAGTTTGTTTTGCTGTTGTGTATTGTTTGTTAATAAGGTATTGAAAGTTACTTTGTTTTTTCTGTTCATAAGGTGTTTTCTCTGTGATAGGTGTTAATTAAGGTAGTAGATCCATAATGTTAGTTATGTATAAAGTACAGTAAGTAGTTTTGTTATCTAATGAGTTGTTGTAGTAGTGTGTTAGTGTGTAACAATAGCTCTATTAGTTGTAAGTAGGTAGGTTAGAGGTGTGTGCTTGCTCACACAGCGCGGCCGCGGCGCCCTTATCCCAACAAAAAAATTAATAAAATTAAATTAAATTAAAAGTAAAATTTTAAAGATAGGATCGAGATCGGGAATATCCCCCACACCCAAGCCCAAGCTCACGCTCAGGCTCAGGCCTCAGCCCCCCTTTAAAATTACGTATTTTAGCCTCACGCATAGGTAAAAATCAACATTTTTGAGGACCAATGGAGCTTCGGGTAATCGAACGCTATGCTGTAAAGCACACCATAATCCCCTGAGCAATACTCTCATTTCGAGCTATTACACCCTCTAATCCAAAAATTGATCATTAAAAAACATCAACGAGTGAAACGGACGCCTAAAAAAGTAAGCGGTTAACCTTCGAGGTTATTCGCCAACGCTTGTGGAGTTCCACAGGCACATGCATCTACGCTCTGGTCGTGTGCTAGAGGCCAAGAAACTAGAGAGCATTTCGACTTACACGAGTTCTCAATATTCACCTACCTTAGGTTCCGGGCCCACGACGAGGACCCAAGGTAGTACAAACCAAGATCCAAACATAGCGGCTAGTGACTCTTCCTCTGACTACGACATCATGGAGGGTTTCCCAATGCCTAATCCCGATAGCTGAAGCCAAGACATGCATGCCATGGGTCCACGGTCCGGACCGAGCATGCTTAGCCGCTTGAAGGAAACCTTTAGTAGAACCACTCGCTCCGAACATGGAGCTAACGATGTAAATGAGGGGTGTGGGGAAGTAAATTCGTCATTCATGACCAACGTAGACCCTATGCTCTTGGAGAGTGTGCACGTGAATACTCCATTCACTGCACCCCCTGACTCTTCAGAGCTATTTTCCTCGGAGGTTATATTACCTAATGGTAGAAGCCTTGCCGAAGTGCAAGAGGTTGAGCGATATATCATTGCGGCTAGGGAAAAGGAAATTGAGAGCTTACGCAAGGTGAAACAACAAAGAGAGTTAAAAGCAGAAGCTCCAATGTCAATATCCTTTCTAGGAGAGCAATCGAGTGCTCTTGAATTAGCGACCACTAAGAGTCAACCCATAGAGAGCCACATTGCATCCACTTCAAAGGACACCCCTAGCACCTCAAGCCTAGATGGAGCGTTCCTAAATGAGAACTGGGAGTATGAACGGAAACTCTAACCAACCTATACATAGGTCACACCTATCACGTGGGTTGGTTAGATGTCCTACAATCCACAACGGGTGCTACTAGCATGGAGGATCAACAACAAAGAGTTTGTGAGGTCATGCATAGGGTTATTGAGCTAGAGAAATAGAACCAGGGGATCCACATGCCTTCAACGGGTCTCATGAAATTCTTGGATACAGGGAAGGCTAAACAACCAATCTTATCGCAAATGGAGACTCCCTCGGTAAGCCGATGGATTCCCCATACGTTGTTTCGCCAGGGGTCTCAGTGCAATTTGAGCCCACCAGTGATAGCTTTACTTTTCCAAGTCTAACTCATCTTTCCCTTGATGACGCCACAGCTACCATGCCTACCCCAATGATGGGCATGCCAAGAAACACGCCATGGACCTCATTTGTTAGTAGAGGGAGGGGGGGGGGTACCCCACTGTGGGTACCGTCCCCTAGTTATTAAAAAAAACTTGGCCACTAACCCCCAATGGGGTTGGGCGCCCGTCAGGTGTGAAATTCCATTGCTTCACCGGCTATGGCAGCCCACAGAAAGCGCGAGGGGTTGAGCAAAGCTCCCCCCGCCTCGTATGCTGATGGTCGTCCCCCCTGCTACAGGCACGGGAATTGTTCCCCACGCCAGTGCGATGCCGTAGAGCCCGCAAGGGTGCAGTTTGATGCAGGTCTCGTCGACAGGCGGCTTCTCCTTGCAAGGGATGTTTCCCACGCCTTGGGCCCTGTCATCCTCCTCACAAGGGGTGAGCTCCATGCCCCCTTGACCCTGACATGCAAAAAAGCATGCAAAATTGTGTGGCTCCTCTCCTCCACAGCGAGGAATCCCAAACTCCAAGCAAACTTTTTCGAGCGATGATAAAATTGAGCGAGTAAATGAGAGGCACTTTATCACAACACACATAGTTTAGATCGAGCTCCTATAAGTCAATCATTTCTTCACTTGAGAGGTTAAATAAATTGTCCAAAGAACTCCTAAAGATGACAATTAAATGTACTAATGGATATACAAGAGGAAGGTGCTAACAAGCCTTACATTGGATAAATCTTGAAGTTCTTCTTTCTTGTGTTTTTTGCTAGCAAGTAAAAGAAACCTTGTAGATTTTCCATTGCCCAAAGGAATTTTGTAATTTTGCAAAAAAATATTTTTCTCAAACATTGGTCTAAAACATTGGTTACATGTTGTCTGCAACCCTTTCTATGCATTATCTCGAGCTTGCACGTAGCCCCCACCCCCTCCTCTTCCCGCCCCTTTACTTTTGCACTATATTTAAGTATGTTTAAATTGTTTGCTTAATAATTGCATACCTTACTACTTTTCAGCTCTTTGCTCATGGGAAAACCTTATTAACCGACTATCGTGAATATCTTAGGGTGCTGCAAATTGAGACCGTCACCTATTTGTTGCTATTTAGTGACGAGTATTAGTATCCTCATTGAGTTTTATCTGATTTTATGAGGAATCTAGCAAGATTCCGAAAGACAAAATTGAAGGTCGACTTCACACAAGAAGTTTGCGTTGCATCGACTATTGCATACTTGTTTCCCCGCTTTTCTTGAAAGGAAGAATCTTAATAAAACCCATTAAATTTTGTTCTTCACTTTTCTAATCATCCCCCCCCCCCCCCCCCCCCCTCATTGTGCATGCAATAAACAAAGAATCCAGAGTTCTGATCCTCTATTTACATGTGACAAATCTCCCTCTCTCTCTCATGTGACTCTGTGTGTGTGTGTGTGTGTGTGTGTGTGTGTGTGTGTGTGTGTGTGTGTGTGTGAGAGAGAGAGAGAGAGAGAGAGAGAGAGAGAGAATGTGCAGCATGCCTTTGATGACTCTATGGAAATTCATGTGGTATATACAGCCCACACACAAAAAGACCCTGGTCATTCTCAGCGAAGCTCTTTGCCACCACATCCACATCTTGTAGTGCCATCACCATCCTCAAGTGCAAAGATTGTTGGGGACAAGGGCTATTACTATCAGTTTCTTTTTTTCCAAAGGCAACTCTCTTTCTCTCATTGTATAGATAAAAAAATCTCCCTCTAAGAATCTATGCATCCTTTGAGGGAGGGTTTTTTTATCACATTGAAGATCTTCAAAAAAGAAAAGTCAATTCACTTTTGCATTGTGTACACACACACACACACACACCAAAAAAAAGCAAACTCTATTCACTCCCTACCCTATTGGCTCCACTTTGTATGTATTAGGTGAAATCTTCTTAAGATTCCAAATTTTAAATTTCTCAACTCCTCCTCCATCCCTGTGGTCTCTCCATCCCCTCTGCTCAGAGATCACAAGTCTCACATCCACCATGCCCATTGAATTGACAGAGCAGAGCCTCCCCCTCACCCCCCACCCCCCTTCCCTGCTCCCTGAGGTGCCACTCCTCTTCTTTGATTGTCCCATTGAAGCAACTTGCACTCCCTTGCGTGACCCTGCATAGCACGCCCTCCGTCACCCTTGTCCCATGAGCATAGTCTATAGGAGATCGGGTAGCATAGTAAGAGACGACTGATGTGTAGGTTGCAAGGTAGCATGGGTGTCCCACACACACACACACACACACAGAAGTGAGACTTGCATCAAGAGAGAGAAAGAGAGAAAATTGAAATGTAGAAAATAGTGTCTCCTATATAGCTCTAGCACACAGAGCCCCCCCTCACCTGCCATGCTCGTCCTCACTCTTCGAGCCTATCGTCCTACCTGGCACATTCCCTACTCGGCTCCATGTGTCCCTTCTTCCTGGATTTCACTTAAACAATTGCTTTCCAAATTGAACCCACATATAGCGATGTAGTTGCACCTCCCTTTGCAAGTTTGCGGGGCCTTCCATCTCCTTCATCGATCTGCATATGGCTACGGTGTTGTTGTTGCCTTGTCTCCTATCCCCACGCGAACAACACGTGGCCTTGCATTGCCTCCATGTCATACGCCATCCTCTGTCCTTGCTTGTTTGCGACTTTTCAAGCCACCTTTTTTTTAATCTAAAAAACAAGGATCTCCTATGATTTTCATGAAAACAAAAGGGGTACACCCTTTTCACATTTTGTATTCACTATAAAAGGAAATGCTTTTAAAAAACCAAAGCTTTCCTAAAAGGATTCATTACAAAAAGAGAGACCTTAGAAAAAAAAAACACAGTCTCCTAAAGGATATGCGCCGATCTTTACAGAGACTTTGTGTTTTGTTTCTAACTCTCTATTTTTGAGTAAATCCTTTAGGAAAGCTCTTTTTTTTTAACTCTTTCTTTTTATAGTGAATATAAAAAGTGACTAGGTAGGCAAAGGGAGGCATGGATATGTGGAGGAGAGAGAGGAAGAGAGGGTTCTAATGAGCAAAGGGTGGGAGATACGCAGAGAGAGAGAGAGAGATTGATTTTTATGTTACAGAATCCCATGGAGGCTATGGGACCCACACCATTGTGCATCCTTGCACCATCTCCATATGCATGCCCTTTGCCGCCTTGGGCCCATGGTATATCCTTGCATTCGTGCTTTGTCCCGCTCTGCACACTCTTTGTGTCTCTGAGCCCTTTGTGCATTGTTGCATGGTGATGGGCTTCATTGTGCCAAGGTTAAGGGATTAAAGATGCCCTTTCTTTGGCAAATGCCTTTTGGAAAAGCAAAAGCAAAGAAAAAAGTCTCTCTCTCTCTCTTTTACCACGTGGATGCACTGCTATGAAGATATTTGTATCTGTGTGTGTGTATGTGTGTGTATGTGTGTGTGTGTGTGTGCATGTTTGTAGGTGGTAGGAATACCTCTTTATGTCTCTCTCTTTGTTTGTATCGCTCCTATAGATCCACACATGATAAGACACATCACTCTCTCTCTTCCTGTGGGGTCGACAGGCGGCATAGTTCTCTTTGTCTTGGCCCACTACTCCGATGCACGCATCACAAGGGTGAGCGCGATCCAAGTCTATCTACAAGTGTGAGGGAGGGAAATCTTGCCAAAGTGAGGATGGAGGGACTCAACATGCCAATCACGCTCAACACATGGAGCTTAGGGAATTGTGGAGGTTTGAATTGTGGAGGTTTGAATAAGGAGGTCTCGCAAAATGGGAGTATGGACACACTTGAAGCAAGGGAGGCTCCCTTTCGAGCGGGCAAGTTATAGAGAGACAGGATATGGCAGGGTGAGTAAAGGGGGTTAGACACACCATGACCATTAGTAGGAGGAGACGGAGGCGAGGGGGAGGGCCACGTGTTTGCTTTGCAAAGAGGGAGAACAAGTCTACAGAGAGGGAAAAGGGCAAATGGGGAAATATTTGCGTTAGAAAAAGTGGAATAGACCGAGTAGGCAAAAATAACGAAGCGAGCGAGTAGGGTGGTACCAGGGATGGTACCATTCTGTTTCATGGCGGAGGCCTTTTTCTAGAAAAAATCTCTTCTTTTTGTTGTGATCCTTTAGGGAGGCTTTGTTAGACATATACTCCCCCCCTCAATCGGAAAGGAGGGTGCCCATAGTACATTTTGAGACATTTTCAGCCATAGCCAAAAATTGTTTGAAGCACATAAAAACTTCGGACTTTGCTTTAAGCTGATACACCCATGCATGCCTGGAGTAATTTTCAATGAAAGTCACGAAGTAAAGGTAATTGCCCAAGGACGGAGTTTGCATATGGGCCCACAAACATCACTATGCACAAGCTGCAACCTGCATGTGGCCCTAATTGAACCATACTTTATAAACTTCGGATGTTGCATCTTACCCAAAATATAGCCTTCACAAACATGTTTGACAGGTGCTTCAAGAGGCGGCAAAGAAGCAACCATATCATATTTTTGCAAATGCAGCAAACTGACAAAATTCAGATGTCCAAAATGTGCATGCCAAAGTTTTTGCATCTGAAATAGCCTTAGAATCCACAACTGCATTTGCCAAATTCTACCCACACTTGTCATACAAAGTGAGCTTATACAGCCCATGGCATAAAATGCTAGATGCAACAATTTCATCACCAAAACTGATATCACGTACTGTACATCTATCATCCACAAACTTGATTACAAGTCCAAGTCTAGAAAGTGCAGATATAGACAAAAGATTCTTCTTGATCCCAGGTACATAAAGTGCATCAACAAGTGTGAAAGAACTGCCATGTGCAGCGGTAAGCACAATCTTTCTAACTCGCTGAATCGGATAAGAGGCATTGTTGGCACAAGTAACTGAATTCCCATGAGGGACAAGACAGGTGAACAAATCACGATGTGAGGTAATGTGCTTTGTAGCACCACTGTCAAAATACCACACATGTGAATCTGCAGCAACTGACATGCATGCATCATGGATAGCAAGATTATAGGTACACTTTGCACTAAAAGCCTATTCTGCATCAGCATCAGCATCACAATCTCCTTTCATAGAAGACTCAACAATATCTACATTTGTGTGGAACCAGCATTTGCAGTGGAACCACCCTCTTTCTTCTTAGCCTCTTTGTCCTTCAACTTAGGACACTGCTTGATCAAGTGATCATTAGCTTTACAATAATGCCAAGGCATCTTATTTTTGCCCTTATCACCAGAATTTCCATATGAACTTCTGCCAGCAAAAGAATTAGGAACATATGATTTTTCACTCGCAGAAAAACTATAAGAAGTGGCTGCATTGTTATTATCACCTTTTCTTTGAGCAGCAATAAAGGCATGTTCAACTACACGTTGTCTAGTCGTGTTTCTCTGGAAAGCGACTCTTGCAGCAATGTGTATTTGAAAACTTCAAGATTTCCTTGGGTCATAAGTCTCCAAGTACTAGAAAAAGTCTAGTGAGAATTCGGCAAGGCATCAAGAACAGTCTGCACAAGGGAACTGTCTGAAATGACTTCACCTGCAGAAATAAGTTGCTCATTGATATCCTTTACACCAGCAAGGAAAGTGCCCGTAGCATCTTCCTCATGCATAATCTTTGACTCCATCTCTTTACGCAACAATGCAATTTTAGCCTCATTGCGACTTGGATAAAGACCAGCCAGATTATCCCAAGCATGTTTTGCGGATTTTGTTGAGCAAATGTGAGGAATAATAGTGTGCTTCACAGACAACGCAATCAATGCATGAGCCTACGCATCTTTGTTGGGGTAAAGGTGCTACGCCTTTTTCTCACTTGGATGTCCAGTGTTAGGCCGCCTGCCCACGTGTGTACATACCCTTATTCTTCATTACATATGAGAATAAGGAGCTCCTCATCTTTGGTCTTGTGAGGCTACTCCACCCACACTGGCTTGTGCTCTTCCCCCTTCCCCGCACGCACCGCACCACACATGCACACACGCATCTCATCATCTTTTGCATCCCAACGAGCTTGTTATGTTGTAGGCAAAACAACTCTAATAGCAGCAATCCTTGCAACAAGACCTGCAACATTCTCAACATCGCCTACATCCTCAGAAGCAGGACGTACAACAATGCCTTGCACAATATTCTAGATATCCTTCGACACAAGAACATGTTGCATTATATAAGCACACTTAAGGTAATTGTCCCCATCCAATCTGTCCTTAGTAGCAAACATCTTGAGCACATCTGTGTTGTTGCCAGCCATGGTAAATGTTGCACTTGATGTGAAAACTGCCCGAAAAGAGGAGAAACGAAGCAGGAACAACACGTTCTATATAGAACAAACCACAGAAGATTGTAAGGGACCTGTTATGCACAAAATAGGCAAAAACCTCCTAGAGAGGGAAAAAAATGCCCCGATGGTCCTAAGTGTGTTCAGACACATCACTACCACATGTAAATGGTAATTTATCCATCGTCTTCTTTGATTTGGGATCCAATTCTAGTAATAAATTTAAAAATGTACATATATGTTCAATGCATGTAGAGATTATAATCTTAGGTAAATTGCTTTGACTCCATCTTGATTATGTATATTCTATTAAGCTGAGTACACTTGCAGATGAGTGTATAGAAAAATGCGAGTCTTTGCTCTCTCGAATGGGTTTCCATGGTGGTCAGTGCATCTAAAAAAAGATCCTACTCTTTTTGAAGGGATGGGCGATGTTTTGCAAGATGTTTCAATGGGAGGAGCAAAAGCCGATAGATTTTTGAGCAACCATGACAACAAACAAGCCGGCACTATGTGGAACTACTGGAAGGATCTTTGTGTCATAACAACCAATGTCAAAAGTAGATCAGATGTAGCCAACAAATGTATGGAAGTATGGAAGAAGCTCAATAATTTTTTGAAAGTCTTGAGACAACAAGTTAGCTCAACTACTTATGCAGGTGTCCTTAAGAAGGCAATAAAGCTTTTAATAACTGCTATCATAGATGCTCGGGGAGAAAAAGACATCACATATTACTTGGTGAGTATTCAATTACTTCTTAAAGTCTAGATAGTTTTTCTCATTGCATCCTATGAGTTCAACTAACAATTTTTTAAATTGTTTTATAGCATATTCTCTACTTGCATGGACCATATTTTGAAAAAGAAGGATCCCTTGCAACATGGAATACTCAAGGAATGGAAAAATCCCACTATCAAGCGAGGACTTCATTTTTAGATGTACGAGAAAGGGAGGGGAGCAAAGAAGAAGCAATGCATAAAGGAATTATTCAATTGGTTCTATAGGAGGCAATTACAAAGAATGAGATCAAACAACCATGCTGCTCAACCACAAATGGAGACTTATGCTTCACTTTGAGACTTTGTGCCTCTTTCTAAAAAGATCCAAATTCAAAAAATGTATCTTTACGCAAAATATTATTGATTTTACATCACTTTTTGATTCTTTTGGCATCACCGGGCATGTCACCCTTGTATGTCAAAAAATTTCTTCTTCTATAGTCCCCCAAGGAGGTTGACATTTTTCTCCTCAGCTGCAGCTGCATAGCTAGAGTAGCAAAGAAAGCGTCCCACTCTTGACCCATTGAATCCTACAACATACCCAAATCTAAGTGTTGCAGCTCTCTCAAGTAGCATGACCTTGTTTGCATTGATTTGAACGAGAGAGTATCTTCAAGGCAAATATTGGCAACTCAGGATCTTCAGAATACTGCATGTGAAAATCACAAAAGGTGGCATTATCCAATGTAGGCAAGTAGTGCATGAGGGAGGAGGCATCCCTTGTGGAAGTGCCCTCTGTTGCTTTCCCTCTGGAGCCAATTTGAAAAACAAGAAGTAAGAAATAAATAACAAAACTTGAAAAAAAAATATTTTAGGAAGGGAGATCACGGTGAATGTGAACCTACCTTTTGCAACTCATCCTTGGCAAAGACTTTTTCTTGAAGGAGATTGCATGATCCAGACATCTCTCTTTTGTCAACGTCCTTTTTTACCACCTTTAAAATCTCTTCCAAAAGGTTGAATACCAAGCTCAACAAGCTTCTTCTCAAAATCCTCATCTTTTAGAGTAGGTTTCTCCTCTTCCACTCTTTTCATGCATAGAGCAAGTGCATTAGGAGTAAAAAATAATAAGGTACCGGATGTCTGCAGATCAAGTGCCAAAACCTCCTCCTTTGACTCTTCTTTTGTATCAATCAAGTCTTTGGTCACCTCAAAAGCTTCAAAAATGGTTGCAATACAGTATTCCTCCCTGATTTTAAGCAGGCATTGAATATAGTGGAGACGGATATACTCTTTTTCATTGATATGAAAGAAGGAATGGCTTGGAATAGTAAGTTAGGCCTCACATAACTCTCCCTCCTTTGTGGGCTCATCAATGACAGTACTAGCTCTAAATTGAGCAACATCAAAATTTGAACTCTCTTGCTCCTCATCTACAACATCAATTTCTTCCTCCTCTAGAACTTCACGTTTCTCAAGCTGCACGACTGTGGAACATTTGTATTTGTTCCCTCTTTGTTTGTATCTTTCACTTCATCTTTGACCTTTGCCTTGCATGTCAACTTTAAGAAACAAATGGAAAATAAAGGCAACTTCCTTTAGAACAAGGCTACAAGGCTTTGAATGGACAGGACAAGAAATGCTTCGTGGGCAAACAAAAGAAGACTTCTTGGAAAATCTTCATAATCTCCTTGTTACTTTGCCTTTCTCAATTGGGCTGGTAGTAAATTCAATTAGATGACACGAACTCTTGCCATCCAATACAAAACACTGACCCTCCTCAAATTCTTTGACCTCCTCTTGCAGAAAATCTTTCAATTTGTCTAACATAATTGCAAGATCAAATTGAGGATTGAATATATCATATGCCTTTGTGTACAATTCCTTGTCACCACCATCCATGACAGCAACCAACAACTTCTCACTTGGGCTCTCTTCCAAAATCTCCTCTCGACCCTCAGTAATCAAACTCATTTTTTTGGCTTTGGTGGAGAGATGGTCTCAAGAGATCACGATATTCGATGATCAGACACAAACGATGCAATACAACAAGGAGATAGAGTGTACAAATATGTGAGAGTGCGTTGTGCGAGTATGCAAACTGGCTTCGGGAGTGGATGGGGAGGGAGAGCAATTGAAAGATGAGGGAGAGCAAGGGTATGCAAGCCGAGATGGCGCGATAAGCGATCTTGTGGATCAATGGGTATGCAAGCCTAAACGGCACGATAAGAGGGTATGCAAGCTTGTGGATCAATGCATTGTTACGTCGTGCAGGCTGAAATTGAAAAACACTTAAAGGCTAACATTACAAGGCAATAGGAAGGGTTGCAAGAAATAGAGTGGACCAATATCGCGTTGTGCAAGAGAGTCTCTGAGGTATGGTATGTGTGTTAAAAGTGGCAATTAAACTTATACATGGAGGAAAAAGTTGACCGTTGGTGACATGTGTCAACCATGCATGCATGCCATGTGGCAAGCCCCAATGATCACATGTACGGATGGTCGATCATGTATAAGCTCCATGGCACGTGCACATTAGTCACCTCACTTGCATTTTGCAATCGCGTCGTTATGAATTTTTTCACCTATTTTCTTACAAATTCTCCCTACCCCACACGGCATGATACGATGTTCTATTTCATGTTGGAACCCTTTCCTATCGCGCTCTCTTGTGCTCTTAGTCCTTGTGCTCACAACAATGCTATCCACTTTGAATCTATACCCAAAAGATGTTTCAATAAGAAACTCAAGAGATTCTCTAACATCCTGTAGTCTCCAACTTGTTGTCACTATAAGGCTTCTATGCTCAATGTATGGATGGACTAATACCTTTAGTTCAAACTCTGGAAAATTTTTCTCAGAGTCGAGAGGAGCCCAACCACCTAACTTGCTTCTCCATCTCCTATGACTCTCTCCATCTCCTATAGTCATAGCCCAGAACTAATGACTAATGACATAGTTTGTATGAGATAGACATAGAGTTTGGGCTTACTCTACAACTGATATTATCGCCAACATGAAAATTTTCTTTGGTACTCCATCCTTCTCCAAGTATAGTATCCAGTTCATTCATAGAAAGTCTTCTATTAAGCCACATTGTCTTTGTCCTCTGCAAATCCATTGTTTTGAAACATGCCACAAAGACATGTATAGGCAAGAACCATTGAACTTTAATCCTTCTTGAAATCCTACCTGGAGACATAGCTTAAATGATATCTTCTTTGATCTTGGGTTTGAAGCTCGATATAGTACATGCATCAGGGGCTTCCCAATCAATTCTGCAAAATAGACATCCATTGTTTTTTAGAAAGAAGGTGGTCTATCAGCATACATAATATCTGCAATCCCCTTATGTATTGCTTTGAATGATCCACTAAGGCTCTCCACGGGCTGCCACTCCACAATTGTTGAAGTAAAGATATTTGAAATAATTAAAAAAAAAAAGAGAACAATGGGAGAATGTTAAATTCATTGTATCAAATAGATAAGATTTTCTATTCCTTACAGTAAGATTGGAGTGTAGGATGTTCATCCAAGTTTAACACCATATCCTTGGCCATGTACACATGTTGAACTTTAGCTAGCCAACCATTATCAGTCACTTTGAAAGCAAGAACACAACATTTCTAATGGTTTTTTATTTTATCTCGTTTGGTTCTCTTCACTCTGTGTACGCCTTTGCATGAAGGAAGCATTGTTACCGCGTCATTCACACAAAAAGGCATGGGTTTCCAAAGACCATCTTCTCTAACATACAAGAAGTTATATTATGAGAAGGGCGACGTGTAGAATATGCCATGGAAACTCAGAGTTCGGAGGATAAAAATGAAAATACAGTGACAAAAAGAAGCAAAGCCCTAACAAAATGGAGGGAAGGTGAAAAAAGTAGACGTTTGAAAAAAGTAGGTGATTTGTCATTAATGACCTTGTTTTTAGAGCCTTCAAACACAGATTTTGCATCTTTTGACAAAGATTTTGTGAAATATTAAATAGATCAAAAGGTCAAGACTTCAGTACTTTGAGCCTAAATTTAGTGGGCTTATTCCCCAAAAGCACCTAAATATAGCAGTTTCGGTCTTATGATCAAGACATTTTGTCGTTCTCCATCAAAATAGGACCATCAAGACCCAAGATATACAAAACAAGAATGTAATTCTTTTGTATACGTGTCAAATGACTGTTGGACTATTCTTTAATCCTTATATTAACAAAAAGACCTTTTCTAGCCGTTTTTTGCCCTAATTTATTGAAGCCTCAAGGGTGGCAGTGTCCCCAGAAGGAGGCTTGAGGGGATTGCGATTTAAGTAGGTGGCACCCAAAAGAGAGGCAGTAGGAATAGAGACAAGTTCAGTTGATTTACTAGCTAGTGTGGTGTCATTTTTTTACTTAACTCATCAAATCATTTCTTTCTCCATATCATGCATCAACATTAGATTAATTGAGTAATTCGAAGTATTGATTAGTAGTTTTATGTTTAGTATAGAGTGTGTACCTAAGGGAAATTGTAGGGTTTCATGCTCACACACACACACACACACATATCTATGGAGAGAGAGAGAGAGAGAGAGAGAGAGAGAGAGAGAGAGAGAGGTGGGGAGGGGAGGAGAGAACGGAAGAACGTTGTGGCACAATGGCATGCGTGTATGTAGTTGTAGCTTTGGACACAAAAATAATTACAACGTCTCGCTTGCTTTGGGATGCTAGTAGCCATCTATGTAACTTTCCCAACTTAGGAAAGTCATGGCTATTCTGCTTTTTTAAAACTTTTAACTAAGCACATGCTAGCTCAATGTGGGCTCAATGTAAGTGATGACCGTAAAGTAATATTGATATTACATTCACTTTAGAAGCTAAAGGACATTATTAGTGCGCGTTGGTACATGAAATGTTTATCTTTTTCACCTTTGAGTTTGCACCTACAGATTATTATTTTTTCAAATATGGAACTTTTCAAATGAACATGGATGGAAAAGAAGATGACACTACAAAGGCAGACCCATTTGTGTAAGCATTAGAGTTGATGAGAGAGAGAGAGAGAGAGAGAGACTTTGACTAATGAGCATGAAGCTAAACAACCTTTGGTCATATATATTCTTAACTTTCTATTCTTAAAAGGAGCATGAAGTAAAATATGAGATTTGGCAATCTAATTTTTTTTCGCTTTCTTTCTTTTCATTTTGTTTTGAATATATCCCACAATAAAATTTCCCATCAAAATACCACACTAAAGCTTTTCATGGTTATAGCACAAAGATTATCATCTTATGTCGATTGTGGTTGTAATTTTTAACATATTTTCTCATGCTACACAATTATTCATTGATTTCCTTTCCCAATAGAAATTTTAGATATCCTCTATGGATGTGTGCTTCGGATGGGTTTCCTTAGCAATTTTCATGTTGCAGATTGAATTCTATCAATATATATATTTGAATAGAGTAGGCAAGTTTTCATGAATTCTTTACTTTAATTTGGATCTTTTTACTCGGTTTTTTCTTCGCTCGAAAAATCTTGCTCAATCTTTGGAACTCCTCACCAGAAGCACTTGTAGTTTCACTCATTAGATTCGGCCGGTGAGATGGTCACTTACAAGTCGGCGAGCTTTAAATGCTCTTTGATTACAACGGGCTTTTAGAAAAATGCCTAGTGTTGCCTTGCTCGATCGTATTAATTTGGGTGATGCAGGTATGGAAGTAATCCTTTAATCAAGTGCTCAATCCCTTTTGGTTTTGAGAAACAAAACTCAAATAAAACTTTGATGGGGCTTTTAAAACTAAAAGTACATAAGTGAAGATCACTAATTGCACAAGTTACTTCTAATAGGCTTTTTAATTCTAGATCCTCAAAATCTATTTAGTCCTTAAGTGTGCACATGTCCCTCAGCATAATAAGTCCTAACAAAAGGGTAGTACAATGCATTCGCACTTTTTAAGAAAACAAGGCCCTTTGAACCTTCTTTTTGAATACTATACGTTGCTACTTCTAGGTTTAGTGTAATCACACCTACAACTTACCTCTAAATTTTTAATGTGAAGGTGAGAAAACCTAGGAAGTTGGATAAGTTTATTACAAAGACCTTCATATATAGTTAACTTACCTCTAAATTTTTCCATGCTTAGGTTTTTCAAGCTTAGTACACACCCCAACATGATTTGACTTGACATGATTTGCAACCCTTGCTGCAAAAAACCAAGTTATCAACGCGTCACAATCGGGGGTCGTGGGGCATGGGACTCTGCACCATCCATCAATAGGAGTTTCTTGAGCAAACTTCTACCCTCACAAGAAGATTTAGAAATTTTCTCATGTAAGAAAACGGAATCCTTTCCAGTGTTTTTCATACAATGAATAACATCATGAGCTTCTGCTCGAGAGGCACCGCATACCTAGCTAGGTACGATTGGGGGCAGGGGAGCGCCGGGCCCCCCACCGGGCCGGCGGTCCCCTACTCCCAATTGTACCTAGCTAGGCATGCGGTGCCTCCCTCACAGAAGCTCATGATGTTGAGGTAAGTCACAATGTGGGAATTATTGTGAGAATTTGTCCAAAACTTTTTGTGCTTGCAACACGTCAGGACTCAGAATGTTCAACTGCCTCCTTCAATCATTGCCAATGATTTGCATAGCAACTCAGCGCTCGGAATAATCACTTGGCTGCTCCAATAATAGCACTCCAACTCAGTGCACGTAATTCTTCTCTCTACCTGAAGACTGTCCCTGATTAGCCCCACTCCCCCCCCCCCCGGACATTGACAGACGGGAATGGATAGTGAGTGTCCTTTCCCTCACAAAACAGCTCCCCATGGCTCCCAGCCTCCGTCTGTCTCACCAATGGGTCGCTATTTTTACGGGGAAAGGACACTCATTGTCTATTCCCTACCCGTCAAGGTCGTGGGGAGGGGCTGCTGATCACAGCCCCCCATTCAGGTGCAATTCCTGCGCGGAATGAGGAGGTAGAGTTGTCAGATGAGTGACACCTCAGCTGCCGGAACAGTGTTGGGCTGCATGCAATCAAAATCGAACACCTCAGCAGCCAGAATGTGTTCAGGGCTTGACAGCTCAGCATGCGTAATTTGGCTTCCACACTATCACTGAGCAGCCGCCACCTCAGCCCTTGGAATCCATGCAGGTTGTGCACGTTAACACTGTCAAGCAATTTCTACTGTACAGGTGACAGTGAGCAGATCTGCACAGTCGTAGTTCATGCAGGTGCTGCTAGTGCTGGCCCCCCTCTCCCATGACCCTTGACGGCCGGGAATGGTCCTTCAATGACCATTCCCACGAGATTATTGCTCCCGCCATGGCTCGCGGCCTCCCCGCCGCTCGCCATGCAGTCACAATTATTTCGGGGAATGGTCATTGAAGGACCATTCCCTGCGCCTTCATCTCAAAGCAAACCTTCTCAGCTATACAATCAACTTTACGACTACCAATTATGCTAACCAACTCAGCTTGTTGGCAACAATTGACAATTGTTGCAACTTGAGCAAGTCTGTGCTTTGATAGTTTTGCAAGGACTTAAGTGCCTCCAACATATGCTTCCTGAAAAATGGTATATGTAGGTAAATGATTGCCTGTTGCCACCACTAATAGTGCCTAACACTTGCAAAACCTACAAATGAGAAATTTTAGAGGTATATTGCTCATGTTTGAAGGTTTTTGTACTGAATTTCTCAAAATTTTGGAGGTTTTTCTCATTTTCAAAGTTAAAAGTCAGAGGTAAATCTCAAACTTTGTAGGTGGTATTATACTTGCAATTAGCTTTACGAAGACTTCATTATATTTGAAACTCCTTTACTTTTTGTAACATATTCGTTTTCATATTTCTTCTACAATCCCAAGGAAAAACTCTTGTGGATAGCCAAATGACTTTGAATACAATCGACATGTTGTTTTAAAAAATTAACAAAATAATAGGAGTAAAATACTTGTGGACGCTGCTGAATGCAAACATTTACAATCTCTTGGAAGCAATTGTTCCAAGTTCTCCACTGAGATTGTTCAACTTCTTCAGTTCAATCTCTCAAAGTCTTCATTTCACTATGCAACCATGACTTCTCACTTTTATAGTTCACAAGCAACATCGCATTCCTTTTCTTAGGCAGGAGAGCCAAATTCTACCAATGTTTGCAAAGGCATCTCTCTAAATCTTCTTCGTCCTCGTGTACGGTGGATCAATCTCTCAATCATCCAAATTTGTCCTACTTTGATTCTATAATCAGATGTATTGACACGCCTCAAAGCAAGAGAGAAGAAACAATTTCATCACAGAAAGTGACCATCAAGGCCATTCATCTTGATCTTAGATAGACCTTCCAATTATGAATAAAATTATCACATGTAACACTATAATGGAGGACAGACATGTCACATGAAAAACTTCTACATGTCAAATGGAACACTTCAAGGAAATGTTGGAAGGGGAGTATGTATACCATGTGAGAACACAGCTAGTTAGATTCGTAGTGCCATGTTAGATTCCATAGAAGATGCTTTCTTATTCCAAATGGCAATGGGCTATTCATTGCCAAGATAAAGAACCTTATGTTTGTTCTTGTTTGTGTGTGTGTGTGTGTGTGTGTGACATTACAACAAGAAAGAAAGTGTGGTGGTGGTGGTGGATTTTTTATTTTTTTTGGGGTTTGGGGGGGGGGGGGGATGGTTATTTATTTTATTATAACTGCACCAAAATAGAAAAAGGCTAATGGGGTAAGGCCCATTCATTTGCCCAATACTTACCTTACCCTACTAGTCCTGGTTCTATTTTTGTCCCATCTCACTTCATGATCGAGCCAAGACTCAAGTTTAAAAACCCTTGAAAGTTGACCCTTACAAACTTGTCATTTCTTTAGAGTGGAAGAATCTATCATATACTGTCCTATATAACCCCCAAGCTAAAAGGAATGCATCAAGTAACTTCCTTGTCCCCAAGCAAAACCATGACCATTTTGATACCGACGGAAAGAATTGGAAGAGTAGATTCTAAAATTGTCCTTTTGATCGCCTGTTTTAACAGAATATATAAGCACCCTACGGACACAAACACAAATTCTTCTAGCTATTTCAAAGTTAAATACTAGAAAGTTTCCTTGATCCCTTTGAAATGGTATTTCATAGTTATACTAGAAAGTTTCCTTGATCCCTTAAAATGGTATTCCACCAATATTCACTTCCTTGCAAGGACAAAATATTAGCAAAAGGCAATGACTGACAACACACATACAAAAGCCCTCGATCCAAACGAAAAATGTAACAGACATTGCTCGGCTAAAAGCAACACTACCCCTCCCAATAGAGGATATCACCAACCACTCTCTCCTCGGTTGACGGTGCCCCCCTCCTCCCCCAAATTATTAGATATTTAAGCTTGCACAAAAAACAATTTCAGGAGGTCCGGGGTTGCTTCGCGGTGCTTCGCAAAAGGGAAGAAAAGGAAACGCAACCAAAGCTGATATTTAACATGAACTTCCCCTGCCGAAAGAAGCTTACAAAAGTTGTCTGCAAAATTTTTTGCCAAACTACCTTACAACTGACAAGGTAAGAGCAGTAGCATTACTCTCGTCATGAATCTCTCTCTGCCATCATGGAGCTGAATTGTGAGCTGCCTCATTGAAAACTATCTTCACTGTCACATGATCCAAAAAAACCTTCCCTCCAGTCTCACTAGCATAAATCTCACATGAGACATTCACACGTGAACGCTTTCTATGCAGTTGACAAGATCATTGCCTGTGAAACTCTTCTTCACTGCCATTGCCGTTGTAAAAGCATACACGGAAGCTGTAGAACCTCTTACAAAAATGCACTAGCCGCAATTTTAACACCAAGTTTCATGTAGGCATCAATTTGTCACAACTTGCTGAGAGGTAGTAGAATCCACTATCAAAGCTTTGTCTTCCAAAGCCATAGGAATTGGGGCTGCCCCAAACGCTGCAGGCAAGTCCGGTGCACTAGAAACATCGCTCACAGACTTGCCTTGAAGACGATACTCTGTCTCTGGTCTGCGGCAGACCTTTCGAAGGGGGACAATTTCCTGGTTCAATGAGAAATCCCAACAGAGAATCAGAGCACTGCATAGATCAGATGTGTGATCGTCTAATCAAGAGAAGAAGACTTCACCATGAATAATGCAATCATGCACCTATCTATGGCACTAAGAAACGAAACAACAAAAAATCAGAGCATTCCATAGCGTAGTTACATCAGAAGCGTGATTGTTTGATCAAGAGGAAGAGAAAACTTTACCAAAACTCATGCAATCGTGCAACCTATCTATGGCACCAAGAAAATAACAGGTGTCCCTTAGAAACAGGCCGAGAATATATGCGAATAAGAGGAATATATTATAGAGGAGGATATAACCATGGAACTTACCACAACTTTGTCATGGTCATATTCCACAAGAAACCGGCAACGGCACCCTCTAACATCATGCCGCCGCCTTTCAACCTCTTTAATCCTGGCATCAAAGTAGAGGGCCTGTTCACTCCCCTCCTGTATTAAGAGCAAGCTTTTATGTCAGAAAAGGAGAAGATAGTCCGCCTTCTACACTCACAAAGCCACAAAAGTAGATAAATTACCTGGAAACAAAGAATCAGGTCTCCAGGAAGCACAGCAACACACTCAGCTGCTTCACAAGGCAAGGATCTTTGTCGAACACCAGTTCTCACATTAACCCATTCATCCTCCTCAGGACCAAAACCAGCAAAACGGACTCTTACTTCCTGCAGCTACAGACACAATCATTTGTTACATCAGATTCTATTTTTACAAATCAAAGAAATCATACTCTAGTGAACATACTCGTTATATGTATGTTAATTAAAGACCCCTATCAAAGAAATCATCCTCGAGTGATCACACTAGTTATATCACCCCATTGTCAACTCAAGCTTATCATGACAAAACAAAAAACCATATGATTCCTTTCGTTTACCTTTCATTCTTGCAGATTTTATTTTTAAAAAACCTCTAAAATTTAAAAGCTTCGACTATGCCAGGTATGGACACTACATATAGACCTTCAAAAGGACACAATTTTTTTAGAGACGCTAAAACACTCGTACAAGTAAAAAAGCAAGGCACACAAGAAAACGAACAGATAAGAATAACTAAACCACACTTTCTTTTTTCTAAAACCAAAAGAAAAAATCAAAACAAACACTATATATGTTTGTGGCTAAAATCAGCAAACTAACACACCAAAATAGAAGCGCTGTTCACAAGAATTTGACTGCAAAGGTATGCACACAAGGAACAAAACAAAATCTTCGACCAATTTAAGTGATTCACAGAAAAATTTATTGACAAAGAAAAGAAGCAATGCTGCTGATCTCCACTCACCGGATCACTTGACTCAACCATTCTATGCCCCGAGAATGATTCTACATCGTACCTGCACAGACAAGAAACGTGAGATGAATAAACTCTGGATGAAGCTCAGAGTTGATAGCAAGAGCCACATGGCCCATAACATCATATATACAGTACAAATTAATCTCACAGACCCAACGTGAATGAGTTCATGGAAAAAACAAATTTATGGGTGCTAAATTTTTAGCAGGATTAGGCCATCTTATACATCAAGATTTGGATGTTGACATAGAAATCCTTCATTTTCTAAAGAAAAGACATCCTCCCTCCCTCCCAGTCTCTCTCTCTCTCTTTGCAATAAAAGTGGGGCTTTGACCCTTTGCATTACATAAAAATCGACCATTGGTCCATATACAAGAAATATGGGAAAAACCCTAACGGATGTACAATGAGATCATGGAGAAAAATCGCATAACAAACCACAAGATACATCTGGGGATAAATCAGGTAGTGAAGTGTAGCAACGTGGATAGTGATCAAGTCTACACAAATCTGCCCAAAGCTCTGTCCACCTCGGGCGATGTAGCAACAACCACAAAGTCCAGTGTTGTATATTTGTCTGATATAAAGCATCCGGTGTAAAAACCTCATGTAGCAGCTCACAAAAGCCAAGGGAATATGAAACCCCTAGACCGTGCCTCCAAAATCATCCACATCCACGCTTAACATTTCCTCATGATGTACCCCAAAAAAGGATGCGGGTCTACGGCAAACCAAACTGTAAGAGAGGCTGGGGGGACCCACTCGCTATCCACCTCAAAAGCCAAGGGAAGGTACCAAGATGCACATCTCTCTGACCAAACCAACTTCCCTAAGGCCCGTCTAAACTCGCTCTCAAACAAATCTGTCCCTTGTCCAAAAGGAGTCATCATGTAAAACCTATACTCTAAATCTGATCATGGGAGCTCTCGCTGGACCGAGGAAAATGTGGTGTATTCCTAACAACTGCAAAAAGAGCATGTCGACACATAGTGGCCCACTCCTCAAAGAAACTTCTAGAGATCTCCGCACACCAACCGCAAAGAACTAAGCTTGCAAGATCTCCAAAAGCGGGACATCTGCTGGAGCTGCGAAGCCTGCTGAATAGTCAAAATCCTCAGTAAACTGCAAAGACTCACTCTCCTGCTCCCCCTGAACAGTGCCTGTTGTGAGAGGTACCTGCGACTGAATCTCTAAGATATCCAAAGTCTGCTGGACCGGTCTATCATGGGGCAGCTCATGCTGCTCCTGAACTGCTATCGTCTGCTGGTCCTCCTCTATCCCTCTGTCCAACTGTCTTGTTACCTCCTCTCGATCCTGGTCTAATAACCTCTTCTTTGGAGATCTGTCTGGGGGCTTCTCTGCCTCCACCAACCTCTGTCTCACTACCCTTATGTAAAGAAGAATGGGTTGTACCTTTACCTGTCTACCTACCAGTCTCTATCTCTGTCTCTTTGAGCACTCTGCTCCTGCTAACTCTGCGTGGGGTCTTGCTGCTATACAGAACTCTATTGTGGCTGTGAGGATTGTCTCCTCCGACCACTTTGTCTCTACTTTGGCCCTCTAGGGCAATCCCTCACCCAGTGCCCCATCTCATAACATCCAAGGCACTGGTTTGGTCTACCCGTAACCACAATCCTTTGCAAGTGCAACATCCCTTTCCACTCAAAAGAGAGAGAATCTGGAAAGACTCTGGAAGGGGTGGTTGCCACCTTGATATATGGCACGGATGTTTGGAGCTGCATTGAACCTACAAAAGGTATGCCGAAGATTGAACCCATCTGTCTCAGCATGATTGGGGACCAAAATTGTGCAGGCAGCTCTGGAAAAGCTATTTTTACTGGACATTTCCAGACTTGACGCCTGTCCTCAAAAGCAGCTAATGTAAAATCCTCGTACCACAGATGCATGAAAACCAATATGTCCATGAAGCCGAGAGGAGTGCGGCTAACGACTCTACAGGCAAGTTTCTTTGATGAGAAAATAGCAATGAAAATACCTCTGCCTAGCAAGATGACGTCCTCCACTTTGCCTTCATCCGAACCAGCTAGAGTGCACGTGAGCCACTCCCGAACGTTGACATGAGCATAGGAACATCCGACCAAGCGGCCAACAGCCCCTCTTTGAGAGAGAACGTCAATACGGTTGCCAATTTTCTTTTGTAGATCCTCATATATAGTGAAAGACGTTGCTATAATACCTACCTACTGCAAAACCCCACGATCTTGATAAATGGCTAAAAATGCTAATAAATATGTAAACTCGCTAATAGTGACCTGACACACATTTAGTAAACACTCCAGACGTTGACCACCAGAAACCCTAGGAACGGAGGTTCCCACCTCATGCCAGCCCACCGGGTGAGCAACACCATGGAGTGCGTCGCCAAGAACAGGTACGTCCACCTCAGATACGGTCGAGCACAGCCACAAAAGAGCCCTCACTCCCTGATATGCTTCTAGGAGATACCAGAGCTACCACCGGACAGGAATTTGAACTCTAACAGTACTGAAGTTGACAAAACCAAACATAGGATCATCCTTGATAATAGTTGGATTGTTGTTCATCTTACCACCTTGTCAGGTGCCTTGCCAGCTACATTGGTAAAAATGATTACAGTCAAATGATGTTTACTCCTTCAAATTTATAAATTTGTTGGAGTATGTGAGGTGGAATGTCTATAGCTTTTATCACTCTTCACCGGTAGGGGTGATTTGATGATGAATTTAGTGCATCGAAACATACGTGAGAGGTAGACAAGGGTTCAATGTGATGGCAAAGGATTCATTGTTTCTCATAGTTTTTGTCTGAGGTCTTGACGAGAACTAAGATGTGATGCAATTGTTGTTTATTATTCAATATCCGGTTTGAATTAGGATTTGTGCTAGTGCGTGCTTCATGATTGTATTGTCTTGTATGTGATGGTCAAATTTCAATCTCATGTCTACATGGAGTCATATCTACTGAATCCTGGTTTTCTTTCTTTTCTGCAGACAAATCTAGGGTGATCACTCTTCTTTTATCGAGGTTATTGCGTGTATAGAAGCACAGAGAGAGAGAGAGAGAGAGAGAGAGAGAGAGAGAGAGAGAGAGAGAGAGGTTTTTAACATCCTAGGAACAATCCCAAGAGACCTCAAAAATCTTTTTGACGAGCCTTGAACTCAAGACTTATTATTCTAGAGGGAGTTTGGATGAGCAATCTACCACACTTGGATGAGAGAGAGAGAGAGAGAGAGAGAGAGAGAGAGAGAGAGAGAGGGGGGGGGGTCATCAGCCCCCCACAACCACCATGAATCACAGACAGAAATATTCCGGAAACAAATACAACTGACCGATGCTCGCCCCTATGACAAATGCTCGCCCCTTACCTCCCCCATGCCCTACATATACAAGGGTCAGAGTTGGGAGGTACGGAAAAGCAACCCTGCACCCTACAAAAAATTAAATAGGGGCAACCTGAAAAGAACTAGAGGATAACCAAACCTAAAACGGGGATCTCATCCGAAAGTGGCCAGCCAAACAAAGATGCAGCCTAAATGCTATGCAGTGGGTGGCCAAACTGAGAGAGAGACTAGCCATGCAAGTATGTCCTAGACCAAGGTGAAGGGCACGAATGATGAATACTCTAACAGCAATTAAAACACAAACACTTTCCAACTATACAACTCAACAATGATGCACAATGAGTAACATGAACGGCTTCTCAAATTTGCGCAAACAAATATAAATATTGAAGGCATAGAGATTACCATGCCTTATCACGGGAGGACTTCGCTTCAAACTCCATTTTTGGAGGCTCAATTGCTTTCCCTACTGCAAAACAGAAGTAAAAAATAAAAATAAAACTGAAACTTCATCATACAAGTGAATGAACAAGGCACGGCCAAACAATCAAAAAATGAAATGCACCAAGTTTTCTTAACTTGTATTTCATCCTAGACTATTGCCAACTTTCTTGCAAACACACTCACCTGATGGAACTGCTGCAATTGTAGGTGCTCTCTTTGGAACCGAAACCTCAACCGATGTTTGTGGTACTACTACCATTGGTTTCTCTGTCATCTTTGAGCTTTTCTTTACTGCATGGCGACGATTTTGAAACCAGTTCCAAACCTAAAACATAGGTACAATTTGCTTATTGACAAGGGCAGAAAATGCTTGGCATGGTAATTACTTGATGGGGACAAGCTACATCCCCCATTGAAAAAGCCCAATAGCAAGAGTTCCCTAGTTAGGAGCCAAACGTCCTTTGAGTGAATGTATGGCAAATCTTTTCAAATGAAAATACCTTCCACCTCAAAAAGTTTAACTTCTCATACCATTTTGCAAAACTTGCTAATTTTTCAGCTCACCACACACTCTTTAACTGTGTATTCCCAATCTTTGCAATATGTAATCATGAAAGACACCACTCTCTAAATGCAAATTCTACTAAGGTAAAGGTTTTGTTTGTGATTTCCACTAAGGTGAAGGCTTGAGCCTCGCACAAATGTGTGATGGGTTGCTTTGAATGTTTTGGCATGCTTTCACATTGCCAACAGTGGTGCATTAAAATATAAATATAGGAACTTCAAAGAAACATGGAGCAATGCAAGGCTAGAACCATGGAGCAATGGCAAGGCTAGTTGGCAAGTTTTCATGGTAAAAATGAACTTGCACAAAGAACGCTTGAACTGTAAAATATTTTCTAGCAAACAAAAACTGAAATGAGTGATAAGCTTACAAAATTGAGATAAGAAAGAATTTCACGAAGCTATCTAAAAGTTAAGTGGGAAAATTATAAATGAACATATTTTAACATACATGAAGCACATGTGACACTACAACCATGGAATCCATGATCTCTTTTACGAAGAGCACTTAAGTGTTACGAGTTGTAAATGTCTCCTGGGTCTTCCTGTCTAGATCTTGTGAGTGAAGGCTTCTTTATGGTTGTGCCCAGCCTTGGTGATGCTTTTCTAGAGTCAAGGCATCATAATGGTCCACTTGTGGCTCTTTTGTTGGGCGGCCTATTTCTATACTTTTTGACCCTTCATATTTCCACTTATTTGACATGGGTTATTGAGATGTGGGTCGGACATTTTTGGTACTTTCTATACTTTTTGACCCATCATATTTCCATTTATTTGACATGGGTTATTGAGATGTGGGTCGGGCATTTTTGGTACTTCCCTAAAAAGAGGGAGGGGGGGGGGGGGGGGGAGGGGTCATTCTGGCATTGTAGAGTGCAAAGCTTTGTACTCCCTTATGATAGCAAAGTTGTGCCCCTAGGGCTTGTCCACTTGTCCATTGTCCACCGTCTGTCCGTCCGTGTATATATATATATATATATATATATATATATATATATATATATATATATATATATATATATATATATATATATATATATATATATATATATATATATATACACACACATACATATATATATATATATATATATACATATATATATATATATATATATATATACATATATATATATATACATATATATATATATATATATATATATATATATATATATACATATATATATATATAGTGAGACCAAGTCGACGAAGAAGCTACCATGAAGAACAGAACCCGTAACTGACTTTTTGGTACAGTTTTGGAGACTGATAATTGTGATTTTCAGCCATTTCTCTCTATTTTTGAGCTTCCCATTACTTTATTTAGGACCAAGGAGCTCATTTTCAACATAGGAAGGCATCAGATGCGTGTTTACAGGGCTGTTTTGCTGCGTTTTCAGCGATACGCAGGTTTTGGCAGCCATGGAAAACTTCCCCTTTTTGCAACTATTTGTTCACAGATGCATTACAGGTCAAGCGCAAAAGAGGAGGTGCTCGATTTATGCTGGGGGGGGGATGCTTCATTGAGAACCTGTCACAGGTTAAGAGCTATGCAGTGCTTTCTTTCTTTCTCATGTACAGTGTGGTGCTAGGAGTGATGCCCTGCACGCTACACACTGCTCTCTCTTCCCCCTACGTGCAGTTATGTGATGCCCCACAAGAGGGCTCTTCATTTGACTGATGTACAACTGTGTGGTTTCATGCTTTTGTGCTGAGGCAAGAGCCTCCTTGAGCAGGAACAGGGGTAGCTAACTGCTACTCCAAAGCAGGCACCGGTGAGGCTCATAACCTCACCGTACAGGTGCGTTTTCAGCACTGTGTATGCGCTGTAAATTGACTGTTTTTCTGCCATACAGACGCCAGAACCATTGGGAATAGTGCCCCACTAGCAGAGGACAGTTAGGGGACTGTTTGGGGCTGAAAACAAGGCAAAAACCAGTAAATACAGCGTGCTGAATTTACTGTTTTTGGGTAGGAATCAAAGGGTTTATGCCAGTGGAAGTGAGTTCCAACAAGGGAATTGGTTTCGCGCAAGTTTTGGGGCTGTTATGCTATCGAAATTTGGCCAAATCAAGTGGTATCTAGTTGGATATAGACAAAGGATTCCCAGGACTCTACTTTGTAAATCTACCCTCTCAAAGTATAAAGAAATACCGAAAGGGGCGCCAATTTTGGGGCCTACAAGTTGTCGGCGTCTACTCGGGGCATTCTAGCTTCCGAGCTGTGTGTGTATTCAAGTGTTAACTCCCGTCGCAGGTTCCCTTTGCAAGTTCTCTCTGTGTGTGTGTCTCTTAGGTAAAGAATTTCAGGTGAAAGCCAACGCTTACCGCCCCACGGGCCGGTTTCACCTTGTGTATTGGTCGGCTTCAAAAATATTATCTTTCGTGCTAAGGAAGGGTGGAACCTTCGTAGCACCTTCAATAATCTCAATTGGCGCCTTCCCCAGCGAAGAGTGGATCGTGTTATTGTAGGCAAATTCCACCAAGAACAAAAAAAATTCCCATTGAGTCTTCTGATCAAAAATGTAAGACTTCAATAAATCCAGTATGACTGAATTGCATGTCACGTGACACATCCAACCCTATGTGTCCGTGGACAAGCTACAGCATGACTAGGGTTCAGTTCAAGTCAAGTCAGTCTAGAATAGGAAGTGATCTGGCACTTTTGTGAGTCTGTTCGCCGGCCATGCATGTCCAAACACTTAGATTAGATGCATATCCTCCGGTTGCACACAGCATGATCATCAGCATTACCATCAGAATTCATCAAGGGAATTTTCCAATGCATTAAACCTATTTTCCCTATTTTTCACTTATTATTTTTAAGTGACTTTTGTTGGAAAGTAGGTAGGGCAAATTTACTAAGTTTGTATATAAGCAAACCTAGCACTAGCACTTTCTGGCAAAAGAGGCAGCAGGGACCTTACATCCACAGTGCACCTTCTCAGCAAGACTCCCCCCCGGCGGATGACTTAACGTTTTCAGCCAAGAACAGCCAGCGTTTTTCTCCATTGCAGATCAGCCCCAGCGTTTTGCAATGCAGACCAACTTGGCGACCTCAGACTCTGCAGATTACCTAGCGTTTTTGCATCTGCAAGACAACTCAGCGTTTTTGCAGATCATCGCGACAGAATCAGCCCTAGGACCAGAGTTTTCAGTTTTCAGCAGTTAGAACCCACAGTACGACCCCCAAACCTCGCAGATCTCACCGTCCCGCAGCAGATCCTCGCCGCACGGTTAGATCCAACGCAGTTTGCAATTTCAGCCTAGAAAACGCAGATTTCAGCATCTGCGTTTTCAGCACGTCGTCATCGTACCGTCGTCATCGACATCGTCACCGACATAGGGTCAGAATTCAGCAGATAAAGATTTGCAGATTTCAGCCCTTAGTAGTTTCAGATTTCAGCCCGTCTCGTCGTCGTCCTCATCGTCGGCAAGTCCAAGCATTGTAGAGATTTGTGCAATCATAAGTAGACCGCTCTCGCCATAGAGAGTGGGGCCTTCGGAGGAGGGTTTGACAACATTCTAGTGTCGTATTCTCTTCTCTCTCTATCTCTCAATCTCATGCACTTCCAATGTTTGTGTCCATTGCACTCTCTCATTAAAGAACGGAAGGCTCTTTCTTCCCTAAGTAAAAGGAACCTTGAGCACAGTTTGAAGCACTCATCTTGAGCAAAGTTCAACATTCACTTATGTTGCACCTTACATTGGTATCAGAGCTTTGGCAGTGTTCTGTATCACTCAAGGAAAGAACCACAAGAACCACAGGATTTTTTTTTGCTTGTTGCGGTCGCACGTAACCCAAGTCCTCTTGGGCGTGTCGATTCCTAATCGTGTTTTTGAAGAGTGACAGGAAACCCAAGAAAGAAGGGCTTGTCTAGCCTCCCCTTGGGCCTCTTTTTCACTCATTGAGAGCGGACCGTGCACTTAGCGGCCGGCCAATCAACATGAGGTGGGAAAAACCAACCTTGGTGTGAGCGCAAGGCCGCCGAGGGGTGCACCCGCAGAAAAGAGCAGAACTCAAGTGAAGAGAAGATCTTTCTCTAACATAGATTCCAAGCGAAAGAAGAACCTCAAGACCCTCAAGACACTCAAGAACCTCAAGACCCTCGAGCACCCCAAGAACCAAGACCCCCGAGAACCCAAATTCCTCGTGAACTTAAGAACCCAAGACCACAAGAACCCACAAGAACCCACGACTTCAGTGGATGGTCATCACTCGAAGCGGAATGGATACTTCGCTTGGAGGTGATGAGCATGAGAGAGGCGAAGAAGAATTTTCCCCACCAGGAGGTTTTTCCGACCCTCCCCCTTTCCCATCTACACCAAGGATTGCACTAACTCCTATGAAGGAGTTGACGCAGTTGTTTATGGACAACAAGCTCAAACGTGAAGCAAGAGAAGCAGAAAGAAAGGCCTATGACAAAAGTATGGCAGCCATAGATCGTGAATACGACGCAAAAATGGAAGCCATAAAGCGTGAGACGAGCACGAGAACAAAGAAAGACTAGCAAGATTTGATCGCGAGAACAAAGCAAGAATGCAAGAGATGTTGCAACTCTTTTCTCAAGTGCAGGCACAAATGCAAGAGATTCGGGAAAAGGAGACTCTCTCAGTCTCTTCTTCTCCAAAGCATGATACACAGGATTTGCATGATGATTTGAATGATAATAACAAGCATGATGATTTGGATGACAATGACAAGCATGATGATTTGCACGACCAAGGTGTGATTTCTCACGAGCATGATGATTTGTATGACCACAATGTGATTGTTCACAAGAATGATGGCGTAGTTGATATTGTTTCTAGTGAAGCTAACCTCATTGCAGATTCGATCAACCACGAAGAACCGATCTTGGCTCTCGAGCTTAGGTCCCAAGAACCCCCTTAGAAAGAAGCGATCTTGGCTCTCGAGCCTAGGTCCAAAGAACTTTTACAGGAAGTAATGTGTTCGAATGATTTGTCAGCACGCATTGTACGAGTGTTTTATTCATGATCGTTTCCTGTATTTTAGTCAGCGTCTTTAGGTGATCCCTTTTCCTAGGCACGACATATTGTACGTTGAGCACGTTTCACTCATGAATGAGCACGAATGTATGCGGATTGTTCATGAAAAGCTGAAAAGTATGCATTCAAGGAAGTCACATTCCATGTCTCTCCCTTGGCACGACACAGTCGTAGAAAGAGCACAAGAAAGTATGAGCACCAAGCATGGGCATTTCCATTGTGTTTTGCCACTGTTGATTGATTTAGATCAACATGACAAAATCGATCTCATTGTTTGCGTGTGTGTGGTGAACGGTTTGGCACTCCGTCTATTTGTTCATCTACATTGCATGCACAGTCTTTAGAGAAGACGAGATTTTTTCCAGTCACCTTACATGGAATAGGTATGTTCATGTTTTTGTGTTGGAACTGGTTTCAGGAATTTTCAGCCTCGGAGATTCTTGAAGAAGGTAGACACATGACTCTAGACGAAGTTGAAGCATTGAAAGAGCCACAGAAGACTTTGTGTCGCTTTTGGCGCGGCCCAAAGAAGCAAGCATTGCAGACCTTTATGAAGTTCAAGTATCGCACGACCCACACCTCAAAGTGGGCCGGCGAAGAGTCCTTTCCAGGATTTCGAATGTTATTGGCGATCTCCCTCGACGCCATACAATTCGGTACCAGTACCTCACTTTGAAAAGGAGGGGATGTCACGTGACACATCCAACCTTATGTGTCCGTGGACTAGGGTTCGGTTCAGTCAAGTCAGTCTAGAATAGGAAGTGATCTGGCACTTTTGTGAGTCTGTTCGCAGACCGTGCATGTCCAGACACTTAGATTAGATGTATATCCTCCAGTCGCACACAACATGATCATCAGCATTACCATTAGAATCCATCAGGGGAATTTTCCAGTGTATTTTTCCTATTTTTGACATTTTTCACTTATTATTTTTAAGTGACTTTTGTTGGAAAGTAGGTAGGGCAAATTTAAAAGTTTGTATATAAGCAAACCTAGCGCTAGCACTTTCTGGCAAAAGAGGCAGCAGGGACCTTACATCCACATTGCACCTTCTCAGCAAGACTCCCCCCCGGCGGATGACTTAACGTTTTCAACCAAGAACAGCCAGTGTTTTTTTCCATTACAGATCAGCCCTAGCGTTTTGCATTGCAGACCAACCTGGCGACCTCACACTCTGCAGATTCTCTAGCATTTTTGCATCTGCAGGACAACTCAGCATTTTTGCAGATCATTGCGACAGAATCAGCCCTAGGACCAGCGTTTTCCGTTTTCAGCAGTTAGAACCCGCAGTACGACCCCCAAACCTCGCAGATCTCACCTTCCCGTAGCAGATCGTTGCCGCACAGTTAGATCCAACGCAGTTTGCAGTTTCAGCCCGGACAACGCAGATTTCAGCATCTGCGTTTTCAGCGCGTCGTGTCACAAAGTGATGATGTGGCGGACAGCAGAAACCCTAATTTCTGCCAGAAACCCTAAATTTCCGGAAATCGCGGAGGCTGAGAAAAAAAAAATTGTTGAAAATGATGAGCGACGCGAATTTTGCTTTTTTTTTATAAAAAAAGAGAAAAGACTCTCTAAGAGAGAGAGAGAACTGATGCTTTTTTATTTTAAAAGCTTTTGGGGCTCTGCTTTGACATCCCTTGTATCTTTAAATAAGTGGTGAGGGCTTCACTTCTCAGAGCATCTGGAGGCAGAGTCTGAGAGTGAAACCCTAGCCACTCTCTTGTACTTTGATCTGATTAATATAAAAAGAAATACCGAAAGGGGCGCCACTCTTTGGGACCGATATCTCTAGGCACGAAACTCCGCCGGGCCAGTGCAAATCTATTGTGATCTGTGAATTGTTTTGAAGTGGTTATTTGGTGTTGTCGCGGTTGATTCTTGACTTGGAGTGTCCAAGTCTGTTACAGTGGTATCAGAGCACGGCCGATTTCTCTTCTACGGGAAATCCGATCCCCAAATTTTTTTTCCGCGGCACCTATGGCTTCAGGCAATGATCAGTCGACTCCCTCTTCATCTGGAGATGCGGACTGGGATCACAACGAAGATTCAGACAGAGAGTATGGCCCGCCTCGGCCTACTCGGGCGGAGCAAAGAGAGATGGAGCGTCGTCAATTGATTGGCGATGCAACAAAGATGATGCTCAATTTTGCCAAGGACCCGAAGATGGCAAAATATATGAATCAGACCTCTTTGGAAGAGGTACAGATGGAGTGGCAAAGTACCACAACACCACTACCGAAACCCGCTCTCAAGAAACCTTCTGCCTCCAAGAAATATACGGAGAAGGAACTCGAGAATGTGGTTGATGCACGGATTGCTCAGCTTTTCGACGTGCAAAAGAAAGGCAAAAAGCACGCCAAAAAGCAAAAGAAAGGCACTGACTTCCCCGGATATTTGGGTCGTCGGTCGACATTTGACAAGGCAAAGAAATTGAAGAAGCGCGTCAAGTTTGAAGACCTACCCAGTTCTTCTTCTTCTTCTTCTGACAGTTCTTCTAGCTCTTCAGACTCGAGCGAAGAAGACAGAAAAAGCAAAAAGCGAAGCAAGAAACAACGCTTCGGAAAGGGCAAGAAAAAGGCAAGAAAGTTTAAGTCTCGCCCAGTGAGTGACACTTCTACAGAGGACTCGTCTACGGACAGTTCAAACTCTGACAACAGAAACTTTTATGCGAACAAGAAGAATTTTTACAAAGCCAACCAGTATGACTTTCTCGAAGATAAAAGCAAGAAAGTCCGAGAGTTTAAGGAAGGTGGCCACTCGATCAAGTTTGATACTTTTTCAAGATACTCAGATGCTTCGAAGGCTTTGTCTTTTATACAGCAGTTTGACATCGCTTTCGAGGGAGGACGCTATTCAGAGCACTCCAAGATTCGGAGAGTTGCCTCTTACTTTAAGAGGAATGCTCGTACTTGGTGGTCCACGCTTCTTTTAAACAACACTGCGCCAGTTAAATGGCTGAAATTTAAGAAGCTTTTTATTTCTTCTTGGTTGACGCAAGAATATGAATAAGATATACGAGTTGCTTGGAACCATCTTCGGATGACCAAGAAAGATACAATCAATATATATACCTAGATGAATCCAGGATATACCCAGATTCACCCTTGAAGGAAAGTGCAAGGTATAGACTCATGGTAGTCACCCACGAGACAATATAACCATCAGCTCCATCATGCATAGTATTGACTAAATACCACGACATCCCCACTAACGTCGTCAGTGCCCAATAGTGGGTGTAGAACTAGGTACAAACATATGCTCCCAAACACAACACACACCACACGCACACACACATGAGCATACATCAACACAAAGTTCAGCGTGTTGAGTTTCTGTCATGACTCCGGAGATCAAGGGCAGACTCAGCCATAATGAAGCCTAGCACTAAGAGAAGCGTTAAATTGGAAAAATTAGCACAAAAGAAAAGGTAGTTGATAGGGCATACGCACCACAAAAGATAGAAAGATTATCACAATATCAACTGGTCTTAACTCGGACGAAAACTTCACAATGTGAGGTCTGCATGTCCGCTATACGACTAAAAAATATACCTAGATGAATCCAGGATATACCCAGATTCACCCTTGAAGGAAAGTGCAAGGTATAGACTCATGGTAGTCACCCACGAGACAATATAACCATCAGCTCCATCATGCATAGTATTGACTAAATACCACGACATCCCCACTAACGTCGTCACTGCCCAATAGTGGGTGTAGAACTAGGTACAAACATATGCTCCCAAACACAACACACACCACACGCACACACACATGAGCATACATCAACACAAAGTTACAATCAATGCTTACTGTGAAAGATTCTGGAGCTCTTTTCTACCCGCCTCTTCATTCAAGAAGATCTCGTTCAGAGAACAGATTGAGCGGTTTACCTTGGGTCTACCTACAGAGATCCGAGATCACTGCTTGGAATAGAAGTCAGCTTCTATTTAGGAGTTGATGAGTCATGAGAAGCGGGGCTTTGCCATTCACTCTGGCAGTTTGACCTACCCCACAGATAAGGCCATGACACAACGAGCCGAACAGACTTCTAGGAATGAAAGTAGAAAGAAAAAAGAGCAACCCAGAGAAAAAGGATGCACGACCCAAGCTTACTCCTGAGGAGAGAGCTAGCTTCATCAGAGAGGGGAAGTGCTTTGGATGCGGGGAACAGGGACATATCTCCGCGAGGTGCCCTATAAAAGGCACAGAAAGAACAGAATGATAAAGACGACGGCAGGCCTGAGAGTTCGAGAGCAGCTGAGGAACGTGGCAGAAAAGGCAGATAGAAAAGCAGAACTCGTACCACATGGCGTGGGACTTGCACCGAATCTATGAATGAAAGTACAAACTTTGCCACTTTTGGGACAAAGTGAAGGATCAGGAAGCTCTTTTGAAGGAAGCAAGGCCAACTTCTTTTCACTTGGAATTGGCGGCTCGATTTGGAATTACGCCCGACAGACTGACGCCACAGGCGGAGGTAGTTCGACTAGCACCCGGATGGGATGTTGCCATTACACCGAGCATTGGCAAACTTCGTTTGCAATGACACGGGTGTTCAGGGCACGCGAGTGACGTTCTACTTAGGATCCCTTGGTACCACAAGAACTACGCCGTGGTTGACTACCGAGCCGAGAAAGCGACTTTGGTAAATGAAGGGCTTAGAGATTCTACTTAATGAACTTCAGTTTCTTACTCATTCTTTTGGGAGAGAACTGAACGATGGATAAATGTTGAATATGTTTTGACCTGATCAAAAGAACGCCAAGATTTTTCTCCACACTCATGCCGATTGCTTTTCAGAGGGCCTGAAGATCAAACCATTGATCTGATACTTGGAAGCACGCCACCGAACCGGCCACCCTACCATGTGAGCCGAGCACAGAATGAAGAGATTATGAACCAAGTGAAAGACCTCTTGGAAAAGGGTCTTGTCCAGCCTAGTACTTCACCGTATTGCTCTCCAATGTTGTTGGTTTTGAAGAAAGACGGATCTTGGAGAATGTGCATCGATTATAGCACTCTCAACGAAATCACCATCAAGAACAGATTTCCGATTCCTAGGATCGATGATATACTCGATGATATACTCGACAGGTTACAGGGATCCTCGTGCTTTAGCAGGATTGACTTGAAGAGTGGATATCATCAGATCAGGATAGCGCCGAGAGAGGTCTACAAGACAGCTACTTTTGGGTTACTTGAGTTTTTGGTGATGCCTTTTGGCTTAACCAATGCTCATGCGACATTTAACCGGATGATGGACAGGATTTTTCAAGAGTACAAGCTATTTGTTAGCACTTTCTTTGACGACATCATTGTTTTCTCCAAGAATGAGGCAGAACACAGAGATCATCTGCTTCAGGTCTTTCAGGCATTATGAGATCACACGTTAGTGATTAATGCAAAGAAAAGTGAATTTTTCCTACCAGAGATACACTTTTTGGGACACATTGTGTCACAGCAGGAGTGCAAATGGACCCGGCCAAGATAGAGACTATCCGTGATTGGCCCGATTTGAGGAATGTCCATGAAGTTAGAAGCTTTTTGGGACTGTGTTCGTACTACAGGCGGTTCATACGAAAGTTTGCAGAGGTTGATTCACCTTTGCATACCTTGACACAGAAAGGAGTACCTTTTTCGTGGGGACCCACAGAGGTGACTGCCTTTCGGACATTGAAAGAGAAATTGACTACAGGACCAAATTTGACTTTGTCGGACTTGCAGAAGTCATTTGAAGTATATTGTGATGCTTGTGGTCGTAGTCTGGGTGCGGTCTTGATGCAAGAAGGCCATGTCATAGCTTACGAGAGCTATTTGTTCTCTAGGCCGGAGATGACAGCACAGATTTATGAGAAAGAGCTTTTGGCGGTTATCCATGCTCTTACTCAGTGGCGGCATTATCTACTCGGAGCGGATTTTAATGTCTTTACAGACCATCAGACTTTGCGCTACTTCTTGTCACAGAAGCAGCTTTCGGAAAAGCAGATGCGGTGGGCGAACATCTTGTAAAAGTTCCACTTCCAGATTGTCCATGTGCAGGACAGAAGAATGTTGTGGCAGATGCTTTGTCTCGGAAACCGTTGGTTCTGGCTATTTCCGCGATACATCATAGGAGCTTCGAGGATATGGTCGATCAGTATGCCACAGATCCAGATTTTGCAGATATTTTCACACGGATACGGGATGGGAGACAGTAGCTGGATACTCCCTTCGGGAAGGCTACTTGATGAGAAAGACTATGTTGTGCGTTACACAGCCGTTGCGGGAAAAGGTTATGACTGAATGCCACTGTCCACCTTTTACGAGTCACCGCGGCATTGCTACCACCATGAAAGGGGTAGAGAGATACTTCTTTTGGCCGTGACTCAAAAAGGACGTGGAAGAGTTGTGCGTAGTATGCCAGAAGGTCAAGTTTGACAGGCATAAGGCGTAGGGATTGTTACACCCTTTTACCCATACCCACCCACCCCTGGGAAAGTATTGAAATGGATTTCATTTTTGATCTCCCGATTACACAGAATGATCACGATGATTTTCCGATTACATGGCACGTCTAAGACGATTGTCTCCGACAGAGACCCCAGATTTATGAGTTTGTTTTGGAAGGCAATTTGGGAGAACATTGGCACGCAGTTGCAGTTCTCGTCATCGTTCCACTTGCAGACTGATGAGCAATCTGAGATTGCCAATTCAGTGATTTCAGATTTATTGAAGTCTTGTATCTCGGATCAGAAGACTCAATGGGAAAAGAACTTACCTTTGGTGGAATTTGCCTACAATAACACGATACACTCTTCGACGGGGAAGACGCCATGTGAGATTGTTGAAAGTGTTGCGAAGGTTCCATCCTTCTTGAGCACGAAAGATTAGATATTTGAAGCGGATGAATATTCGCGAGATTTGGATACGGCTTTTGCCAAGGTTCGCGAGACTTTGCAGGAGTCTCAAGAACAACAGAAAAAGGCAACGGATCGCCATCGTCGGGACTTGAAATTGAAGGAGGATGATTGGGTGCTCTTACGTTTTGAGAAGGCACGCCTACGAAAGAAAAAGGGAAAGGAGAGGCTTCTTCCAAAGCTTAGTATGCGATACTACGGACCTTTCCAGATCACTGACAAGATAAATGATGTCTCCTTCCGATTGAAACTGCCAGATACTTGGAGGATTCACAATGCATTGCATGTGAGTCTCTTGAAACCTGTTAAGGGTGATGTGCCTGATGATGGGAGCCTGATGAGCAACCCGAAGTGGAAGAAAACGAGGAGATCCTCGTTCCTGAATAGATTTTGGCACATATGGATACGAAGAAAGGTAAAGTCCGAAGGCGGTTCTTGGTTAAATTCAAGAACTTTCCTGCATTTGATGCGAAGTGGATGGAGGAGGAGGACCTAGCAGATACTCCTCGGATTGTGAAACTTTACCTCGATGTTTTGGTTTACATAGTCTACTCCAAACGAAACCGAGAATTCAGCCTGGCCGGAGATCTGGTGCAGTGGGATGCACAAGAGGGGAGTTACTCCGCTCCTTTGTCAACAGATGCCTTGATTTTGATACTAAAGTCACTGATGTCTCTTTGAGCTTCAGGGATACTAAGAGCTGACAATATTCTGCTGGATGACTTTATGAAATGAAATTCCTGATAATGATACTGATTTGTTCTTGACTTCTTGTGAGTGCAGGAACTGATAGACGAAATGACTGCAGCATTTTGGTCTGATTGATCTCGAATAGACATGGTTGCAATAGGGGTTAGTCAATCGGACATCGATGAGGTCCCGAATGGACCTAGATGTGATTGCTAGCTACATTGCCGATATATCATGGTCTAAGATCCGAATGAATGTTGAATGTCATGTGATGTCCTGTGATGTCTGGTGATGTCCTGTGATGTCGTGTGATGTGATTGTCAATTTTGTACATGTGCTAGATGTGTGTTCCTAGTACGTAGGTACTAACAGTCAGTGTCTGCTAAGTCGGTTTATGGCTTTTGTCGGTTTTGCAGGCGTAATTGCAGTCGATTACAATGCTTTCAAGAGGGGGGTATGTCACAAAGTGATGACGTGGCGGACAGCAGAAACCCTAATTTCTGCCAAAAACCCTAAAATTCTTGCAAACCCTAATTTTTGCCAAAAACCCTAAATCTCCGAAAATCGCGGAGGCTGAAAAAAATAATAATAATAAATTAAATGATGATTTAAATTTTTTTTAAGAGAGAGAACTGATGCTTTTTATTTTAAAAGCTTTTGGGGCTCTGCTTTTGGGTATCCCTTGTATCTTTAAATAAGTGGTGAGGGCTTCACTTCTCAGAGCATCTGGATGCAGAGTCTGAGAGTGAAACCCTAGCCACTCTTTTGTACTTTGATTTGATTAATATAAAAAGAAATACCGAAAGGGGCGCCAGTCTTTGGGGCCAATATCTCTAGGCACGGAACTCCGCCGGGCGAGTGCAAATCTATTGTGATCTGTGAATTGTTTTGAAGTGGTTATTTGGTGCTGTCGTGGTTGATTCTTGACTTGGAGTGTCCAAGTCTGTTACACGTCGTCATCGACATCGTCACCGACATAGGGTCAGAATTCAGCAAATAAAGATTTGCAGATTTCAGCCCTTAGCAGTTTCAGATTTCAGCCCGTCTCATCGTCGTCAACATCGTCGGCAAGTCCAAGCTGTAGAGATTTGCGCAATCATAAGTAGATCGCTCTCGCCATAGAGAGTGGGGCCTTCGAAGGAGGGTTTGACAACATTCTGGTGTCGTATTCTCTTCTCTCTCTCTCTCTCAGTCTCATGCACTTCCATTCACAGTGTCCATTCACTTTGTTTGTGTTCATTGCACTCTCTCATTAAAGAACGGAAGGCTCCCTTCCCTAAGTCAAAGGAACCTTGAGCACAGTTTGGAGCACTCATCTTTAGCAAAGTTCAACATTCACTTCATTGCAATTTCAGATTGCCCATCTATCTGCGGGTGGAAAGATGACGAGAACTGCAACCGTGTGCCAATGTTCTCCCAAATAGCCTTCCAAAACAAACATGTGAAATGGGGATCTTTGTCAGGGACTATTGTCTCAGGCATGCCATGTAATCTCAAAATCTCTGAAATGAACAGTCTCGCTAAATGATCCGGCTTGATTGTCTTTTTCACTTGAACAAAGTGAGCTTGCTTGCTAAATCTGTCGATGATAGTCCAAATGCCATCATGCCCACTCTGTGTCTTTGGGAGATCAAAAATGAAATCCATTGCAATACTTTCCTAGGGACTGGTGGGAATGGGTAAAGGCTATAACAACCCCTATGCTCTATGCCTGTCAAACTTGACCTTCTGGCATACCAAGCAACTGCTCCTTCTTGAGTCTCGGCCAAAAGAAGTAACGCTCCACACCTTTCAAGGTGGTGTCAATGCCATGGTGACCCGTAAAAGGTGGACAATGGCATTCAGTTAGAACCTTTTTCCTCAACCGCTGTGTAACGCACAACATCGTTTTCTTCATCAAGAAGCCCTCCCGTAAGGAATATCACGCTACTACCTCCCAATCCTGTATTCGAGTGAATACATCTGAAAAATATGGATCTGTGGCGCACTGATCGACCATGTCCTCAAAGCTTCTATGATGAATCGTGGAAATAGCCAAGACTAACGGCTTCCAAGACAAAGCATCTGCCACCAAGTTCTTACGTCCCTGTACATGGACAATCTGGAAGTGAAACTGTGACAAGATGTTAGCCCATCGCATTCGCTTTTCCAAAAGCTGCTTCTGTGACAAGAAGTAGCGTAAACTCTGATGATCGGTGAAGACCGTAAAATCGGCTCCGAGAAGGCAATGTTGCCACTGAGTAAGAGCATGGATAACCGCCAAAAGCTCTTTCTCATAAATCTATGCTGTCAATTCCGGCCTTGAAAGCAATCGGCTCTCATAGGCAATGACATGGCCTTCTTGCATTAAGACCGTCATCCAGACTACGAACACAAGCATCACAATATACTGCGATGACTTTTGTAAATCCGGCAAAGTCAAAATTGGTCCCGTAGCCAATTTCTCTTTCAAAGTCTGAAAGGCAGTCAACTCTGTGGGTCCCCACGAGAAAGAGACTCCTTCCTGTGTCAGAATGTGCAAAGGGGAAGCAACATCTGCAAACATTCTAATGAACCGCCGGTAGTAAGAACATAAGCCCAAAAAGCTTCTAACTTCATGAACATTCTTGAAATCGGGCCAATCATGTATACTCTTCTTGGCATTGATTACTAACTTGTGATCTCGCAATGCCTGAAAGACCTGTACAAGATGATGTCTATGTTCTACCTTATCCTTGGAGAAGACTATGATGTCATCAAAGAAAGTGCCAACAAAAGATCTATACTCTCTAAAAATCCTATCCATCATTCGGTTGAAAGCCGCTAGAGCATTGGTAAGGCCAAAAGGCATCACCAAAAATTCATGTGAACAGAAGCTCGTCCGAAAGGCTGTCTTGTAGACATCTCCCGGCTTGATTCTAATATGATGATATCCGCTTTTCAAATCAAATCCTGCTGAAACAAGAGGATCCGTGTAGTCCATCAAGAATATGATCGATCCTCGGAATCGGAAATCTATTCTTGATGGTGATTTTATTGAGAGCTCTATAATCAATGCACATTCTCCAAGATCCGTCTTTCTTTAAAACCAACAACACCGAAGAGCAATAGGGTGAAGTACTCGGCTGGATAAGACCCTTTTCCAAAAGGTCTTTCACTTGGTTCATAATCTCTTCATTCTAGGCTCAGCTAGCACGGTAAGGTGGCCGGTTCGATGGTGTGCTTCCAGGTATCAGATCAATAATATGATCCTCAAGACAATATGGTGGCAACTCGCCTGGCAGGCCCTCAAAAAAGCAATCGGCATGAGTGTGGAGAAATCTTGCCATTCTTTATCAAGTTCAAACATATTCGTTCTGTGTTCATCATTTAACTCTTTCAAATAGATCGAGTAAACAAACAGACTCGATTTCATTAATTTGGAAACGATCGAAGGCGATATAATAGGGATAGACTCGCCCTTCAGTTTGACATCAAGTACAATTTTTCGGCCCTTTTCATTTGTCAAAGTCGCTTTCTTTGCCTGATAACTGACCATGGTATTGTTGTTATGGTACCAAGGTACTCCAAGGAGGACGTCACAACCTTCCAAGGGCATTATGTAAAAGTCCTCGTGCCCCAAATACCTCTAACAATGCAACCGAAGTTTGCCAATGACAGGTGTAATGGCTATGTCCCGTCCGGGTGCCACTAGAACAGCCTCTGTTGGTGGTCCCAACCATTTAACTTGAGCTTCCTGCCTCAGAAGAATAGACCACCATGTTCGAGCATTTCCCTTGAAGAAAGATGTAGCCCTCCTAATCTTGGAGTGCTCTGAGTAATGCCCTCCAGAGAGCTATGTCAAACTGCTGAATGAAGGCCAAAGCCCTCGAACCATCTCGGAACCTAGAAAAGGAGTCAAACTTAATCGATTGTCCACCTTCTTTGAATTCTTCTACTTTCTTGCTTTTGTCTTCGAGAAAGTCATATTGGTTGGCTCTGTAAAAAAGCTGCTTCTTTGCATAAAACATGTGATCGTCGGAGTCTGAACTGTCTAAGGATGACTCCTCTGTAGAACTATCACAAATTGGGTGAAATCTGGGCTTCCTTGCCTTTTTCTTGCCCTTTCGGAAGCTTTGCGTTTTGCTTTGTTTTTGCCTTTTCTGTCTTCCTCACTCGAGTCAGAAGAGCTAGAAGAACTATCAGAAGAAGAAGAAGAAGAACTGGGTAGTCCTTCAAATCGTACACGCTCCTCTGCTTTCTTGCCGATGCAAAAGAAGATTGACGACCCAAATAACCCAGGAAGTCGGTCCCTTTCTTATGCTTTTTCTCTTGCTTTTTGGATTAGTTGTTTGCGTCCAAAAGCCGACTGATCTGTGTCTGAACCACCTCTTGTAATTCTTGCTCTGTAAACATCCTCGGAGAAGGAAGTTTCTTGATTGCCGGTTTGATGGGTGGTTGTGTGGCTTTCTTCCACTGGGTGTGTGCACTTCTGTGATGGATTGCTGAAACAAAAATTTTGCAATTTCGGATCCTTCGCAATTTTAATCATCTGCTTTGTTGCCTCGTCAACTTGCTGTCGACGTTCCATCTCTTCAAGTTCGAACTGAGAAGGCCGAGGTGCCCGTACTCTTCCTCTACTTGATCATGAAAATCTTCTTCGTGATCTCCTCCCACATTAGCAGATGCAGAAGAAGTCGACTGGTTCTTGTTGGAATCTATTAGTGTTGCGAGAAAAGGATCGGATTTCCTGGTACAAGAGAAATCGGCCGCGCCCTGATATCACTGTAACAAACTTGGACGCTCCAAGTCAAGACTCTACCGTGACACAACAGAGATTGTCACAAACGGGAGCGCATAACAATATAAAATACATTCGGATAAATAGAATTTATCACTTAATACTGAAGCCAGAGTATATAGAGAGAAATAGATAAAGGGAAAGAGAGAGAGTGAGAAGATCGACACAGTACTGGGGACCAGAAGATGGGTTGGTCCCCCCCCCCGTAATAGTATCTTTATTACTGAGGAGAAGTCTATACAAGCACTTCAACCGAACGTATTACCACGTTCGTTCTAGAATAAGACTTGATGGTTCCTGGAAGCCTCAGCTTCCGATTCCTAGGGAAAAACCCTATTCCAAGGAACTTCCGTTCCTTATTCCAATTCCTCGAGAATCAAGGTTCTTGCCTCTGGATCTCACCTTCCAGACTCAGGGCATGGCATCCCTACAACTCTTTTCTGACTCTGTTCCCAGAGACCTCTTCCTGCAGAATAACTCTGCTTTCCCGGACATGAAGTCCTTCCCTTGGGAATTTTCAACTTCCGGATCACATCTTGAGAGTCTACCACTCTCGGATCCGTGGATCTACTTCCCAAACTCAAGTACGAAACCCTTGGGCTGATCTGGCTCTAGTTCCTCAGAGCGCTTTTATCCTGCAGAGGCTCGTGCCTTCCTCTGCTCCTACTCTCTCACGAAGAGGAAGTACACCTGCAATCATATACTTAAGAGATCATAACATGAAAATCGTTACCTTCACAATCTCGACGCTCGAAACGCAGCTCAGTTCTCGAAAAGCAATTCCCCGGAAGAGATCTCTACATAGAAAATCCTTTGTTCCAATCCTACACACAAAAGAGGTGTGTTCTTGGGTTCCTTCTCATAAATCAGCCCCGTTTACAATGTTTATGGGCTGAAAACAGAGAAAAACAGCAACTTGTCGCGATGGAAACACACTCCATAGGCACTTCTTCGCGAGGGAACTCACGCACTGGGTCTTGGCGACATCGGGTACACTTGGGACAGTCATGGGCATCACCGGCAAACGTTTTCTTTGCGGGTGAACTCTGCAACAGCATCTCCTTCTTGCAAAAACTGATCCTCTCTTCTAAGTGAGGGCATGTGATGCTTTATAGCTCCTGGCCACGGGCACAAATAGCTGCTCGCATAGAGATCGCAGCCTTCTTTTTTTTTTTTTGGGGGCGGCGTTCTGCCAGAAAAACAGAGAAAACAGCAACTTGTCGCGATCGAAACACGCTCCGTAGGCACTTCTTCGCGAGGGAACTCGCGCACTGGGTCTTGGCGACATCGGGTACACTTGGGACAGTCATGGGCATCACCGGCAAACGTCTTCTTTGCGGGTGAACTCTGCAGCAGCATCTCCTTATTGCAAAAACTCATCCTCTCTTCTGAGTGAGGGCATGTGATGCTTTATAGCTCCTGGGCACAGGCACGAATAGCTGCTCGAGTAGAGATCACCGCCTTTTTTTTTTTCTTTTTTTTTTTTTTTGCGCGCTATTCTATTTGAAAAAGAGAGAGAGAAAACGCTAGCTGAATCTCTTGCCTTATTTATCAAATGGCTGCCCACTTATTAAGTGGGCAGCCGGCATATTTTAAAATAGTCTGAATTTGCCCAAAAACTCAATAAAACCTTAAAAGTTAAAAACAATGCTTTCACAGCACTTGCCAAGCGTCCCTGGATGCAATCACATAACAACTACAATGCAGAAAGACTTCCTCGCGGGAAAGCATCTGCTTTCCCTAAAAGCAATCCCGCTTTCTCAAAAAGTATCTGTTTTTCCTCAAAGTTTCCTCTGAGCCCATCTTCATCCAAGTGCTTGCTTTTCCTTGAGCACAAGTCTAACACAGTTCGGAATTTCCTCCTGACTATGGACGTTCCCTTTCCGATGCACCCGTCACCCACCTTGTCACGCATCAGGAATACCCATCACCTAGTACTTCCTACCGAACTTACGGTACAATCTCCTTCGCGATGCTGTCACCCATCCTATGACGCATCAAAGATGTCCGTTCTCGGATGGTCGGATACTTCTTCCCGATGCTCCCTGTCACCCATCCATTGTGACGCATCAAAAGTACCCGTTCCTGGTGGCCTTACAGATATTCCCGTTCTCAGTGCTCCCGTCATTACTTTGAATGACGTACTAGGAATACTCTGTACTCAGATGTCTCAAGTGAGAAAAACCCTCTCACTTAAAATTCCAATAATTCATTTAGAATTATTTTTCCTTGGTGTAACCAAGCGATAAAACCCTCACTTATAAATCCAATAATTCATTTAGAATTATTCTTCTGTCACATAAAGCCAATTTAGCAACAGAGATTCACTTCAAAACAGTTCACAAAGACGGCACGGCCCGGCGTAGTTCCATGCCCACAGGTATTGGCCCCAAAGACTGCGCCCCTTTCGATATTTCTTTTTATATTAATCTGTGTTCAAAGTACAAGAGAGTAGGTAGGCGCTCTCTCTCAGACTCTGAGTCCAGATGCTCTGACTAATGAGACCTAGCCCACTTATTTATTAGTACAAGGGATGCCCAAAAGCAAAGCCCCAAAAATCTCTAATTCAAAAGCTTCAACTCAAAAAGCATTATGCCCAAAAGCTGGAAGCGTAATTTGGGGAGATCCATACGGAATGCCATGTCAGCAATGTCAGCGCGTTTTACGACGCCTTATCCGGGCTACTGCCATGTCACCAGTTGCAGGGTTGTGTCGGGGGCTAGCCACGTCACCAGTTTGTGACATCCATATTATTGGCCGAGGAGTGTGTCACAAGACGGGCACTACATGCCAATAGAAAAAAGCAGATAGAACAGACTTTTAGCACTTCAATAACAACTGAATTGAAAGAGAGACGACACGCGACACGGAGTGGCGAAATTCCACCCCAGAAGGTATTGGCCCCAAACCTTGGCGTCCCTTTCGGTATTTCTTTATATTGCATCATCAAAGTACAAGCCGGTACTCCAAACTCTGCACCTTCTCCAAGAAGCATGCCAGAGAAAGAGCCCTAACCTCATATTTAAAGGCCCTTGGCCTAAAAAGCAATTACCGTGAAAAGCCTTCAAACTTAAAAGCATCTAGTCTAAAATGCCAGCGTAAATCACGAAAATCCGTACAGCTTGCCACGTCATCAACCAGCGCAATTTTCGGAAATCTCCCTGCTACCCTAAGGGTTAGGGTTAGGGTTAGGGTTAGGGTTTCTATAGTTTTAGGGTTAGGGTTTCCAAAATTAGGGTTTGCAAGTTTTAGGGTTAGGGTTTCCAAAGTTAGGGTTTCCAAAATTAGGGTTTTTGCTCTCGGACAACCACGTCATCACTTTGTGACAGTTTAGGCCCCTCAGCCACATCTGTAAGTTGCCTCCATTCTTTAGGCTTTGACACGTCAGCAGTTTGTTACATCTCTCCTTCTTGAAAGAAGTAATCGTCCGCGATTACAGCATATCTGCAAAACAACTCAAGTTAGCTCAAAAATTTCCGAGAGACATTCCGAGGGACAATCAGTTTGCTCTTTTATTAAGGAGTTAGCTTCTCCTTTCTGCTCTTTTGATAAGGAGTTAGCTTCTCCTTTCGGCTATTTTGATCAAGGAGTTAGCTTCTCCTTTCGGCTGTTTTGATCAAGGAGTTAGCTTCTCCTTTCTGCTCTTATGATGAAGGAGTTAGCTTCTCCTTTCATCCTGATCGAAACTCTATTCCGACGTAGTAAAATTAGCCATCACACCCAGACCGTACTGATCTTCCACGACTGACTTGATGCACTAAAATTACATACCCAGGCAATCTCATCCAATTAGGAATATTCAGTGATTGGCACATCACACTGCAACACAAATGCTTACATATGCACGTTCCACGACACAACAAACGCCGCCGCTGAGCACTCCCCGAGACAAACGGTCTGTGGTATGAAGCTACTCAATGACTACCTCGTCACTCCCCCCGCAAATAACCTAAAAAGGTCCGGGCCATGAGCTCAGAGGACTATACAACCAAACGCTCCCCAGAGCAGTCAGCGTCGCGCTGAGGTTCAAGCATACAACCAAACGCTCCCCAAGCATCGGCTTACGTCATTCGGAGGTTTTCTAGTATACAACGGAACGCTCCCCGGGCATCGGCCTGCGTCGTTCCGAAGTTTTCAAACATACAACGAAACGCTCCCCAGGCATCGGTCTGCGTCGTTCCGAGGTTCAAACAATACCAAAACAGTATTTCTCACTTCTTTCCCAGGAGTAAAATCACCAATCATTGAAACCAGTATCTCACCAGAGTCGAACAATTCAAATCGGCGCCAAAACAGGTTCAAAACAAATATCATCCATTTCAAACAAATTCCAAACAGGATCACCAAACAAGATCAAACAGAACTCAAAATTAAAAAGCAATCTCAACATCAATCGAGCTCGAAAAGTCGACTGACTTTCCATCCTGATACCTGCGTAGCCGAGCACAGCATGGTCCATCAGCTCTTGGACAGTCAGTGTTTCTTTGGCGGCGATGGTAGTCCCAAGAGATAGCAATCACACCGAACCTCCAAGGTCATCTGCGGTGAAGAGATATCCCTATCTGCCAGAAGTTGCACTCCGAAGGAAGATGTCAGAAACCATATAACTTGGGGCAAAAATTTTCTTGAAAGCTTGCCAAGTACTTGGAGTATGCTGCTTGGTAGCTGTAGACATCAACATCTGTATGGCACTGGTTTTGAGAAAAAACAGTGACTTGAAAGAAATATGGATCCTTCTCTTGCAAGTGATCTTAATTGGCTTATGCCCTATAAGACACTGCGATGAAGATGGGAGCGCGCCCGATACACGATGAAGTAAGGGTGGGAGTGGCTAATAAGTCCGGGTTGGAGGGCGAAGATATTCCGAATAAAATTCCAATACCTCTGTCTGCTCTTTGGTAGGACCGGTATGCTTTCAGAAAAGCACACGCCTGATGCTCTGTTGGAGGGCGAAGATATCCCGAATAAAATTCCAATACCTCTGTCTGCTCTTTGGTAGGACCCGTATGCTTTCAGAAAAGCACAAGCCTGATGCTCTGATACCACTGTCACAAGACGGGCACCACGTGCCAATAGAAAAGAGCAGACTGAACAGACTTTTAGCACTTCAATAACAACTGAACTGAAAGAGAGAGACGACACGCGACACGGAGTGGCGAAATTCCACCCCAGAGAGTATTGGCCCCAAACATTGGCGCCCCTTTTGGTATTTCTTTATATTGCATCATCAAAGTACAAGCCGGTACTCCAAACTCTGCACCTTCTCCAAGAAGCATGCCAGAAAATGAGCCCTAACCTCAAATTTAAAGGCCCTTGGCCTAAAAAGCAATTACAGTGAAAAGCCTTCAAACTTAAAAGCATCTGGTCTAAAAGCAAAGCCAAAAAGCTGCCAGCGTAAATCACGGAAATCCATACCACATCATCAGCGAACGCAATTTTCGAAAATCTCCCTGCTGTCCTAAGGGTTAGTTAGGGTGTCTGCAGTTTTAGGGTTAGGGTTTCCAGAATTAGGGTTTGTAGGTTTTAGGGTTAGGGTTTTCAAAATTAGGGTTTGCAAGTTTTAAGGTTAGGGTTTCCAGAGTTAGGGTTTGCAAGTTTTAGGATTAGGGTTTTCAAAATTAGGGTTTTTGCTTTTGGGCAGCCACGTCATCACTTTGTGCCAGTTTAGGCCCCTCAGCCACATCTATAAGTTGCCTCCATTCTTTAGGCTTTGACACGTCAGCAGTTTGTTACAACGGTGAGCTCCAATTGCTTAGAGAAACTTTGGAGCCTCTATAGTCACATAGCCTCTAGGGAGACGAACCATCTTAGGCTCCAAGGGGCATGGTTAGAGATTGATTATCTCTTGATGGGCAGAAGGACTCCTTCAAAGGTCTAGATGCACAAATGATCGAACCAAGATTTTAGTGGCGCTATGGTGGGAGGCCTATGGATCATATGGGGCTAAATTGTAGCGCTTGGATGTCCATATCATTGACCAAGCAGTGAGCTGCAATTACTTAGAGAAATTTTGGAGTGTCTACAATCACATTGCCTCTCGGAAGAAAAACAATATTAGGCTCCGAAGGGTCACTAATCTTGTTTTTGTGACGTCTTATAGCCCCAAGGGCCAATGATTTGGTATTCGTGAGTGCTACCTTACGCAGATTTCTAAGGCATGACAAAGAACGCCGATCCCTTCATTGAGTGGGAGATGACACAGGATGATCCAACTTCCACTAATGAACGTTTGGATGTAGCCTAATCTCAACCTTGCTGACACAACATTAAGATTCATATTACGCCTTCTCATGAGGTAAGTACTTTCGTAGCATGATGCGTCATTGTGCCCCCACCCCCTCACTACTTAGGCTTTAGCCTTTTTTTGCCTCTAAGGCCTTTTTTGCCTCTGTCATTTGGAGCCCTCTAGGCATGTGTTTATCTAGTTATCTATCATGACGCCATCGATCATATATAGGCATATTTTGCCAATATGAGTCATTCTTTCCATCTCTTTTGGTGCAATTTCATGCTCGATGTTATAGCCTTGGACACTCCGAAGCAAACATGTATTGAAAAACGTACGAAAACTACCAATTGCACCGGGGGGGGGGGGGGGAGAGAGAGAGAGAGAGAGAGAGAGAGAGAGAGAGAGAGAGAGAGAGACTTTTTCGTAGTCTTGCTTTCCTTGCTTTTCTTGCCTTTCTTGCTTTTCCTCCGCTTCTTCCACTTTTTCTCATCCTCACTAAAACTAAAAGACGACGACCTCTCTCAAGACGAAGAGAATTTTGGGTCATCCTTGAGCCGAACACGCTTCTTGGATCTGCTAACCACCTCAAAAGTTGATTTCTGGCCAAATAACCGGACACATTTGCTACTTTGCTCTTCTTCCGAGAGTGCTTTAGCCTTTTCATCATCTGATTTGTCTACTGTTCAGGAGCTTCATCAAACTCTTTCTACAAGTACAATTTCTGCTTTTTTGTGCTCTGCTTTGCTTTCTACTTCATTACCAACTTGAGAGGTGAATGGACGAACTCTCGCCATCTGGAGTGAACCTTGTCAAGCAATTAATCCTTCAATTGATTCACATATTTCGGGTTCTTGGAGTACTTCATCAACCTTTTCATGCATCAACCTACACTTGACGTTTGTACTCTGCTCTGCCAAGATTTCTCGCCAGAATCTCTAGACTCCTCAGAAAAAGGATCGAACTTCAATAGCGCACACAGACTTCAAAAAACCTTCCCGGTTGGATTCTCCGTTGGTTTTCTCTATTCCCCGCTGGGATTTAGCTTTTCTTTATCTCCCCACAAACTAGCAATCGGAAGGGTGTCATCTCTGTCAGATTCTCCGCAAGAACCCATGTGTGCTACAGAAAGGATCGGCGAAGAAGAATCATTTTGAGCTCTGATACCACTGTTATAGCCCTGGACACTCCAAAGCGAAGATCTATTGCAATGCCCCACACCCACATCTTCGGGTTCTTCTGGATTAGAATTTTAAACTCTAGCCCCTTGTCCTCTCAGCCAGTCCTTCAAGTTGGTCATGCCACGTCATAAACTTGTGACACTCAAAGTGATGTTAGCTCTATGTGAATTTACAAGCATCATTAGAAGGAGAACAGCGTAGTTCTACCTCAAGTGGAAAGTTGCTCAATATTGAGACAAAAAGGGCTACCTACAACTAATGCCTTCATTGATGACATCTGTTATAAATGAGGGTGCTTCCTCTATAGACTTTCTCAATTCAAATGCCACAACTTGAACCTAGATTTAGTGTCCAGGGCTTAGGAACTTGCACTAAGGAGTATTTGCTTGCTTAAAATCCCCATGGCTTTGACCATGTATTTATGTAGTCTGTTGAACCAATACTTTTAGAGTTCACATCAATCAATACAAACAATATTCTGAAGTTATTTCTTTCAACCTACTCTCCTCCTCAGGATTCAAGTAATTATAATCTTCCATAGACCTACAAAGACTTTCCCGTCATATAACATCTTTGGAGTTGATATGCTATATTTTCATTCCAAGATCCCATAAATCCCTCTACTTACTGTCTGTCCCCTTGCCAAAAGGTACAAACATGCATACAAGTACATAATCCAATTTTCCATCTAACCTTAGAGCTTTCTAGACAAATTGCAAAAGATAAAACTTTTGAAAATAATACTTCAAAAAAAATTTAAAGGACAAGGAATCTGAACCCTTAGTTAATTTCTAAATCAGGAAAGGTGTTTGCCTGTTTGTACTGAACCGTGGTCTTCCCAGCTCGCTCAGCACTGATGCTGCATGAGAAAAGAATCACAGGTCATGTCAAGTTGCATGATTTCAAGCGTTATCTTAATTTATGATGGATAAAATACCTGAATGCATCAGCAAGCCCTTGCATAGCTTCTTTAGTTGGGGCATTACCCTGAAAATCCTCCAGAGTTTTCTCCATAGTTGCAACCTGTGTTGACACATTGTTTTGATGCGTGAATAAGAAAAAAGGCTGATATAGATGGTTTGCCTATCATGAAAACGTGCAAGACTGCCTAAAAAATCCGTTCTTCATTGACTCGCTACAGGACAGCGAGCCAGCTGAGGTAACTAAACTTGATTTCGACTTATGCATCGCCTCCCACATCTAATCCTCTTCTCCCTTATGCATGCATTCTGTTGGTGTGTTTATGAGATAGTTGCGTTGTTTATGACTGCTCTCTCTCTCTCTCTCTCTCTCTCTCTCTCTCTCTCTCTCTCTCTCGCCGCGACACAAAAACGTGAACACAGGAAACTTATAACCTCGTTTGGGAGAAAACGGAAGACAGGGCCGCCATTTGCAGGTGGTCGCCCCATCGTTCTTCCGCACAACGACGATCGATCACGTACAGCTTGCTCGTCGCGCTCTGTGTTTTGCACTAAACTGAACACTCGATGTTTAGGCCTGTAATCAAGAACGGGAGAAACCCATATTATTAATCTAATATTACTAGCTTGCGCGACCCGCCTACCGGCGGGTCTCGCTTTAAATTAAAGAAAAATTACCAAAATACCCCTCTAATTTGTGGAAATTATCAAAATACCTCTCAAATTTCAAAAATTCCCAAAGTACCCCATAATTTGTCATAAATTCCCAAAATGCCCTTCAAATTTTCCAAAATTTCCAAAATACCCCTAATTGTGAGAGTAAATTTCTCCAAAAACAAAAAAAATTGTAGCTTTTCGTAAGAAGAGTGAGTGTCTACCATACAGGATCCTAAAACTAAAATTTGAGTTGGTTATGTAGGCTTTGAAGATGAATTGCTTCATTATTTTTAGACATAATTTGCTTTTTTTGCGAGATAATTAGCGACAAATTACATGCTAAGCACTCAAAAACCGATCTCAATTGTCAAACAAGAATAAAGATTAGAAAATCTTGAAGAATCCAACAAAAATAGATACAAGGGTATTCTGGGAATTTTTGAAATTTGAGGGGTATATTGGGAATCTCCACAAATTAAAGGGGTATTTTGGTAATTTTCCCTTAAATTAATGACACACATGCCAGAACTCTGAGCGGCTCTCTCTTTGGATGGGTGTTGCCACACACACACACACACACACACACACACACACACACAGTCTTGTATCCAGTTCTCATGGGTGGTCCTCTCTCTCTCTCTCTCTCTCTCTCTCTCTCTCTCTCTCTCTCTCTCTCTCTCTCTCTCTCTCTCTCCGCACCAATGTTCGAGAAAAGGGCTTCAACTAAGCCTTTGAGCAGTCGAATTGAACAATCAAAACAGCCGGTTGAAGGGACAGGGAGAAGGAGAAAGTCCGCTTGGAAAATTCAAGAAATTAGAGTTAAATTGCAAAAAAAATCGTCTATCTTGAAAAAAAATATGTTTGAAACTACCTCAAAGCAACCGTCTGATTGATTTTTTTTTGGTAAAATTACCAAACCAAAATACCCCTCTAATCTCTGGAAATTCCCAAAAATATTCCCCAAATTTCAAAAGTTACCAAAATACCCTTGTATTTATGTTCCTAATCTTTATTCCTTTTTGATTGACAATTAAATCCGATTTTGAGTGCTTAGCATGTAATTAGTCACAAATTACGTCGCAAGAAAGGGAAAATATTATGTCTAAATATAACGAAGCAATTTATCTAGAGAGCCTACCAACGGACTCAAATTCTAGTTTTAGCATCTTCTATTGATAGACAATCAAGTCTCCTTATGAAAATATAAATTGTCTTTCGAGAGATTTAATCCCACGACCAGGGGTATTTGGGGAATTTTGGAAAAATCGAAGGGCATTTTGGGAATTGTGACAAAATATTGGAGGCGTTTTGAGAATTAAAATATTGGGGGTTTTTTACGGGCCATGGAGTCTTCTCAGTTTTGTATGCGCATGAGAGAGAGAGAGAGAGAGAAAGAGAGAGAGAGAGAGAGAAAAAATGCTGCCCAACGCCAGTGGAGAGGCCTACGCATGAGAGAGAGAGAGAGAGAGAGAGAGAATGATGCCGGATCGTCTTATGTCTGTTCGAGCTACTGCCAGGGAGGATCCAGTGAGTGCTTTGATGGAGGGAGGGAGAGAGAGAGAGAGAGAGAGAGAGAGAAAGCAACCCGTCTCGACCTCGGCTTCTTTTGCCTGCACGCGCTAGATGTGTGAGACAGTTCTCTCGTGAGTCATATGTGAGACGCGGGTGCCGTGAGTGTCATCTGTCTAGCTGCACGCACTGTCCTCATTGTCGACTCAAAGCGCACTCGTCGGGGGTCTGCTGGTATAACGTCACTCAGCAAGCCATTTTCAGCCACGTGGCCGCCTGAATTCCTCTCTCATTCATATATAGTATAGATTGTTCTTATTAATTATTAGAATATAGATTATTATTATTATACTAGGAAGATAGAAGAGAAGCCAATACAATACTCAATTTACTCAAAAAAATTGCAAATTGAGTATTCTTTGGAGATTCTATTGGCTTCTCTTCTATCTTCCAATGAGCCACGCTCCTAGCTCTCGAGTCATAGGCAGTTGTGCTCTCTCTCTCTCTCTCTCTCTCTCTCTCTCTCTCTCTCTCTCTCTCTCTCTCTCTCTCTCTCTCTCTCTCTCTCTCACACACACACACACACACACACACACACACACTTTTTGGAAAAACCGACTCGATTGTTATATTATATCAAAGAGCAGATAAAACCTATTGTACACCAGAATCATGATACATATCCATAGCTATAAGATCTTCCTTGATCTTAATGAAGGTGAGACCAAGGAAGAGAATAGCTACTAAAGGTAGAGGTATCAAAAGCTGTAGAATTACGAGCAGACCAAATGAAAGACAACATCCAGATTCTCACCAGGAGAACGCATAGAGTGATACCTGGTCATGATGCAAGAAAGTACCAAAAGTAACATTAAAATTCGTAAGCGTGATCTGCCAAGCATTCCTCCAACGATCGTGCAGGCATTTCCACCAATGATGTACTATAGGGTAGGACCAGAAGAGGTGTTTAGCAGATTCAAGTTTGCAACAACAAGGGCAGCTTCCATCCGTAATATTTTTTTTCAGCAGCAATTCTCCAAGAGGCATGGCCCCAGTCCAAATCCTCCACAGAAAGACTTTGTGCCTAAACGAGCATTGAAGAGACCAGATACTGGCGAGTTTAGCAGTCCACCATTCAGTACCCTTGGTCATGGACCAAATTTGATTGCATCTTACATGTAGAACAGCATCAGGAAGCAAAGCAAAGTAAATTTTTTTGGTAGACAATAACCACCAATTGGCTTCAGAAGTAGGTAATGACCAATCACGGAATCTATCCTCTACATTCAAATTACATGGTAGCTGAAGATCCGACAAACACTCCCCCAACTTATTCCAAGCAATCTTGAGTCCAAATCCAAGCTGGAATTGCCTCCTGGCAATCAGGAAAGCAATAAAATTGCTTTCTGAATCTAAAACTTGTTGGATTGACCCTACCCCCTTTTTAGAAACGGAGAGGGCTTGCTTGCCAATAACTAGAGTAGGGGGAGTTTTAAATACATAGCTCCAGAACACATTTTCCAAGCCCAATGAATTACCTGTATAATTCTACCTACCTTGCCATTCAAGTTTAGACAGTATAACTTTCCAAGATGCAACAAGCAGATCAACAGTATCACAACCTGACTTAACAGGAGCAGCAGTAAACAGCTTGTCCCATACAGATAGGTGCCAATGACCATGAAAGTAAACAATAGCAGTCTCCAGAATGTCCCAAATATCTACATAGCATATGTTGCAATAAAGTAGCTCTGCGAGCCTCCACATGCTTAGACAAATCAAGAACTCCCAACCCACCTCGATTCATGGGAATCTGAATATAGTGCCAAGCTAACCATGCAGAATGGGAAGAGCCCCATAAAAATGTCAAAACAGCAGAATGAAACTGCTTGAGTGCTGCATGAGACCAAGACAAAAGGGGAAGATAATACAATATATAGGGATGCAAAATCGATTTTAGTATCTTTAACCTTACATGCAAGGGCCATTCATCAAAGTGCCAAGAGGCAATCTTGTCGAAGACTCGAGTGAGAACCCATTCAGTAAGCTGTTTGCGAGATACATCAACCCCCAAAGGGTAACCAAGATGTCTAAAGACAACCCTCCGAGGATTTCTTTTACCACTCCAAATCAAGCGGTCAAAACTATCAGCTGAAATATTTACAAGCTGAGACTTATCCAAGTTGAGGGACAAACCAGCTGCTAAAGCAAAGACGAAAACATATGACATAAATTTACCAATATTTACATTATCCGCTCGGAGAAAGGCAGAAGTGTCATCAACAAACCCAAGAGCAACCAAATGATGTTGGGCAATAGTCAGACCATACAATTTACCCAATTTGGCTTGCAATTCCAAAAAGCAAAATAGGGGATGTGTGGCAATGGCAAAAAGAAGAGGACTAAGTGGACAGCTCTGCCTCACAAATCTGCATATATTGATAGGAGCAGTCAGCTTACCATTGATAATGACCCTCGAAATCGCTCCATTCCCTAATAAGATTATGCAAGATGCCATTCGAGGGCCAAATCCAAGCTTCAGCAACCATCACAATAAAGTCCCACTGCACGGAGTCAAAAGCCTTTGCAAAATCCAACTGAAGTAAAACAAGCTTTTGTTTTTTTTTTCTAGCTACCTCCATGCCAAGCATCACTATAATAATGTTATCGTAAATAGATCTTCTTGCTATGAAGCCCGACTATGCCCTATGGATATGCTTGCTAAGAACAGGAGTGAGTCTCAAAACAATAGCCTTTGCAAGTATTTTATAAAGGATGCCCATCATTGTATTGGTCTCCAGTGATTCAAGGAAGAGGGGAACAGCTATTTAGGTACAAGGTTAATAATTCCCTGCTTGAGGCTCGGATGCATGTGTTGATCCATCCAAATACTATTAACCAACTCAAGCACCAAATCTTTGAGTTGCTCCCAATAAGCCAACACAAACTCCTTTAAAAGCCCACATATACCAGGAGTCTTATCATTAGGTAACTTCAATAGAGCCCATCGCAATTCACGCTCATCAAATAATTGGTCAAGTCTTGGCAGTGAAAGGATCCACACATACATCCACAGTATGTAGCATGAGATCTGTAGCTCTGTATCTTTCCTTGGAGGTATCTGCAGGCTGATTCAACATATGTTCATAATAGTGAACACACTCCTGCGTAATGCCTGTTGGGGTATCAATGAGCTCCCCAGTTTCCTTAAGAAGCGAGGATATACATTCCCTTGCATGTTTTTGTCTGAACCTGGCATAAAAGGTTTTCGAAGTCCCCTGAGTATCATGCAGTTCCTTTTGTCTACATAAAAATCTGGCTCTTTTAGCTAGTTTCACATCAAAAGCGGACAATACATCCCTTGCATCAACCAAACAAGCCAAATTCTTATCCGTCAAGCATTGTACATCCTGATGCAAAAGAGTCTCAATGGTTTTACATGCTGCCTTAACTTCCTGCCTGCCCTGATTAGTTACAACCGTGCCCACAAATTTAATACATTGTTGCATGCCAATACACAAGTGATTCCAAGCATCAGCAGGAGCAAGGGCATGATCAGCCTTGATGCGATCAACTAAAGCAACCACCTAAGATTCAAAGTCAGGATGACGAAGCAAGGTATTATTAATCATCAAGGGCCTGACATATCCAATACCTGTTGGGATTAAAGCCCAAGTGGCCTCTTATGTGGATATGGCTGGCCGCCCGCCTAACTCACTTACCTCTAACTCTTTGTATATACTAACTTATTCTTTGTGAATACTAAGGAATTGGGAGATAACCCTTCTAACAGTTCTCTGCGTACTACTGTACTGTGTAAGCTCACTGTGTGTGTGTGAGAGAGTCGACCCACGCTCCGCTCCGCGACTTCAATTGGTATCAGAGCCTTGGTTCAGTGCGGTTTTGCGCAATCGCGCGTGCGCGCACTTTTCCGGCAGATTCTGGATCCGGAGTTCGAAAATTGACACTCGGCGTTCCGGGAGCATTTCCAGCAGGCGACCTGGGGTTTTACCCCTCTTTCGAAGCCATTTATGCCCTCAGAATTTCGTTCTGAGCACTACAGCAGAAGATAGATTTCAGCCGCAAAGAAATCCGTCTTGTGTAGATTGGCAAGCAGGAGGTGGTCGACATCAATATCGACATCGACATACATCACTTATTCGTCTTCAGAGCATCATCTATAGACCAGGTACACATATATATCATCAGATATATATATTGCAGTCTGCATTGCTACTTCTTGTGCTTGCCAGGTTCCAGGGGAGGTGTGGCCATACGACGGCTTGACACCACTGGCATGTATTGCAGATTGATGTACTGTGATTGTGGGTCTGCTAGTTGTGAGTCACGCTAGCAGACAGACCGCCGCAGCGGTCATAGGACAGTGATTGGTCTGATATAGTATGTATGCTAGTTCTGGGCAGTTTGCTGAGCCATCTGAGAGGGTCGTGTGTGAGGTTTTTTGAAGCCAAGCACTGGGGGCTGGGTTACCCAGTGTGAGGTGGATTAGGTTGCTGGAGTTCCCCTCTACACGCATCCTCTTCGGCGACTTTTATCCCTTAGGATGTATGACTTTGTGTAGACACTGGATTGCATCTTATGCGTCAGGCCGTTGAGGCATTGTTCAGGGTTCAGTCTTGAGACAGATACAGGTTCTGTCATCGCTTAGAGAGGAGACAGTGTATGCTTACAAGACAGCATATTACAGAGATTTTTTAGATTTGTCACTGGTCAGCTATTTATGATTGTTTTTTGAGCTATCTTTTGGTTTCCAGAGCTCAGTTTACAGGGGAGACTCTGTCAAAAATTTTCAAAATACTGACAGTTCTTGAGGAGAGGTGTTCAGCTTGTTGATTACAGCTTGTTTACTGTGTACAGAGGCCAGTTTACAGGGGAAACTCTGCCGGATTTTTCTCAGGAGTAAACAGTTTGGCAGATATGGCATCTTCTCAAAGTGAGACTCTTTACAACATAAAGAAGCTGGATGGCACAAACTTTCCATTCTGGAAGAAGCAGATTTGGCAGGTTTTGGTGCAGAAAAAACAAGTGAAGCCACTGAAGCTCAAAGGGGAGAGACCAGAAGGTATGGCTGAAGATGAGTGGGAAGAGCTTGACGAGTTAGCTTGTTCCACAATCATGCTGACAGTGGCAGAAAATGTTTACTTCAACGTAGCAGAAGAGACTACAGCGTATGGCGTATGGCAAAAGCTATGTGGTATGTACGAGAAACAAAGTGCTGCTTCTCAGATTTACTGGCTCAAGAAATTGGTGGATTTGAAGATGAAGGAAGGGACAGCCATGTCAAATCATCTGAATGAATTTCACACAATTTTCAGCCAGTTAACAGCACAGGAGATAGTCTTTCCAGAATCAGTGAAGGCTATGTTTCTCTTAATCACTTTGCCAGACAGTTGGGATACTTTTCGTACAGCGTTAAGTAATTCTGTCGCGCCAAAAGGTCTTACAAGTGCCAATGTAGAAGGCAGCTTGCTCACAGAGGAAGTGAACAGGAAGAACATTGACAAAGGCAAAGGCAATAGTGCTTTGGTCGTTCTAGGGAGACAACAGTTTAAAGAGAAGAAGGGTAAGAAGGCACAAAACCGAAGTAAGTCTCGTGATTCGAAGTCAAAGGATGACATAGAATGCTACCATTGTGGCAAGAAGGGTCACATGAAGCGAGACTGTACGAAGTGGAAACAAGAAAAAGGCAAAACAAAGAGTTCTGAGCAAGATGAAAAGAAGAGTTCAGTGAAGATTGAAGAGGTGAATGTCACAGGATCTGGTTCAGACAGTGATTCTGGTATAGCAGCTGGTGACATCTTCCTTACAAGCAATCTTGATTCTGTTTTCTTGACTGCAGAGGATGGACATGCTATGAGTGATTGGATTATCGACTCAGGGGCATCTTTACATGTTTCTCCGCACAAAGAGTGGTTTACATCATATGTGGCTACTAAAGATTATGTCAGACTTGGCAATGAGCAGGTTTGTGACATACTTGGAGTGGGAGATGTGCAATTGAAGTTTCAGAATGGCTCTTCTTTATGGCTCAAGAATGTCAGACATGTTCCAGCAATCCGAAAGAGCTTGATTAGTACAGGGAAGTTGGATGATGCGGGTTATGTGACAGTTTTTGGGAACAGCTCTTGGAAGATCTCCAAAGGTTTGATGACTGTAGCACATGGCAGCAAGTCAGGAACTCTGTACACTTTACATGTTTCAGAGGTTAAAAACCATGTAATTAATGTGATTGAGCAGCCAAGTGTGTCACTGTGGCATCGTAGGTTGGGACATATGTCAAAAAGAGGAATGGAAATACTTTCTCATTATGGTTATTTGCCTGGCTTTTCATTTCAAGATTTTGAGTTTTGTGAGCATTGTGTTTATGGTAAGCAAACACAAGAACCACACAGATCAAAGAGGAATCGTAGGGACGAACGGTTAGCTCTTGTACACAGTGATCTATGCGGACCAATGCCTAGTTTGTCACTAGAGGGAGCAGCGTACTTTTGTACATTCATAGATGACTATTCTCGCAAAGTATGGCTTTACTTCTTGAAGCACAAGGATGAGGTGCTCAAGGTCTTTAAGACATTCTTGCAGCTGGTGGAGAATCAGAGTGGTCAGAAGCTGAAGTGCTTGAGAACTGACAATGGTGGAGAGTATGTTTCCAAAGCTTTTCAAGACTTTTGTGAAGCAAAAGGGATTAAGCGGGAACTTAGTGCACCATATAATCCTTCACAGAATGGGGTTGCAGAACGTATGAATAGGACCATACAAGAGAAGGTCAGAAGCATGTTGTCAAATGCTGAGTTGCCTGATGGATTTTGGGCGGAAGCAGTGGCTACAGCAGTCCATTTGATCAACAGGTCTCCTAGTAGGGTTCTGGATAAGAGTGCAATGGCTGAGATGCTATGGACAGGCAAGGCACCTTCGTATAAGCATCTCAGAGTCTTTGGTTGTGAAGCTTATAGCCATATTCCTAAGGAGTTTAGAAATAAGTTAGAACCAAAGAGCAAGAAGTGTATATTTCTTGGCTACAGAGAATCGGGCAAGATGGGTTACCGGCTTTGGGATCCTGAGTCCAGAAAGCTTATTCGTAGCAATGATGTGCATTTCAATGAAGCCAAGTTTCACGCTAAGCCAGAGAAGACAGAGGAGATCAGAAGAGTTGTCTTCAGGGAAGATGGACCTAGTGCTAGCACATCAAGACAGCATAGTCAGGCTCAGGAACAGCCTATAGTGGCTAGAGATGCAGAATCAGTTGTGGTGAGACGTTCTGAGCGTGTCTCCAAACCACCTGATCGTTATGTGCCATCTCTAAATTATGTCATGCTCACAGATTGCGGAGAACCATCTTGTTACAAGGAAGCATTACAAGTGGTTGACTCGAAAAACTGGCAGTTGGCCATGCAGTCAGAGATGACAGCTCTGCATAAAAACCAGACATGGAAGTTGGTTAAATTACCACAGGGCAAAAAGGCTCTACCTTGTAAATGGGTTTACAGGTATAAGATCACCGCTCATGATAGTCAACCAAAGTACAAAGCAAGGCTTGTTGCCAAGGGCTTTAAGCAAGAACAAGGCATTGACTTTGATGAAGTCTTCTCTCCAGTGGTCAAGATGACTACATTGAGATGCTTTCTTGCATTGGTTGCTATATTGGATTTGGTGTTGCACCAAATGGATGTCAAGACAGCGTTCTTGCATGGTGATTTAGATGTGGAAATTTACATGCAGCAGCCAGAAGGGTTTGTTGAGAAAGGCATGGAACATTTGGTATGCCAGTTGTTAAAGAGTCTTTATGGCTTAAAACAATCACCGAGGGCATGGTACCATAAGTTCCACCAGTTTATGCTTTCTCAAGGCTACAAACGTAGTGAGTTCGATCACTGTCTATATACAAAGAAGGCTAAGGATGGCAGTTGGCTGATCCTTATTTTGTATGTGGATGACATGTTGATTGCTGGCAAACACTTGGAAGAAATTTCAGCTTTGAAGTCAAAGATGGCAAAATCGTTTGACATGAAAGACATGGGTGAGGCAAGTCATATACTTGGTATGCGCATTGAGAGAGACAGATCAAAGAAGTTGATTTGGTTATCTCAAACAGAGTATATTGACAAGGTTTTGCAACGTTTCAATATGGAGAAGGGAAAGGCATTGAGTGTTCCATTGCCACCATATGTGAAACTTAGCAAACAAGATTGTCCTGTGTCTGAGGAAGAAAAGGCTGAAATGGATAAGATTCCATATGCGTCTGCAGTGGGTAGTTTGATGTATGCAATGATTGCTACACGTCCGGATATTGCATTTGCAGTGGGAGTGGTTAGCAGATATATGTCAAATCCCGGCAAGAAACATTGGGAGGCAGTGAAAGGTATCATGAGATACTTAAAACATACAAAGAGTATGCGCATATGCTATGGTAGTCAGGATTTGAGTGTCAGAGGATACACTGACTCAGATTATGCAGGAGACTTGGATAAGAGGAGATCTACATCAGGCTATGTCTTTACATTGGCTGGAGGTGCCATATCATGGCGATCTCGATTACAAGATTGTGTTACGCAGTCTACTACAGAAGCTGAGTATGTTGCAGCAAATGAGGCATGCAAAGAAGCTATTTGGCTTGGTAGATTGGTTGCAGACTTGGGAATCAAAGTAGAAATGCCAGAGTTATATTGTGATAGTCAAAGTGCTATACAATTGGCAAAGAATCCAGTGTTCCATTTGAAGACTAAGCATATTGATGTGAAATATCACTTCATTAGGGAAGTACTTGAAGACAAGCAGATACAATTGCTGAAGATCCACACCAAGGACAATCCTGCTGATCTACTCACAAAGGGACTTCCAAGAGAGGGCTTTGTCCATTGTCGTGAGTTATTGGGCATTGGATAGATGGCAGCCATGTAAATCTTTGTACATTTATGTTCATAGATTTACAGTTACTTAAAGTGCCACATTGGACTTTAAGTGGGAGGTTGTTGGGATTAAAGCCCAAGTGGCCTCTTATGTGGATATGGCTGGCCGCCCGCCTAACTCACTTACCTCTAACTCTTTGTATATACTAACTTATTCTTTGTGAATACTAAGGAATTGGGAGATAACCCTTCTAACAGTTCTCTGCGTACTACTGTACTGTGTAAGCTCACTGTGTGTGTGTGTGAGAGAGTCGACCCACGCTCCGCTCCGCGACTTCAATACCATCCATACCGATATCAACATCAGACAAGGTTAATAACAATGGAAAATGATCAAATAAAGCAATTTGCATATCCACTTGCATTGTAGCAGCATGAGGCAACCATTGAGACTAAAGAAAATAAAACCTATCATGACAAGACCAAGACGATAATTGGGATAAAGACTGAAACGTGAACCCATGTTGGGTAGGGTGGCCAATAGACTACCAAGAATCAACGAGACCAGCTGAGACAACAAATTGATCCCAAAACTCCCTTTCAAACGAAGAAATAACGGAAGCACAAGAAGTAGTGTCAGAACCATTACAGACCATATTGAAGTCTCCTCTAACGAGCCCTTGAGACAAGGGCAAAGCAGAAGCCCAATCCCACAACATGCTTCTCAACCTAGGATCACTATCAGCATATAAATTAAGGAGAGTAAGAGGACACCAAGGAGAATCAATAAGAAAAAGAGATCCCCTTCCTGAGGGGTGGTCAGCAAGCAGTTGGGGATTGAGAGAGGCCTTAATAAAGGTGAGCACCCCAGAATAAGCATTGGGTTTACCCCCATAAAAACAACAGTAACCTCTGTAAAACAAAGTTTTAGATGCTCTATGATGCATCTTGTGCTCTTGAGCAAAGCATACATCAAGATTCTGAGACAACAACCATATGTTAAAGGTATAAAGACGAGTGGGGTCGTTCAAACCCCTTACATTAAAAGAGGCAAACTTCATATCGAGGACTTAAGAACTTGTGTGTCCCCCTCACAAACAACATCATGCATGTTAACCTCAAGATGAAAACCATCCTGCATAGGGGAGTGAGGAGGCCTATTCCTTATAGCGGAAGCATGTTGCTCAATGATCGTATCTATATCAACAAGAGTACTAGGTGAGGGCAAATCTTCCATGCGTATCTCATAGTAATTTGGTGCAGTATAGCTAGAAAAGGGACCCTTAGGCTTAAAAGTTTTTTCGGGTGGAGTGTATCCATTAGCATCTGCAAATCTTTTCCCTTTATCAAAAGCAACAAGAGTCACATTTGCAAGAGAACCTTTTATCTTTATTAGAGAGAGGTTTAGACAAGACTCGAGATTTACCAGCAGCATTCTTAGGTGGCACAGGCACCTTGGCATAAATAGGAGAGCTGGAGATAGGCGTCATGGGCTTAGCAAAACTAGGAGTAGGTTTATCCACATGACCAAAGATCTGCTCCTTGGGCACCAAAGTCTTACTACCAGGATAGGAGGGGATAAGGTCTAGGGAGTTGGGCACATTATTAGGACAATTTTTAAAGAAATGCCCCACATTGCCACAATGAAAACAAGACCCCGCAAGAGTACCCCACTTCAGATAAATCACCAGCTTTCCAACGTGCATCAAGTCAATTTCCATAATGGAAGGGAACTTTTTATATGTTTGCCAAAGCACACAAACTCGATTTCTATTGGGACAGTGTAAAGAAGGGCAAAAAAGAACTTTCCCTAAACACGCCCCCAATTTACCAATGCTTGCCATAAAAAGGATGGCAGATCAACGAGCTCAACCCATACCGGACACTTTGTGAGAAGCTCCTCCTTAATAAGCTTAATTGGCTGCCAAGGAATAATATGAACAACCTGACCACAGAGAATGCTAGTTGAAGCGAAAGCAAAGCATTTTTATCCTCTGGCTTAAAGAACACCAGCTTGAATAACCCCACACCTGAGTAAAAAATCTTATCAACTGCTGGATGCTGAAAACCCCCCATCAAGATTCCTTGCAATATCTTGTACAGCCGAGAGTTTGCCTGCAAAAAAGAGGACCAATCCTCTCTTTTGTTAGATGGATAGCTACGGCCAAACAGTCTCAGGAGACAAGGTAATTCGATGTTCACCAGTGATTTGAGGATCAGGGGTGAGGGCATCCTTAAGCAAAGAGCCCATCAACTCCGAATTGAATTGTGCAGAGGAATCGCCTAAAACTACGTGCAAAGTAGCAGCTCGAGGGTCCAGGTAACGCCATACCTTTAAAAAAGAAAACAGGCATGTACAGTAGCGTGTGAGCAGAGCCAATCGTAAGAAACGTACGCAATGAGCAGTAGTATTCAGAACCCTCTCCTCTCTCTCTCTCTCTCTCTCTCTCTCCATCCAAAAAAACCCCTATGGAAACAAACCCAAAAGCTCTAATTTTTGGTACTTTACTCATACCCCCCAAACCTTACAAAAAATTTGAGTCAAAACAAAGTTGCGTGTGATCTTTTCTTGGGTCTAGAGGATACCCACTACTCACAATTTAATACACCACTCCCTTTTTTCTGACCCCCCACTCACCTTGTTTTGAGTACCCACCACTCCCTCCTCTTCACGAACAAACTCACCCAAAAAAGACAAACACCTACTTTTGCAAAAAGGCTGCACACTTTTTACCCAAGAGCATCCATGGACCCTTCTAACCAGGTTTAGATGGTGTAACTTTTTGTTTCCTTTTTTTATTTATTTGAGATAGAGTGACATTGAGAACAAGTAAGAGCATCCACTGACACCTTGCCTTCCACCTTATAGACTAACTTGACTGTTTTTTTGTGGGTGATGGTAGCAGGTAACATGACTCTCTTTTCTCTACCTCTAATGCATCAAGAAAAGGAAGTCATCATCTCTCCATAACTTGTATAATTTTCAGTTATCTATTTGAGATATCTGTAACTGCTTCTGGATGAGACTAAAAATTTGGGTTGTTGTAATGGTTGTTTATTTTTACTCTTCTAAAAGAAAGCAAGATTTAAAAGCTTTTTTTATCCTAATCTCTCTCTGGTGGTATAGGAGTCTCCCTCTGGATTGAGGTCCCTCCCTATGACCTGTAATTTTTCTCAAGTATTTTATTTCTCGGCTTTCTGAATCTAAAGTTATCCCATCTGTTTTGAAAAATTCTGTCTTGGATGGAAGGTAGGCTACAGCCTTTTTCTACTCACGTTTAAACCACCTAGACTCTTATGTTCAAGTCTTCGTTGAAAAGCCATACTCTGAAGTTTTTTAATGGTCCACGTTAAAAAAAAAAAACCATAGACCTCACCTACTCTCAATTTTCCCTGCAAGATATCTTTCGGGATAACCCTATGCGGGTTCTTTCTACGCCTTAGTCTGGTCGCCCCTACACCCCAGTCTGGTTGCTCCTTTCTTTCAACTTCTGTTCCATTATCGTCTTCTGTTCCAGTTTCGCTCCCCTGCACTTGTAGAGGTTCCTTTCTCTCGCATGTGTTTCATAGCTTAAAACGCCATAAGTATACCTCTAATCAAGATGCGATCTAACTCCCCTTCTGTTCTTGCTGACATCTATGTACATAGTAATTCTGAAGCTTGGGATACGACCCTTATCTAGGCTATGGTGCCATGAATCCTGTGCCTTCACCCATGGTCCAGGGTCTGCTTGCTTGTATCAAAGATCCCCTATTCCATAACACCTTAATAGACTTGGATCAAGCAACATCAAAGGCAGACAACCAATCGGAATTGCTTCTCCTAAACATGCTATACCTACTTGCATGGTTTAGGCTATACTCCTTGGCTAGAGAGAACCCAAGGAATGCTGTCAAACGCTTGAGGGAACTAGCATCAAACCTCCAAACCATTGCGGATGAAGATGACAGAGAAAGGAAGAAGTGGATGGAACAATCTCCAAATCTGATGAGAAGATTTATGGAAAGCCATGGAAGAAAACTTCGCAACGACCCTATCGCCCACCAACGAAAAAGACACTTGCTCAATGGATTTGATGAAATTGCTCTCTCCCTGCAAGTAGAAGCTTCAAGCTCCCTAATCCCCAATGACCTCGACAACGAAGAGCAACAACTAGCTAACCAAAGCTTTGCCATCAACACCGACTCTTTTTCAATCCAAAAGAAGCCAATGGAAACATACTCCGACCCTTACATCCCCTCCCGTTTCTTGGAAATCCTCTTGGGGGATGCTCACCACAAACCTTGGGCTCTGGGAAATTTCACTTTGCTGGATCCTCTATCAGAAGGTTTACTCTTAACTCTACTTAATGGCAAAGACAAACTGGCCTTGAAGATTGGATTACAGCAGATCTTGGAATCTAACTCCTCCAATCTAATAGAGAACTCACTAGTTGCTACACCATTTACGATGTCTTGCTTTGACTCTAACAGATGCAAAGCTTCTTTTGGTTGCATAGTAGGAGTTAAAGGTGTCATCTCTACCACAAACAGAGACACAAACTACACGACTCAAATCTGGAATATTCACCGACCATTCCTCAAATGCGGCTGTGATTATGTTGGCCAAGCGGAGCTCTGCAAAGATGGGAACGTCTTATGGTTTGATCACGCTCTCTGGATGATCATGAACCACCTCCCTATCTTCTTCCCTAGCCCTACCCTCAAACGGTCTACTATAGCTTTTCTCAGTTGGATCGAAAAAGAAGCTCAAGAGGCAATAAAAGCAATGTTAATTCACCTCTTTTACAGGCAAAAATTAAAAGAAGCAATCAAAAGTTATGTGCTTTTCAACCAGCAGGCACCCTCTGCAAACTTCTCTTTGGAAGTAGAGAAACTCATCATGCAGGCAATTGCCCCGCTCAGAGGTGGGGATCTTCGATCTGGAAAGAAAAAACGGCCCGAACCCTCTCACCACTCTAGGGGTCGCGGAAGATACTCACCCTCTCCTCATCGAACTCCCCCAACCTCTGTACCTCTTCGTCGTAACCAATCTTCTCCTGTAGATTCCTCCCACAACAGTTATACCCCCCAGCCCTCACCCATGCCCCGGTTGCTAAAATCAGATCAGTACTATCACAGAACTCTGCTTCCAGTGCCAAGTCCTTACTTTATGATTAAACCAGCGCAATCGTTTTGCAATTCGGGTTCTATAGGGTTTTTTTTCGGCTTCGATTTTTGAGCGTATACCCTCCCAGTGCGGGTCCTGAAGGTTTTTTTTGGCAGCAAATTTTGGAGTGCAAAATTGCAGCGCTTAACCCTTGTTTATTCGGGTTCTGAATGTTTCTTTCTGAAGTCAAATATTCAGCGCAAGAGTTTCAGCGCTATAACCTTTCTAGGTATAGGTTTATTTAGATGCAACCCCTCTCCTGGTCTTGATCTTAAAAGTTTTTTTTGGCTGCACTTCTCGTTTGCAGATCTGCAGAGAATCTCATGGGCGCTTCTCCCTCTCAAAAAACCCCCTCCCAAGTTGGCTTTTTGTTCCCATCTTTTTTGCAAATCCCCTTCTGGATATCCCTAATGTAAGGCAGTTCTTTCTCTTGTTCTTTTTTGGCCTTAATATTACTACCACCCCAACCTGGGAAGAGGTAGTTTTCACTTGGGCTTTCACTCCTCCTCTGAAACTAAAATTATGCAATGCAAGAGCAGTTTTATCATGCTTTACTAAGGACTTTCGGCCATGTCCTAACTTCGGACTACTCTCTCTTTACTAGTCTTGCTCTTAATAAAACCCTGTCAAACGGACTAGGTCACATCCCCACTCAACCCCTAAACCTCGCTAAAGCTTGCTCAGTATTATCCAATGTGTTAGAGCACCTTACTTGGCTGGGTTGCATAAAAATCCCCCCAATCCTAATTAAGGATAAAATTGACCAAGCCCTTTATGGTTATTGCTCAAACTTCTTACCCTCCAAAAAGCAACACAACCAATACCCAAACCTATCACTCGAAATTGATACTCTCAAAAAGCAGTTCTTGGTAACTTACCTTGATAAGGCGGCTAATAACCCGGTAATTATATGTAAACAACTCATCATCTCAAAAGCCAACAAAAGACTCCAGAGCCCGAATTTTAAACCTTGCGCTATGAAGGTTGACTCCACGTTAACTCTTATTCAATCTTACCTCTCTTCCCTTCTCACTATTCAACATCTATCTCTCCCCTTTATTTCGGCATCATTCAAAAGCCAAAAAAACACCTTTAGATGGCTAACTTGTGGCTCATCTTGCTGCTATTCAGAAATATCCCTACTAATGGCATGCTTTTTAAAAACTTGCATCCCTTTACTTAAACAAAGAGCAAAACATCTCGATCAAAAAGCTCTCCTTTGCCACAACCTTCACCTCCAATCTATGTGGATTGTGGATTCAATCTACGATTGTGTCCTCAACCTCCCAATTCAAGCTCACTCTCTCTATTCAGGAGACATAAAAAAGTGTTACGAGAATATCCCCCATGAAGGCCCACTTGGCCTTATAGCTCACATTTCTAAAATCATAAAAGTAGCCTTCTCCTTGTCTCACCTCCCCTTCATCTCTTTTAAAAAACTCCCCTCCCGTTGCTTGGAAGGCACTGGGTCCTACAAATCAGGACTCTCTTTTAATGAACAACAAATGGTTGACCTTAACTCTTGGCTCATAAACAACATGTTTATACAACATCAAGACTCAGTCTTCAGACAATTGAATGGTATACCTATGGGGCTAGCTTGCTCCCCCCTATGGTGTAATCTCTATCTCCATTCTTTAGAGTTTGACTTTCTTTCCACCACGCTTAACTCACCCAACCCAAAACCTCTCCTTTCCCAAATGGGAATCCCCTTTAGATACTTTGATGACATCCTCATCATAGATTCTAAAAACTCTCACCTCTTTATGGTAAAACATTCCATCTACCCTGCTTGCCTCTCAATTGAAAGTGAAGTAGGGCACAATACAAAATTTCTTAATCTCAACCTTGCGATCCATAATAATTTCCTCATCAAGAGTCTCCACAACAAAGATGAGAACCTTCCATACCAACCCATCAAATAACTAAAAAGGGTTAGTAATAGACCCTCAGATTGGACCCATAAGGTCATACTCTCCCAACTTAAGCCCATCCTTTTTTGCAACACCCACCCCACAAAAGCAGCCCAAAATATTAAATCTCTCATCCAAGCTTTTTGTTACAATGGCTTTAAAAAAGCCAGGTTATGGAGACTGGTTAGAGGGCGCCTTCAAAAGTTTGAAGCTTCATCTTACACTTGCTTAGTAGAAGAAGTATTAGAGCATCTTATGATTGGAGGGCACTAGGACCCCTTAGGGGGCCTAGTGCCCCCTAGAGTGAATCCAGGGAAAACACAAACCTCTTGTTCCTAGTGTGGGTGGAGGAGGGTTCCTCTCGATCTCTCTCTCGACCAAAAAAACCCTATGGAAACAAACCCAAAAGCTCTAATTTCTGGTACTTTACTCATACCCCCCAAACCTTACAAAAAATTTGAGTCAAAACAAAGTTGCGTGTGATCTTTTCTTGGGTCTAGAGGATACCCCACTACTCACAATTTATTACACCACTCCCTTTTTTATAACCCCCCACTCACCTTGTTTTGAGTACCCACCACTCCCTCCTCTTCACGAAAAAAAACATCTTGGAGGTTGTCAAGTAGGAGAGATTCTATATAAGGCTCAAGACTCTCACCCAAAAAAGACAAACAACTACTTTTGTAAAAAGGCTGCACACTTTTTACCCAAGAGCATCCATGGACCCTTCTAACCAGGTGTAGATGGTGTAACTTTTTGTTTCCTTTTTTTATATATTTGAGATAGAGTGACATCGATAACAAGTAAGAGCATCCACTGACACCTTGCCTTCCACCTTATAGACTAACTTGACTGTTTTTTTGTGGGTGATGGTGACAGGTAACATGACTCTCTTTTCTCTACCTCTAATGCATCAAGAAAAGGAAGTCATCATCTCTCCATAACTTGTATAATTTTCAGTTATCTATTTGAGATATCTGTAACTGCTTCTGGATGAGAATAAAGATTTGGGTTGTTGTAATGGTTGTTTATTTTTACTCTTCTAAAAGAAAGCAAGATTTAAAAGCTTTTTTTATCCAACTCTCTCTCTCTCTCTCTCTCTCTCTCTCTCTCTCTCTCTCCCATGCGTCTCTCCCTCTCCCTGTCTCTCTATCCGTACGTTGTGCACCACCATCGCAAGTAGTTAAGCGTGTTTTCTCATTCACACACATAGACGGACCGATGCATGGAAGCACATGTAAGGGCAGGAGGACTCCCGTTGCGAAAAATTTATGTGGGTGTCTCTCTGTAGCTCTCTTGTTGTCAGCCTGTGTGACGAGGGGGAATCAAAAGTGGGAGGTCGACATGGTGTGAGGTGATTGCTCTGTGTGTGTGTGTGTGTTGTAGTGTTTATAGATTATTATTAAACCAGTAAGTAACGGGGCCACAATTTTGAAAAATCATCTTGAGGTAAATCTAGAGAAATTTGTCTCTCTCATTAGGTGCGACTTCAGTACATAAAGTGAATAACTTCATTTTTTTCCCTTCTGACATGCATGCTCATTCTTTGTGGGTGCCAATAATTTGTCGCTTCAAGATAGGTGATTGCAATCTAGGGGCCAAGCCCTTGGAGGAAGGTGTCGTGTGTAGAGAAGGGGTAGGGAGGAGGGCCTAAGGCGATTAGACACGGTTGAGCGGCTGCTGGAAGAAGGTGCCACAAGGGGGGGGGAGTAGGGAGTCGCAAGGGACCTTAGTCCAAATGTTCTAGCAGGGAGGGAATCTTCTCTCTCTCTCTCTCTCTCTCTCTCTCTCTCTCTCTCTCTCTCTCTCTCTCTCTCTCTCTCTCTCTCTCTCAGCAGGCGAACTAACACAAATAGGGCTGTTATAGGAATCTGCCATGGGCGAGGGAAGGGAACCTTCCGAGGGGGAGAGGGTGGAAATGTGCCAGCAGTGTGAGGGTGGGAGTCGTAGAGAGTTGTTGGTCATGCCGGACGTTGTTGTTGGCAAACAAAAAAGGAATAAAAAAGGGATTTTGAAAAAAAAAAACCAAAACCACCAAGCAAAATAGAAAAAAGAAAAATTAAAAAACAAGAAAATCAAATAATTAAAATATTTCTATAAAAAAAATCTTACAACACACACATATTCACGTGCATGCACACACACACAAGCAATTCCCTCCCTCTCTCTCTGTCGTGGGCCTTGCCCACCCCATCTCCCTCTCCTCTATTTTCTCCCTCCTTTTCGTTGCACTCTACCATTCATTGACTTTTTTGGCGTCCCAAAGGGGTGAGGCCTCAGTGATGCCTCCCCATTTTGCCGACATTAAAGGGGAGGTTATTTTTGGAAAATGCACAATTTTTTGATTGGTCAGTGGGGACAAAAGACACTCAGTACACAGATAGAAGACACTCTTTCAAGGATTAAGGACTGAGTAGGAGGCCACCATTTTGCAAAACGATAATAGAGCAAGATACCCTTTCAGTAATAGCACTTCTCTCTCTCTCTCTCTCTCTCTCTCTCTCTCTCTCTCTCTCACTCACTCACACACACACACACACACGTAAGTATGAGTACCACTGCCTGGTATTGCTAGAAAAACTTTCCCCAGAAACATTAAAAGGCATGGAACTTCTCCATCCTTTATGGGATGCTCTCCGTAAATTGGTGGTTGCCCTTGGGATTTAGTCAGTCCTCGTAAAAGTCCCTAAGTGGAGTGTCAGTCTTTCTCTTCCTAGGGAAGCAAGCCACGCATTAATTCTTCCCCCCCACTCTCTGTGAAGTGCTTACTACTCCCTCTCCTCTGTGTCACTGCACTCGGTTTTCATTCACTCCTAACACACCTAGGCCAACAAAACACACAAACAAACACCCCCCCCCCCCCCCCGGATTAAGGTTGGTGGCTGCCGCTGGATTGTATTCTCCTTGTGATGATGACATATCATTCACGATTCTCCTCGAAAGTGGCTCCTCAGAACATGTACCGATTTGGGTATTTATAACCAGGTGAGGGTTAATCTATGCCCCTCACTTAGCCTTGGCTCTTGCGTTTTCTGTGTGTGTACATGAAAGAGAGTTTTTGAGGGCCTGAACACTTGCTTACTGTGTGGCTATGGAGATGGTTGAACACAAGGAGGCATCTTAGGTTGGTATTAAAAAAAAATTACAGTACTCTGCACCACCTCAAGTGTGTTAAGTTGTTGATACCCACTATGTGGGGGATGGTGCACACCTCGGGAGCTTTGGACTTAATAATGGAGTCTTTCTAGACTTGCCTGCGGCTTTACCATTATTGAGCCATAAGAAGTCCGAAAGGAGCTAACCCTTGGCAACTCTGCTATGTTAGACCTACTCCTCTACTCTCTATAATTAACCACTTTGAGCCGTGGGTGTAGATACTTAAGAGCCGATTTTCAAAGGCTAAGAGGAGTGGCAACTAAGGTTTTGTATTGCCAAAGTATACACTAAGTATAAACATAAATTTTGTTAACATGGCTGACAATAATCAAGAGAGTAGAATGAACATTGATAGCTTTGATTTTGCACATGAAGGTGCTAATGATGATGCTCCCATGTTTGTGAATTATCTCGTCACTAGGTTGCAACAAGCTATGGGCAACCCTGTTTTGCAAGCCGAAGTTACTCAACAACTTCGTGCTTATGGAATTTCCCTTCCTCTCCCAGAGGAGAGAGAGATTAGGAGGCCTCTTGAAGAGACCCCCAAAAGAAGACTCTCTCCCATTCGAGAGGAGGAATCCAAAGAGAAAGAAAGCAATGACAGTCTAAGTTCTTCTGAAGATGTGGCTCCACGAAGACGGCGGTCTAAACGATCGCCTACTCCTCCCAAGAGGAAAAGAGCAACCTATAGTCCTTCTCCTCATCACTCTGAAAGGCAAGAGAGGAAACAAAGGAAGAAAAGGGCTAGGAAGAGGTCACCCTCTTCTCCTTCTTCTTCACCTTCCTCCTCTTCCGATGAAAGTTATGGCTATTCTCCTAGAGAATACAAGAGGGGAGGACATCGCAAATCATTTCCTGCATGGGGAAGGTCACAAAAGCTAAAGAAGTTCAAGGAGGGAGGAAAGAGTATCTCTTTTCTCACCTACGATGGCACCTTTGGTGCTACCGACAAAGTGTCGGCCTTCATCGAGCAATTTGATGCGGCCTTTGGGGACGAGGGCTTCACAGAGTCCTCCAAGCTACGCCATGTAGCTATGCACTTCCAAAAATCAGCTCGTCAATGGTGGGCTAGCCTTCGTGGCAATGGAGAAGCCCCAAAGACATGGAAAAATCTATGAGTTTCCATCATGAAGCAATTTCTTCCAAGTGATACTAAAGATAAAGTTCTTACCGAATGGCGCGGCTTGAAGCTTCTCTCTCATGAGTCTATCAACAAGTATGTAGACAAGTTTTTGGATTTACATCTCAAAGCTACTGTCTTTCAAAAGATAGACTTTGCCGAACAAAGACAGCAATTCTGTGCGGGATTACCTGAAGAGATGGCCGAATACATCAACTCTCAACGGCCCGGTACTATTACCGAAGTAATCCACCACACCATGGTTGCTTCACGCATCAATTTCCATCAAGGGGCTAGACGTAATGTCAAGCCCATGGAAAACAAAGATAAAAATGATGCAAAGGGGAAATCCAATGCTCAAAATAATTCCCAAGGCACTTCCAACAATAACAACAACAACAACAACAATCGGTCCAAGGAGAAGGGAGTTTACAAAGGTAAAAACAAACTCTCTCCTGAAGAGCTTGAAGCTTTTCACAAGGACCATAAGTGTTTCAAGTGTGGAGAGCAAGGACATGGCTATCGTTCTTGCCCCAAGAAGAATACTCGCAATGAGACTCCTAGGGATTCCACCATCGAAGCTCCAAAAGAGGATGGTCATTGCAAAGGATCATCACTTTCCTATGCGTGGGGAAAGGTAAGAGATCATGATGCCTTCATCTTGTTTGACCCAGGCTCTACTCTCAACTTCATATCAATAGAGTTGGCCACCAAGTTGGGCATTCAAGCTTTTGAGATGGGAGATATAGTAACAGCTGATGCAGCTTTCAAGGGACAACAAGCCTCCGTTACTCCCTTGATTGGGAAGTTGAGGCTTCATGTCCAAAGCTATGTCGACAAAGAAGACTTCTTCATCTCTCCTCTCCAACATCAGGATGTTATCCTAGGGGCACCATGGTTTGATCACATGGCTGCCAACATGAAGTTCCCTGAAAGGAGAATTTACTTCACCTACAGGGGAAAGAACATGTATATAGATGCTAGTGAGCGTGGTCGCACTATTCCACTTGTAAATCCTCTTTCTTTTGATAAATCAATGAAGAGCTCAGTTTCTACGTACATGATTTATGTCAAAGAGTCTCTAAAAGCTAATAATGTTTCATCAAATGAAAATGATAGGAATCAAGAAGAGTTAGACTTGTCTACTTTTCTAAAAGGATTCCAAGATGTGTTCATCGATGATATCCCTATGGACCTACCTCCAAAACGAGGGGATGATGACCATCGTATTGAGCTCCTTCCAGGAAGCTCACCGCCTAACAAACCTCCTTATCGAGTCTCACAAGCTCAACAAGAGGAGATTATGAGGCAAGTACAGGAATTGGTAGACAAAGGGATGGTGAGGCCTAGTTCCTCTCCCTTTTGTTCTCCAGTCCTTTTAGTGCAAAAGAAAGATGGTACATACCATATGTGTGTGGACTATCGAGCACTAAGCCATATCACTATCAAAAACAGATTTTCCGTGCCTCGGGTAGAAGATCTGTTTGATAAGCTACAAGGCTCTACCTACTTCAGCAGGATTGACCTTAAGAGTGGCTATCATCAAATAAGGATAGTGGATGAAGATATCCTAAAGACCGCGTTTCGCACAACATTTGGTCTTTATGAATATCTAGTCACGCCTTTTGGCTTGACTAATGCACCAGCTACTTTCAATCGTCTCATGGAGAAAACTTTTAGACCATATCGTAAATTCACTGGAGTGTTCTTTGATGATAGCATCATCTACTCCAAGTCTTTGGAGGAACATAAGCAACATCTCCAAGTGATTTTTCAAGCCTTGAGGGAGAACAAACTTTTTCTCAACCAAAAGAAAAGTGAATTCTTCCTTCAAGAGATTCAATATCTAGGTCATATTATCTCTCACGATGGTATTCGTATGGATCCATCAAAGTTAGAGGTAATAAAATCATGGCCTAACCCAAGGAATCTACATGAGCTAAGAAGCTTTATTGGTATGTGTGCATACTATACACGCTTCATAGCAAAATTCTCTCAAGTAGCAGGACCACTACACGACTTAACAAAGAAGAACGTTAAGTTTGTATGGACTGCTAAGGAGCAAAATGCTTTTGAAAAACTCAAAGATAAGCTTACTTCCCAACCAGCCCTCGTGCTTCCGCATCTCTCAAAGCCATTTGAGGTCCAATGTGATGCGTGTGGTGATTGCCTTGGAGCGGTTTTGCTTCAAGAAGGGCATGCCATAGCATATGAGAGCCGAAGGCTCAATAGTGATGAACGAGTCTTGGGCATTTATGAGAAAGAGCTTTTAGCTGTTCTACATGCCCTAGACACATGGAAGCACTACCTATTGGGGACTCCATTTATCCTACGAACCGACCACCAAAGTCTCAAGTATTTCATGACGCAAACCAAGCTTTCCGACAAACAAATGAGGTGGGAAAATTTTCTTTCGCAATTTAATTTCCATATTGCTCACATAGCTGGTAAGCACAATCAAGTTGCCGATGCACTTTCACGACGACCAAAAGTTAATGTGGTGTCTATAGCTACTCACAATGATCTATCCTCTATGATAGATAAGTATGCTACTGACCCTGACTTTAGAGACATAATGTCAGCCCTTGCTTTGGGGAAGAAAGAGGAACCATTCACCTTGCAGGATGGTTATCTTCTCCATGGCAATAGGCTATGTGTTACCCATTCCCTTCGTGGGAAGGTTATGTATGAATCCCATGCTCCTCCATATGCAGGGCATAGAGGTATTCAACCTACTCTCCGAGGAGTAGAGACGTATTTCTATTGGCCTACCCTGAAAGTGGACATACAAGAGTATGTTTCAAAATGTGTAGTATGCCAAAAGACCAAGTATGATAGAGGGAAGCAACCTGGATTACTCCAGCCATTGCCTATTCCAAATTCACCATGGGAGAGTATATCCATGGATTTCATCTTCGGATTACCCAAGTCTATCCATGGGAATACAGGAATATGGACAATAGTCGACAGGTTTAGCAAGCAAGCACATTTTATTCCTGTCAAAAAGACTATTAAGGCACATCAAATGGCAACTCTCTTCATATCTCAGATTTTCAAGCACCATGGATTACCCACATCCATCGTGTCAGATAGAGATCCTAGAATGACCAGTAATTTCTGGAAAGGTCTCTTTGAAAATCTAGGAACAAGATTGAATTTCTCTTCGGCCTATCACCCACAAACGGATGGCCAAAGTGAAATAGCCAATCTTACGATACTCGATCTACTCAAGACTTATGTACCGAAGTAGATCAATGCTCACAATGGGAAAAGTATTTACCTCTAGTAGAGTATGCCTACAATAATACTGTCCATACTTCTACCGGGAAAGCACCTTTCGAGATCATAGAGGGAAGACCTAAAAGTCCCTTGCTACTCAAAGTACATGGGAAGATCTTCGCCGCCGATGAATATAGCCGTGACCTACAAGAATCTTTTCAAAAGATTAGGGAGGCTATAGCCATCTCTCAACAAAGGCAAAAAGCTGCTGCTGATAAGCACAGAAGAGCCTTAATGTTAAATGAAAATGATTGGGTCTTACTCAAGTTTCCTAAGGCTCGATTAAGGCAAACGACGGGCAAAAATCCTACGGGCCATCAAAAGTATTATGCTAAACTAGCAAAAAGATACTATGGTCCTTTCCAAATCTTGAAGCCTATCAATGAGACGGCTTATCAACTCAAGTTGCCCAACCATTGGCTTATACACAATGCCTTTCATGTAAGCCTAATTAAGCCCTACAAAGGTGAGCCACCAATTGAACCAATTATTGAAGACCCTCCCGAAATTGAAGACCAAGAAGAGGTGCTACAACCCGAAGCTGTCCTTCGGCATGAAGACAAGGTACTACGACATGGTAAGATAATCCGACGGTATCTTATTAAGTTCAAAAATTATCCTTTTGAAGATGCTAGATGGATGCAAGGAGTACAACTTAAGGATAGTATGAACCTTGTCAATGCTTACAATGCTACATTAGAGTAAGCAAATGTACAAATTTCTTTTAAATGACTCATGTTTTTGTCTTATATGACTAGTCCTCTTTTTAATTGTGCACAAATTTAACTAGTATGCATGCTTAGAATCATGTTTGTGATGACCACGTCTCTCAAACACCAAGTAGAATTTGTCACTCTACTTTGGGAGAATGAAATGGACTAAAGAGCAGACATGCTTGTGGCAGCTATGTCTCCCAAGCACCAAATGGATTAGTCATCCATCTTGGAAAGATGTCGTAGGGTAAAAAAGGGATCCTCTACCCGCTAAGTACGATTGACTAATGACTAAGCCTTTATCTCTTCTACCTCATAGTCGAGGACGACTATGATTTCAAGAGAGAGGTAATGTCATAAAATCTAATATCTAACCAACCCAAATGATTTTCTCATATTAAATTGATCACTTAATGTGGGAGAATAAACGGGAACAAGTGTTAAGATATAGATATGTGCTTATAGATCTATCTCAACACGGGGCCAATAGTAAAGGGGCCCAAATGGGAGATGGTCTATCAAGAGCAAGGCTAACCAATGGAGCATAAGACCTTAGGGTTAGCTTCATTGAAGACCTCCAATAATGTGTGTAAAAGTCCTTTGACCTTAGGTAAGCTAGGGCTGAGCTTGAGGTGGGAACCCGGCCCAAGCTCGAGGTGTTTGTCCTGCTTGAGGTGCTTGTCGTGCTTGAGGTGTTTGTCCTGCTTGAGGTGCTTGATTAAGGTGCTTGAGGTGCTTGACTTACTCCATGCTTGAGGTGCTTGACTTGCCGCTTGATTAAGGTCCCTTGACATGCTTGCCTGAGATGCTTGTGGGAATACCCCCTAGTCCAAGTGCTTTGTCATGCTTGATGACTAAGGCGCTTGAGCTCCTAAAGTCAAAAGCATCCCTACAAGAGGGGGGGCGAGCCCTTTTCCTAGGGATTAGAGAGAGAACACACACTCACACTCACAAGGGAAGCCCCAGCTTGAAGAGGCAGCAAGGACACATGTCAGGTCCCTACCCATGTTACCTTCATGTGTTGCTTGAAGCCTATTGGCTAGGCTTCAAAGGGGTCCAATGATAAATTCCTTGAATTATCTAATTGTTTTTGCATTTATCAAGTCCTCTCTCTCAAAGGGGAAAGGGGGACACTTGTCCCAAGGCTATCCCTGTTGCTTGTAATGGCTTCTGCTTGTGATTGGCTAGGCCTAGAGGGGTCCAATGAGCTTCAAGCATGAGCTACAAGGGGGGGTCGACCCAAGCAAGCTAGGGGGGTGCTTAGGGGGATACTCACCCACACACACTCACAAGCACTCTCATTGTGTAATATGCAAAGTGCAAGAACTCCCTCTCCTTCTCCAAGCAAGTAGAGGTTGAGAGCCTACACCAACACTCTTGGCTATGGAGTGCAAATCCAACCAAGAGCCATGCTTCAATGCTTAAGCTTGCCATCCCCTTCTTCTTCATTACTATGCTATTATGTATGCTAGCAACAAGAGTATGATAAGTGAGGAACTAATTCTTTCTCCTACGAAATGTTTCTTCTTCCTCTTCCCTACCCTCATTCCCTGCTAGCTCTCTCCACCTTCGAAGGTGTTTGAGGTCTTGGGACTGAGGCTTGGGATAGTTAAATCTTTCTTCAAGTTTATGTTATGTTGGTGATGCATGAAGCTTTCCATCTTCATTGCTTCACCTAGGTCACAAGGAACACAAAGAATGTATTGTAACATGTCTCTCTTTATGGGAGAAATCATAATACAAATGCCTATTGGAGGGGGGACCGGCTCCACATAAATCCGGTCCTCAACTGTTGTCATGTTCTCTAAATTCTCTCTCTTGCAAAAGTATTGTCCATGCCAAGTTAACTAATTGCTACAATTATGTTGCTATCTTCAATTATGTCTACCCGCTATGCTCACAAAATCATTTCTTGAAAGTACTCTCATTAAATTCCGCTACTCTCAAATTGAATAGGCAAATTCCATTACACACTCACAGGGAAGGTAATGGTGTATTGGGTACTACTAGCCCCAAAGGGCAATTGTTATCTGTACTTTGTGGATTGATGACTGCATACCTTGAAGTAACCTTTGTTCCATCTGATATCGAGTGATATAGAGTTCATATCAAGTTGCCGACGTATTGTAGGGTGCCACTTTTTATGTTGTTTACTGGGGTGTTAAGGGCTATGAAAGGGCGGTGGTAATGCGTGTGCTAGTCTCCACCCAACCGTGCTATCTTATAGCCTCCCCCTAGCGTACACACTGTCTGGCTGTGCCGATGGCCTTGCCCATAGGACCCATTTCCTTACATTACCCCCCCTTGGAGAATCATTTTCGTCCTCGAAAATGAACGTAGGAAAACATTTCTTAAGTGCAGAGACATTCTCCCATCTAGAACCTTCTTCAGGTCTATCTAGCCATTTTACCAACACCTGTCGTCTGACATGATGTGCGGTGCAAAGCTCACGAGAATCCAAAGTATTTTCGGACTCATGAGGGATGCTTGGCGGTTCGATAAGGTCAACTAACACACTTGTGTCAATGACATTATCATTCTATCCTAGCTGTTTTTGTAAATGGCTAACATGAAAAACAGGATGAACTCGTGAGTGCTCTAGAAGAGCTAACTTATAGGCCACTTGACCTATACATTTGAGAATGGTAAACGGTCCACGATAGCGTGGTGAAAGTTTAGCAACTTTTTCCGTCTTCAGACTTTCTGAATGCTCCTGACTTTGAGAAAAACCTTGTCTCCTTCTTCGAAAGTAGCAAGACGACGATGCTCATCTGCGTACTTCTTATATCGATCTTGAGCTTGCTTAACATTCTGTCAAGCAACTCAAAGCATGTCAAAATGGTCTTGGAGAAAATCCTTCACTTGTTGTATTTTCTCCTTAGCCAACCCCACCGTAATGGGTGATCTAGGTTGAAATCCATACAAAAGCATAAATGGACTAAACCCTGTAGTCACATGCTTTGAACTATTATAAGCAAATTCCAATATAGGTAAGTAGTCTTCCCAAGTGGTTTGCTGCTTGCTAACATACGCTTGTAGCATATCCTCTAGCACTTGATTAACTCTTTTGGTTTGACCATCCGTTTTTGGATGATCAGCCGTACTTAGATTAAGTTTAGTTTCCAACTTTTGGAACACAGCTCTCCAGAAGCGATTATTGAACTTTTGATCTCTGTCACTAATGATACTAGTTGGAAGACCGTAGAGTTTATATATATGCTCTACAAATAGCCGTGCTAATTTTGGTGTCTTAACCGTAGTCTTTTAACCGTAGTCTTAGTGGGAATACATCGACCCATCTTTGTGAGACGGTCTACAATTAACCAAATGGCATCATGGCCACAATTTGTAGTAGGTAGTCCTACTACAAAATCCATAGAGATACTCTCCTACTTACCTTGTGGAATCTCTAAAGGATGTAAAAGGCCACCTACCTTGAGGCGCTCTACCTTATTAACTTGGCACTGTTGGCAATTTAGTACGTACTCTTGAACATCATGATGTAAGCCTGGCCAATAAAATTACTGTCGAACTAAGGCATACGTCTTATGAATACCTGGATGACCAGCACTTGGACTATCGTGACACTCAAATAAGATTTGGCACCTACTGTTTGAGTCCTTTGGCACGCATACTCTACCCTTGTGGAAAAATTCTTCCATCGCTTAACTTCTTCCTGAGTAGGGGTGGAGCTCTGTGTGTTGGAGTTTTTATCTGCGCATGCAGAGACATGTTGATCTAGCTATTCACAGACATGTGAGTTTGAGGGGTCCCTTTTTAAAACTGCACTCCACACTTTAGCATATGATTGATCTTGTGCACACTTGCCACGTAATGACTCCAAAAATCCACTCTTTAGTTCCGTGAAAGCAAGTGAATTAATCTGAGGCATCCGACTTAGTGCATCCGCTACTACATTACATCGCCCCTTGCGATATCGTAGCTTACAATCATAATCTTGAAGGATTTCTGCCCGTCTAGCTTTACGGCCCTTCAAGTCTGCTTGAGTAGTAAACCATTTGATACTCTCCTGATCAAAACTACTTCAAACTTGGCACCATATAAATAGTGTCGCCACTTTCGTAAAGCGTGAATTATGGCATAGAGCTCTCTTTCATAGACAAAATACTTTTGTTGAGCTCTATCTAACTTTTTACTTTCAAAGGCTATAGGTCTTCTCTCCTGGAGAAGTGCCGCACCAATTGATTAATCACTAGCATCAATCTCTACCACAAATGACTTAAGTGGGTCAATGATTGCTAGGATGGGAGCAGAGGCGAAAGCTACCTTGAGATGTTCGAAACTTTGTTTATGGGATTCTTCCCAAGAAAAGGTCTTACCTTTTGCTTTAAGTTGATCCGTGATAGGAACAATGATTTTGGCATAGTCACGGATATATTGTCAATAAAATCTAGCCATGCCTAAAAATATTTGAAGCTCCTCAACCGTGTTGGGATGTGGCCATCGAAGAATGGCAGCGACCTTGTCAGTGTCCATCTTGATGCCAAAATAAGAGATTACATGACCTTGCAACATGAAATAACCAGGGAATGGAAAAATCTCACTATCAAGCGAGGACTTCATTTTTCAGATGTAGGAGAAAGGAACGGGGGCAAAGAAGGAGTGATGCACTAAAGGAATTATTCAATTGGTTCTATAGGAGGCAATTACAAGGGATGAGATCAAACAACCATGCTACTCAACCACAAATGGAGATTAATGCTTCACTTTGAAACTTTGTACCGAGTCTTTCTAAAGAGATCCAAATTCAAAAAAGATATTTTTATGCAAAATATTGTCAGTTTTACATCAGTTTTTTATTTTTTTGGTATCACTAGGCATGTCACCCCTATATCTCAAAAACTTTCTTCTTTTATAGCCCCCAAGAAGGTTGACATTTGTCTCCTAAGCTGCTGCTGCATATCTAGAGTAGCAAAGAAAGTATCGTGGTCTTGAGGCATTGAATCCTGCAGCATACCCAAATATTCTAAGTGCTGCAGCTCTCTCAAGTAGCATGATCTTGTTTGCATTGATCTGAAGGGGAGTGTACCCCATAAACCGTGAAAATATCTTCAGGGCAAATATTGGCAACTCAGGATCTTCAGAATACTGCATGTGAAAAGCACAGAAGGTGGCACTATCCAATATAGGCATGTAGTGCATGAGAAAGGAGGCATCCCTTCTTGAAGTGCCCTCTATTGCTTTTGTTACCATATACATGTGGTAGTGATGTGTGTGAGCACACTAGGACCGCCGGGGCATTTTTTCCCTCTTTAGGAGGTTTTTTCCCCCGTGCATTGGATATACGCCCATCACTCTAGGGCTATCTATCTTTCCATTGCACACTAAGTAACACACTCTCTATTGTGTGCCTTGAGCTTCCTTCGTCTTCTCCAAGCTGTGTGTGTTTCTCTGCAACCCTAATTCCAACAATTGGTATCAGAGCAGGTCACGTCCTCCCGGGCTTAGTCGCCAGCTGCTCCAGCACACGCCTGCTCACTTTCTCCGATTTCAGTGAGCTTTGGCGAGCGTTCGCAGGTCGACAAATATTTTGGGAGAGCTCGGTCTACTCAGAATTTTGATTTGGGCTCATTTCGGCCTCCGTTTCCACTACAGGCAGTACTGCACAGGCTATTTCGTCATTTTGTGCAGATTTTCTGTCAGTGCCGTTTTCTGCATAACACGTGCCTTATAGTCTTCTACGGTTTGTGCTATATAGCACAAGTTGTTCCCGCTCCATTTCTCCTATTTTCGGGCAGTTTTCATCATCAGGTGCAGCATTTACCATGGCTGACAACAACAACACAGATGTGTTCAAGATGTTTGCTGCTGAGGACAGGTTGGATGGGGACAACTACCCTATGTGGGCTTATATGATGCAACATGTTCTTGTGTCAAAAGGTGTCTGGAACATTGTGCAGGGCATTGATGTACGTCCTGGTTCTGAAGATGTAGGCAATGTTGAGGATGTTGCAGGTCTTGCTGCAAGGATTGCAGCTGTTAGAGTTGTTTTACCTACGGCAGAACAAGCTCGTTGGGATGTTAAGGATGCGCAGGCTCATGCATTGATTGCGTTGTCTGTGAAGCGCACCATTATTCCTCACATCCGTTCAGCAAAATCTGCAAAACAGGCTTGGGATATTCTAGCAGGTCTTTATGCAAGCCGCAATGAGGCAAAAATTGCTTTGCTGCGTAAAGAGCTAGAGTCGAAGATTATGCATGAGGAAGATGATATGGACACTTTCCTTGCTAGTGTCAAGGATATCAATGAGCAACTCATTTCTGCAGGTGAAGTCATTTCGGACAGTTCCCTTGTGCAGACTGTTCTTGATGCCTTACCAGATTCCTACCAGACTTTTGCTAGTACTTGGAGACTGATGACCCAAGGAAATCCTGAAGTTGTCAAGTTTGATGCATTATGCACATTGCTGTTGCAAGAGTCACTTTCTAGAAAAAACAGGACTAGGCAGCGTGCAGTTGAATAGGCTTTTATTGCTTCTCAAAGAAAGGGTGGTAACAGTAATGCAGCCACTTCTTATGGTTCTGCTGTGAGTGGCAAAAATTCTGTTCCTAATGCTTCTGGTGGCAGCACTTTGTCTGGCAATTCTGGTGATAAGGGCAAAAAGAAGATGCGTTGCCATTATTGTAAAGCCAATGATCACTTGATCAAGTCGTGTCCTAAGTTGAAGGCCAAAGAGGCTAAGAAGAAAGAGGGTGGTTCCACTGCAAATGCTGGTTCCACTACAAATGCAGCCATTGTTGAGTCTTCTGTGAACGGAGATTGTGATGCTGATGTTGTTGCAGAATGGGCTTTTAGCGCAGAGTGCACTTACAATCCTACTGTCCATGATGCATGCTTGTCAGTTGCTGCAGATTCACATGTGTGGTATTTCGACAGTGGTGCTACAAAGCACATTACCTCACATCGTGAATTGTTTACCTCTCTCGAGTCTGTCCCTCTTGGGAATTCAATCACTTGTGCCAACAACGCCTCTTATCCAGTTCAGGGAGTTGGAAAGATTGTGCTCACTGCTGCTAATGGCAGTTCCTTCACACTTGTTGATGCACTTTATGTACCTGGGATCAAGAAGAATCTCTTGTCTGTATCCGCACTTGCTAGACTTGGACTTGTAGTCAAATTTGTGGATGACAGATGTACAATTCATGATCTCAGTTTTGGTGATGAAATTGCTGCATCTGGGCTTTTGTGCCGTGGGCTGTATAAGCTCACTTTGTATGACAAGTGTGGACAAAATTTTGCAAATGCTGTTGCAGATTCAAGGGCTATTTCAGATGCAAAACTTTGGCATGCACGTTTTGGTCATCTGAATTTTGCCAGTTTGCTGCGTTTGCAGAAATCTGATATGGTTGCTTCTTTGCCGCCTCTTGAAGCACCTGTCAAACATGTTTGTGAAGGCTGTATTCTGGGTAAAATGCAACGTTCTAAGTTTCCAAAGGATGGTTCAGTTAGGGCCACATGCAGGTTGCAGCTTGTGCATAGTGATGTTTGTGGGCCCATGCAAACTCCGTCCTTGGGCAATTACCTGTACTTCGTGACTTTCATTGATGATTACTCCAGGCATGCATGGGTATTTCCGCTTAAAGCGAAGTCCGAAGTTTTTATGTGCTTCAAACAATTTTTGGCTATGGCTGAAAATGTCTCAAAATGTACTATGGGCACCCTCCGTTCCGATCGAGGGGGGGAGTATATGTCTCATGAATTTAATGCATTTCTGGCTAGTCGTGGGATAAAACACCAATGTACAGTGCCTTATACACCTCAGCAAAATGGTATTGCTGAGAGGAAAAACAGGTCACTAACGGAAATGGCACGATGTATGGTCAAAAGTCAAGCTTTGCCGCATTCTTTTTGGCTTGAGGCCATCATGTGTGCCACTTATGTACTTAACAGGTGTCCTACGAAAGCTTTGCAGTCTATTACTCCATATGAAGCATGGCATGATAGAAAACCTTCTATTGAGCACATGCGTGTTTTTGGCTGTTTGGCATATGCTTTGGTGCCACAAGTGCAGCATAGAAAATTGGATGATAAGGCTGTCAAATGTATTTTTGTTGGTTATAGTGCTGAAAGCAAAGGTTACAGGTTGTATCATCCGCAAACAAAACGTATTCTGGTTTCACGGGATGTAGTGTTTGTGGAAGACTCTGTTCAGCCCTTGCTGTCATGTACTAGAGACAGTAATGTAAGCTCACAGGACATTTATGACACTTTGTTGCCTCTTTTCAGTGGTGGAAATACGAATGTAAGTTCCAATGAGGCAAATGTACAGCCTATGGGGGTTTCTGAAAATGTTTTAGAACAGCCTATTACTGATGCAGATGTACATGATGTACTTGATGAGGAAAGGGCTAAAAATGAGCAGGCTAGAGGTATGCCAAAATGGCTGGTGCACACTTTGCGTGACAGTAAATTGGATGCACCTTTATCTAGTCGTACTCGTTCAGGCTCTCGCCATGCATCTTATGCATCAGATTGTTATGCTTTGGCTGTGTCTAGTTTACATGATGTTGAGGAGCCTCTGTCTTTTGATGAAGCACAGAATTCAGAAAATTGGATTGCTGCCATGAAATCAGAATATGATGCACTTATAGAGAATGACACATGGACTTTATGTGATTTGCCTCCTGGCAAAAAGGCCATTGGTACGAAGTGGGTTTACAAGTTGAAACGCAAGCCGGATGGTGAGATCGATCGCCATAAGGCTCGACTTGTTGCAAAGGGTTATGCACAACAAAAAGGCATAGATTATGAAGAGACTTTTGCTCCCACTTGTCGTATGACTACTGTACGTTTTCTATGTGCATTGGCAGCTCATTTTGGTTGGGATGTACATCAATCAGACATTGTTACTGCTTTCTTGAATGGTGACATATTTGAGGAAGTTTATGTAACGCAGCCTCGCGGTTTTGTCATAAAAGGACAAGAGGACAAAGTGTGCAAATGTAAAAAGGCTTTGTATGGGTTGAAGCAATCTCCTCGTGCTTGGTATGAGAAAGCTGACACTCATTTGGTTAAACGAGGCTTTCGTAACAGTCCAACAGAAAGCACATTGTATGTAAAGCGTGAGGATGATGTATTTCTCATTGTGGTTCTTTATGTTGATGATTTGCTGATCAGTGGACCAAATGAGAGACATATTGCTGAATTTAAGGCTGATTTGAATGCTACTTTCAAGATGAAAGATTTGGGGCTGTTGCATCATTACTTGGGTATACAGTTTAAGCAGTGTGATGGTGGTATTGCCTTGTGTCAGAAAAGTTACATAGAGACATTGCTATGTAAGTTTGGACTTGAGGATTGCAAACCTATTGCCACTCCCATGGAAACAGGTTTGAAGTTGAGTCTACATGATGCTGGCGATCCTGCTGATGTCACTCTTTACCAAACTGCTGTTGGCTGCCTCATTTATGTATGCAACACAAGGCCAGATATTCAGTTTGCAGTCTCGCAGGTCAGCAGATTTATGCATAGCCTAGGGTCTAAGCATTGGCAGGCTGTCAAGAGAATTTTCCGCTACCTTAGTGGCACTTTACATCTTGGCTTGTTTTATCCCAAGGGGGGATCATTGCCGCCAGACTTACATGCTTTTTCGGACTCAGATTGGGCTGGTTGTTTTGACACGCGAGTGTCCACAAGTGGTTTTTGTTTCATGCTTGGCAGTTCATGTATATCATGGTTGAGCAAGAAGCAACCTACTGTGGCCACTTCGAGTTGTGAGGCTGAGTACAGGGCAGTCTTCACAGCTACGGTTGAGTGTGTATGGCTCAGACGCCTTATGGCTACCTTGGGTGTTGGACAGGACACTGCCAACACTATCTACACTGACAGTCAGAGCGCATTGGCAGTTGCGAGGAACCCAGTTTTTCATGCTCGCACAAAGCACATTGAGGTGCATTACCACTATGTCAGGGAGAGGCTCTCAGCAGGAGAGATCAGCTTGGCTTATGTGCCAACACAGGACAACCTTGCAGATCTTTTCACAAAGGCATTGTCTCGTGAGAAGCTTGAAGCTTTCCACAAAGCTTTGGGCTTACTCCCCTTTGTGGACTGATCCTGTCCTCAGGGCATGGCACTTCCCTTTACTCATGTGCCAGCTCTCGTTCACCGCATCACTCCAGGGGGGATTTGTTACCATATACATGTGGTAGTGATGTGTGTGAGCACACTAGGACCGCCGGGGCATTTTTTCCCTCTTTAGGAGGTTTTTTCCCCCGTGCATTGGATATACGCCCATCACTCTAGGGCTATCTATCTTTCCATTGCACACTAAGTAACACACTCTCTATTGTGTGCCTTGAGCTTCCTTCGTCTTCTCCAAGCTGTGTGTGTTTCTCTACAACCCTAATTCCAACAGCTTTCACTCTTGAGCCTTTAGCTCTCCCAAGAAAATTGTCTTTGTCAAGGAGTTCAATCTGCAAAACAAGAAATAATGAGTAATTGAAACAAACTTGAAAAAAATGAAGATTTTAGGAAGGGAGATCAAGGTGAAACTAAATCTACCTTTTGCAACTCATCCTCTGCAATGACTTTTCCTTGAAGGAGATTGCATGATCCAGTCATCTCTCTTATGTCAACATCCTTATCAACTTCCTTTAGCTTAAAGTCCCTGCCAAAAGATTAGATGCAAGCTCAACAAGTCTCTTCTCAAAATCCTCATCTTTGAGAGTAGGTTTCTCCTCTTTCTCTCTTTTCATGCATAGAGCAAGTGCATCAGGAGCACGAAGAAATAATTTATTGGATATCTGAAGATCAAGTGCCAAAAACTCCTCTTTTGACTCTTCTTCTTTGCCAATGAAATCTTTGGCCACCTCAAAAGCTTCAGAAATGGTTGCAATACAATAGTCCTCCCTCATATTAAGCAGACATTGAATATGATGGAGAGGGATATACTCTTTTCCATTGATATAGAAGTAGGAAAGGTTTGGAACAGTAAGGGAGGCCTCAGACATCTCTACCTCCTCTATGGGCTCATCAATGACAGTACTAGCTCTAAATTGAGCCACATCAGAATTTGAACTCTCTGCTCCTCAGTTGCAGCATCAATTTCCTCCTCCTCTAGAAATTCACTTTTCTCAAGCTGCAAGACTGTGGAAACATTTGTATTTGTTCCCTCTTTGTCTGTGTCTTTCACTTCATCACCCTTGCCTTGCGTATCAACTTTAAGAAACAAAAAGAAAAGAAAGGCAACTTCTTTTGGAACAAGGTTGCAAGGCTTTGAATGTAATTGACAAGAAATGGTAGGTGGACAAATAAATGGTCTTCTTAGAAAATCTTCCAAACCTCCTTGTTACTTTGCCTTTCTCAATTGAGCTGGTAGTAAATTCAGTTAGATGGCAATAAGTCTTACCATCCAAAACCAAACACTTACGCTCAACTGCCTCTTCAAACTCTTTAAATTCTTCTGACAAAAACTCCTTCAATTTTTCTAGCATCACTGCAAGATCAAACAAAGGATTGAATATTTCATATGCCTTGGTGTACACTTCCATGTCACCACCATCCATGATAGCAACCAAGATCTTCTCACTTGGGCTCTCCTCTAAAATCTCTTCACGACCTTCACTCCTGATTCGGTTGAAAAGAGTTGGAAGGAAGCAAGACCAAAACGGTGCGATAGAGCCACAACCAAGATCTTGCTATAAACTCCTATCGCTTCGTGCAGTGCACTGCTTAGGCCATGGAAGCAAAGCCCAAACGGAGCGATAGAGACATGAGCCACACTCTGCTGGCTACGGCTATCGCGTCATGTAGGTAAAACTCAAATAGAGTGATAGTGCACTGAGGCAAGCTTTGCAAGCACCCACCCTCGCGTCGTGCAGGACAAGCGTGATCGATAAGGGGAGAGAGCTCTAAAATAGAGTTGAAGTGAGAGAACTAAAGAGATTGAAAGATTAAGTTTATAGGATTCTCGTGTCGTGCGGCAGAAACTAAAAATAACACGCCAAAAAATACAAGATCAAGTTTATATAAGGAGTCAAAAAATGACCGTTATTGACACGAGCCACATGGCAAAATTTCAACGGACACTGTACTGATGGTCGGATGTATAAAAAGCTCATGTCACGTGTTCATTTTTCATCTCCCCTAAACAACACGTTCTTGTTGGAATTAGGGTTGCAGAGAAATGCACACAGCTTGGAGAAGATGAAGGAAGGTCAAGGCACACAATAGAGAGTGTGTTACTTAGTGTGCAATGGAAAGATAGATAGCCCTAGAGTGATGGGCGTATATACAATGCACGGGGGAAAAAACCTCCTAAAGAGGGGAAAAATGCCCCGGCGGTCCTAGTGTGTTCACACACATCACTACCACATGTATATGGTAACAAATCCCCCCTGGAGTGATGCGGTGAACGAGAGTTGGTACATGAGTAAAGGGAAGTGCCATGCCCTGAGGACATGATCAGTGCACAAAGGGGAGCAAGCCCAAAGCTTTGCAGAAAGCTTCGAGCTTCTCATGAGACAATTCCTTTGTGAAAAGATCTGCAAGGTTGTCCTGTGTTGGCACATTAGCCAAGCTGATCTCTCCTGTTGAGAGCCTCTCCCTGACATAGTGGTAATGCACCTCAATGTGCTTTGTGCGAGCATGAAAAACTGGGTTCCTCACAACTGCCAATGCGCTCTGACTGTCAGTGTAGATAGTGTTGGCAGTGTCCTGTCCAACACCCAAATCAGCCATAAGGCATCTGAGCCATACACAATCAATCGTAGCTATGAAGACTGCCTTGTACTCAGCCTCACAACTAGAAGTGGCCACAATAGTTTGCTTCTTGCTCAACCATGATATACATGAACTGCCAAGCATGAAACAAAAACCACTTGTGGACACTCTCGTGTCAAAACAACCAGCCTAATTTGAGTCTGAAAAAGAATGTAAGTCTGGCGGCAATGATCCCCCCTTGGGATAAAACAAGCCAAGATGTAAAGTGCCACTAAGGTAGCGGAAAATCCTCTTGACAGCTTGCCAATGCTAAGACCCTGGGCTATGCATAAATCTGCTGACCTGTGAGACTGCAAATTGAATATCCGGCCTCCTGTTGCATACATAAATGAGGCAGCCAACAACAGTTTGGTAAAGAGTGACATCAGCAGGATCACCAGCATCATGTAGCTCAACTTCAAACCTGTTTCCATGGGAGTGGCAATAGGTTTGCAATCCTCAAGTCCAAACTTACATAGCAATGTCTCTATGTAACTTTTTTGACACAAGGCAATACCATCATCACACTGCTTAAATTGTATGCCCAAATAATGATGCAACAACCCCAAATCGTTTATCTTGAAAGTAGCATTCAAATCAACCTTAAATTCAACAATATGTCTCTCATTCGGTCCAGTGATCAGCAAATCATCTACATAAAGAACCACAATGAGAAGTACATCACCCTCACGCTTTACATACAATGTGCTTTTTGTTGGACTGTTACGAAAGCCTTGTTTGACCAAATGAGTGTCAGCTTTCTCATACCAAGCACGAGGAGATTGCTTCACCCATACAAAGCCTTGTTACATTTGCACACTTTGTCCTCTTGTCCTTTCTTGACAAAACCGCGAGGCTGCATTACATAAACTTCCTCAAATATGTCACCATTCAAGAAAGCAGTAACAATGTATGATTGATGTACATCCCGACCAAAATGACCTGCCAATGCACATAGAAAACGCACAGTAGTCATACGAAAAGTGGGAGCAAAAGTTTCTTCATAATCTATGCCTTTTTGTTGTGCATAACCCTTTGCAACAAGTTGAGCCTTATGGCGATCAATCTCACCATCAGGTTTGCGTTTCAACTTGTAAACCCACTTTGTACCAATGGCCTTTTTGCTAGGAGGCAAATCACATCATGTGTCATTTTCTATAAGTGCATCATATTCTGATTGCATGGCAGCCATCCAATTTTCTGACTTCTGTGCTTTACCAAAAGACAGAGGCTCCTCTACAACATGTAAGCTAGACACAGCCAAAGCATAACAATCTGATGCATAAGATGCATGGCGAGAGCGTAAACGAGTAGCTCTAGACAAAGGTGCATCCAATTTACTGTCACGCAAAGTGTGCACCAACCATTTTGGCATACCTCTAGCCTGCTCATTTTCAGCCCTTTCCTCATCAAGTACATCATGTACAGCTGCATCAGTTAATAGGCTGATCTGTAACATTTTCAAAAACCCCCATAGGCTGTATATTTGCCTCATTGGAACTTACATTCGTATTTCCACCACTGAAAAGAGGCAACAAAGTGTCATAAATGTCCTGTGAGCTTACATTACTGTCTCTAGTACATGATAGCAAGGGTTGAACAGAATCTTCCACAAACACTACACCCCGTGAAACTAGAATACATTTTGTTTGCGGATGATACAACCTGTAACCTTTGCTTTGAGCAATATAACCAACAAAAATACATTTGACAGCCTTATCATCCAATTTTCTGCGCTGTGTTTGTGGCACCAAAGCATATGCCAAACAACCAAAAACATGCATGTGCTCAATAGAAGGCTTTCTATCATGCCATGCTTCATATGGAGTAATAGACTCCAACGCTTTCGTAGGACACCTGTTTAGTACATAAGTGGCACACATGATGGCCTCAAGCCAAAAAGAATGCGGCAAAGCTTGACTTTCGACCATACATCGTGCCATTTCCATATGTGACCTGTTTTTCCTCTCAGCAACACCATTTTGATGAGGTGTATAAGGCACTGTACATTGGTGTTTTATCCCACGACGAAGAAAAAATGCATTGAATTCATGAGACATATACTCCCCCCCTCGATCGGAACGGAGGGTGCCCATAGTACATTTCGAGACATTTTCAGCCATAGCCAAAAATTGTTTGAAGCACATAAAAACTTCGGACTTCGCTTTAAGCGGAAATACCCATGCATGCCTGGAGTAATCATTAATGAAAGTCACGAAGTAAAGGTAATTGCCCAAGGACGGAGTTTGCATGGGCCCATAAACATCACTATGCACAAGCTGCAACTTGCATGTGGCTCAAACTGAACCATCCTTTGGAAACTTAGAACGCTGCATATTACCCAAAATACAACCTTCACAAACATGTTTGACAGGTGCTTCAAGAGGCGAGAAAGAAGCAACCTGCAAACGTAGCAAACCCGCAAAATTCAGATGACCAGAACGTGTATGCCGAAGCCTTTTGCATCTGAAATAGCCCTTGAATCTGCAACAACATTTGCAAAATTTTGTCCACAGTTGTCATACAAAGTGAGCTTATACAACCCACGACACAAAAGGCCAAATGCAACAATTTCATCACCAGAACTGAGATCATGAACTGTACATCTGTCATCCACAAATTTGACTACAAGTCCAAGTCTAGCAAGTGCGGATATAGACAAAACATTCTTCTTGATCCTAGGTACATAAAGTGCATCAACAAGTGTGAAAGAACTGCTATTAGCAGCAGGAAGCACAATCTTTCCAATTCCCTGAACCGGATAAGAGGCATTGTTGGCACAAGTGATTGAATTCCCATGAGGGACAGACTCAAGAGGGGTGAACAATTCACGATGTGAGGTAATGTGCTTTGTAGCACCACCGTTGAAATACCACACATGTGAATCTGCAGCAACTGACAAGCATGCATCATGGACAACAGGATTGTAAGTGCACTCTGCACTAAAAGCCCATTCTGCATCAACATCAGCAACAAAGCCTCCTTTCACAGAAGAGTCAACAATCGCTGCATTTGTAGTGGAACCAACATTTGCAGTGGAACCACTCTCTTTCTTCTTAGCCTCTTTGGCCTTCAACTTAGGACACGACTTGATCAAGTGATCATTAGCTTTACAATAATGGCAACGCATCTTCTTTTTGCTTTTATCACCAAAATTGCCAGACGAAGTGCTGCCAACAAAAGCATCAGGAACAGAAATTTTGCCACTCGCAGCAGAACCATAAGAAGTGGCTGCATTGCTGTTACCACCCTTTCTTTGAGAAGCAATAAAAGCATGTTCAACTGCACGCTGTCTAGGCCTGTTTTTTCTGGAAAGTGACTCTTGCAATAGCAATGTGCATAATGCATCAAACATGACAACTTCTGGATTTCCTTGGGTCATAAGTCTCCAAGTACTAGCAAAAGTCTAGTAAGAATCTGGTAAGGCATCAAGAACAGTCTGCACAAGGGAATTGTCTGAAATGACTTCACCTGCAGAAATAAGTTGCTCATTGATATCCTTGACACTAGCAAGGAAAGTGTCCATACCATCTTCCTCATGCATAATCTTCAACTCCAACTCTTTACGTAGCAAAGCGAGGAACAATGGTGCGCTTCACAGACGACGCAATCAATGCATGAGCCTACGTGTTAACCCTCACGGCTCACGGACACCCCATCACCTACGACGGACGTGTATTATGTATTTGGTAGAGTCAGGTACTGGGCTTGTCGGACCAATAGGAAAAGGGTAAGAGTGATCGCCGATGAGAGGCGCACTCTAACTGGGACATTCAAGGGATTAGTTGGCTAAGCATGGGCGCCCAAGTGTGAATGGGGTGAGCTCATATAAAAGTCAACTAAACCTAAAATTCACTCATTCTCTCATTTGTGCAATAGAAGAGTGCTCTTGCTCCATCTCCATCTCCATCTTCTTCTTCTTCACCTCCTTGTGTGTGTGTGTGTGTATGTGTGTGTGTGAGAGAGGGAGAGTGTGTGTGTGCGATCGAGCATTACGAAGGCACGACGGCAGCGAAGCGGTTGAGCGCGGCACGCTTGCAGCTTCTTCTTCATCGTGGCGAGGAATCCACCACGAAGGCAAGCGTAGAGCGATGAGTGACACACCCTTTGCTCTCTTGAGCTTGCTAGTTTAGGCTTGTTGTGTGCTTGGAGCCATTTGTGGCTCGCACACGGTGTATCGGCAAGTCCCTTGCTTCGACAGTGCGGGAAGGAGCGCACATTTTTGGCGTCGTTGCCGGGGAAATGCCCTACACTAAGCTCGGTTAAGCACTTTACGCTTTCATGTGATGCAATTTCAATTGAAGGATTTGTGAAGAAGGAAGGTGTGTGGTTGTGTGGAGAAGATTTTTGTTACACTGTATTGTCTTTTTTGTTTTCTGTAAAGAGGGAGTTACAATTTTTTTGCAATGTACTGTTAGAATTAAGGTATTAGCTATGGAATGTTAGTTCTGTAAGGTTCAATGTTAGTTCTGTAGATCTGTTCAATGTTAGCTACTGTAGTACAGTGTTAGTGACTGTTTAAGCGTGAGTGACTGGGGGGCTGCACTAAAATTTTGATCAGGATCGGGATCATTTGCCCAAGCCCAAGCCCAGGCCTAGGCCTCAGTCCTCAGTCTTAATGATATATATTAGACTCACTCTTATATATATACCCTACCCCCTCAAGAGGGAATGAGAGCATGTGGGGCAAGTCGTCCACTCTCCTCCCTTCTCTTCCCACTTGCACCCGTAGACTTTCTAATTTAGGGATTCCGAGGGCATAAAGTGACCAAACGGAGGGCTGTAAAGCACGGCACATCTCTCTGACCGAGACGCTCGTTTTGAGCTATCATACGTTCTATTCTATAGCTGGGTCATAAAAAAAAGGACCAAAAAATAAAAAAATAAAAAAATTTAAGAAAAGACTTGGGTTGCAAAACACCCAAAAATACTAGGTTAGCAGCCTTCACGGGCACTCACTGACACTTCTAGGGGATCCAAGTCATATGAACCTACGCTCTAGACGAGTGTTAGAGCACGGGCATATTGGTAGTGCCTCCATTTACGCGGGCACCCATTATTCCTCCACCCTAGGTTCTGGACCTTCCGCTGGGACTCAAGGTAGCGCGACCCAAGATCCTCATATCGCGTCTAGTGATTCTTCCTCTGACTACGAAGTCATGGAGGGGTATCCTACACCAAACCCTGATAGTTCAAGTCAAGACATGCATGCCATGGGCCCACGGCCCGGGTCCAGCGTGTTTAGCCGCTTAAAAGAGACCCTTAGTAGAGCTACTCGCTCCGAACATGCGGGTAATGAAATAAATGAAGGGAGTGGGGAAGTAAATTCGTCATTCATGCCTAAAATAGACCCTATGCTTCTTGAGAGTGTGCATGTGAATGTTCCATCCACTGCACCTCCTGATCCTTTAGGACTATCTCCCTCTGAGGTTTTACTACCCGATGGTAGGAGTCTTGCCGCAGTACAAGAGATCGAACGCTATATGCAAGCAACAAGGGAGAGGGAAATTGAGAACCTACGAAGGCTAGAACAAAGTTGAGCCCTGAAAGCAAAGGCTCCTATGACAACAATCATGCCAGCCGAGCAACCGAGTGCTCTCAAGGTAGCAGTCATGGAGGGGAAAGCGATGGGGAGCAATAATGCTTCCACTTCGAGGGAAACCTCCAGCACGCCAGGCCTAGATGGGATATTCCTAAACGAAAATTGGGAGTATGACCTACAAGCAGAAGCTTTAACTGATCGGTACACAGGACACACCTATCATGTGGGTTGGTTAGATGTTCTACAATCCACATCGGGTGCTACTAGCATAGATAAGCAACAACAGAAAGTCTGTGATGTCCTCCATAGGATTGTCGAGTTAGAAAGACGGAACACAGGGATCAACATGCCTTCAACAAGCCTATTGAGATTCTTGGATACGGGAAAGGCCAACCAACCAACCCTATCACAAATGGAGACTCCCTCAGTGAGCCCCATTGATCCTCCATATGTTGTTTCGCCAGGAGCCTCAGTACAATCTGAGCCCACAAGTGGCAGCTTTACCTTCCCAGATCTAGCTCATCTTTCTCTTAATGACACTACGACTACCATGCATATCCCAGTGGTGAGCATGACAAGAAGTACACCATGGAGTTCATTTGTTAACACTGCGCCGATGCCTAGTAGCACAGTGCCCCCAACTATACCTACATGTATGTATCAATCATGTGCACCTGTCGTACCTCAGCCTCATGTAGCTCCTACACCTCCAATTATTCCAAGAGCTTACAATCCACAATGGCATTATCCAAGCTCTTATACAAGTGGAGCCATGCCATTTAATAATAACATGCCATATCAGGCACCCCCTATGCCTAGGGCCACGCCTGTAAACTTTGGACCACCGTCTGGTACACCACCATACGAAATATGGGACCCAAGAGCCGCGCGTATGCCAAGGCCAAGGCCAACTCCCATCTCACATGTGGTTCCAGGAGCACATACACCCATTATACCTGCTCAAATAGGAGATTTGGCAGCATTTGCTCAAACTATCGGTCGCTCTATTGCGGAAAACATGCGTAGTGCACCTGATAGAGAGCCTAGGAGCAAGGCAGTTCAAGTAGCTAAGCTCACACAGAAATTCAGTGGAGACGGAGATGCTAGAAAGCATATGGAGGTCTTTGAACATGTGTGCGATTCCTTGGAGGAGCACAATGAGCTACAGAAGTGTAAGGCTTTGAGTTTGACCCTAAGCGGAAAGGCTGGAGATTGGTATAGAACCTTAAGAGTAGAAGAGAAAACGATCTACTCTACTCTTAGGAGACTGTTCTTAAAAGAATACATACGAGAGGGAGTACTTTGGGGTGTAGCCTCTCAGCTCCAGAAAGCCCAACGAGAAGAAGGTGAATCCGTGAGAGACTTCATTAGTCGCCTAAAGAATTTGAATTCTCGATGCAATCCAAACAAGCGATTCAACAACAACCAATTGCTCGATAGATTCATTAGGGGACTACGACATGAAAGTATCTATAATGGCCTAGTCATTAGGGGTATCACTACTTGGGAAGCAGTCACCATGAATGCAATCCAATTGGAGGATAATTTAATGATTGCAGGAGAAAGAGTGTCCGCCGAGCCGAAGTCTAGTGGCTCGCAAGCGTCAGGGCATGAGCCAATGAAGATAAAGCCAATCGTGAAAGAGCAAACGATATCTGAGATGACTTTGGCAGATCTCACCAAGGCCATCCAAGAAAGCCTTAGGGGTAATCGTGCTCCACAAAACACTCATATGTATCCAAGAAGGGAGCAACAATGGTGCTGAATTTGCTTGGGTCCACATACTACGAGTGAATGCCCTACTTTCAGAGTAAAGTTTAACGGGACTTGTAACGCGTGTGGTAGGTATGGCCATCAAGCGAAGGATTGCCTAATGCTTAAACGCATCATGGAAAATAGACCGCCTATAGCTTGGGCAGACTCACCTCGAGTTCCTGCATTGATGCCTACCCCACCCATGGAGCAACAGTTGCCATTACAGCACATGGTCCCTAGAACCCAAAATGTGGTCCAAACCACACCGTTTCCACCTCCAGTGCTAGGACCGCAACCCCGTCATCCAAGAGTTACACCTATGAACCAAATAGGTTGCGAGTCATCTAGTACTTATGTAGATTGCGAAGAGGACATAGACTCTAGTATCACCTATGGAGTCGACATGCTTGAGGAGTGTCCCATGTACTATATGGAAGACCATTGGGGACAAATCAAACCGGTATATCAAGCTACTGCGCTAGCAGTAAGAGGCCAAAACATTAATAGTTTTGCCAGGAGACCACCTCTTCAGTGCTATGAATGTGGTGGACCACATCGAGTAGCCGAGTGCCCCATTAGAATGCAAAAGAATGCTGCACTAATGCAAATTTATGAAACACCTTTGATCCTCATCACTTGAGTGATGGAGGGTAGGTAAGATTAGTACGATAGGAGTGTTTCTGTTTTAGAGTTGAGTGATTAGCAAAGTTCTCTTTTCCCACTGATGTGCCTCCTAGAGGTATTGTTTGTGTTTCATCGTGTGTACAGGAACGTGTTGCTGTGGTTAGGATTTGGACCTTCATGGAATCTTTCTCTCGTTCACACTTCAGATTAAGCGCGACCATCAACACAAACAGGTGTTTCTTATCCATTAGCATTGCCCCTTATCTTTTTGCATCTATGTTTGTCTGCTTTGATTGTTTTTTGTAACATAATATTCAGTGCATTTTCTTAGTACTAAACATTTAATTCAATGTAATTTTTTTTCATAATCACTTGTCTATGTTTAAAAATCAAGCAAGTTCGACTAAGCTAGTTTGACCAAGTTAGGTGTTAGAGAGATCTTCTCTTAATACCATGGGGAATGCCTTCCTAATAATCAATGGTTACTTAGGTTCTTAATCCGATCTAAGCAGCATTGTGTGAAATGTACTAGGGCTTTCTAGTGGGCTTGACCCTATTGACCTTTAGCTTAAGTATTATAAAGGGAGTTTACTAGTGTGATGAGCCTAGGGAGGTGTATTAGTGTTATATGACCCCCCAAAGTTACAAAATTAAAATGATGAAAATGAACAAACAAAAAATCAAAGTGCCACATTGTAAAATCTTAAGCTGGAAGAGAAATCTCAGCTTGATTGGGTACTTCACTCACATGTATCGCCTATGGTACTAGAGCCCTAGAGGTTCCCAGTATGGGCGCTTTTTCTTGAAAAGCAAAAAACCCAAGGTATACAAAATAAGCACACACATCAAAATTGAATCACTGTGAAAAGAATTTGGGGGGTCAAAGAAAAAGTAATCAGTCAGGCGATGATTTCATGAGAAATTCCTTTTATGGTAGCTTAACTACAAGGTCTTCTAGATATAGCCTCTAGTCAGCCCTCGAACATGAATACTTGGCTCTCGCGATTAAACAACTTAATTGACCATAGAAAATTAAGAAACTTACCCATGGTATTAATATTCGATCTCTAGTGCCTTTCGACCGTCAAATTAGCGACCCCAGACTTGTTTAATTTTTTACCTTTACATCTGTTTATGCATTTGATTACATTGCAATTTAATGTTCATTGCTGACAAATTGTTTGAAATTCTTTTGCCAATCAATTTGTTTATCTAAAACTGCATATGCTTTTTAATCACTTATGAGAATGCAATTACTGTGCCAATGTTGTTTGATTTTGCAGTGACTGAAGAAGGCTAAGGACATTCATCTCAAATCCTCTTCCACCTCGACGAACGAGCTTCAACTCAATAGCTTCCGAGGACGGAATCTATATCAGGAAGGGGGGCATGTTAACCCTCACGGCTCACGGACACCCCATCACCTACGACGGACGTGTATTATGTATTTGGTAGAGTCAGGTACTGGGCTTGTCGGACCAATAGGAAAAGGGTAAGAGTGATCGCCGATGAGAGGCGCACTCTAACTGGGACATTCAAGGGATTAGTTGGCTAAGCATGGGCGCCCAAGTGTGAATGGGGTGAGCTCATAAAAAAGTCAACTAAACCTAAAATTCACTCATTCTCTCATTTGTGCAATAGAAGAGTGCTCTTGCTCCATCTCCATCTCCATCTTCTTCTTCTTCACCTCCTTGTGTGTGTGTGTGTATGTGTGTGTGAGAGAGAGGGAGAGTGTGTGTGCAATCGAGCATTACGAAGGCACGACGGCGGCGAAGCGGTTGAGCGCGGCACGACTGCAGCTTCTTCTTCATCGCGGCGAGAAATCCACCACGAAGGCGAGCGTAGAGCGGTGAGTGACACACCCTTTGCTCTCTTGAGCTTGCTAGTTTAGGCTTGTTGTGTGCTTGGAGCCATTTGTGGCTCGCACACGGTGTATCGGCAAGTCCCTTGCTTCGACAGTGCGGCAAGGAGTGCACACTACGCATCCTTTACATCCCAACGAGCTTGTTCTGTCTCGTAGGCAAAACAACTCTAATAGCAACAATCCTTGCAGCAAGACCTACAATATCCTCAACATCGCCTACATCCTTAGAACCAGGACGTACATCAATGCCCTGCACAATATTCCAGACGCCCTTTGACACAAGAACATGTTGCATCATATAATCCCACATAGGATAATTGTCCCCATCCAACCTGTCCTCAACAGCAAACATCTTGAAGACATCTGTGTTGTTGTCTGCCATGGTAAATGCTGGACCTAATGTGAAAACTGCCTGAAAATAGGAGAAACGGAGTGGGAACAACACGTGCTATATAGCACAAACCATAGAAGATTGTAAGGCACATGTTATGCAAAAAACGGCACTGACAAAAATTTTGCACAAAATGACAAAATTGCCTATGCAGACCTGCCTGTAGTGGAAACGGAGGCCGAAATGAGCTCAAATCAGAAATCTGAGCAGACTAAGCTCTAGAGCTTACTCGAAATATTTGTCGACCTGCGAATGCTCGCCAAACCTCACTGTAACCGGAGAAAGTGAGTAGGCATATGGTGGAGCAGCTGGCGACTAAGCCCGAGAGGATGTAACCTGCTTTGATACCAATTGCTGGAATTAGGGTTGCAGAGAAACATACACAGCTTGGAGAAGATGAAGGAAGTTCAGGGCACACAATAGAGAGTGTGTTACTTAGTGTGCAATGGAAAGATAGATAGTCCTAGAGTGATGGGCGTATATACAATGCACGGGGGAAAAAACCTCCTAAAGAGGGAAAAAAATGCCCCGGCAGTCCTAGTGTGTTCACACACATCACTACCACATGTATATGGTAACAGTTCGCGTCGTTGCATACTTAGCATCCTCCGCATCTCTTCTTTAATCTTATGTTGCATTTTCGTCATCAACCCATACATGCTCTTTCATGATATTTCACCTAGCCTGCCCAAGCGACGTGATAGCGAGCACTTCCAACTGTGGGAGGAGCTCTTATCGCTTCTTGCTGTATTTGTTCAAGTTCAAATCCTCACGACGCGATTGCAAGCATATCCAGATTGTCTGAGGACCGCCTGTGCGTGTCTGTCGCACGTGTCAATGCAAGGGACTTGCCGATACAGTGTGTGGGAGCCACAAATGGCTCCAAGCACACAACTAAACTAATCTAGAAAGCTCAAGGGAGAAAGGGTGTGTCACTCACCGCCCTATGCTCGCCTTCGTGGAGGATTCCTCGCCGTGAAGAAGAAGGAGCCATCGCTGCGCCGCGCTCAACCGCTTCGCTGCCACCGTGCCGTCGTCACGATGCTTGATCACACACTCTCTCTCTCTCTCTCTCTCTCTCACACACACACACACACACACACACACACACACACACACACACACATACACACACACACACACAAGGAAATGAAGAAGATGAAGATGGAGATGAAGCAAGAGCACTCTACAATTGCACAAATGAAAGAATGAGTGATTATTAGGTTTAGGCGACTTTTATATGAGCTCGCCCATTCACACTTGGGCGCCCATGCTTAGCCAACTAGGCCTTGAATGTTCTAGTTAGAGTGCACCTCTGATCGGCAATCACTCTACCCTTTTCCTATTGGACCGACAAGCCCGGTACCTGACTCTACCAAATAAATAATACGGTGTCTATCGTAGGTGATAGGAATGTGCGTGAGGGTTAACATGCCCCCCTTCCTAATGTAGATTCCATCCTCAGAAGCTATCGAGTTGAAGCTCGTTCATCGAGGTGGAAGAGCCTTTGAGATGAGTGTACTTAGTCTTCACTGCAAAATCAAACAACATTGGCACAGTAATTGCATTCTCATATACAATTAAAAAGCATATGCAATTGTAAACAGACAATTTGATTGGTAACAAAATTATAAACCATTTGTCAACAATAAACATTAAATTGCAATATAATCAAACGCATAAACAATTGTAAAGATAAAAAATTAAACAAGTATGGGGTTGCTAATTTAACGGTCAAAAGGCACTAAAGATCGACTATTAATACCATGGGTAAGCTTCTCAATTTTCTCTGGTCAATTAAGTTGTTAATCGCGAGAGCCAAGTATTTCATGATTGAAGGCTGATCAAAGGCTATACCTAGAAGACCTTGTAGTTAAGCTACAATAAAACGAATTCTCATGTAATCATCGCCTGACTTATTTACTTTTCTTTGACCCCCCAAAGTCTTTTCACATTGATTCAATTTTGATGTGTGTGCTTATTTTGTATGCCTTGGGTTTTTTGCTTTTCAAGGAAAAGCGCCCACATTGGGAACCTCTAGGGATCTAGTACCATAAGCGATACATGTGAGTGAAGTACCAAATCAATTTGAGATTGCTCTTCCAGCTTAAGATTTTTCATTCTGGCACTTTGATTTTTTGTTTGTTCGTTTTTAGCATTTTAATTTTGTAACTTCGGGGGGTCATATAACACTGTTACCCTCCCCAGGCTCATCACATTAGTAAACTCCCTTTTTAATACTTAAGCTGAAGGTCAATAAGGACTAAGCCCACTAGAAAGCCCTAGTACATTTCACACAATGTTGCCTTAATTGGATTAAGAACCTAAGTAACCATTGATTATTAGGAAGGCATTCCCCATTCTATTAAGAGAAAATCTCTGACGCCTAGCTTGGTCAAACTAGCTTAGTTGGACTGCTTGATTTTTAAATCGAGACAAGTGATTATGACAAAAAATTACATTGAATTCAATGTTTGATACTAAGAAAATTTGTTGAATATTATGCTACCAATCACAATTAAAGCAGACAAGCATGGATGCAAAAAAGATAAGGGGCAATGCTGATGGATAAGAAACACTTGTTTGTGTTGATTATCGCGCTTGATTTGAAGAGTGAGTTGAGATAAAGATTCCATGAAGGTTCAAATCCTAACAACTGCAACACGTTCATGTACACACTAGGAAACACAAAGGAGGCACATTAGTGGGAAGAAAGAACTTTGCTAACCATTAAACTCTAAAATAGAAACACTCCTATCGTACTAATCCTACCTACCCTCCATCACTCAAGTGATGAGGATCAAAGATGTTTGATGACTTAGGTTTCTGTTTTAGTGTACCGGATGTGAATGTGTAGGTCTGGGTCAATGTTTTGACTTTTATTGTGCATACTTGTTTGCTAATTGCTCTTGCTCTTTAATTTTTTTTCTTTTCTATGAGTATAAGGCTTTATATATACATTCCCTAAGATTGGTGATTGAGAGGTTAGGGAAAGAAGGGTAAGAGGGAAATAATTCAATAGACTGATGTGAATGAAGACTTTCCCCCTTTCTTGGGTAGGTCATACTGTTTGAAATGTGCTCGTCACCCTTTGAAACCAATTGTTACAGTTGGTAATAGGTGAGGATTTTTGCCAGTAGTCTTCTATTACCTTAGGTGCCTCGTCGAGTTGCAAGGGTGGTAAGGTACTCTCCCAGGATCGAACTTGAAGTGGTTCATTAGGTGATTCTTGAACACTGGGAGGTGTGGATTCCTTTGTAGCTTCATGGAGGTCCACTATTGTAGGTGGAGGATGTGGAGAAGTTTTTACCTCTATGGATGCATTATGTGAGGAGCTAGAAGCTTCATGGGACTCCCCCCTTCCTGAGCTAGGTGGAACAAATTGTTCTTTCTTCGGTACCCAAACTAGCTTTGGAGTGGGTGTGTAGCATTTTGTGATTTTTTCCTTTCCACGATTTGTCAATTCGTTTGGGCTCACATGGGTCAGGTGACATGTAAGAACACAATTTACGTTTTGGCACCCATATTTGATCATTTCCTTCATATAGCCTTGGGCTTCCAATAGTTTTTTTGGAATCCAATGCAACGTTTCTTTACATTTCTTGGGGCAAGTGGGACATCTCTTACCAGGCTTCTATCTTTTAGCACTAGCTATGGTCGCTAAAGAAGCTTTAGGGACCCACTTGTATGTTTTCTTTGTTATATGAGGATGAGTCTTGTCAGAAGCTATATGCATTGCTTCTAGCATATTTAAGGGTACGAGTGGTGGCATTTCATCCCCCTCAGGTGTTACCCAGGTTGTCCCCTTGTTTCCCTAAGTGTCTATGGTTGCCGCTGTTGGGCGCATTTTTGACACCCCGTTTTTTGTAAATTTGTACATATGGACATGACGCCCGATGTCAAAAGGGTGTGTGGGCTTTGGTTTTGTGAGGTTTTTATCTTGCTTTAGCAAGCACATGTACATGCACTGCAAGTCGCTAGTCTAGTGACAGCTGTCGGGCTACTTACTGTAAGTGCCCTTGAGTGAGTTTTTTGAAGTGAGCCTTGTATATAACCAAAACTCATGTACAAACTTAAAAAAAGTTCAGCAAAACATCAGAAATTTTCAGGTTTTAGCTCATTGTGTCTCCTTGGTGCTTTTGGCTGCAGATTTTTGCCCCGACTAGCCTTCTCTACGTGTAGTCGTGCTGGGACAGCTTTCTGTTGGTGTCAATTTTTCTCATGGCGGCGTATGGAATCAATTTTGGTCATCTTAAGCTTTCTTGCCAGTCATTTTTCAAGCTTTATCTCAAACTTTAAAGTGCCCCAATTGGAGTTGTGCTCTTCAGGTTACGACTAGTTCTCTGCAGGTTATGGCTATGGTAGCCTAGTGACAAATTGTGTGTAGACAGATTTGGAGGGCATGTATCTATGAATTGTGGAATTGATATTGAAGTTATGGGTTTGTGATGCTTGATTGTGAAAGGAGAGGCTCTTGTATTCATCTGAATTGGTCGGCGTGTGCTGTAAATCCGTGCTTTGACAGGGTTTTGCTCCTATGTGACATAGTCTCTTGGGTGGGCGACGGCTAGTAAATTCCCAAGGGTCAACTCCTATTGGACTTGTGGTGTTTCAAAAGGATTTGGAAAAGTTTTTTGTGTCTTGTAGTTCTCTTTCAACGCTCTTGGGTGACATCACTATAGAGGTGTCTTAGTTTGCTTGTTTCCCAACAGTGTTTTGGTGCCCGCCACCGAGGAATCGCTTCAAGTTACCTTCAGTTTACAGGTTTTGAAGGCATGGCGTTTAATTTTCCAGAGTTTAGTGGGAAATCAAATGAAAGTTCCAAAGCTTTCATTGAGAGAATGGAGTTTGCTTGCGTACTTGCTGACAAGCAAGACCCAACGTTGGTACTACGAATCTTCTACTTCTGTTTGAAGGGAGATGCTAGGGAATGGTTGGAAGGCTACGAAAAGGAGCTACAATCAGCCCAACCTCCTCAAGTTATGACTTATGAAATGGTAAGGCATGCTTTTCTTACACACTTTCAACAGGTGGAAGACCCACAAAAGGTATGGCAGTCTGTTCAAGGCTTAGTACAAGATGAAGGCCAAACCATAGAAGACTTTGTCAAGGCATTCAATGCGTTATGGGAAAAGTGGTGTACATCTTTGGGGGCTGAAATTCCTCCAGCCATGTTGAAGAAGGACAGGTTTCTTGCAAGCTTGAGGAGTAACCTACGCTTGAAGGTAGAGCTTAAGCAACCAAGGACCTTTGAGGAAGCAGTTGAAATTGCAAAGAATAAAGAGTGGAAAGCAGAGCGTCTTCATCAACTTGGAATCAATGTCGAGCCAAAGCTTGAAGTGAAAGAGGTAGAGCAACCAAGGGTCCTCATTAGGGAGCCAACTTATGATCAACAAGCTTCTCATGATGTGAATGCCTTTCGCAAGAAGATGCAAGAGGTTGTAGGTCTTATGAAGAATCTTAGTGTGCATATGATGGGAGGTGGAAGAGGTCAAAGTTATGGATATGGACGTGGTTATGGAAGCAATGAGGGTTATATAGGTGGTAGAGGAAGAGGCATGGGTGGAAGAGGGGATATGTTTCAATGATACAATTGTGGTGAATGGGGTCATAAAAGCCCTCAATGTGACAAGCCAAAGAGAATGGGTGGCGACATGTTTCCTCTTCCTCCACAAATTCCTTCTCGAGCTCAAGATTATGGTATTGAGATTAAAGGGGAAGCAAGACCAAGTGGATTGACAGCAGAAGAGAAGGGCAAAACAAAAGTGGTAAGCATAATCCGTTTGGAGAAGAAAGAGGATGATTTGGGAGCTATGGTCATGCCTGTAGGTAAGAGGGTTACAAGAGATCATGACATGAGTGATGCAAGTCCCAGCCATAAAAGAGGGAAACAAGTTGAAACAGGTACAGGTAAAGAGAAGAAGAAGAGAAAGCCCAGGAAACATTACAATGCATCCGAATTTCCTTTGGGAGAAGGGAAACCAAATTATAGTTTAAGGGCTGATTTGGTGGGTAGAAAGGCTGATGTTACCTTTGGGCAACTCATGGAGATGTGTCCCAAGTTAAAGAGGCAATGGAAGCACGTAGTCAACCCCATTAAGAAGGAGCCTACAAGGGGGTCAGTGAGAGTCCTATCTTTGAATGAGATACCTGATATATGCCCTACTATGGATGCATGGCATAAGAGGAAGTGCATTGGAGAGGCTTATATTGATGGAGGTGCACAGGTATGTGTTATTACTCAAGATTGTGTATCGAAGTTGGGACTCAACATGGTGAAGAATTTAGGTTTTCGCATAAATCTTGCCAACCAATCAAGGGTAAGGTGCTTGGGAGTTGTAAAGGACTTGGAGGTGGATGTATTTGATGTTAAAGTGCTGGTCAATTGCCATGTTATGCCCGCGGGTATTGGTGCTTTTCCTCTTATCCTTGGAAGACCATGGTTACAGGCAACCAAAGCTATACAGAATTGGGGACATGGTACCATCACTCTCTACAATAGAAGGGGTGATAAGAAAAGGTTTGACATGGATAGCAAGCAATCTTTGGATGCTGATTTTGATGAGAAAAGTGATAAAGAAGAGTACTCCAGTGAAGAAGAAGACAATGGGGACGATGGCAGTGAAGTGGAAGATAGCAGCGATAGCGATCTAGATGTTTCCTCCTTGTTTCTTAAAGAAGAGCATGATGAGAAACGAAGATTTCTTGGCCTTATGGAGAATGAGGATATCTCTGGTCCTTATGAGCAAATTGAAGAGCTGATGCAACCCAAAGTTCAACCTAATGTCAAACAGGAGTTGATACAAGGTATGTTGTCTCCTGACTTGACTAGTCATGAGAAGGGTGAGTACCTACATATGATACAACAATTTCCCCATTTATTCATCACTTCTTATGAGGAAATTAGAGGCTTTAAGGGAGAGGAAATCCACATTCCAATCAAGGAAGGAGCTCAGCCCGTACGCCAAAAGCTAAGGAGAATGGGACAGGTACAACTTAATGCTTTAAAGGAAGAGGTAGACAAGCTTCTTGAAGCAGGTTTCATATGTCCTATGAACACTGCAGAATGGGTGAGTCCTATTGTTGTCACACCCAAGAAGGATGGAAAGTGGAGGATATGTGTTGATTTTAAGCCTCTAAATGCAGCCATGAAGAGCGATCCTTACCCCGTTCCTTTCATAGATGACATACTTGATTCTATTGCACGGCATGAGAGGTATAGCGTATGTGATGGATTCTCTGGATATTTTCAGCTCACCTTGGCTTTGGAAGATCGAAATAAGACCACATTTATCACGCCATGGGAATGTTTTTGTTATTGTGTGCTTCCTTTTGGTCTTATGAATGGCTGTGCGTGGTATCAAAAGCTCGTCAACAAGGTGTTCTCTCCCTTTCTTGGCAAGTTTGTGAAGGATCTTATTGATGACTTTTGTGTTTATAGCTCTAGAAAGGATCATTGTGCAAAGCTTGGGATGGCATTGAAGCAATATGATGAAAGTGGAGGTCAACTCAACCCAAAGAAGTGTCATCTTGCTCAACCAAGAGTGAAGTTTTTGGGGCATATGATCTCAGAGAATGGGATTGAAGCGGATCCTGACAAAGTGAAGGCTTTGGTGCTCCTCCCATCACCTAAAGATACAAAGCAACTTTCTACTTTTATTCAAAAGGTGAAGTATATGGCAAGGTTCATTCCTTTGTCCTCTCAACTTCTTTATCCTCTACAACAAGTAGCAAGGTTGGATCCTCTACAATGGACAAATGAATGTGAAGAGGTTTTTCAAGGTATCAAAGAGGTTCTTGGTTCTCTTCCTGCTATGCAAGCTCCTAATTTGGATAAGGAGTTTTATGTGAATCCATCAGTAGGTGAGGATGCTATTGGAGCTATGCTTCTTCAACGAGGTAACAATTCTCACTACATGAAGCCTATCTATTGTGCTAGCAAGGTGAAGCTAGAGGTGGAAAGAGGCTATACTGAGGTGGAGCTCATTATGGTAAGCGTGATTTATGCATGTAGAAGGTTTAGGCACTACCTTCTCCCTAGACCATTCACATTCCTCACTAGCTACACTCTTCTACCTTAATTGGTGAATAGCCCTACTTTGTCAAAGAGGCTCATGAAGTTGATTGTGGAGCTACAGGAATTCCAATTCTTTTTTCTTGTTGAGGAGAGTACAAGGGCTACATTGGCTGATTTGCTTACCTATAAGGAAAGCCCTCTTCTTCTTAAGGAGGATGCAGTGAAGAAGCAACACATGGAAGCTCCTGACATAGACAATGCCTATCTATTGTTTTTTGATGGCTCTTACAGGAAAGCGCATGGTGAAGCTTCAGGAGGTGTGGTAATCTATGATCCTCAAGGTGCTTTGGTAACTAAAAGGAGTTTGAAGCTTACAACACAAAGCAACAATGAAGCTGAGTATGCTACTTTGGAGAAAGGTCTCAACCTTTGCCTTGAGCTTGGCATCCGTCGTGTGAGGGTAAGAGGCGATGCTCTTTTGGTGGTTAAGCAAGTACTTGGGGTGTGGCAAAGTAAGAATCCAAGGCTGAAAAATATGTGTTTTCAAGTGAAGAATCTGCTTAAGCATTTTGAAGCTTGGAGTTTAAGGCATGTGGACAGGTCTCAAAATGAAGAAGCACATGGTGCAGCGCAAGCTTCAATTGGGCAATTGTATGTGATAAGGGCTGATTCTCCTCTTTATTTGGGAAGGGAAGCTTTAGAGAGGGAGGAATAGTTTCTACAAACAGGTATGCTTCCATCAGAGTTGGAGAAGTAAAAAAAGTACGCCTTCCTACATCGTGCCAAAAGGTATGTGCTACTTGGTGATGCCTTGTATATGAAGGGGGCTGATCTTGTGATGAGAAAAGTGCCTTGGAAAGAGGAAATTTACAAAATTTTAGAGGAGAATCATGAGGGTTCTTGTGGTGGTCACTTTGCTTCAAAGATCACTTCTTGCAGGAGGGTTATGTGTGGCCAAGTGTTCAATGTGATGTTCATCATTGGTGCAAGTCTTGTAAAGAGTGTCAAAGCATGGCAAATAGGGTTCTCAAATCAGAAATTAGAGGCACCATTGTGGCTTATGATGTGTTTGAGAAGTGGGGTATTGATGCAATAGGTTCTCTACCTATGATAGCTAGAGGCAAATGTTACATACTTACTGCTGTTGACTATCTATCCAGGTGGGCCGAAGCCAAAGCTGTTAAGCACATCACGAGTAAAGATGTTTCCTTATTCATATATGAAGATATTTATTGCAAATTTGGCATGCCATTGGAGTTTCTTTCTGACAAGGGTCCAGGTTTCATGGGAGAGTTGGTGGATTATCTATGTGAAAAGCTTCATGTGCATCGCAGGTTTACTACTCCATATTATCCCCAATGCAATGGCATGAATGAAAGATTTAATGGAGAGCTCATAAGGATGCTTACAAAGATGACAAGAAACAATGTGAAGACTTGGGATTTAGAGCTACCTTGTGCTCTATGGGCTTATAGGACTGCCATCAAATCAGGTACTGGTTTTTCTCCCTTCCATCTAGTTTTTGACAAAGAGGCTTTACTTCCTGTTGAGGTGGAGATACCAGCCTTGAAGATGATGCTAAAGCTTGAAGAAGAGCCCAATGATGCATTCAAGGAAAGACTTTTATATTTGCAATGTGTACAATTGGATAGGGTGTTAGCTTTTGAGCATTATGAGCAAGTCTTGAAGAAGAATCAAGCAAAGGCAAATGAGAAGGTAAAGAACAAGGACATCAAGAAGGGTGACAAGGTGCTTCGTTACAATAGTAAGCTTGATAGCACTTTTCAAAATAAATTTCAAATCAAGTGGCAAGGTCCTTTCTTGGTCTTAAACAGGTTTCCAAATGGCACATATCAGCTTGCTGACTTGGATGGTACCCCACATAAAGCACGTGTGAATGGCTACAGGTTGAAGAAGTATATTGCTAGGTTGATGACTGTGATTGAGGATGAGCCTTCTTTTGAAGAATTTTCTGGTCATGTTTCTAATTATGAAGATGAAGTGAAGACTCCCTCATGTGGTTTACAGTATCTCTTTTGTGCTGCTGATCATGAATGATCTAGCAGGCTGGGGTGTGGCAAACTATGTTGGGCGCATTTCTGACACCCCGTTTTTTGTAAATTTGTACATATGGACATGACGCCCGATGTCAAAAGGGTGTGTGGGCTTTGGTTTTGTGAGGTTTTTATCTTGCTTTAGCAAGCACATGTACATGCACTACAAGTCGCTAGTCTAGTGACAGCTGTCGGGCTACTGTAAGTGCCCGTGAGTGAGTTTTTTGAAGTGAGCCTTGTATATAACTAAAACTCATGTACAAAATTAAAAAAATTTCATCCAAACATCAGAAATTTGCAGGTTTTAGCTCGTTGTGTCTCCTTGGTGCTTTTGGATGCAGATTTTTGCCCCGACTAGCCTTCTCTACGTGTAGTCGTGCTGGGAGAGCTTTCTGTTTGTGTCAATTTTTCTCATGGCGGCGTATGGAATCAATTTTGGTCATCTTAATATTTCTCACCAGTCATTTTTCAAGATTTATCTCAAGCTTTAAAGTGCCCCAATTGGAGTTGTGCTCTTCAGGTTACGACTAGTTCTCTGTAGGGTTATGGCTATGGTAGTTTAGTGACAAATTGTGTGTAGACAGATTTGGAGGGCATGTATCTATGAATTGTGGAATTGATATTGAAGTTATGGGTTTGTGATGCTTGATTGTGAAAGGAGAGGCTCTTGTCTTCATCTGCATTGGTCGGCGTGTGCTATAAATTCGTGCTTTGACAGGGTTTTGCTCCTATGTGACATAGTCTCTTGGGTGGACGACGGCTAGTAAATTCCCAAGGGTCAACTCCTATTGGACTTGTGGTGTTTCAAAAGGATTTGGCAAAGTTTTTGTGTCTTGTAGTTCTCTTTCAACGCTCTTGGGTGACATTACTATAGAGGTGTTTTAGTTTTCTTGTTTCCCAACACCGCTAAGTGGACCCAATCCACATTGTCCGACTCGGTGATCCCAAGCAGTACATCCATATAACGAGAATCTTTCCCAACATCAATGTCCGCTTTACACGTGTAACAATACCGCAATGGGGCCGAGTGAACTATGTGCCAGATCTATGATCAATTATAAACATGTTTCCTAGGGGATGTGCTCAACCAGTTACAAGATGCACTTGAATGACAGAATCTTGGAACTGCAAGTAGACATGGTTTTTAGACCACTCATGCACCATTTTTGCTTCCCTCATGAAAGGACGTCCTAAGATCATCTCCGATGCCATAGTGTGCTTGGAGAAATCCATAAAAAGAAAGGTAATTCTTATTTTATGGCCAAAGACCTTGATCTTGAGATCTTCTAGCATCCCAATAGGTTTAACAATAGACCCATTGGCCATCTTCACTACTATGGTTGTGGTCGCAAGGTGAGGTCTTCCCATAGTTTCCCAGCAAATTTTAGTCACAATGCTAACCCCAGTGCCACCATCAAGGATTCCCTTCACAGTTAATCCCTTAGTAGTGATTGGTATGGTCGCATTGGATTCATCACCCTCAAAGTATTGTCCCAACTTGTTAACATGTATTTCTACCACAAGGTTCTCATCTAGGTTGGGTTGTGGATCTAAGTGTTCCTCCTCTATTGGCATCTCCCCAGCTCCATCCATCCGTGCAAATTGTGGTAGCCCAAACTTTGGTTCTCCATTGAGGAAGGCTCGAAGAACTGAGACTAGCTCAGGGTATTTATATAGTTTGGACATGATGGTGGTTCTAACTTCTGAAGACATGAAATCCATCAATTTGGCAATCTTTAATGGCACCTTTTGGGCTTCAGTCCCTTGATGTGGGAAGATGGGATCTCCATTTCTTTGATAGGATCAGGTAGTCCCTCTGTAAACATTCTTTCCATCAAGAAGTGAGTACGCCCACTTTCCCATGACTTTAAGTCACTTTCTTCTTGGATGACACTAGGTATGGCTAAGGGTCTATGGACTTGGTGAGGTTGTTGTTGTGTAGGGAACACGGTGTTTATAATCTGGATCTACCTAGGTGCTGGTTCTAGATCCCTTTTGGGTACCATCTACCAAACTCCTTAATTGCTTGACTCGCTCGATCTCCTTTGTAGGGTTTGGAGAAGTTCCTATCTTCTTCTTGGATCCTGACCATTGTGGCTCATGAAGATCTTCCTTGTTGGTTTCTATCTTAGTGGTCGTTTTGGTCTCCATGGTTTCACCTGAATCAGAATCCTCTTCAGCATCGTTCATATATACGGGATTGTCACGAGTCCCTATATTGGTCTTTGAACTAGAGTCTCTGACTTCGTTGCTTTTTGCGTTCTCTTCCTTCATGTTTTCTTCTTTTTCTGAGATTGGGTAATTGATGCTGTGTCTCTTTTCTCAAGAATATAATTTTTGTTTTTGGAGCATCGATCGTGTGAGTATGTTTAATGGTACCACATGTGTACTTTGTAATGGCTCCTCGGTAACCTCAATCAAGTTTAATGGCGTGATCTTTGGTGCATATGGATTCTTTGGACATTGAGCAATCAAATGATCTATGCCACATCGATTACACATGAGTATCGACATTGTAGACATGCTCACTTGATTGGTTTGCATTAGTGTGGTGTTCTTTTGTAGCCTAATAGGACACTCCGCCACACGATGTGGACCTCCACACTCATAGCATTGAAGAGGTGGTCTCTTAGCAGCATAATTATATTTTGGCCTCTTACAGCAAGAGCAGCTACTTGATAGACATGTTTAACTTGTCCCCAATAGTCCTCCATGTAGTATTGTGGACTTTCTTCAAGTGCATCCATCCCATAGGCAATATTAGGGTCTATATCTTCCTCACAGCCTTCCAAACAAGCAATAGATGACTCACAACCCACTTGATTCACAGAAGCGATTCTCGGATGTGGTGGTTGCGGTCCTAGTACTGGAGATGGTAAGGGTGTTGTTTGAACAACATTTTGGGCCCTAGGGACCATGTGTTGTGACGTTTGTTCAAGAGGTGGATCTGGCATCAATGCAAGCACTCGAGGTGTGTCTGTCCATGCTAAGGTTGGTCTATTGGCCATCACGCGCTTAAATACTATGCAATCCTTAGCTTCATGACCATGCCTCCCACAGGCATTGCAGTTTCCATTGAATTTTACTCTAAAAGTAGAGCATTCATTGGTACTATGCGGTCCATAGCATACTGGTACGTTTCGTACGGTGTTGTGCCATGTGGCGGTCCAAAGTTCATACGTGTGGCCTAGGCATAGCAGACGTCGGATGTGACATGCTAAGGCTAGCCGTTATGGTCCCATGGAAATAAGAGCTTGGGTGTTGTGGTTGTGGAGCATAGGTAGATGAAACAATGGGAGGGGTAGGGACTACATGAGTACAAGGACCTATAGGTATATACGATTGGTACACACTTGTAGGTACTGTTGCAGGCATTGAGCTACCATGTAGTGGTGGTAAAGCTTCGGTGAAGCTCGGATTCCTGACACGGTCGGCAAGTACATTCACCACATACATTCTCTGTGTATTATCGGCAGAAAATCAGAAATTTTATAAAGCATCTCAAGGGGAGTTCAAAGTGACGTTATTTCTCAAAATCGATTACGGTCGAACGAAATTCTACCCATAATCGCTTCGGATACAAGGGATTAAGGAATTCCGTACACGATGGACATTTCAGATCGGTTTCCACTTGGATAATATCGACTTCGACGGGATTAGCAAGGCTAATTAAACTTTGTACGTGCTCTCAATCTCATGTATTTTTTTGACTGTTCCTTTCACTGCACTGTGTCGCCATGGATTCAGATATAGCTTAGTTGTAACTTGTCTTGAACTAAAAGATTAATCACATGTAGTGTAGTAGGTGCATGCCCGACGCACGACGTGCCCGTCCACTTTGCAAGTTAGGGGACCTCTTTCCCAAAAGGCACACTTGTAATTGAAATTTGAGACACACACAACACAGCCTACCTACAGATTATGAGAGTATAGGAGGACCGAGGTTATGCCTGCTTGAAAAGCGAGTTGTTGTGCTAGACTGCTAGTTGTAGGCAAGGCTAGAGGGTGGACACAAGCTGAAGTTACTTTCTTTTTTTTCCAACAAAGCGGTGAAAGTTATATTAACAGGAGAAACGGGACAAAATTACAGTGTAGCAATATGTGCACCATGAGACACCAGTATTCCATGTTCGAGACCATGCCCATACCAGGGAGACTCTCCCTTTACAAAACAGATTCATAAAGTTCTTTTAACTAGATCCAAAACAGCTAAGGCCGAACAAGCTGAACATAAACATCTTAACAGTCATCAGTCCTTAAGAGAGTCGATCATTCCTTGAATCTTCTCAATGAAGCTTTTGGCTTTGAAAATGACCTCAAAAGCCGCACGGGAGGATTCTAGGTTCGCAGCTAGCATATTCTTGATTTCAGCTAACTTCTTTTTATTAATGGGGAGCTTTAGATCCTCTGCCTCCAAAAATAGGTGAGCTTTTTTTGCATCCTTGATGATCCACTTCCTTAGATAGTAAAGGTTGGCTTCATTGACTTTAGTTTTGAACACCTGTAGATTGAAGTCCACAAACAACACTTTCAGGCTAGGAGCCCGGTAAGCCACATTAAACACATGACAGTTTCTCAATTTCTAGATAATCCATAAAAAATTTACCCTAGTGCAGTTCCAAAAGCAGGCAGAACACCGACAGAGTCGCCTAGTAGAAGTTGTCTCCAAGACACAGGTTGTTTGAGCACAACAGTTAATGGGGATAGAATGAAGTAGACTAAGGACATTTTAGAAATAAATGAGAAATGGACTCCACTTCTACATTGCATATGAGACAGATTCCTGTGGATAGGCATGCCTTGAGACTTTTCTCCCCTGTCCAAATGGCTTTGTGGAGAATGAGACACAGGAGGACTGATTTTTTTGGTTGAATTGAAGCGTCCCAGATCTTTTTGAATTTGAAAATCCATTGCCTCCTGTTTAGACTGACGTTAGAACATTTGTTTAAAGTGCTATGTAGTGAGGGGGTGGTGTCACCTAGCACCAATTGTGGGTGTTAGAGTTTGAACCCACCTTTCCAACCAAAGGCAGTGAGTGGGACACAATATTTTAAGAGAGAGCTTCCAAAGAACACCCCAAGTGGTAATACCTTTGTTATGACATCGAAGTGCCATCCTTATCTGAGTGTTAGAGATAGGAGGTAGGGGGGAGAGAGGCCACCAAATGGAGCCATATTGCCGTAATGCATTAGCTATGTTATTCCCCCAAAAGATAGATAGATTAGTCCTTGCCCTATTCCAGGCCACAGAGATACCAATAGGTCTGACCCTTTAGCCTCGATGGGGAAAGGGCCCAAAAAAAATAGTGATCCAACTCATTTCTGCCATGGCTTCTAGCTAGCCAGAGCAAAGTTATTTATTTTCCTAAACAAGAGGAGCATCCATTCTTGACTGGTATCTTCTAGGGCACGGATGAGGAGTTTGACAGTGATTTTATCTACCCACTTGTTTGATTTTTTTCACTCCTAGGCCCCCTTTTACAACAGGAAGACAACAAATATCCCACCGTACTTTGGCTGTAGCTTTCTTAAACGGATCACCTCCCCAAAGGAAGCTCCCGTAGTATTTGCTTATGACACTCAGATGAGAGTCAAGAGGATGCTAGCAAATGAGAAAAAACAAAATATAAGTTGAAAGAAAATGATTAATTACAATGACTCTTCCAGCTAGTGAGCCCTTGAAGCCTTTCCATCTTTCCAGCAACTTGGCCCTGAAACATTCTAGCACCCAATCCCAGGTTTGTCTTAGGGAGACCTTGAATCCAAAGGGGATGCCTAGCAGCCTAAAGACTTCACCCTCTTTAATAATAGAGCATCCTTGATTGAGAATCCAACCCGGCAGCAGGGACTGAGAGGATCTGATCCCTTTCTTGTTGTGATTGATTCAAGAACCACAAGTAGAGCAAAAGATTTCCATTGCCGACCAGAATTCTAGCAGCGAGTTATCATTGTTGCTTAGCAAGGCATTTGTGTCATCAACAAATTGAGAAAGACATTGTTGGTTGTCACTGTTTGGCAAGGGAATACCTTTAATAATACCCTATGCCATCTTCCATTTGACCAGGCAGTTGAGGCCATCTGCACTAACAGCAAACAGAAGGGGGGTCAAGGGGCAGCCCTGTCTAATAGACCTATTGAGCGCAAAGTATTCAGATAGAGCTCCATTAGGAGAGAATCTCGCTCTAGCATGTGCAAAAAAAGTGGTTACATATCGGATCAACCCCTTTCCAAAGCCCATCTTTTCCAGCCTAAGTAAGATAAAGGACTATTCGAGGTGGTCATAAGCTTTGTCAAAGTCAATTGATGAATACATAATCCAAACCCAAGTCTTCAGCATATTTGATTCCTTCCCAGAGAGCAATGACTGCCTCAATGAACCTCCTTTCTTTTATAAAGCCTTCTTGTTCTGAACAAATCCATTTCATAAGGATGGGGGTTATCCGAAGAGCAACCACTTTGGCAAAAAATTTATAGTAGGTGTTGAGCATCGTGAGAGGTCTCCAATTAGACAGGTTTTCCTTGGCAACTTTCTTATGCAAAAGTTTGATCCCCATGTTGACAGAGAACGGGAGAGCCTGGTACCTAAAAGCTTCGTCCCAAACTTTCAAGAGGTAGGGGGCAAGGGTGTCTTTAAACATTTGGAAAAACTCCAACGGTAGGCCGTCTATGCCAGGAGATTTGTTAAGAGCCAGTGACTCGACTGCAGCCTTGATTTCCGAAATTGAAAAGGGGAGATCAGCTCGGAAACTGTCTTCTCGAGGGATCACCTTCTATCTAAATTTCCAAATTTCTTCTCTAGCTTGAGTCACTTGAGGGGAGATAATTTCCTTGGGACTGAACAATGCTTTGAAGTGGGTCCGAGTGAACTCAAGATTTTAAGTTTCATTTTGGATGGAGGCATCGGATGCCACAAACAGCGGGGAGGACTCATGGATTTGCTTTTTGTTAAGGATTTTGAACATCTGCTTAGAGGGCTTGTCAATTTTTCCTGCCCACTATTCTCTAAAGAAGATGGATGAATGTTTGGAGGCAATGTCTTCTTCATTTTTGAGTTTGGCTTGTAGGTCAGTTATTGAGGACCGAGTAGACTTGCTCTGGGTGGCCCTGCTTCTAAGAGAAGGAACGAGTTGTAGATAAGATCCCTACGAGATCGACGTATTTGAGAGATTTCCTTGCAAAATTTTGACAGACAGCTCTGAGTCTCCTTGACGGTTGAAGACCAAGTTGCTGCTGGTCTCTGCTCTAGCAAAGTTATATGTCCATATTCTTTCCATTGCAGCTTGAACAATGGGGAGGTGGAACAAGGAAGGGTCTATGTGGAACCACTGGTTCCTAATCTTGTTCGCTTTTTGGTCGATGACAGTGGTCACTGGGTAGTGATCTGTTGATTCTACTCTTGATTCTATTGAAGGAGTTAGACAACGGAAGAGATACATAGCAGCGGTCCAGTCTTGCTTTTCTAGCCAGACTCCCTCTGGAATAGTTCTGCCATGAGAAAACTCATGTCTCTCCACTTTCCCACAGCTCTAAGAGGTCCTTCATCTTGTCCCGGACCACCTTCTCTCCACCATTGATGACCATGCCTTTACCTAGGAATCTGTCACGCGGGTTTTCGACCATATTGAAGTCCCCAACGAGAAGATGTCCCCCTTTAAAATAGAGAGATCAAACTACATTTGAGTTCTTTGTGCTGACGAACCTGCTGCATAAACCGAGACTAAAGTGGCTAGAAATAGGGCATAGCTGGGGACTGCTACCCAGTGCTCCCCCCCCTAGCACCCTAGGATTCTGAGGGAGCCACCCAACAGGGATACCTAAAGCAATGCCTCCCCCGAGAGTGAGAGGAGGTAAACCATCTGAGGGAGGTAGATACTTCCTTTAGGCGCCTTACTAGATCATCTCCATTGACATTGGAGTGTGATGATGTCGATTGGATTATCCACAACCCATGCTTTGATTTTGCGAGACTTGCAGGGGTCGGTTAGCCCCTTTATGTTCCAATTAAGAACTTTCATTTATGCTATTTTTTGTCCTTTTCGGATTTCCCAGGTGGGGACTTGGTCAAATTTTGCAAGGCTTGATCATGAGCCCTTTTGTTATCTTTCTGGATGTCCATTGGTGTCGGGGGGGGGGGGGGGGGGGGGGGGGGGGGAGGGGAAGGGGGGACATTTTCCTTATTGGCGATGTCAGGCAGAGGGAAGGCCAGGTTCATATCAATGATCATGTCGGCATCCATTTTGTTGACCTGAGATTCCAAGTCGGTGGGCAATGATTCTTCAACATCTGTTTTGGATACTTCTGACTTTTGAAAGTCATTCTCATCAAAGCCAGTCAAGGGGGCCAGTACAACAAACCGATTAGGCTGCCAGTCCTTGCCTTTTTCCTTTTGTTTGTCCCTTCCCTTATCATTATTATGAGAAGTTGTTTTACCTCTAGCATGGGTTACTGTGGTGAAGCCCTCAGTTTCTCCTTCTTTACCCTGTTTTTCTTTTTTTGGTGTCGATTCCTGCGGGGTCGGGGGAAATTTGATAAGGCAGTTCCTCACAAAGTGAGATTTAGCTCCACATTGGAAGCAAGTGTTGGGAAGATACTTGTAGAGTATCTCCTGTTCAAACAGTTCACCATCATTGGTGAAGATGTCAATGGAGGAGGGGAGGTCAACATAAATGTCCATTTCTATAAGAACCTGAGGATGCCAAGATGGGATATAGTTGGTCTTCTACCTCCACCCTAGGACTTTGCCCAGAGGAGACCCTATTTCGGCCAGATGAGCGTGATAATGCATCAGGAGATTAGGGAACTCTACCGATACAAGGTAGTTCACCAAGGCAGAGCGGTCCGGATTGAAATCTTTGTTCTAGTGGAACAAGCTCAATGGGGAGGACCTAATTATCCACTGGCCATGACTAAGAATAGAGAAAGCCATCTCTGCTGTCTTGAAGAAAGTAGAGAATAGGTAGTGCACCTTGGCCAAGGCCTGAATGGTTTCTACCTCTGTGGCAAGGACACTCCACTGGTTCCTAATCCAATTCCTGAGGATATCTACAGGCGGGCGGGGTCCAGCCCCACAGCAGCCCAATAAGGGCCCGTTCTTCCAAATCTTTCTGTTTTTTTTAATTTGAGAAGCAGGGAGTGTGACATGGGGCTTACCTTGGAGACTTGGCGCACGGCCTCTAGCAGTAGGTCCAAAGCTTTCTTCCTCGAGAATGACCTCGGGCAGTCTATCTTTTTGCTTGTAGGAGCCTACGAGATGAGCTTTGCCACACACTTCTGCTACCGTTTTGAAATGAAGGGACGATGCGGGAGTTCCATCTCCTCCCACTGTGATGGTGGCTTTGAGCCTCTGTGTCAAGCCCTGGGGGAGTGCCTGAAGAACTTCTTGATACGAGGACAACTTACAAGCTTCGCTTGTGCAGGGAGAGTTTGAGAGGACGAGGGTACGGTGAGGGAGTAGGTTCGTGGGGTGTCATGCATTAGGGGGTAACAAAAGGGGAGAGGTCATCATAAAGAGTGGAGGGGATGTGGCCTCAAAGGGCACACCTTAGCACCTACTCTCCAGCTAACCCCCCATAGCTAGGGTTGCGCTAGAGCGCTCTCTCTCTCCCATGTATGGTGCCAAACTGAAGTTACTTTGAACTTTGAAGCTGCCCTGGGTTACTTAAATATTAGAGCTAGGCCTAGCTGACTCTGAGGCCGGCTCAGCTGAGAGGCTAGATGCGGTACGCTTCGTGGCGCGTGGTTCTCTTTTTCCTAACATGTGCATTGTGAAGGAGCTGTGGAGCTGTACGAGCTGTGAATTGCGATCAGTCCAGCCATAGCGCTGCCACCCCATGCGCGCAAGTCCACATGGCAGCCCTATCCAGCTGCTGGTTTGCGGTTTATTTCAAGCCAGCGACCTTCTTCCTCACATGTCGAAAATGGATGTACGACTTGCAAGGCATCAGGTGAACTTCATCTAGTTTCTTTAGACATTAGTAGCCTCTGTTTGCACTACTGGTCACCCCACTGTTCGGGAAAAATCATTTTCCCAAACATACAAAATGCCTTTCCTTGAATTTGCCAAGAGGAAAATTAGGTTACTTTTTTAGATTCTTACACTATTTTTCTCTATTTTGGGGCGGAATTTCTCCTTTTCCCCTTGTGCTCAACCGGCATTTTGGAAATTGAAAACGACACGATATTAAGCTGAGACACATTTTCCCGAACACTGGGTCACCCCCTTGCCATATGGGATCATATCATCGAGGACAATTATGGTCGTTGGTTTCCCCGGGATAAAAAAAGGCCTCACACATGTGTGGCCCACTTCTCAAACTAACAACCTCTTTCTTGCCACAAAATCATCCTAACCACTAAGCTATCGCACTGCTTTTAAAAATGTGCACCATTTGATTATTATGAGTTGTCTTTTGCAATGTAGTTCACTAAAAGTTCACATGTGGTTTACATCGTGTTCACCTCATGCTTTTTGTAGTGCACAAAGCACGCCTAGTTCATACCGGGGAAATCTGCTTTCTATTTACATTCTATACAAAATATTGAGCACTCCTCTCTTCATCTGTGTGCATGGATCATCACAACATCCTCCAACATCCTATCCTTGATCAGTGGTTTAGGAAAGGATGCTAGGAAAAAAATGTGACCTTCATACATAGCAATGTTTCTAGCAAACCTATTGAACCATTTAAACCAGGTTGAAAAAGGAAGTCATACAAAAATAAAGAGCAGTATCACTGGTTATCAAGATCCCAAAGCAGACATTAAACCTGGCAATCTTTACTCCTCAGCATCATACAACCAGAGCTTAGCCCATCTTCACCACTCTTGTACCAGTTTATAGTTCGAAAACACATGCTTTTATGGATTCCATATAGCAAATGGAGAGAGAGAGAGAGAGAGAGATTGATTGTGTGTGTGAGCAAGAATTTGTAAAATAGCAAATAGGCCTACCACAACTCGGTCACTTTTTTGAAAAAATGTTTTTTTAACAAATGTCACGTCAATGAGAAGGGTCCCCTTGGAATTTGGAATATACATAAGATTTTCACTAATTTCTTCACGCCCTTCAACGCATGTTTTTGGCCATAGATCCCATCTAAAAAGTGGGCCTACAATTGTTTCGTGACGAGGGTGGGGAAAGCTTCCCCGTTCTTGAGTTGACGAGAGGACATGAGATTTTTTGCAAGACAAAAAATTCAACGCTTTGACAACCTTTTGTGTGTGGTCATCCATAGCAGCAATGTGTAATTACCCTTGATATACTCTATTCTATTCTCTCTCTCTCTCTCTCTCTCTCTCTCTCTCTCTCTCTCTCTCTCTCATGTCACTTGGTCAAGGATGCATCGATCGACTCCCAAGTTAATGAGGCCTTCTTACAACGCCAATGTATCACGGCTTGGGAGAAATCTGGCGGTTCTCGCTTCAGCCATTACACCACACACGTTGCCCCAAACTACAAATCTCTCTTCTTCTTCGAATGAGGTAACCGAACCCATCCCTACATCCTTGAGCCCATCCCGTTGAGTGCGATCCGCACCATTGCTTCCATTCGTCTTAGCTCCCATTCTCTACGCTGCGAGACAGGACGTTGGGGCACTGGTGAGGAGTGTCATCGACTTTGCACCTTATGCCCTCGTCAAGTGCGAGAGAGTGAGTACCACACACTACTTGAGTGCTCAGCTTTTGACCACATTAGGTCCTCTTTTCTTCATATATTCAGCCATGAGCTTCCCCTGTATACCTTCCTCTCCTAACCACGATGTGGACTCTCTATTGCGACGCTCATTTCAGCCATTTTTGAGCATCGAGAGTCACTTATGACCTCCACTCACACCACGTGACATGTTCATTTGGTCCCATAGGTCATATTTGATCTCCAAGGACGATAATAGAACTATCTCTCTCTCTCTCTCTCTCTCTGCGCATCTGTCACATGTGTCAATGCAAGGGACTTGCCGTACACTGTGTGCGAGCCACAAATGGCTGCAAGCACACAACCAAACTAATCTAGCAAGTTCAAGAGAGCAAGAGTGTGTCACTTACCGCCCTACGCTCGCCTTTGTGGAGGATTCATCGCTGCGAAGAAGAAGGAGCTACTGCCATGCCGCGCTCAACCGCCTCACCACCGCGTGCCATCGTCGCAATGGTCGATCTCTCTCTCTCTCTCTCTCTCTCTCTCTCGCATACACACACACACAAGGAGATGAAGAAGAAGATGGAGATGGAGCAAGAGCACTCTTCAATTGCACAAATGAGAGAATGAGTGATTTTTAGGTTTAGGTGACTTTTATATGAGCTGGCCCATTCACACTTGGGCACCCATGCTTAGCCAACTAACCCTTGAATGTTCCAATTAGAGTGCGCCTCTCATCGACGATCACTCTACCCTTTTCCTATTGGACCGACAAGCCTGGCCCAAGACTACTAGAAGTGGACGCCGGTGGGTTGCACGCCCCCCTTCCTAATGTAGATTCCGTCCTCGGAATATAACAGCGCAGCATTGGGATCCACGATAGGAGTAACTATGTCAGAAGAAAAGAAACATTGTGAAAGCTCAAAGACAGTATGTGTAGGCGTGCAATAAGTGAGATGCATACATGATCTTCTAGGAAATGCAAAAAAAATCATGAATTGTAACATTGTCAGCTAGAACAAGCGTAGTACTGAATGAAATGCAATTGAGTTAAGGACTATTAGGTTGACTCTAAGAGAAGTACACAAGAGCTAGGGCTAAAGTAAGTACTAGATTAACCAACGTTAATTTGATGCTCGTCTGACACCACCTCAGTGGCTTTTGACTAAGCATCTTCTCCGATCTCCTCCATTGATGCCGCTGTGATTGGCACATGGTAGCCCTCATACGTCCGTGCACTACGAGGGGCTACCTCTATGACGTACCACTAGTTTGATGCAGACTTTGTAGGATGAAATATCACCTGCCAGAGCCACATAACTTACATGAGAGCTTCCAAGCACATTACTTCTAAAATTGGATGTTAACTATTTACAGACTTACTTGTTCACAATACCCAGGTAGTACGAAAGTGTCTCTTAGGTCGGTCCATTTTTAGTTGAATCCACCTCAAGGAAACCAAAGTCTCCTCTGCGCAAAGTAGCGTTGCGACCCTCCATGAACCATTGCACATCAAACAAGTCGACAAAAAATCCTCTATAATCGATCCTCAAAATCTCTTGTAGCGTGCCAAAGTAAGTGAGTTCCACCACAGGATTTGCATCAAAGGACTGTCGTCGACTAGACTGTTCAAATTTTGCCATGATTCCACAATCTTGAGTAAAACGCTTTTTGTCGATCCGTTCCACCCTAAATGTCAACCTTTACACCATGCTGCTGTGTATGAATTATACTACAACCAACAAAGATTATGAGTGACCGTTCAAACATTTAAAATGTCTCTAGTCATACATTGCAAACTTACCTCGATCTCGCAACCCCGAGAGTACTCCCACTCCGCCTTAGTCACTTCTTCACGGCACAATTGTGCACTTTTCAATTGGTTGTGCAACCATATTAATTTCATGAATGTTGGTAGGCTCTCCAGACCCTCGCGATAATGCATCGATGATCGTCTTCCCCGTCTCCACTCGATTCGTGTCCTTTGTCACTCTTGCTTTGCATCCTCGTATTGTGAAATCCACTTTTACATCACTAGATTGTGAAGCATGCAAAATCGGTTGATTTTAGCCTCTAGATCTTCCGTCATCTTCTTCTCAACACTGAGATTGCACGTGACAATCCCAGATATACGCTCATCATCTATGGTTTTCCATAGAGTGTCTTGGGCTTTATCAAATCCGTCTAGCCACTCTCCAATGTAAACTAGGAACTCTGATACCAGCCAACCTTCTGCCATGCTACCCTGCGGATGTGCCTTCCGACACACATATCCCTTGAGCGTTTTCATGAAATGTTCTAAAAAGAACATCCATCTGGAATGTACTGTGCTAGCTATTTCCACCTCATCAACTATGTGAACAAGAAGATGCACCTGAATGGTTAGCATGGTATTAGGAAAGTGTTTCTCAAACATGCACACAACCTCCACAACGTTTAGTTTGGTGAATGGTATGGAGTCTACATTGATCTCCTTTTGTGAGATCCATTGCACCAACTTCGCAAGTTTGTAGATTGTGTTACGGACGTCAGGAGACAAACATCCCTCAATGGCCACCAGTAAAATAAACTACAAAACACGTCTACCAATGATATTAAAGTCCACACACGAATTTTTTAACCAACCTCCACTATGATATATTCCACTTCAAATATACCTCACACATTTTATGCCAGTTGTGTGACTTCAAACCGGTAAGCTTCCTTCTTTAGTGAAATACGTTCGGAGCGAGTGCATTATCATGAGACCCGTTGAAGGCATGTGGATCCCCTTGTTCCGTCTCTCTATCTCAATAACCCTATGGATGACGTCGCAAACTCTTTGTTGTTGATCCTCCACACTAGTAGCATCCGTTGTGGATTGTAGGACATCTAACTAACCCATGTGATAGGTGTGACCTGTGTAAAGGTCGATTAGAGTTTCTGTTTGTAGTTTGTACTCCCAGTTCTCATTTAGGAATGCTTCATCTAGGATTGAGGTGCTAGGGGTGTCTTTTGAACTAGATGCAATGTGGCTCTCTATGGGTTGACCCTTAGTGGTCGCTAATTCAAGAGCACTCGATTGCTCTCCTAGCAAGGATGTTGACATAGAGGCTTTCGCTTTTAACTCTCTTCATTGCTCTGCGTTGCGTAAGCTCTCAATTTTCTTTTTCCTAGCCGCAATGATATATCGCTCAACCTCTTGCACTTCGGCAAGGATTCTACCATCAAGTAATATAACCTCAGAGGGGAATAGCTGTGAAGAGTCAGGGGGTGCAGTGAATGGAGTGTTCACGTGCACACTCTCCAAGAGCATGGGGTCTACGTTGGTCATCAATGGCAAATTTACTTCCCCACCTCCCTCATTTACATTGTTAGCTCCATGTTCGGAGTGAGTGGCTCTACTAAAGGTTTCCTTCAAGCGGCTAAGCACGCTCGGCCCGGACCGTGGGTCCATGGCATGCATGTCTTGGCTTGTGTTATTAGGATTAGGCATTGGGTAACCCTTCATGATGTCGTAGTCAGAGGAATAATCACTAGACGCAATATGCGGGTCCTGAGTGGTGGTACTACCTTGGGTCCTCGCCAAGGGCCCGAAACCTAAGGTAGATGGGTATTGAGAACTCGCATAATTCAAAGTGCTCGCTAGTTGCTCAGTCTCTAGCACACGACCAGAGCGTAGATGCATGTGCCTTTGGCACCTTGCAAGCGTCGACAAATAACCTCGAAGGTTAATCGCTTAATTTTTTAGGCGTTTTGCACCGAGTGTTTATTTTTTGCAAGCTTCTAATTTGGAGCTTTCAAAGAGAATTTAGAGCTTTTTTATCATGATGCTAGTTTTTCATTGTAGCACCCAAAACAACATCTTTTTCAACACACTAATAATCATAATACACCAATACACTTGGATTAAAGACATTAGTCATAATATACTCTTTATTATTATCCCCATAACAAACTATTTTAAAGTATACTATAATATATACGGAGGATTGCCACTAGCTAGTGATTATGGTTAGCACAATTAAATGCCACAAACCATTGTTCTAAGTGCTTTTCAAGAGGCTTGTGTAGTATGCTTTGTTAAATTAGTATATAGAAGACCAAGATACTACCTTTCCATTGAGCAAGTGCAAAATACTAAGATTCAAAAATTAGAATCTTCATGCATCTACCACGTAGAAGGAAAAGACCTTGGACTACACAACTTGTAGTAGTCTAAACGGTCCCTCTATTGTGTCATTCACAACCAAATCCTTAATTTATACAATGTGAGTGTCTTAAACAAAATACATTGCTAGGAGATACTATGTAAAGGGACTCTAATTGGTACCTCTATTGTGTCATTCATAACCAAGCTTTTCTTCTATACTATAGAAGTTCACTTTAAGTTCTCCTTGCTATGCACTAGGTTGTGAGTCTATAAAAAAAAGCTACATTGCTAGGAACTAGTATGTAAAGGGAATTATTGACTTTGAAGGGAGGCACTTAGAAATTGAGAGGGAGAGCAAGCATTGTTAACAAGAGAGAAGTGTATGGAATTATTTTTATTGTTTCTATCTTCATCTCCATCTACACTCTTTATTTATTTTGACTCCTCTCTAACAAGATGCACAAATGGGAGATGTCACTCATCTAAATAACACATATGAAGGATACATGGTAGGAAAACTTGCCTTGCTACTACATACCCTTACTAAAACTACTCAATTACTTTAAGTTACCTACAAAGTGGTAAACACATTGAAGAGAGCACACAACCCTTACAAAAAGGAGGAGCCCTTCATTGTTAACTACTTTTATTTGTATCCATTATCCAAACTCACATATGAGCTGTCATAATAACTAATATCTAATTCTCCTAAATGATTTTCTCATCATTTAATATGGGGAAGTACCAGGGGAGAAAAAGCTAGAATATTGGTTAAGCTGGTAGACCGGCCACAGTAGGGATCCAAACAGGGGGCCATCTGCAAAAGAGCAATTTGAAACAATGGGCTTAAAAGACCCTAAGGTTCAGCCCATTAAGACTTCCAAAATGCTAAGGTTCCAAAATTCAAAGGTTGTGCCCAAAGGTCAAACTCTAGGGAAATTGGATGCTTTGTGTGTGTCCCAAAAAGTCTTCTCAAGTCCTACATAGGAGGGGATGAGCCCAAGAAGTAGGGGATGAGAGAGAAACACAAAAACACACTCACAAGCTTCCTTTGTACGCAAGGGGAAAGAGGGACACATGTCAGCTCCCTAGCCCAGATGCCCACAAGGTGTACTCAAATCCTATTGGATGGACTTGGAGGTGGACCAATGAGAATTAGGCTAGAGTAAATCTAATTTAAAAAATTTAAAATCACTTAGTAAAGAACCAATAAGAATTTAGCTCTCTAGAAGACCATTGGACAGTCTGCCAAGGGGTCCAATGAGCATTCAACAACCCAATGGCTTGTCTGATTCATATTGGCCAGGAGACAAAGGGGTCCAATGAGAGTTTAATTGCATTAATTAATTAGAAAAATCTCTTACAAAAGGGGAGAGGGGGACACATATCAGAAGGCTGTCACTTATGCTGCTTAATTTCCACTGGCTAGGCTTGGGGAGGTCTGTTAGGGTTGCAGCATGAGCAAATAGAAAGAGGGGTCGACCAAGAGAGAGAGGGGGCTTATTTTTCAAAGGAATTATCACTTACACACTCACACAATCTCATGTGTGGAGAAAGAAGACTCTCTCTCTCTCTCTCTCTCTCTCTCTCTCTCTCCCCTTCTCAAGCTTTAATAAAAAGCTTACCACCTACTCCAAGCTTGTGAGAAGGGAGGCCTACACCAACAACGCTTGGCTTTGTGATGCAAATCCAACCAAGAGCCAAGCTTCAATGCATGATCATCTCCTCTACCATGCTAATTACTAAGCTAAGCTATGCTAATATGAGTGATTATGTGAGGAGGTGTACATCTTTCTCATAAGAATACTCCTTCTTCCTCTTAATCTACTCTCATACCCCACTAGCTCTCACCATCTTTGAAGGTGTGTGAGGTCTTGGGTCTGAGACCGTGAGGGAATTGATGTTGTGTTTGATAAGTGTTTTGCTTAGTGCATGAAGTTTCCATCTTCATTACACTAGCTAGTAATGAAGGAGCAAAAAGAATTGTATTGTGAAATGTCTCTCTTGATGGGAGAAAACATAATACAAAGCCTTTTGGAGGGGAGACCGGCTCCATGAAATCCGGTCCTCAACTATTGTCAATAGCTTAATTTTGCTCTCTTTGGAAGTATTGTTCATGCTATCTAACTAGGTTTTACACTTTTTGTTGCTGTCTCCAGCCAAGCATTCTTGTTATTCTCAATAGGAATCTATTCTAATGAAATGCTCACTATGTTCATGCTATTTTCCGCTACACACAAGTTACTTGGTCATTAAATGTTACATGAGCATTCACTCAACAAGGAGATCAAGCACATTTGACACCATTATCCTAGGGAGGCTCCACATTGATAGTTAGTTGATTATTTTAAGACGTAGAGAAAGACAATGGATTTATAATTTGATGGTTACCATAAGAAAACATACATGTGGATCCAAAAAGAGTGCACAATAATGTGATTGGGAAAGTAAAATCTCATTAGAAATAATTTCATTGCAGTTATCTTTCACTAGTGTCCTAGAATTCACATAGTCTATTGATTCTTCTTACATGTGATATCAAACTTTGTTTTTTTTCATCTGTTGTAGCTCTAACATAAGCCTTGCAAATAAGTAATGTGATTTTTACATAGTGGACTCCCTGGGGATATTTATACATTTGAAACTATAATTTACATATGCTGCGTTAGCTCAAAAAAACTAAATCTTACTTTAGCTACACCTTCTAGGGCATACTTTGAAAGCAATGCAATCTAAAATGAGATATTGTAATAGCAAATTCTCCCTAAGGTATTAGAGGCATAAAAAAGGCACACCTATATACAAGAGCACTACCGAGTGTCACACCTAATTTAAAGCTCTGCCTAGTGTGACACCCATTATTGATGCAATATAGACATCATCCTTGTCACATTGTTTACAAAAGGACAGCTTGCACCACTTGAAATGCACAGCTTGGGCAAGTGCAAGAATAGCCTTGTTATAGGAAACTAGAGAGACACTTTAATAGAACCATCTTAGAATCTTATAAAAAATTATAAATCATAAATTTTGGAGTTAGTAAATTTGTTTTGATTAAGTGAAGACATGCCGCTCAAGACTAACTCAAAATTATTTATTGTGTAGGCACCATTTAATTTGGCCATAAAGTCTCTGTATAACAAGCACTATAAGAAAAAAGAACAAATTTTACATTGTAGAAACAATCCCAAGAGACCCAAGAAATATAAAGCACAAGTGTTGAACTTAAAAGAATGGTATTCCAAACTTTGCTCCTTGTATATGAAGCCTTGGCTTTTAATTATTCATACAACAATAGCTCACAGGCCAATGGCTTGAATGTAGATAGTCTAGAAGCTTATAGAAGAATAACATTTTTAATGTTTGAGTGATGTAACTGGTGAGTGTTGAGCTCAAAGACTGGTTTTTAAGATCTAGGTCAAAACAATTTGGCTTCCAAATCTTCATATAGGAAGAGCTCACAAACAAGACGAGACAATTTAAGAGTTCATAGAAAAAGAGTTCACAAACTGGATACTTATAATAAGATTATAAATCAAGGTGTAGACTGAAGGTTTTGATTGCAACAAAAGTTTTCTAGCTAGGCATCTTTGCATCATTGGCTACTTGTTTAGGGGTACTTTCAATCTTACCATTGTGGTGCTAGATTCTTTGCTATTCTGCTATCAAATTCTTTTATATATGTGTTGTGTAGTACTAATGCCATACTCATTGGCTCTTCCACAACTATCCAATTTCAAATATTCCCACTCACAAGTATCAACCCCTTTCCTCAAGGTTTCCAAGGTCAAAAATATAAGAGGATTGTGCTAAATTTGGTAAAATCATTATCTACCGTATCAAGCTCAAAATTGAAGATTGTGTAGAGTTGTGCGGACGATCTTTCATCTCTCAATGACGTACTGAGTGAAAAACTCTTCTTCCAAAATCATGGAACCAAAATGGTTAAGAAAAACACGAAACTTCCCAAAATATCACTCAACAATTAAAAGTTCTCAAAATACTCTTTATGAATTTTAATGCATTGCTCCAAGTTTTGTGTCTTTTTGATAGTAGAGATCCATCCTTAAGGAGTCTTTTTGGGAAATTTTGGAAAAATACAAGGGGTATTGTGAGAATGTTTGGAATTTGAGGGGTATTTCAGGAAATTTCCTTTGCAATAAGTCTCCAAACATTAGAAAAATATGTTTCCGTTGGTCTTCTTGCAATCAGTCTCATAATTTTGAAAAAAAGAGTTTTTGACTCCATTTTTCACAGGTAGTACTCAATTAGCTTCCCCTCCCACTTATGAAAACTGTTTTTTTGAGCATGCAATGGAAAAAGCTCTTTTTGTTTGAAAAAAGCTCTAAAATAAAAGCTCACAAATTTATTATCCCCTTTTGCACCCCATTTTCACTCGTTTTTTGATGTTTTTTAATGTTTTTTAATGATCAATTTTTGGATTAGAGTGTGTGATAGCTCGAAACGAGCATATTGCTTAGGGGGTCATGGTGTGCTTTACAACACAGCGTTTGGTTACCCGAAGCTCCGTTGGCCCGCAAAAGGGTCGATTTTTACTTACGCATGAGGCTAAAATAAGTAATTTTAAAGGGTGACTGAGGCTTGAGCATGAGCGTGAGCTTGGGCTTGGGCTTGGGTTTGGGGAATATTTTTGATCCCGGTCCTATCTTTAAAAATTTATATATTTTTTTAAATTTATTTATTTATTATTATTTTTTTGGGAAAAGGTCGCCGCGACTGCGGCACGTGCACAAGTATACACACCTAACCTACCTACTAACAGCTAACAGAGCTATTGTTACACACTAACACAGTACTACAACAACTAATTAACTAACAGATTTACTTCCTGTACCTTATAGAACTAACATTATAGCTCTACTACCTTAATTCTAACACCTTATGAATAGAAAATAGAGTACATTGAAATGCCTTATTAACAAAAATAGTACACTGCAGCAAAACCAAATCCTTCTCAACAAGCCACACACCTTCTTTCTCTACCTTTCCTACATTTTATAATGCACCACAAAGCAGCATAGAGTGCTACTCGAGCTTAATGCAGGGCATTTCCTCGGCAACAGTGCCAAAGATGTGCGCATCTATTGCACGTGTCAATGCAAGGGACTTGCCATACACTATGTGTGAGCCACAAATGGCTACAAGCACAAAACCAGACTAATCTAGCAAGCTCAAGAGAGCAAGGCTGTGTCACTCAACGCCCTACGCTCGCCTTCGTGGAAGATTCCTCGCGGTGAAGAAGAAGGAGCTACCACCATGCCGTGCTCAGCCACCGTGCCGTTGTCACAATGCTCTCTCTCTCTCTCTCACGCATACACACACATACACAAGGAGATGAAAAAGAAGATGGAGAAGGAGCAAGAGCACTCTTCAATTGCACAAATGAGAGAATGAGTGATTTTTAGATTTAGGTGACTTTTATATGAGCTCGCCCATTCACACTTGGGCGCCCATGCTTAGCCAACTAACCCTTGGATGTTCCAGTTAGAGTGCACCTCTCATCGGTGATCACTCTACCCTTTTCCTATTAGACAGACAAGCCCGGCCCATGACTACTAGAAGTGGATGCCTGTGGGTTAAGACTCTCTCTTTGCTATATGTGACTCATGCTTCGTTGTCCCTCTCCCCTCTTAGGATGCTTACACAATGCATGACGCCCGTCCAAGTTATAGCCATGCATCACATTCCTTTTAGGTGGACTATACCTAGCTCATGTGAATCTTTTAAACATCAATAACCTCTCTTTTCATGGGTGGGAAATCCTTGGCACTATTGGGCATGATTGTGGCCATTGGCTGCCTCAAAGGAAGAAAGTAGCCTCACACATGTGTGGCCCAAGACTCAGACCCACAACCATTCTCTTGCCACGAAGCCATGCTAACCACTAAGTTACCGATCATATGTGATTTGAAAAGAGCCTTTTGATTATTATGAAGTGTCTTGTGCAGTTTGGTTTACTCCTAGTTCACATCTAGATTACACTATCTTGACGTCAAGTTTTGTGTAGTGGGGTGAGAAACATTGCTAACCCAAGGGATGGTGCATAATTTCTAAAGAAGGAGAGATTCATAGCGGGTATTTTTCCCATACTCAAGTTAAAAGCTGAATCAGGTGCACATGTCACCTTTGATACCGCTGAAACTAGGACTGCCTTGAAGTATAGGAAATTAAAGTGCATTCAGGGAGAGCTTTCGGTTGAGGGTCCTAGACATAAGGAGACACCACAAGCATCAACTTACAAGGATATACCCAAGGTAATGACCAAGCTGGTGGAAAAGTTGAATGAATCCTTGAGAAACTTGTCAATTCACCTTGCTCACGTTGTAGGTCCCAAGGGACAAACAAAGAAAGCTGAGGAATGAGAGCCACAACCCAAGCAATTATTAAAGTGTTGGAATTGTGGAGAATCAAGGCATGGGATGTATAGTTTTCCTTGGCCCCGTGGGGAACCGGAGAGGCCTAACTTGAATAATCTAGTGTTAAATACAGGTGAAGGAACTAGTCAACAACCCATGCTTTTGCAGAAGCCAAATGCAATGATACCTCAATCACAAGGAGGAATGGAAGGAGTTCTGCTTTTGGCGGATCCAAATGTGCATGTGAGATCTTGTCAACTATGAAGGTCGCAAAAGCAGCCTATGTAATGCGCTCTGGCACAGTCAAGGTTGTGACACTCTCTCTCTCTCTCTCTCTCTCTCTATATATATATATATATATATATGTATATATATAGATCTTGTCAACTATGGAGGTTGCAAGGAAGCCTATGCAAGGCCCTCTGGTGCAGTCAATTCCATTCCATGATCATGTAGCATACCAGGGGTGAAATAAGGCACGACCTTGGTGGTTGAGCGTTGCCCCATGACTTCTCGCATCAAATTTCTATTCCACAATCAGTGTTCATGCACGCTTATGTCGGCAAGCTTTGTAGGTGCACAATCTTGCCAATTTTGATGGTGGAGGGCACATAGTTCACAAAGTTACTCGGACAGGCGACAGGGGAAGCGATAAGCATTGAGCTAGACCATTGATCACTTTGGGGAGGTGTCACTTAGTCTGCGGGGGTCTAAACGTACACTAGTACAAAAGCTAGCCGTCAAAAATCTTGAGGATTGTTTAAGAGTTACTGGCCAAAGCGGGTTGAGCCCTCCCTACTACAAACTTTGAAGTTTCACCACCCACAGAGGCGCCAATGCTCGAAAAAACCCTAGGTTTAGTGTAATGCCACCTAAAAATTTACCTCTAAATTTTAAATTTGAAGGTGAATCAATTTACGTCTAAAATTTCATATGTGTAGATTTGTGAAGTTTTTGGTAAAAGTTGTTTTCGAGCACTCAAAGGCGCAATATTAGGGCAAACTCCTCTCGAACTACACATGCATCATGCACGCGCGCGCGCGCACACACACACACACACACACACACACACACACACACACACACACACACACACACACACAGAGAGAGAGAGAGAGAGAGAGAGAGAGAGAGAGAGAGAGAGAGAGAGAGAGAGAGAGAGAGAGAGAGAGAGAGAGAGAGAGAGCACTCCATCTCTCTTCTCACATTTACTTTTTGCGAGTGCATCAGAACCCATCATTTTGAACTAGTTGCTACAATTGTTGCTCTTTGGGAAGAAATGGCCCGTAGGCGGCATCTTGCTTTGCATACTCCTCTCTCTCTCTCTCTCTCTCTCTCTCTCTCTCTCTCTCTCTCTCTCCATGGAGAACACATCGTCCATATCTACATTGTCTCTGGCGATCGTAGCATGCCTTCAAACATCATGAGTGACAACTCGTGTGTCCGCTTCTTCAAGGCCACCCACTGCTTTCACTACACCAAAAGTGTGTGAAGCCTTCCTTGCCCACAATGCCACTTAGATCTGATGTTCGACATGGTGCACACAAAACGTGTGGCAACGATATCATAGGATAGCTGTAGTGTGAGCTGAGTTGCAGGCCGTGCTAGGAAAATATATTTGCCATATTTTCAAATTTTGTATTATTAATTAATAAATGAATAAAATAATAGGAAATTGCATTTTCAAAATTGACACATGCATCCATTTTTGCCTTGGATGGGCTGAAAATCATGCAAGACCAGTCACTTTTTGTCTTCTTTCTAAACACCCTCTCGTTGGCCCGGATCTTGATGACTCTCCCCAATGCTCAAAAAAGACAAATTTTGTAGCATCAAACTATCGTTCTACTAGCAAGGTAAGCACCATAACCATCACAAAGGACCATGTTAGCACCATTACGCAAGCACAATGCATCTTCAAACAAAAGATGCACATGAGGCCCAGATGTTGCAGCAAGATGGGCAATGGTATAAGTGGTCGAACTATTCAAAGAGATGTAACGAGTGTTACTTGCATGCTGGCATCACTGTTCAAACTAATTAAAGAGTAGCAACGAGTGTAGTAGGTGCACGCTAGTGCCATATAGCAATGCTCTCTCTCTCTCTCTCTCTCTCTCTCTTTCTCTCTCTCTCTCTCTCTCTGCCCCCCCCCCCCCCTAGAGACACGCACATGCACCCAAACACACTGCTTAAATGTATGGCACACCTTTGGAGATGCCACGTGCATGCTGGCATTGGGGAGAGAGAGAGAGAGAGAGAGAGAGAGAGAGAGAGAGAGAGAGAGAGAGAGAGAGAGAGAGAGAGAGAGAGAGAGAGAGAGAGATTCTCTTGTCGCACTACTGGATGTGGTGCTACTAATCAGCCAATTTTGGCAAAGCAAAACCCATGGTGCTAATCGTGACTATGACTCTCTCTCTCTCTCTCTCTCTCTCTCTCTCTCTCTCTCTCTCTCTCTTCCATCTTGTAAGGCCCTTGTGGGACTGCCTTGAGAATGAGCCTCCCAACCTCCCATTACATAGCCCCTTGGGCCTCATTCCCTATCCACACTTGCAGCCGACCTCTTGGGCCTGGTCCTTGACCACCAGGCATTTCCCTTGGCATGACATTACTCCCCCCTTGGAGAAGCGTTTTTGTCCTCAAAAACAAGAGTGATAATACACTAATGTTTTCCATAGTGGCATCCATCATGGATCCAATTGATTGGTTGACCGAAACAGGGTTTAGCAGGAGGTTCAATGGAACCAAGAGGAACATCTTGATTTTCCACATTGTTGTCCATTTGCAACCATCTTGTGTTGCTGATTCCTATGTAATCATAGTGTGTAGACTCCATTTAGAATGCACATGAGTATGATAAACAAGTTATCACACAAAGATGTACCCAAAAGAGTATCTCGTGTCACTCTCCATGAAAGTAACTTGTTAACATAACTCATCAGCCAAGTGTAAGTCTGTGACTTGGTCTCAAATTTCATCAGTAAACAACCCCACCATAACTAGTGTTCAAGGTTGATAACCCGACTTATACATGAAGAGACGAACCTAGTCACAAACATGCTTTATCTGATGGTAAGCAAACTCCAAGTAGAGCAATAAATGCTTATTAATTGGATTGCTTTGTGCTAATGTATGCATTTTGCATATCTTTTAGCACAAGATTACACTTTGTACTCTGCCTATCCCCTTGGATAATGGACAGTACTGAGGTGTGTTTCCCCCACGGTTTACAGACAGTCGTCCCAGATGACTAGTAAACGGGGATCACAATATCGTACAACATTGCTAAGGAATCAACAATGTTTTGAATAACCATCGTGGTTAACTGGAAAAGATCCACAAGCACCCAAATAGAGCCATGAACTTTATTGGTGAGTGGTAGACCCAAAAGTTATCTCATAGAGATACTGCACATACAGTGCAAAATGTGTCATAAGCAACAACTTGAGGAATATGCATGCCGTTCCCAATTAGCCTTTGCTAAACACTAGGGTCCATAACACCTAGTGTGCATGCATTTAGAAAAAAACAGATCCGAACCTGTACATCCATAATCGTCCTTGCTTATACTTAGGGCGAATATGGTGCTCTTAGCTCACATTAAAAAGGAATGTAAATAGTTCTGAAAATAAACTAAATACTTTCAGCTGCAATCATTTGCAAGCCGTGCTAAAACATTTGAACCATAATAGAAGGTGAAACAGTAATCAATTCTAGATACAAACAATGAAACATGTTCATTAACAACTCATAGCCTTGCTATATGCAAAAAAATCATCTGTAAAATTGTTCAGCTGCACTTGTACCTTAACAAGGCATTCCAAGTATCCGACAATTTCTGGCCACCGAAATTGCTCCTAATACGTCGTGCTAAAAATGGTCTAGAACACAGATTTGACTAGCACCTAGGGACTTTGTCGTGACACAGAATTGAAATAGTGGGCGCCAGTGTCAATCCCAAAGACTCATATTCTCCACATGTGGAATATGTCTCATGGAAGGGTGTCTGAAAAAACATCCTTCAAGTACGAGATGTACTTGTGCGTCGAGGTAACTACAAACACTCTACGACGAGAGTAAGATGGACCCTCATTAGTCGTGCTCCACAGTGGCTAAACCAAACTCCTTGCGTTCCTAGACCATGCTGCATCCCATGTGACAACATGTGCCAAATAAACCCTAAAAGTGGGTCTATAATTGCATAATGAAAATAATGTATGTTGGATACTATGGCCCAAAATACTTTGTTCTGACACGTGCTTGGCATGTCTCTGAAACATTCATTCAATAGATGCGTTCCTAGGGTGTGAGCTTAAAGTTCACTTACCCGTATTAAAATGCACAGGAGCACTAATGGAAAAACAAGTAGCATTGCAATGAAAACCCTAGGTGTTGCCTTGGCAATCCAAACCCATTGGTTAGAATCTCATTAGTTGAACCCCTTGGGCCTGTCCTATGTGAGAACTTGTGCAAGTAGCATTTAACAGTAACTAACCTAGTTGACCGTGTACTGAAATGATTGGAGCTGTCCACTACCCCGTGGTAGATTATGGACGTCTTTCCTTGAAAGTACCACTGTGATAGATCAAAATGTGATCCTGAATGTCGAGGGAGTGCTTTAGTAATCACTCGTTGGGTCTTACCCAGAAGTGAAAAGTGTAGCTCCTATGGATAACCATGCTATTGTAACTGTTTGCTGCATCTAAAATCCATGAGATAGATCAACTGATGTGAGCTTAAAATTATGAGGAACTCAACTCAAGCATCCTAATAAAAACATGTAGGGCAAAATGAACCCCAAAACATGCTTAATGGCATGACGCTTGCTTGGCCATTAACAACGATGGGTACTCCTCTGGATAGATTTGTTCGATCTTGAGAACAATCACCCAAGGAATGCCAATTGTTGGGGTTTACCCTAGGTATGATACTGGCTCGTAGCCGTTGTGGCTCATAGCCCTTATGCCAATAACAAATTAGTGTGCAATTGACGAATAAAATCAGATGAATTGGATGGTGTCTTGGCCACGTTCTAGCGGAGAGTTAGAGCACCTTGGCTTAAGCTGACACACGAGCAAAACATATATTCGGATTAGAAAGTGTTCATTATTCTCTGAGAGAAATAAGAGAGGGAAGGAGAGTATGCTGGGCTGAGGAACTTTCCTTAAGTTTTGAGAGTATGTATCCAATCTGTGTTCTCTTATGCATCATATGCCTGGCTTTATCCTATAAGTATAGCATAGTGTTCTGGTATGATGCTTTCATTGAGAGAGGTAGCAGAAAAACACAAAACCCATCTTGACCCACCTACCTTGCAGGGGTCGTGTTACACAAGGATGAGTTGAATATGGCACGTTGTCTGTGAATTAATTCCTAGTTGTAGGTTTGTGGTAGTGGTGTTGTGCAATGACAACAACCAAAAAATCATGTGAAACAATCCAAAAATGATCTTGGCTATAGTGACGGGTTCAAACATAAAAACCAACATTATGGCCAAAATCATAAGTGCCTTGCACAGTCAGTACTGGTAGGAATGCTTGTGAGGTGTTCCCAATGTTTAAGTGCCTTGCACAGTCGGTACTGGTAGGAATGCTTGTGAGGTGACATCTCAATGTTTGCCAGTGCCCCAAACTTGTGTGCCAATTACCTTGATGGCCAGTCAAAATGAAGTATCTTAGCACGAGTTAGAAGCCTTGCTTCACGTGTAACTGGCAAAAGCTCTTTGCTTCGCATAATTGACAAGCCTTTGCAACAAAAATGCGTAAGCATGAAAAATCAAGAAAATCATAACATAGTCTAACCCGGTTTTCGACACGTATATCATATATAGTTTAGGCTTGTTGTGTGTTTGGAGCCATTTGTGGCTCGCACACAGTGTATCGGCAAGTTCCTTGCATTGACACGTGCGACATACGCGGACAATGAAATAAATTATCTGAAGGGAAGATAACCTCTAAAGCGCATGCTAGAAATTGATTGACTATGTAGCCGCAAAATCCATCAAAAGAGTTAAGAATCTAGTACTTGGGGACAATGTTTTGTTGATGCTGTTCCATGCAATTGAAACATAAGTTCTACAATTTGGCTTTCTGAAAGTCTACTTTGGATAGTCTCCTTTTTTCCACCTTGGCAGAGACTGTCACAGGTGTAGACACGCAAGCAATTGGATACGAACCGCCAATTCGTGAAAGCGTTCTTCAAATAGTTGAAATTCACGTCGTGTAACATACTCTTTGTCATCGATGAGATTGCCAGTATCCTCCAAAATGTCAAGCACACTTTGAGGAGGAGGAGTAGATGCGGTTGAAGTTCGAAATAAAAAAGACGATTCTTAGAAAGGTCTGTATCCAAAAAATCGAACGTGGGATCCATTGCTGTGGTGCTAGCAAAGAAAGAGAAGAACACCTGGATCAAAAATCTCGTAGCGGACGATGTATCGTTGTCTTCAATAATTAGCCATGCTAATTGGATCCGTAATCTTAAATAAAGATATAATACTGCCTTAAAAATCAAGTTGTGCTCGACTGAGAAAGAATTGAATCCAAATCCCAAGACGTTCTTGGATCCATGGTTGTCTAATTAGCAGGCCGTTACAATCGGCATATGCTCTGACAAGATGCCCATCGTACCCTTCCAAGTAGCGAACTTCGAAAGGAGAAGTTAACTTTTGGCCACAACAGAAAAATAGCTTGTTGACGATGTGCTAAATAATTGCCAAAAAGCGGCTTGCGGCACCTCACCAAAACCTCCCCAAACCAACGCCTTTGAGGAGGCTGGTCCAAAAACCTATGGGATCCACTTTTTGCTTGCTTGCGGCACCTTGCCAAACTCCCCGAATATGCTCCATTGAGTGAAGGCTGGTCCAAAGACCTGTGGGCACTTGCCCTTAAGGAATTAAGTCCTAAGGAGCTTGGCCTTATGCGCTTCAATGTGAACCAAGGGCTTCAGAAAGACATGGCGGCTCTGCAGATCACACGCGAGGAGAACTAGGGCGATGCCGAGCGATAGGCTGCAAACCGGGCTCCGCACCTGAGTCGGGACACCCTCCCATGTTCTTTGCACGCCTGTTGAGCTCGCTTGTGACGTGTTTCATGTAGCTCGACTTGGCAAAGTTCCCCTTCCCAAGCCCCTCTGCACACGGGTGTTTTTCCTTGCTTTGTCTTTGACCCCGCCTAAGAGGCCATGCCCGCCATCACCTCTTGGCAGAACTTGGGTTGCATGTGCATGAGAATGCTAAAACTATCATGCTAAAAGTGGAGGTCCATGACCCACTCTGCCCCAAAATAGACTGAAGCTCTGATACCAGTGTAAGGCCGTTGTGGGACTGCCTTGAGAATGAGCCTCCCAACCTCCCATTAAATAGCCCCTTGGGCCTCATTCCCTATCCACACTTGCAGCCGGCCCCTTGGGCCTAGCCCTTGACCACCGGGCATTGCCCTTCGCATGACACATCTAATTCTATTTCCTATTTGAAGGTTTGTGTGTGTGAAGTATTTTGTGTGTGCCATCTTGCTGTAGACTTTTTGAATCACCCTTGTGTGTGTGTGACATTGGATTTTTTAATGCCCAGCAAAATTAGGTCCCACAAATTCTCTTGGAGCTTGGTGGGAATTACCAATTATTAGGAATTGACCACCCTTTCTTTGAGGGGATGCACACAAGGCCACCCCCCACATTGCATTGTGCAGACATGATTTCGGGTTCCAATTCACCCTAGAGGAGGTCAACCGACCGTTTGGAACCTGCCAACGACCAGTGGAGGACCTCAGCTAGCGGGCACTAAACTCTGCTTGAAAGTGCTTTTAAGCTTTGTGAGCGGCCTCTCCCACACGGTTGTCAGCTCCTTGTAGCTCGCCTTCACCTCATCACTCCCCACAAGGTGGTGCTCCCACCCTATGTCATTGGCTCTAAGGAGCTCATAAGACTTCACCTAAAATGGCCGAGTCTCGCGAGCCCTCATCCACCCTTCTCTGGTGGCTTGTACAAACATTCAAAGGAACTCATCGAGGTTTCCAAATCAAACCAAAGGGAATCAAATAAGACAATTTTTTTGTGAAGGGTGATTTCACTTACATGAAGAGGTACTTTACAAAATGAAAGGAAAATCTCCCTCTCCCCCCCCCCCCCCCCCCCCCCCCCCCCCCCTCCTCTCACACACACACACACACACACACACACACACACACACACACACACACACACACACACACACACACACACACACACACACACACACACACACACACACACTCACACACTCACTCACATTAAGACTTCCAAATCTTGTAGCCAAGCAAAATAATTTTGCAATATATGTCATAATCTACATTTATGGAGACAATTTCTTAAGTTGTGTTTGTGAAAAGAGGTAGACACTGGCTATGAGAGTCTCCTAAGCTAAGATCCCTCTATTAGCACGATGAGTGAGAAGGGTGCAGAGAGCATCTCCTCCTTCAAGTTTCTTCCCCTTGCCCTCCTCCCCCATTGAGTATCCTCATGCCAATCTTCCTTGCTAAGAGCCCTGCTTCGAGAGCTCCGCTTGCTTATTGCAAGTCAAAAACCCTTATGCCTCCCCTTGATTATGGCCGAGAGAGGGAGAGAAAATCTCTCTTGCTCTGAGAGAGAGTGATCTCAGAGAACGAGAGAGAGAGAGAGAGAGAGAGAGAGAGAGTTGCTTCTTAGCTTGAGAATGAGAGAGACCGATGCTTGCTTCCTTGCTTCTCCGCTTTTCCTCGTCTTTCGAATACCCTCTCCTCCTCTTCGTCATCTCTTAATACCCTAATCCCGCCTTCCTTCCCCCACGCTTTGCCCCCCCAAAAAATTCAAAAATTAGCCCCTCCACATAGTCATGACGCCGTGACTGACGTGGCATGGGAACCATCCCGATGATGTGGCCGGCGGGTTGTGGAGTTGCACCAAAATGGATGCCACTGGTCTTAAATGGGGCGCCCCTATATTTCCACCCTTTCTTGCTTCATCCCCTATGCGAGCACATCTCTCTTCTCTGCACTGCCCACTGCTCTCTTTTGCGCCATTCCCCTTGTTTTCCCATTATTGAAGCCCTTTATTCTTTACAAAGCGGGCGGCCACCCTTTGAGCAGCCATGCCCTCAATGGCTCTTGGTGGCCAATTAACCACCCAATGGTCACAACACTTGGGATGCTCATCGACCAAGGCATTGCCAACACTACCTTCCACTAACAAGTTGGGCATTCCCCGCAATAGAGTTGGTCTATTTAACTAAAAGCTCATTAAAACCTCACGTGATTTCATAATGGCACCACATTTGACAGATATGTCAACGGAGAATTGCATATCATCATATGCATTTTTAGCAGCCCTTGACTAGCAATATTGTTGCAAATTTTATTGCCCATCTCAATTCCTTGGATAGTGCCACATGCTCTCAAGATCCAAGTATAGGTGATTGCATTTGACATAAGGCATTCCCATCACATTCGGTAAAAGAGTGTCAGAGTTTTGCTCTTACTAGCCAGGCACTGCCAATTGCAACTACTGCCGGCCAAGCACTGCATGATATGACATCCCATACATGATACTCCTTAAGCACTTACTGCTCTTGCATTTGAAAACTTGGATGAAGCTCAAAATTCTTAGATGGCACACTGACCGGGACGACCAAACTGGTACGTAACCGACTCCAGTGAGACTTCAATGGGCAATATCTTAGCCACCAATCTCCGATTGTTGATCTGAAAAGACCAACGTGCTCCACAAAGTGAGCACTTTAGCCCCATGCATTCATATCAATTTTGACCCGTTATCTGCAATTGCCCAATCTAGCTCAGATCTGCAAAATATCCTAGCTTCAAATTGACATAACTTCTTCACCGTAGCTCCAATCAAAGAGCCATAAAGACAGGCCAATAGAGAACTTCAAGCACTGTAGTTCTAGATCATAAACTTCCATCTGTTCTCACTTCAATCATACTCTGTTTTAGCATCATTAAGGCATCTGTTGGCCTTTTAAAGCCGCATCTGGCATATATTAATCGTAAAACTAGCTTGTTAGCAAGCACTGAACACTGATCATTATCAGGTAAGCTTTAATTAAGATCTATGTGCATCTTCTTGGTTATTTTCTTAGCATGGGAACGAAGTTGCATGACATCCACCCCCTCTGAACCTACACAGTCTCCGGTCTTTCCACCTGCACTTCAATCTACATCTGCTATAGGTACCTTAAGCACTTTGCAATCATTAGACTCACGTAATTGGTAAACATATGAAAAATAAAATAAGGTTTATACCCTATCATCAATGTTCTAGCTTAATCATTAGGTAGCTGCCCATCAAAAATATTTGAAGTGTATCTGCCGTATCTTGAAAGCACTCAATTATGGAAAACCTGTTCAGTGAACCCTACTAGATTCAAGTGCTCCAGTTAATGATACACATGGCTTGACCATCAAGCTCGCTTTAGGGAACCTTGTCAAGCTCAAGTATGCATTACTCTGTCTGCACATGAAATGGCCGTGAAATCCTTTATAAACATATGGAAAATAATATAAGGTTTATACCCTATCATCAATGTTCTAGCTTAATCATTAGGTAGCTGCCCATCAAAAAAATTTGAATCGTATCTGTCGTATCTCCAAAGCATTCAATTATAGAAAACCTGTTTAGTGAACCCCGCTAGACTCAAGTGCTCTAATTAATGATCCACACGCCTTGACGATCAAGCTCGCTTTAGGGAACCCTGTCAAGCTCAAGTATGCCTTACTCTGTCTGCATACGGAATGGCCGTCAAGTTCTTTACTTCAAGTTCTGGTAGCAGAACCAACTCAAAAGATGTGAAGATACTTTATCAATTGTCCAAATATGTCAACTAGAAGCTAGCCATGTAAGCTTATTGATCACATAACCAAAAACTCTTCCCACTTAGCATAAATCTAGAGAACAAAACCTTGTACCATGCAACCTGCTACAAGAAACGATTGATATCCTTTGGATTTGCAACTTGCACTTCAATAGCCCCCAGGATCAAATGGAATAATAAGGAATTGCCCAAATACTGGAGCAACATAATATCCACATGAGCATACAATTCCTGTATCAATCAACATCAAGCATTTTTGGTGCAAATATGCTACCCCTGGTTCAAATATCTCACAGTTACTATGCATATTCAATAGTCTCCCTCCATATTGAATTTGGTCATAAATATCCTTAGAATCTCTTGGATCAAACACCATTGAGATTACATACTAGAGCTTCTCTTGAAGCATAATGCAGCACACACATCCCGTAAAATTTTGGCAGCTTAAGCTGGTTACCAAAAAGCATTAAAGAATTTTGACTCCCTTTTACTGATAGCCAAGACATCACTGACATAAGCATCATTAGGAATAGCATCCAAACCCAACCACATTTGGCACATTGTCCAAGCAAATGAAAAACTTTGTGCACTTTTTGTAGTATCAAGGATGATTTAGCATCATCACCCCCTCTAGCTTCATAGCGATTAAAAAAGACTTGGGACTCTCTGGACCTGTACCATCAGAGGATTTTTTACATGTTGGGGTTTTAGTTTGATCGTGAAAAAAAGTTTCAAACTATAAATATTCATCCATAGCATCCACGAAAAACTCACCCTTGGAAGTCTCAACACTCATCAAAACTGTAGGAGTTATCTCCTCATGCAGCCCATGTACAAGCATAGATGTAAAATCCATGTCGATAACCTGTTTACAATCAACATGATCTAGGCAATCTTCATACTCATCCATGTCATCCTCTACTTTCTCATATGCATCCATGTTACTTAGCAATCTATCATAGCACTGTAAAGGTTCATCTGGCACCCCCTCTGAAGAGGTATATGCATCAGAAAGCTCTTCTATACTATTATGATCCTCTCCTTCAGATCTAGCCAAGAAATCATCGATTATGGCATCTTCTTCCATGATAACAACATCTACAAACATATTGTTAGTAGCAATCATAAGTTCAGTGGCATTCTTAGGCTCATCCTATGCTGGCTCCACAATCTCTATCACTTCATCAGTTGTTGTATATATGAACTTTATTAATGCAATCATCTACAACAAACATGTTGTCCTTCTCGGCTATAGTGATGATAATTTCATTAGTATCGTGTAGATGCTCATCTACTTGATGAACTGCTTAGGAATAACCCATGTCAAGGTCAGCAGCTTGTGAACCACTTGTTGAACAGTAAACGTCTTCACTGGGACCATTATTGGAGGTAGTGTCCATGCGAGCAATCTTTGGAAAAAATTCACATAATTTTGTTTCAACATTAAATTCATCGTTTATCTTTGCTAAGTTTCTCAAAATATGCTCGTCTGAAACTGAATCTTCTACTTCAAATTCTGCATTTACTTTGGCTTTGCTTCTTTTAGAAATACGCTCCCAAAATTGATTGTAATTAAGGAACTGTATCTGATCCCCTTCACCTTTAGTGAAAACAATTTGGCTGTGTTCAGTTATCTCCTTTATTTCTAGATCTAGAATCCTTGAGCTTTCGTGGAATAAATTCTTCTACAAAATAGTCCCACCATGTGGGATATGCTTCTACCAGTTCTTGAACCTGCTTTTTAAAATCTGAGTTTACAAACTCTTCAAAAGCTGCAATCATCTGATTTTTTGGAACATTTTGGCTCTTCATCTCCACTTCATAACATGCAATAAAACCTCTTGGATCATATCCCTGAAACTACGATACTGCTCCCATACAACATCAAGTGCCATCTCTATTGCATCATCAATTTGCTTTTTTATCTGCATGGCTTTCGCTTCCTACAGACATCCTTGAACTTATTCTCACATATTTTTGCAAATCTGCAACTGCTAGATTTTTATACAATCCATTTCTAGCGATGATGTAGGCGATGACACATGTGATCATTAGGCAATGACATCAACAATGATGTAGATGATGACATAGGTAAGGACATCAGCGAGATGCAAGCGATGGAACATGCGATGATGCAGATGATGACACAACTGATGACATCGATGTTGATGCAGGTGATGTCATAAGCAATGATGTCGTCTTCTAGAGTCTTCCAAAACTTTCTTCCAAGGTCTTCCAAGACTTTCCAGAATCTCCTTAGTGACTTCCTATAGGAAACTCAAGCAGACCGACTCTGAAGTCTCCATGACATTATGGAAATCGTTAATAAACTGCTTCAATTGTTATGTCATCTCCATTTTTACCTCCCACCCTGGCTTGGTTTCATGTCGAGTTCACCAAGTATGTCGGGGGATATGGGTTTGAAACATGAACCGAGAAGGCGCGAGGTATCTGGCTGTGAGAGGTGCGACAAAGAGAGAAAAACAGATACTAAAAGCTCTGGCAATCACCATAATCATCAATTAATTGAATAATGCTTTGAGTTGAGTTTAATCAATGACCAAGGTGGGCTATTGGCAGCACCATTACTCAAATTAACTAAAAATTAGGAGTTTAAGATCCCTTTTTACAAGATTATCTTGGCTGTTAACGACACCGGGAGTTAACAAGATGATTAATCAATCTTCAAGCTGGTGATGGTGATGGAGTTTTCCTCCATGTGGCTCTTCTTGCTGATAGCCGTTTTTCGGCTCTCTGTAATTGCCATAGTGAGTTATCTCACCCTATCAAATCACTCAAACACTGTGGTTACCCTCACCCTTTCACTGTATATAGGCGCGTGTGAGTCAGGGGACTTTTCCCATATCTCCTTACTGAAATAAAAAACCCTCAATTAGCTAGTCATTGGGCTAGTTGAGCCAAAAAAATAAAAAAAATAAAAAATGTAAGTATATTATGGCCCATGCGTATGTAAATATTTCTTTGTATATAGGGCCTAAATAAAATATTTTTTCATAATTATTTTGGTATTTATTTAAATATTTCTACCTAGGTGTGTGTTATTTATGCTCTGTACATTGCCTCACCATTACCACAATTTTTCTTCCCATTTTTCGTACTCTTTATTCCATATAATTTTTTTTGCATGTAAGCTTCTCTTATATTTGGTGTAACTCCACCCCAACAAAAATCCAAAAAAACTAGTTTTATTTATGTGTATATTTTTTCACTATTGTGATTTTTTCCTTCCTACATCTATTTTGTTTTTTTTCTAAAAAATTAGAACACCAAAAATATTTATCTTTTTATGGTAGCCTCATAATGAGAGAGATTTCTTTTGACCCCTTTATATTTTTTCCACTTATATTATTTATATTTGACATGTACATATTTTTTAGACCCCTCAATATTTGATTTTCTTAGTTGTACTATTCACTTATATCATGATCTCAACAATATCTTCAATTATAGACCTACCAAATAAGGTCAAGGGTAGGTGGCATGCATACATGCACTATGGAGGGCTCACTCTTGGAGGTATTCAAAAGAATCATCCAAAGAAGGACCCCACAAGGACTTTGTGCAGTGGAAAAAAACAGTCGGTTTTGCTGAATTTTTAAAGTTCACTTGCTCTCCGAATTTGAAAAGGTGATACAAGCAAAAGTTGTAGCTCGTGGGCTGAACTTTTGCCTCAAATTTTTTCATATTTTTTTGAGCTACAAGCTGTGAGCTATGATTTTATTAGTGGACCCCAGTTTTCCCATGCTATGCAGCCACACTCTCTCTTCCACTTTATCATTTTCCTCTTTCACACACACTTCTCCACTCATCATCCCCACCTCTCTCACCACTCCTCTCTGCACCCTACTCACCTTCTCCTCAACCTTGAAGAATAAGAAAAACCATGGTGAACTCATACCTCCCACACACAATTCCATTATAAAATTGACCATTTAGTCTCATTTTTTCTCCTCCAAATTACCCATATCTATCAGAAAACCACAAAATTCAGCCTCTTCTCTTAAAAGACAGCATCATGGTGGTTGATTACTCAGCTTCAATTACCTTGTCTCTCAAGGAAGGTCAAGAGTGGAGAAAAAATGTACCGTCAAAACTAGTGGACCGTCAACAAGCGTCAAAATTGGCCCTACTCAAGACACTTGGAGCATCAACCTTGTAAGAAATCCACCTTTTCTTACCTCTTAAGAGTTTTTCTTCCTTATTTGTATCCTACATGGATACTCCCATTGTAAATATCCAATTCCATTTGTAAATTAATACTAACTCTACTAACACTAACCCACTATGAAAAGTCCTATCACCTCCATTTCTCTCCTCTCTCTTTCCCCACCAACTTCTTGATAATTCCAAGCAAAAGAAATTAGGTAAATTGCTGAAAATCTAACCCAACCATGGTTAGAGGAGTAACCCTAGCCTTCAAAATTGCTATAAAAGGAGGGTGTAGCTAGCACAAAAAAAAGAGAAGAAAGAGCACTATGCTATAGCTTGAGAAGCCAAGCTCAACCTCTTGAGAAGGAGCTCTTGAGTGGAATCTCATTGGCATTAGGCATATGTATGTGTTGTATTAGGGGTGATTAGCAAGGGAACTCTATGCCATTGTAAGAGAGAGGGATCATTAAATCGAGAGTAGGAAATCTATCATTTCTCCTACTAGTGTAAGCCCAACATTTGCTGAATCAAGGAGGGTGAATTTGGACTAAGCATGGATACCTTGTCTCCCTTCCAACGTGAAGTCATGGACAATAATGATGTGTAAGTGTCTTGGTGTTTTATTTAAGTTCTTGATAGCTTGTCTCCGGGTATTGTTATCAATTTAGCCATAAATCCCACATGCTGTAAGAGGGCGACAGGGTGGAGAGGACTCCCCTGGCCTTAAGACAATGATTGGGGTGGCTTTTTTCTTGTGATGTGTTGTGGTGTAATTTACTCAGGCTATGTTGAACAAATACTAATCTCACTTTGATTGGTCATGATAGATTTGTAAGAAGGCATTAGTGCAACAAGCACCCCCTTCCCCCTTCTCTCTCTTTCTTACATATATATATTTATGTTTGCTTGATCATTAACGATACACTTCAAAGCAGCCCGAGCACCATCTTTCTCTCTCTCTGTCTCTCTCTCTCTCTCTCTCGTGTTTTAGTGTGTGAGAGTGTTCCATTGGTGTTAGGGTTAGTGTAAATTCCTTGCTTGTTTGTGGGTTGCTCTAACGATTCTCCTCTTTTGCGTCCTAGTTCGCTCTTAAACTAGGTGGTGCCCCTTGTGTAGTTGGGATTTGGCTGGGGTTTGTTGTTTTGGTTTGTGTTGTGTTGTGCCCCAGCCCCATTGAGCAGCACGGGAGCCTTGAAGGGTGTCTAGAGGTTGCTCTTCTTGTTGCCCGCCCCGGACCGCTTCAAATTGGTGCCCCCACTGAGGAAAACAACTTGTGTATGTTTTTGTGTAGGATCAACTTTTAGCATAGTCAAGTAGTTTGCATGAATCACGAGAGTTTGTATGATCCTTTCATTCCCATTGCAAGGCAAAAGATACACATAATTGTTAGTAGTAAGTTGCAATTTCAACGGGTAATTCATAGGATTTTAGGTCCTCTTAGGTTAGCCGAGATAAACACTTCGGTAAATCCTTTTATTTTGCCTCTCATTAGGTACGATATTAGCTTGGACGTCTATATTTTTGTGTTATTTTAAGCATTAGGACATGCATAGGCCATGGATAATGGCCCAGGAATAGAGGTTTTTCCTTTTCATTTTACTCCACACATTAGAATAAACATTGCAATTAGTAGAAAGATCCATTTTCAACAACGAATGGTGTTCATGTTTGGTGCCCAAAGAGTAGGAGAAATTCTTGCATCACCAAACCCTGTCATTCTACCTCTCATCAACTACCACACTTCTTTTGATGTACATGTGTTCATTTTATTTTAAAATGAAGTGCAGCCTGGCAAAATAGTGTGTATGTTTGTTTTTTCTTTGTCCAATTTGTTACAAGAAACAAAAAACGATCATTTGTTCTAACAGGGAATGTGTGTGCAGTGAAAGTTCAATCCTTAGAGATCTAGCTCTATTACCAATTGAGTTGCAGGAGCAAGTAGTAAGGCGTCTCCCTCATAACAAGAGGGTGGTGAAGTTAAGACGAAAGGTCCTACGCGTGGATTCCATTTTCCTCTTGTTGTTGGGCACTAAGGAAGACCGCGCATTCATCCAACTAGTGTGTGCCCTAAGATTGGTAAATAGAGTGAAATTTGGTGTTTGGCGAGTGCATTTCACCATTGAGGAAGACTCTTCAGGAAACTTGCGGCCAGAGTTCATGCTTCATAGACTCACATTTGGTGAATTTTTTCCTCATTTGCGTCTTATTAATAGTCTTCCTTTCGCTTTCAACAAAGGAGATTGGGAGCTATTCAGAGCTTGTCTTAATAAAGAGAGCATAGAGAAGATTGAAAATTTGTATAAATTCTCATCCTTCTCTACTTTCTATGACACTTTGTTCATAGAGACATTGTAAATCTCTTTATGCTTTTGAATGATTTAACCATAATCCTAAGGAGTTTTTGTCTAGGAATTTTGTAGCACAAGTGGAGTCTTTAAATCTTGCAAACTTGATTGGACTTGATGAGGATGTTCTTTATGAAATTGTGAGAAGGTTGCCTCACTCCGACTGTGTGGAACTCGAAGGAAAGGAGCTCCTAGTCAATTGCTACTTTCTCACGGCCTTCGACGAGCATGAAGATCTAGTTTTTATACAAACCGCTTGTGCGTTGGGAATTGTAGAGCAAGTGCAATTTATCACTTGGGACGTGGTTGCTCTTTTGGATCCAGAAAATGAAGTTCTAGAGATTTTTGTTGATCGCCTTAGCTTTGAAGAATTTCAACCCTTCTTAGAGCTCATCAATAGTCTACCTTTTTGTTTTGATCAAACAAATCAAGACCTCATTGAAGCTTGGATAGCTGAAGAAGAAAACCTACAGTGGTATTTTCTTACTTCTTCATTTGCAGGCGAGTGGTTCTAAATCTCTATTGTATCCCTTATTGTAACTCGTGTTGTAATCTTTCATAATAATGGAGAGCCAACGCCAAATGTCTGGATATCCTCTTTTCTTTGGAGAGCCTGGAGAGGATGCAGAATTATTTTTAGCAAATTTCAAGATGTCTTGCCGTATCAAGAGGATAGTAACCGATCAAGAACGTGTAGAAATGTTTGAGGTGGTCCTTAGGAAAGATGCTAGTACTTGGTTTGACTCTTTGCCTGAGGAAGTTAAGGGGAATTACACAGAAGTTTTGAATTGTTTTAAGAGATACTTCTTTGATCCCCAAAACACTCAAAAACTATGGCAAGACATTGTTTCTCATAAGCAAAAAGACTTAGATGACTACTACTTGTACAAGCAAGAGTTTCTACGTCTTTGGGCTCTATGGATACGAAATGTTGCTAACCCTGGTGATGGTGCAGAATTTTTAAAGAAGGAGAGGTTCATAGCCGGACTCTTTCCTGACCTTAAGGTAAAAGTTGAGGCGGGTGCACCTGCTACTTTTGATGCAGCTGAAACTAGGGCTACTGAGAAGTATAGGAAACTCAAGTGCTTAAGGGGAGAGGTTCCAATAGAAGGTCTTAGACCCAAAGGTAAGTCACAAGCATCAACATCTAGGGAGCTTCCTGAGGTAACGGCTGAAGTGATTGAGAAGTTAAATGAATCTTTAAGCAGCCTGTCAATTCACCTTGCACAAGCTGTAGGTCCAAAGGGACAAGCAAAGAAGTCAGAAGAGAGAGAGCCACGAACTAGGAGAGTCTTGCAATGTTGGAATTGCGGAGAGTCTGGACATGGGATGTATAATTGTCCTTGGCCCCGTGGAGAGCCAGGGAGACCTAACTTGAATTACCCAGTGATGAATGCAGGAGAAGGAGCTGGTCAACAACCAAGGCTTCTACAAAGGCCAAATGGACCAAGAACACCTCCACATGGGGTAGAAGGAGTTCCACCTTTGCCAGATCCAAATGTGCATGTGGTAGAGGTAACAAATTCAAATGAGGTTGACATGGAAGCTAATGGCATTAAGCGTGGCCGAGGAAAAGGTAAAGAGAAAGAAGGAGTCACATCATAGAGTGACCATGGACAAGGCAAGAAGGCAAAGGAAACCAAGGAAACCAAGAGGACTCGACGTCGTATCAACCTCCAAGACTTCCCTCTTGGACATGGTATGGCTCCGTACAACTTGTTGGAAGACATGAGAGGTAAGGGTCCTGATATTTCATGGCCTCAATTTCTTGCATTATGTCCACAAGTTAGGAGGGATTTAACAAGGGCAGTTAGCACTAGGAGAAAGGTAAAAGAGAGTGTGCCAGTTGTAAAAATTGCACAAGCTGAAATGAATGAGGACATTACACCGGTGCTAGACTGTTACATCAAAGGAAGATTGGTTAGGAAAGGTCTAGTGGATGGGGGTGCACAAATTTGCATCATGACAGAGGGACTCATGCAAAGACTAGGTATGCACATCCATGAGACACCTGAAATCAAAGTCAAGATGACAAACAATAGCAAGGCTAGGTGTGTAGGCATTTGTAAAAATGTCTTTGTAGAGGCCTTTGGCATTAAGAAAGCGGTGGATTTTTATGTTATGTCGACCAAGGGAAGTGGTTATCCATTTATCCTAGGAAGACCATGGCTAATGAAAATGCGAGCTTTGCAGGATTGGGAGAGTGGGAAATTAATTTGCAAGAATGACAATCATAAGAAGGTTGTGTTTGACATGAAGGAGCAACTCCAAGAGGAGCTCCATGAAGAATCATCTCAAAGTGAGACGGAAGAAGGTTGGACCGATAGCACTTCAGAAGAAGAAAGTAGCGGCAGCATTACTGAAGAGGAGTCTTCCATCGAAGTCATGGGGGTAAGGTTTAAGCCAAGCAACCAAGAGACCTCTTGTCAAGGCTTGGAGAAGGTAGGTCCTCAAGAGAACGAAGGTGTTCAAGATGAAGGGATGCTGGAAGATATGCTATCAACAACACTTACAAAGGATGAAAGAGAGGAGTTCAAATGTGTGCTAAGGAAGTTTCCTAGGCTTTTTGCTAAAGACTACACCGACGTGCGTGGGGTAGATGTTGTTCAACACAAGATTGAGTTAAAGCCTGAGGCCACACCTAAAGCTCAGAAGCTACGAAGGCTAGGAGTTATAAAGGAGCATGCTCTACTCAAGGAGGTTAGAAAGCTTCTAGCAGCAGGTTTCATTTATCCAGTGGAGAATTCAGAGTGGGTCTCTCCTGTTGTTGTCACTCCTAAGAAAAATGGCAAGTGGAGGGTGTGTGTGGATTACCGTCCCCTCAATGAGGCAACAAAAAGAGATCACTTTCCCCTCCCATTCCAGGATGAGATACTAAATGAGGTAGCTGGTCATGAGAAGTACAATGTGTGCGATGGTTACTCAGGTTACTTTCAAATAGGGATTGCATTGGAGGATCAATTGAAAACAACCTTTATCACTCCTTGGGGTTGTTATGCTTTTAGAGTCATGCCATTTGGTCTGACAAATGCTCCTACAACATTCCAACGTTTCATGAATATGGTGTTTCAAGCATTCTTTGGAAAGTCAATTGGGGTGTTCATTGATGATTTCTGTATTTATAGCTCAAAATCATTGCATCTACAAAGGGTAGAAGAAGGTTTAAAGAAGCTCTACGACATGGGAGGTCAACTCAACCCCGACAAGTGCCATATAGGTGAGGATGAAGTAATCTTGCTTGGTCATAAAGTTTCTTACAAAGGCATTGAAGTGGATCCTTCAAAGGCAAAGGCTCTTATTGAGCTACCATCACCCAAGAGTCTTAAGGAGGTCATCTCATTCATTCAAAAGGTGAAGTATATGTCACGCTTCATTCACTTAGCCTCGGAGTTACTTCACCCTTTGCAAAAGTTGACACAACAAGTAGAATTTGCATGGTCTGATGAGCTTGAAGAGTACTTTTGTAACATTAAAGCCATTTTGTCAGAGCTACCAACACTCATGCCTCCTTGTTGGGAGTACACATTCTTTGTTAGCTCTAGTGCTGGGAAAGAAACAATTGGTGCAGTTTTGCTACAACAAGATCCCTATAGTACCAGGATGCGGCCCATCTACTTTGCTAGTAGGGTCATGAATGCTTTAGAGAGAGGCTACACGGAGGCAGAACTCATGATGCTTTCTCTCATGTTTGCGATAAGGAAGTTTATATCCTACTTGCTCCCAAAACCTTTTGTAATCCTCACCGCAGAAAATTTGTTCCCTTGGGTGTCATCTCAAATGAATCTTAGTACTAGGATCTCAAAGTGGATTATGGAGTTGCAAGAGTTTCAATACTCTTTCAAGGTAGAAGATAGTGTGCGTGCACAATTGGCAGGGATTCTCACTTATAGGGTGCATGAAAAGGAGATTAAGGTGCCTGAAGTAAAGACCCTACCATTGCCACCACCAAAAAGTATTCCTAATGCTTTTACCTTGTTCTTTGATGGAGCTTTTCGTCGAGCCACAAGAAAAGCAGGGGGAGGGCTAGTGTTGCTCAACGCAAGTGGAGAGGTGGTCATGAAAGAGAAGTTCAATCTACCAAGTTCAGCTAGCAACAATGAAGCAAAATATGACACACTACTTCATGGTTTAAAAATATGCATTGGCCATGGTATACAACGTCTCATGGTAAAAGGGGATGCACTTCTCATTGTGAAGCAGATTTTAGGCATTTGGGCATGCAAAAATGAAAGACTAAGGGCCAAAGTTCATACCATCCGTAGGCTATTTAATCAATTTGAGGAGGTGCAATTATATCATATTCCTAGGAAGATGCTGATTTACTTGCACAACAAGCCGTTGCATGTGTAAAGAAAGAAGTGCAGGTCATCATGGTGGCGGTTGCTGTGAAGCAACCGAGGTACTAGGGATGGGAGTCATTGGCTCCCATCATTGGCTTCATTTTGGAGGGTGAGTTTCCACCAGACTTCACAAAAGCTCAGAAGAGGAGACTCATGAAGAAGGCAAGCATGTATCTCTTCCTAGAAGGCTCCCTCTATCAAAGAGGGAAGGATAAAGTGTGCAGAAGAGTACCAACTATCGCGGAAATTCCAGCCATTCTAAAAAGTTTGCATGAAGAGGCATGTGGTGGTCATTTTTCCCAAGAATTAACTGTGAAGAAGATTTTGCTTGCGGGGTATGTTTGGCCAAGTCTGCATGTGGATGTCCAACATTGGTGTAAAAGTTGTCACAATTGTCAGGTAAATGGGAATAGAAGATTGATTTATGGTCCAAGGCAAATCGTGCTTGCAAATGGACCCTTTGAAAAGTGGGGCATTGATGCTATGGGTCCTCTGCCTAGGACAAAAAATGGTAAACTCTACATTCTAGTGGCTGTAGACTATATGACTAGGTGGGTGGAAGCACAAAGTGTGGCAAAGGTAAATGAGAGGACAGTGAGCAAATTCGTCTACACTCACATTTGTTGTAGATTTGGCACACCTTTGGAGATTGTTTCTGATAATGGTCCAGGGTTTAGAAAGGGATTGCTCACAGAAGTCTGTGAAGAACTTCACATTCTACATCGTCACAGTACACCCTACTATCCCCAATCAAATGGTTTGGTAGAAAAAGCTAATGGTGTCATTGCAGGCATCATTAGAAAGATGGTGAAAAACAAGACAAAGTTGTGGGATGACTTCTTGGATGGTGCCTTGTGGGCGTATCGAACCACATATAGGGAAGCCATGGAGTTCACACCATTTCACTTGGTCTATGGTCAAGAGGCTTTACAGCCAATTGAGCTAAACATTCCAACAATGCGACTTCATGGCAAATCAGCACAAGATGATCAAGAAGCATGGATGGATCGACTTCTTACCTTAGCTGAGCTTGAGTGGAAAAGAGAAGCAGCATACGAGTGCTATAAGAGGAAAGCCACACAGACAAAGGAGAAGCTTGACAAGAAACTGAAGGACAAAGGCATCAATGAAGGAGATCTTGTGCTAAGGTATGACAATCGACTCGATAATCGTTTTGATGCCAAATTTGAAACAAGATGGCAGGGGCCATACATAGTCAAGAAGGCTTTCAATTCAAGTTACTATCAACTTATGGACTTGAATGGGAAAGAGCACTCCAGGACGGCAAACGGCTATCCTTGAAGCCTTACTTGAGTCGCCTTCTACCAAAGGATCTACCAGAGCAAAAGGCAACTATCTCATGTAAGTATTGTTCCATGAAGCATGAGTGTAACACAAACCAAAATTCCAAGGGGCCAAACAATGAAGATCTTGTCAAGGACTCTGAAGCACTCTCTTTGGAAAAGATTCTTTATGATGGTACATGAATATACCATCATCCTGGGGGAGGGCTAATGATAGCCGTTTTTCGGCTCTCTGTAATTGCCATAGTGAGTTATCTCACCCTATCAAATCACTCAAACACTGTGGTTACCCTCACCCTTTCACTGTATATAGGCGCGTGTGAGTCAGGGGACTTTTCCCATATCTCCTTACTGAAATAAAAAACCCTCAATTAGCTAGTCATTGGGCTAGTTGAGCCAAAAAAATAAAAAAAATAAAAAATGTAAGTATATTATGGCCCATGCGTATGTAAATATTTCTTTGTATATAGGGCCTAAATAACATATTTTTTCATAATTATTTTGGTATTTATTTAAATATTTCTACCTAGCTGTGTGTTATTTATGCTCTGTACATTGCCTCACCATTACCACAATTTTTCTTACCATTTTTCATACTCTTTATTCCATATAAATTTTTTTGCATGTAAGCTTCTCTTATATTTGGTGTAACTCCACCCCAACAAAAATCCAAAAAAACTAGTTTTATCTATGTGTATATTTTTTCACTATTGTGATTTTTTCCTTCCTACATCTATTTTGTTTTTTTTTTTTTAAATTAGAACACCAAAAATATTTATCTTTTTATGGTAGCTTCATAATGAGAGAGATTTATTTTGACCCCTTTATATTTTTTCCACTTATATTATTTATATTTGACATGTACATATTTTTTAGACCCCTCAATATTTGATTTTCTTAGTTGTACTATTCACTTATATCATGATCTCAACAATATCTTCAATTATACACCTACCAAATAAGGTCAAGGGTAGGTGGCATGTATACATGCACTATGGAGGGCTCACTCTTGGAGGTATTCAAAAGAATCATCCAAAGAAGGACCCCACAAGGACTTTGTGCAGTGGAAAAAAATAGTCGGTTTTGCTGAATTTTTAAAGTTCACTTGCTCTCCGAATTTGAAAAGGTGATACAAGCAAAAGTTGTAGCTCATGGGCTGAAATTTTGCCTCAAATTTTTTCATATTTTTTTGAGCTACGAGCTGTGAGCTATGATTTTATTAGTGGACCCCAGTTTTCCCATGCTATGCAGCCACACTCTCTCTTCCACTTTATCATTTTCCTCTTTCACACACACTTCTCCACTCATCATCCCCACCTCTCTGCACCCTACTCACCTTCTCCTCAACCTTGAAGAATAAGAAAAACCATGGTGAACTCATACCTCCCACACACAATTCCATTATAAAATTGACCATTTAGTCTCATTTTTTCTCCTCCAAATTACCCATATCTATCAAAAAACCACAAAATTCAGCCTCTTCTCTTAAAAGACAGCATCATGGTGGTTGATTACTCAGCTTCAATTACCTTGTCTCTCAAGGAAGGTCAAGAGTGGAGAAAAAATGTACCGTCAAAACTAGTGGACCGTCAACAAGCGTCAAAATTGGCCCTACTCAAGACACTTGGAGCATCAACCTTGTAAGAAATCCACCTTTTCTTACCTCTAAAGAGTTTTTCTTCCTTATTTGTATCCTACATGGATACTCCCATTGTAAATATCCAATTCCATTTGTAAATTAATACTAACTCTACTAACACTAACCCACTATGAAAAGTCCTATCACCTCCATTTCTCTCCTCTCTCTTTCCCCACCAACTTCTTGATAATTCCAAGCAAAAGAAATTAGGTAAATTGCTGAAAATCTAACCCAACCATGGTTAGAGGAGTAACCCTAGCCTTCAAAATTGCTATAAAAGGAGGGTGTCGCTAGCACAAAAAAAAGAGAAGAAAGAGCACTATGCTATAGCTTGAGAAGCCAGTCATTGGATGAAAGGTCCAAAATCACCATGCACCCTAGTTCCTAGATCTTGAGCTACTAAAATGTTCTGGATGGATTCTTCTTTTGACCTTGTATATTTTTTGGAACTTGCATCACCTTCTACTCCCATAGCATCACTCTTCAAATTATTCTCCAATGGATGCAATGGTTGACCTTCATGAGCTTGTAGACGTTTGTCAAATTCTTCAAGAACTCTCTGGCTTCTATGGAGATCCATAGAATCTTCTACTTCCATAGCATTACTCTTAAAATTCTTCTCCAATGGCTGCAATGGTTGACCTTTAGGAACTTGCAAATTTTGTCAACCTCTTCAAGAACTCTATGGTTACTATGGAAATCCATAGATTCTTTCTCAAAATGTTTGATTTCTTGAAAATCATTTGTTCCAACAATCTCAGGTGAAACCTCAATCTCAAACGGTTCAGTAGCTTGAAAATCCTTTGTACCAACAATCTCATGTGAAACTTCGTCAATCGCAATATTGTGTTGAAGGACTGGGAGTTTTAGAAGATACCTATTGTTAGCTTTGTCACACTCTTGGAAGAAAATTAGAGAGTATCCAAATGACAAGTTTTCTATCTCAAAATAAACCTAATAGATATCTGAGAATGCATTTGATAAGACCAAGGATGTCATTGCAATATAGCTAGTGGAAAACTTAGAACCACCATGAAGGGCGTTATGGTTGCATGGTCAACTTTGACTACAAGGTGTTGATAATAGGTTTCTTGAAGGAAAAACACATTTTACTCTATGGCATAAGGGTCATGGAGTGAAATTTGTAGGTATCTTGAAGACTGCTTTGGAGCTTAAAATATGTCTTCTATGGTCTTAGGTCCTTAAGGAGTTTTCTTTGTAGGTAATTAAAAATAGAAAAAATCTATAGTCTTGGGACCATAGGGTACTTTATACCCATTAGACCCTCTACATTGGAAAAATTTAGAACTAGAATTATGGGTGTTTTCTATATGATCCTATGACCATAATGTGCTTTGTTCTGAACTGGCAGTAACGAAAATGCCAAAGCCTTGGCTATGGCAAGGAGAGCTCCTAGCTTGAATCTTGCTGCTTGATGGATGGAACGGGAGAGAGAGAGAAACGCGAGGTACTTTTTGCATGTAGCACCCTACGGCCCTAAGGCCATAGGGTGGTTTTTGTATGTACCGCTATATGGCACTAAGGCCACATAGCATTTATGGATTACTTTATACATGAAAAGAACTAATCTATAGCCTTTGGACCATATGATATAGTTTATTGAAACAAATCCTTTGCCTATTTACTTAGCATTATGTAGATCCTAATGACAAAGGGTGCCTTCTATGTTTGTTGGAGCCTGAGAGCCCTAAGACCATAGGGTGGCCAAGGTTCCCATCAAGAGAATAACATAATACATATGAAAAGTATCCGATGGCCCTTGTAGACGGTCTATACTGGAACTCTAAGGCCAAGGAAAATAGGGTACCCATTGTATGGTTTTATGACCATAACATGGTAATCTTCTAACATAGTAGCCCGTAGTGTTACATAGATCCTATTTCTCTTTCCTTCTTAAGTGTCACTTGGACCATCACATAAGACACACAAAGAAGCTAAAAAAATGTGATGCTATTAATACACATTTTGAAGACTACAAAAAGAGCTAAACTATGCTACCCTTATGGCCTCAAAACCATAGGGTCCTTTGCAAGTGTATACTATAAAAGGAATTTGAAATTGAACAATAACCTATGTACTTATGAAAAGGGAAGGGTACAAATAATACTAACAATAGTTTTTGAAGTGGAAAGGGGAGCATTGAAAATAGAATCAACAATAGAGTTTTAGGTGCTCATTTTAAACAATAGATAGATTTCCAAGTCTTCATCTTCATGTTTTTTTGAAATTTAAAGTCACATGATCACAAAAAATTCTTTTGTATATTACTAAGTTCGATAACACATTTACTTTTCTCAATGTTCTCAATAAACACTTATGTAAATTTGGTTGTTTGACAGAATTTTCAAACGTATTAGATGCTAGAAGTTTTAAAAGAATTGAAAATGTGGCACATCTTTAATATGTTAGAAAAACATCCTCAAGAAACTAATCAAGGTCAAAAAATTAAAAAGGAACATTTTTAATAGTACAAGAACATCCACAAAGTTCATTGATAGGTTTAAGCTTTGCACTTGAGTGCATTTGCTTGTCATGGATTTAACCACTAAATATACAATCCAGTTTGCAAACTTAAACAATTCTCATACATTATACAACCATTGCTTTGAAATACACCTTGATACAATGTTCTAATTGTTGTAAGACAAGCTAAAAAACTATACTTGTCCTAGCTTCCCTCTATTAAAATAAATTCAAGATATCAATTTTAATTTTATACATCATCCAGAAGAAAAACAAAACCATAGTTCTGACCAAGATATTCACACTTTCATTCTTTGAATAAAACCATGTTGCAATTGAAGAATATCTTCACATAAACCAGCAAACAAATGTTTAATAAACCATGTGCGCTTTGATTCTTGATGTTCATTATCTAGGCAAGTATTTGATATATCTAACAAATGTTGAATATACATTTGATCTAGCTATTCGCAACGCAAAGATAATTATTTGAAATGCATATACCATCAATTCACAATAAAAGAATTTACACTCAACCTAAAATATGATTTAAGATGATTATAAATTAGCTATTCACACTCTCTTTCTATGATTTTGCAAGAAAAAAACCTTTATGGATTTTTTAAGCTCATTTTATTCTCACAAGAATATTAAAACCTTAATCACAAGCTACGGAATCTATGTCCCTATTGTATATGACCCCTATGATTCCAAGTCAATAAGTTGACAAATCTTATTTCACAAGTTTGGTCTAGAATCAACATACTATGACCCTAAGATCTTTAATAAGATAGTTAGGCCAAAGGACAATTTTTTTGAGACTCTGAAATAGGTTTTAGGTGAGCTAGAATAACCACCCTATGGCCTTCAGGCCATAGGGTGTCACGTGATATCTTATAAGGTGTCTCCATAGAGAGCCTAGTGATTTGCACCTTATGGCCCTAAGGTTGTAGCATATCCCAAATGGTCATGTGCCCTTCTAGAGATTCTATGTCATCACCCTATGGCCTTAAGGTTGTAGGGTAGTCCAAATTATTTTGGGGGATCCTATGGCCCTAAGTCCATAAGGGGACATGTCTACAAAGAACTCTATGATCCTCAAGTCATAGGGTGCTCTAACCAAACCCATAGCTTTTTTCAACACACTATAAATGGATTATAATAAACATCTTATACTCACTTAGCTTTAAAGTATTACATAATATATCTTATGACCACACACACACACACACACACACACACACACACACACACACACACACACACACATATATATAGGGTGCTATTTGTCTCAATACATTTATTGTGGAAAAACTCGAACTCATAAGTTGACAATTTTCAAATAGATTGAGAAAAAGAATGAACTAAATATCAATGTTTTGAACAACATGGGTGGATTTGAAATAGAAAAAATAAGATAAAATGATAAATGTAATAATTTAAGAATCAACGATGTAATATCATGGGTGGATAGCTTAACCTGTTTCTTGTAGACTTTCCAGAATGGCAGCAATACTTTCATCCAATGGTTCTTCAATTTCTTCTTCCTCTGACTCCTTGGAATTGACACTCTGGGGTATCTACACTTGGCCACTTTTGAAGATCAGGGTCTTCATCCACTATGGAATGACAAAGAGCTTCCAATTGTGTCATTTGATCATCGATACAGGAAACTAATATTAACTTTCTCTGTTGTTGTAGTGTCTCTTAAGTCCCATAGCAAAATAAGAAGATGTATATTACTTGATCATCTTCTTTGACACAAATGCATTTGATTGCACGACACACAAAAAGGGCTTTGACCGTGGTCACAACATCATACTTGTCTCGTCGTTGATGCAGAGAGAATGCATTCGATCCAACAATGACTCTTTAACACTAGAATAGTTTGTGTTTGCTCTCCTTGACTAAAGAATGCCCAAAAACCAAAAAGTACTTCACAAAGAGCACATGTTTGGACGGTCTCTGATGCTATCAAGGAGCTCAAAGGTAGAACATGCATTTCATACCATCTAGCTTTTTCAAAAATTTCCTTCTCTAGGGAGGCAACATGCTGATACTTGACTAAGCCAACAACTACAAACTCTAATGGTTGATGTGCCACACCACATACTCCATCAATTACTTTAGCAAATTGGATAGCACTCCAACCACTAGATATAAGACTTTTGTGTGTTGTATCTATGATACAGACACCAACACAAATTATAGAGCTATTCTCACTGCGAAGAAACTCAATGACTTTCAAATTCTTTTCAATGCACTTGATTGTCCATGGTAAAGTGAACTGCAAAGTAGAAGTGCCATTCTTTTGCGCAATGATCCATTGCACATATCCCTTGGTGATTTTTGAAAGTGGATGTTTCTCCTTTGATTTTTGTAGCTCAATATTAAGCCATTGAGTACAGCTTGTGAAGAGAGATTTATAGATCTCATCTGTAATGTTATAATGAGACTTACATTCTTCCCATGAGGTAGCTGTTGTAGATGGATCTAGCTCTTTAAACACCACAAACATTCAAGCCATAGAACTCTTGGTCTACTTTAAGTTCATTGCACGTATAGAGAGGTTGAACATGTCTGCTTGATGTGGTTGCCTTAGTAAGCATATCTTCTCTTCTATCAGCTCCTGTTGTAGTAACGTGACATCACTATCTTCTAACCTTATAGGCATCTGAAAGTTGTTATGTATGTTTGTTTCCTACGAGCAATTGTTGCTGATACTTCTCCAAGATGTTTACCCATTGGTCGTAGATTTCATCATCATACATGATCATGTGTCCTTCTCTATCAACAAATGAACTATGGTTGAAATTGATGTTTGCTACACTTACAAAGGCCTTCAAAGTAAACAAAAAAGAAAATAACTTTATTTTAAGACGTATCTGTAAAGAAAATGAGCATAGGGATATTCGAACAACAACCTGTTTGGGAGCATCTACCACTATCCTTGCAGTTCTAAACGTGTAGAACTCTTGCGTGGAAGCATACCTAGTGCTCTTGTTGCGCAGAAAATCTCTAGCTTCTATGATGGAATGATGGCCAGAGAGAATCTAGTGGTGGTATGTAGCTAGCTTGTCTCCATGCACTTAAGCTGTTTGGAGAGGCTTTTTTATAATTGGATTATATGGCATCAGGTCTTCTTGAGTGGAGATTGGTCTAGATTGCCCTACAAACTGCATGATGACCAGAGAGAATCCAGTAGCGGTATGTAGCTAGCTTGTCTCCATGCAGTTCAGCTGTTTGGAGAGGCATTTTTGTAATTGGATTATACTGCATTAGGTCTGCTTGAGTGGAGATTGGTCTAGAGTGCCCTACAAACTGCATGATGTCCATAGAGAATCCAATAGCGATATGTAGCTAGCTTGTCTCCATGCACTTCAGATGTTTGGAGAGGCATTTTTGTAATTGGATTATACGGCATCAGGTTTGCTTGAGTGGAGATTGGTCTAGAGTGCCCTGCAAACTGCTTCAAAAGGTACTTTACATACATATCTGACAAGGGTCTGCATTTGTAGGCTTCTGGTGCAAGGTTGCACTCCAAAGTTAAAATAGTATGCAATTCCAATATATCCATCCAACCCACTCTTAGAAGTTTTTGCTACTTCTTTATCAAGATCTTTCTCTTTTGGTTGGACAATAGAGTTCAACACAGCTAAGGAGGTTGAGTCCACGACCACTGCCACAAAGGGGGTTTCAATTGTGGGGGCTAGTTGAATCTCTAAGGGTATAATTGAAAGATCTTGTTGGGCCACATCTGTACTATTTTCTCCAAGTGAGGGATTCTCACTCTCCTTGAGAATCTTAGCTTACCTATATCGTCATTATTTTTCTTCTTATTCTTCTTTGTGATGCTGGGTGAAATCATGTCAATGTGTCGTACTTTTTGTGCTAGTTATCACTTTTAAGTTAGCATATCTTAAACAAATTGGGCACCCGGTAATTTTTTTACAAATAATCTCAAAATTTGTCAGAGATTGTACATTTGGATTCCTTGTTTCAAGAGCTTTCTATTGATATATCATACGTTATAGATCTTGGAGATGTAGCTCATGTTATTGTACTAGTTAGCATATGTCAAAATTGTGCTAGTTAGCATTGTCAGAGACATGAAAAAGTGTGACACATTAAAAATCTTTCACCCTGCTCAATTTACCCAAATAGTGAGTGACTTTCTTAAAGCCCTTAATATATATGTCTATGAAGTTCTCACTTGGAGTTTCCTCTGTAAGATCTACCCACCCTGCTTTTGGCATTGGCAGTCCATCACCTGTAAGCTTCACCAAGCCTTGAGCAAAGGCCACAGGCTCCAGCAAGTAGGAATCACCGTTCAATAGCTTTACTCATAGGGCCATCAAGATTTGAGCAATCTTTCTTTAGCTCTCTAACAACCCCACAAACTTTGAAGGGTGATTGCTCTTTATCTTGAAAGAATAAATGGACCCTCTCATCACTTCCACCATTTGGTAAGTAAAAATCTAGATACCAGGAACTTGGTGTTGTTCCTATTGCATCAACTAACTTTGACATTATCTTAGGTGCCATTTTCTATAAAAATAACAACATATATTCTATCAAGATGGATATTAGCTTGGTTATATAGTATTACACATACTAGAAATATATAGTAGGTTTTCCTCTATTGTAAAGAGAGATCCTATGGACCTAGGGCCATAGCGCTTCCATGGTGCACAATAGAGTGCTCTTTAGTATGATGTGAGATCCTATGGACTTAGGGCCATAAAGTGCCAATGTATAAGGTCAAGGGCCATAGGTTGTTTCCCTCTATTCTAGTGAGAGATTCTATGGACCTAGGGCCAGAGGGTGCCAATGCATAAGCTCAAGGGACATAGGTTGTTTTCTATTGCAAATATAGATCCTATGGTCCTAGGGACATAGGGATACTATGGAATGGCCCAAATGATCTTTGAGAGCTTCTACATTGACCCGTAGGCCATCCTCTACCCTTAAGGCCATGGGTTCCTCTCTAGTATGATGTGAGATCCTATGGCCTTAGGGCCATAGGGTACCAATGTATAACCTAAAGGGCCCAATGGCACTTTCAGAGATTCTACATTGACACATGCGCCCTTTAGTATGATGTGAGATCCTATGGACTTAGGGCCATAGGTTGTGTCCCACTATTCCAGTTAGAGATCCTATGCACATAGGGCCATAGAGTGCCAATGCATAAGCAAACAGAGATACTATGATCCTAGGGCTACCATAGTGCATAATATGTTAGTGCCCTTGAATGGCCCATTGAGACCTTCTACATTGACCCCTAGGCCATCCTCTAGCCTTAAGGACATATGTTCCACTCTCTTCTAATGTGAAATCCTATGGCCTTAGGGCCATAGGGTACCAATGTATAAGCTCAAGGTTTCAATGGCTCTTTGAGAGTTTCTACATTGACACATAGCCCACCCTATGGCCCTAGGGCCATAGAGTGTCCTTTAATATGATGTGATATCCTATGGACTTAGGGCCATAAGGTGTCAATGTATAAGGTCAAGGGCCGTAGGCTGTTTCCCTCTATTCTAGGGAGAGATCCTATGGACCTAGGGCCATAGGGTGCCAATGTAATAGCTCAAGGACCATAGGTTTCTCTGTATTACAAATAGAGATTCTATGGTTCTAGGGCCATAGGGCTACCATAGTGCATATGTTGGTGCTCTTGAATGGACTAAATGCTTGAGAGCTTTTACATTGACCCCTAGGACATTCTATACCCTTAAGGCCATGGGTTCCTCTCTAGTATGATGTGAGACCCTACTAAGGCCATAGGGTACTAATGTATAACGTGAAGGGCCCAAAGGCTCTTTGAGAGCTTCTACATTGACATCTAGTCCACCCTATGACCCTAGGGCCATAGAGAGTCCTTTAGTATGATGTGAGATCCTATGGAATTAGGGACATAGGTTGTGTCCCTCTATTCATATGAGAGATTCTATGGACCTAGGGCATGCCATATGGTAGTCTAGGCTCAAGGGAAACATGTTTCTTTCTATTGTAATGAGATCCATTGGCACTACCCATAGGGTGCAAATGTACAAGATCAAGGGCCATAGATTTCCCTCTATTGTATCTAGATCTTATGGCCCAAGGGCCATAGGATTTTCATAGTGCCCATGTGGGTGTACATTAACACCCTATGGCCATTGTTTGACCCTAGGGACATGCATTGCCCTTTATACTAATGAGAGATCATTTTGCCCTAAGGCCATTGTTTGATCCTAGGGACATGCATTGCCCTTTATACTAATGAGAGATCATTTTTCCCTAAGGCCATAAGGTGCCAATGTATAGGATCAAGGACCACATGTTTCCCTCTATTGTAATGAGATTCAATGGCCCTAGCGCCATAGGGTGCTAATGTACAAGGTCAAGGGCCATAGATTTCCCTCTACTATAATAAGATCGTATGGCCCAAGGGACATAGGACTGCCATGGTTCCCATGTGGGTGACCCTAAATGGCATAAATGCCTTTCAAGCTTATACATTGATACCCTAAGGCCACCCTTTGTCCCTAGGGGCATATGCTGCCCCCATCTCTAATGAGAGACCAAATGGTTGTAGGGCCATACAATACCAATTTAAAGGCTCAAGGGCAATAGGTTGCCCTCTATTGTAATGAAAGAGCCTATGGACTTTGGGCCATAGGGCTACCATGGTACCCATTTGGGCGCTCTTGAATGATATAAATTCTCTTGAAGAGCTTATGTATTTACACCCTAGGGATATCATTTGACCCTAGGAACATATGTTTCACTCTATTTTAATGAGAGATCATATGGCCCTAAGGCCATAGGTTTCCCTCTAGTTTAATAAGAGATTCCCTATGGCCCTAAGGCCATAGGGTTTCAATTTACTATGACCCTAGGCTCATAGGACAAATTTGGTGCCCATTTGGGTACCCTTGATTATTTTAAATGCTCCTGGACAGCTTATACATTAACACCCTAAGGTCACCCTTAGACCCTAAGGGCATATGTTGCCTTCTATTGTAATGAGAGATCATTTGGACCTAAGTCCATAGGGTGCCAATGTCTACGGTCAAGGGCCATAGGTTTCCCTCTATTGTAATGAGATCTTATGGCCTTAGGGTGCCAATATACCGGTTCAAGGGCCATATATTTCCCTCTATAGATTGACATGGTGCCCATGCGGGTGACCTTGAATGTTATAAATGCTCTTGAAAAGTTTATACATTGACACTCTAAGGCCACCGTTGGCCCTAGGGACATATATTGCCTTCTATTCCAATGAGAGATCACATGGCCCTAGGGCCATGGGGTACTAATTTATAGGGTCAAGGTCCATAGGTTTCCCTCTATTGTAATCAAAGATCCTATGGCCCTTGGGAAATAGGGCTTCCATGGTGATTGTAACATTTTAATGGCCTAATAACTTATGCGTAGCAGAAACTAGCATGAACATAGTGGGCATTTCATTAGAATAGATTCCTAATGAGAATTACAAGAGTGCTTGGGTGGAGAGAGCAACAAAAAGCATGACACCTAGTTGGATAGCATCAACAATACTTTCAAAAGAGAGAGAAATTAAGCTATTGAAAACAGTTGAGGACTGGATTTGCATGGAGCCATGCATTAAGCAAAACACTTAGCAAATACAACTTTAATTATCCCCGTTCTCAAACCCAAGACCTCACACACCTTCGAAGATGGTGAGAGCTAGCAGGGTATGAGAGTAGATTGAGAGGAAGAAGGAGTATCTTACGAGAAAGATGTACATCTCCTCACATAATCACTCATATTAGCATAGCTTTAGCTTAGTAATTAGCTTGGTAGAGGAGATGAGCATGCGGCTATTAAGCAGCATAAGTGATAGCCTTCTGACATGTGTCCCCCTTTCCCCTTTTGTGAGAGCTTAATCAATTAAACTTAATTGATTTAAGTGAATTAAATCCCCATTGGACCTTTCCCCATTCTGACCAATAGGAATTAAGTAGCCCATTGGGCTGCTCAATGAGTCCTATTGGACCCCTTCTCAGGCTGTCCAATAATCATCCAAGAGACTTAATTTTCATCGGTTCTTTTTATTAAGTGTTTTAAAATTAATTAGGATAAATTTACTCTAGCCTAATTCTCATTGGTCCACTTCAAGGGTCATCCAATAGGAATTGAGCACATTTTGGGAGCAACTAGCTTAGGCATCTGACATGTGTCCTTCATTCTCTTTGTGTAAAGGGGGCTTGTGTGTGTGTGTGTGTGGCTTTCTCTCTCATCCCATACCTTTAGGGCTCGCCCCCTCATGTGTAGGGATGTGTGTTGACTTTGGAGAGCACACAAACCACCCAATTCATCCTAAGCTTTAACCCTTTGGACACAACCTTTGAATTTTGGAACCTTAGCATTTTGGAAGTATTAATGGGCTGAACCTTAGGGTCTTTTTAGCCCATTGTTGCACATGGCTCTTTTGCAGATGGCCCCCCCTTTGGATCCCTATTTTACCTCCTTTGGATCCCTACTGTGGCCGGTCTGCTAGCTTAACCAATATTCTAGCTTTTTCTTCCCTGGCACTTCCCCACATTAAATGATCAGTTTAATATGAGAAAATAATTTAGGAGAATTAGATATTGATTATTATGACATTACCTCTCTCTTGAAATCATAGTCGTCCTCGACTATGGTGTAGAGAAGATAAATCATATTCATGAGTCCTTTTCTTAGCGGGTAGAGGATCCCTATGTTACCCTACGACATCATTCCACAATGGATGACTAGTCCATTTGACGCTTGAGAGCCTGAGGCTGCCGCAAGCATGTCTGCACATTAGTCCTATCAGTCTTCCATAGTAGAGCGAAAAGCTCTACTTGGTGTTTGGGAGACGTCGTCTCCGCAAACTTGATCTAAGCATGCATACTAATTCATTTTTGTGCACAATAAAAAAAAGAGAGTCTTATAAGACAAAAACTTGGTTCATTTTTAACATTTTGTACATTTGCTTACTCTTGGGAAGCATTGTAAGCATTGACAAGGTTTAGGTTATCCTTTAATTGTATGCCTTGCATCCATCTAACATCTTCAAAAGGATAATTCTTAAACGTAATAAGATATCGTCGGATAGTCTTACCGCCTCTTAGTACCTTGTCTTCATGTCGGAGAATGGACTCGGGCTGCAGCACCTCCTCTTGGTCCTCGATCTTCGGTGGGTCTTCAATAGTTGGTTCTTGAGGTGGCTCTCCTTTGTAAGGCTTTAATAGGCTCACATGGAAAGCATTGTGTATGAGCCAATGATTGGGCAACTTGAGTTGATAGGCCATCTCATTGATTGGCCTAAGAATCTGGAAGGGACCATAGTACCTTTTCGCTAGTTTAGCATAGTACTTTTGGTGGCCCGTAAGATTCTTGCCCGTCGTGTGCCTTAATTGAGCCTTGGGAAACTTTAATAAGACCCAATCATTTTCTTTAAAGGCTTGGGCTCTTCTGTGCTTGTCAGTAGCAGCCTTTTGCCTTTGTTGTGAGATAGAGATAGCATCCTTAATCTTTTGAAAAGATTCTTACAGGTCTCGGCTATACTCATCTACAACGAAGATCTTCCCATGTACCTTAAGTAGCAAGGGACTTTTTGATCTTCCCTTAATTACCTCGAAAGGTGCTTTTCCCGTGGAAGTATGTACAATGTTATTGTAAGCATACTCCACTAAGGGTAAGTACTTCTCTCATTGGGATCTTTGATCTACTTCCGTTACATAGGCTTTTAGTAGATCGAGAATGGTTAGGTTAGCTATTTCACTTTGGCCATCCATTTTGTGGATGATAGGCCGAAGAGAAGTTTAGCCTTGTCCCCAAATTCTCAAAGAGACCCTTCCAGAAATTACTGGTCATTCTAGGATCTCTATCCGACACTATGGACATTGGCAAGCCATGGTACTTGAAAATTTGTAAAATGAAGAGGGTTGCCATTTGATGGGCTTCGATAGTCTTTTTGACAGGTATAAAATGAGCTTGTTTATTGAACCTGTCTACTATCGTCCATATTCCCGTATTCCCATGGATAGACTTAGGCAATCCAAAGATAAAATCCATGTATATGCTCTCCCATGGTGAATTAGGGATTGGCAAGGGTTGAAGCAATCCAAGTTGCTTCCCTCTATCAAATTTTGTCTTTTGGCATACCACACATTTAGAAACATACTCTTGTATGTTCACTTTCATGGTAGGCCAATAGAAATATGTTTCAATTCCCTTTAATGTAGACTGAATCCCTCTATGCCCCGCATAAGGTGGAGCATGAGATTCATACATTACTTTCTCACGTAGTGAGTTAGTAACGCATAGTCTATTGCCATAGAGAAGATAACCATCTTGTAAAGTAAATGGTTCTTCTTTCTTCCCTAATGCAAGGACTGAAATCACATCTCTAAAATCGGGATCAATAGCATACTCATCTATCATTGAAGATAGATCATTGTGAGTTGCTATGGAAACCGCATTCACTCTCGGCCGTCTTGAGAGTGCATCAGCTACTTGATTATGCTTGCCAGCAATGTGAGCAATATGAAAATGAAATTGTGAAAGGAAATTTTCCCACCTCATTTGTTTGTCGGAAAGCTTTGTCTGTGTCATGAAGTACTTAAGACTTTGGTGATCCGTTCGCAGAATGAAAGGAGTCCCCAATAAATAGTGCTTCCATGAGTCTAAGGCATGTATAACTGCAAGGAGTTTCTTTTCATATATGCCTAGAGCTTGCTCAACAGGGTCGAGCCTTCGACTCTCATAGCCTATGGCGTGCCTTCTTGGAGCAAAACAGCTCCAAGGCAATCACCACAAGCATCACAATGGGCCTCAAATGGTTTTGAGAGATCCGGTAGTGTAAGCACAGGTTGAGAGATAAGATTTTCATTAAGATTTTTGAAAGCATTGTTCTCCTTAGCAGACCATGTATACCTAAAACTTTTCTTTGTTAGGTCGTGTAATGGTCGCGCAATTTGTGAGAACTTTTCTATGAAGCGTCTATAGTATGCACACATACCTATAAAGATTCTTAGTTCATGAAGATTCCTTAATTTAGGCCATCCTTTTATTACCTCTAACTTTGATGGATCCATTTGGATGCCATCTTGAGAGATAATGTGACCTAAATACTGAATCTCTTGCAAGAAAAATTCACTTTTCTTTCGATTAACATAAAGTTTATTCTCTCTCAAAACTTGAAATATTACCTGGAGGTGTTGCTTGTGTTCGTCTAATGAATTAGAGTAGATGATAATATCATCAAAGAACACTCCAGTGAAGATTCGATGAGGCCTGAACAGCTTCTCCATCAAGTGGTTGAATGTGGCTGGTGCATTGGTCAAGCCAAAAGGCATGACAATGTATTCGTAAAGACCAAATGTGGTGCGAAATGCGGTCTTTACAATGTCTTGATCAACTATCCTTATTTGATGATAGCCACTTTTTAGGTCAATCCTACTGAAGTAGGTCGATCCTTGTAGCTGATCAAATAGGTCTTCTACCCGTGGAACGGGAAACCTATTTTTGATAGTGATCCTATTTAGTGCTCTATAGTCGACACACATTCGATATGTTCCGTCTTTCTTTTGCACTAATAGCACCGGTGAGCAAAATGGAGATGAGCTAGGCCTAACCATGCCCTTCTCCTCTTGTTGAGCTTGAGAAACTCTATAAGGAGGTTTGTTAGGTGGTGAAATTCCTGGAAGAAGTTCAATTGCATGGTCATCATTACCTCGTTTAGGAGGTAGCTCACAAGGGATGTCGTCAATAAAAACATCTTGAAACCCCTTGAGAAAATTAGATAGCTCTAATTCCTTTTGGCTTCTTTTATTTTCTTTTGCTAAAGCATTAGGTTCATTTTGAAAATCTTTAACAAAAATCATGTACACGGAAATAGAGCTCTTTATTGACTTGTTGAAAGCTGGCACTGTCTGCAGGTAGGACATCTCCCATCTCGTAGGATTGTATGCCTAGCTTGGTGGCCAACTCTATAGATATAAAATTGTGAGTAGAACTAGGGTCAAAGAGAATAAAAGCATCATGTTCTCTTACCTTTCCCCAAGCATGGCATAGAGGAGATCCTTTGTGATGAGTTTGGGGAGTCTCCTCCTCTTGGATTTCAACCAAGGAAGCTCTAGGAGGATCTTGGCGGTTGTTCTTTTGGGGACAAACGCGGTACGCATGCCCTTGTTTGCCACACTTGAAACACCGGTTATCCTTGCGATAACGCTCAAGCTCTTCAGGAGAGAGTTTGTTCTTACCTTTGTAAACTCCCTTCTCTTTAGCTTTGTTAGAGTTGCCCTTAGGAGACTTTTGGACATTGTCCTTCCCCTTAGGCTCATTGGAACCCTTGTTTTCCGGGGGCTTATTATTTCTTTTAGCCCCCGTTTGGAAATTGATTCGAGAGGCCACCATAGTATGGTGTATTACCGCCGATATGGTACGTGGCCGTTGGGAGTTGACATACTCCGCCATTTCTTCGGTTAATCCCGCACAAAATTTTTGCTTTTGTTCTCCAAAATCCAACTTTTTAAAGACAGTGGCTTTGAGTTGTAGGTCCCAAAACTTGTCTACATATTTGTGGATGGATCATTGGGAGAGAGCTTTAAGCTTCACCATTCGGTGAGTACTTTGTCTTTGGTATCGGTGGCCAAAAACTGCTTCATAATGGAAGCTCTTAAAGCTTTCTATGTTCGTGGAGCTTCACCGTTGGCTCGTAGGCTAGACCACCATTGCCTGGCGGACTTTTGAAAGTGCATAGCTACATGTCGTAGCTTAGAGGACTCCGTGAAGCCCTCATCTCCAAACGCCGCATCGAATTGATTGATAAATGCCAAGACTTTGTCCGTAGCACCAAAGGTACCATCATAGGTAAGGAAAGAGATACTCTTCCCTCCCTCTTTGAATTTCTTCAATTTGGACGACCTCTTCCATGCGGCATAGGATTTCCTATGGCCTCTTCTTTTTGATGGTTCAAAGATTGCACCATCACTTTCTTCAGAAGGTGAAGAATTTGAAGAAGGTGGATAAGAGGGTGACCTCTTTCTCGCCTTTTTCTTGTCTTGATCTTCGTCCTCTTCACCATCACTTTCATAAGAGGAAGAGGATGAAGAAGATGGAGAAGAGGGTGTCCTCTTTCTCGCCTTTTTCTTCTCTTGCTTTTTATCATCTCTCTTTGAATTATGGCGTGGAGAAGAGTGTGATGGTCTTCTCCGCTTTGGTGGTGATGGAGAGCATTTAGCCCGCCGTCTTCGTGGAGCCATCTCCGTCGAGGTGGCGGGAGACTCACTTCTTTCTCGTTCCTTCGATGGAGGCTCTTGAGTTCTCCTTTGGGAAGGAGATGCATCATCAAGAAGTAAATTCTCGAGCCCTTCCTAGGGATTCTCTTCTTCTTCCCGAATCGGAGAGAGACCTCTTTTGGTAGTCTCACAAGGAGGCTTCCTAGGTGTTCTCTCGTCATGGTGATGAGCTTGGAGAATCCCGTGAGCACGGAGCTACCGTTTCACTTCACTTTGGAGATATGGATTGCCCATGGCTTGTTGAATCCTAGAAACAAGATAGTTAACAAGCATTGAAGCATCATTAGTAGCTTGCTCATGAGCAAAATCAAAGTTATCAACATTAATTTCACTCTCTTTACTATTGTCAGCCATTCTAACAACTTTTAGGTGTAAAATTTTTAGGTGTACTTTGGCACTTCAAGCCCTAGTTGCTACTCCTCTTTACCCCTTTAGAAAAAGCACTCAAGCTACTGTACCTGCGGCTCGAATACCATTAATTGCAAGGAATAGAAGAGCACCGTCTCCTGTCAAGCTTCTAATAGCTCAATAGTGGTTAAGCCGTAGGCAAGCCCCATAGGACTCCACTATTAAGACCATAGCTCTCGACGGTGATGCCCCGTTAGCTGCACAAACGTAGGCGCACTGCAAGGCTGAAAAATTCCTATTCTACTTACTCACAAGCAATTAATAATACCAACCATTTATAGCTAGCTTGAGGACCTCCCTTCTTGAGCAAGAAAAGAGAAACCTTGTGCTCTGATACCAATGTAACATTTTAATGGCCTAATAACTTATGTGTAGCGGAAATTAGCATGAACATAGTGGGCATTTCATTAGAATAGATTCCTAATGAGAATTACAAGAGTGCTTGGGTGGAGAGAGCAACAAAAAGCATAACACCTAGTTAGATAGAATCAACAATAATTTCAAAATAGAGAGAAATTAAGCTATTGACAATAGTTGAGGACCGGATTTGCATGGAGCCGGTCCCCCCTCCAAAAGGCTTTGTATTATGGTTTCTCCCATCAAGAGAGACATTGTACAATACAATTCTTTGTGTTCCTTCAAGACTAGCTAGTGCAATGAAGATGAAAGCTTCATGCACTAAGCAAAACACTTAGCAAACACAACTTTAATTATCCCCATTCTTAGACCCAAGACCTCACACACCTTCGAAGATGGTGAGAGCTAGCAGGGTATGAGAGTAGATTGAGAGGAAGAAGGAGTATCTTACGAGAAAGATGTACATCTCCTCACATAATCACTCATATTAGCATAGCTTTAGCTTAGTAATTAGCTTGGTAGAGGAGATGAGCATGCATTGAAGCTTGGCTCTTGGTTGGATTTGCATCCACATGCCAAGACCAGTTGCCCATACAACCGGGCGGCTCCCCTAAGATAAAAAACGGTATCCTAACTTATGTAGAAACATCAAGATATGACACGGAGTAGACACTCAACATTCATGGGGGTAACCGACTTATCCGTGGTGGCTGGAAAGCCATCATTATCATCAAAATATACCAAGGAGTCGGAGGTGTCTTGAGACAAGCTATCTTAAGGATAATCAATCATATCTTTCCTAGTTCAACCAGTTTTAACCCAAACAATTCTTTCCTACTTTATAAACATGCACATTGGTTTCTTGGAAATTACCTTCCGTTTTTGACCAACTATTCCTTTTCTGATTCTTACTCACTCCTTACGTATGCAATGTTAACTTATAAAAGAACTTAAACTATTTAAAGACTTAATTGAATAATGGAAACCCCACCTGAGACTGATTGGCCATCTGCTCCTCCGCTGGCGCCTGAAGACTCTCCTCCGTAGGCCTACTACTAGGCCCAGCTTCATCGTCGTGTGACGCTCTAGTTCTTTATAGAGCTCTGCCCTCATCATCAGATGGAGGATTGGCTCGGGTCCTTTTAGGTTCCATAACTTCTTATCCTTATAAAAAGGACATCTAATCATTAGGTAAATTATCCGAAAGCTTGACTTAACCTTTGTATCCAATTTTACCCAAATCTAGGTTAAATTTATAGTCTTAATTGGTAAATTCTTGACCTAGTAATTTCCTATTTGCCTAAAATAGGCATGATAGCATTCTCCACAGTTTCCCTAAGGGTTTTCTAGGCTATCCTAATTTTCTATATCTTTTTCCTAGTTTCCCCATCAAATCTTAAGCTTGGAATCTGCTTATTTTGAGTTTAAAATTTATTCTATTTATTTTCTCTCAAAGATTTCATTTCCTCAACTTTATATCACAGGTTTTCACTTACTATAATTTTTCTAAAAACGTTTGACCGCAAAATCTATTTATTTTAATTAATCTTTGGACAGAAATAGGACTTTTAGTCAATTATAATTTTCTAAACTTACTAATAAATTATGGTATGATTATCACAAGTAGATAAGGATATTTTTGACCTCTTGTAATTATCTTATTATTTTCCAACTTAATTGTATAATTTCCATCTTTAATTTTCAGCTAAAATTAGTATAATTTGACTTAAATAAATATCTATACTATTTTTCTAACCTTGACATAATTATCACCACCTTTTTATTATGTAATCTAACTCTAATAAATAGAATGTAATCATTTAATATGATTTACTAATTTCCCCCTTTAAATTTTAGCAAAAATTAGTATATTTTGACTTAGATAAATATCTATACTAAGTTTCTAACCTTGAAATAATTATCACAGTCTTTTCATTATGTAATCTAGCTCTGATAAATAGCATGTACTCATATATCATGATGTCCTAATTTTCCTATTTAGTTTTCAGCTAGAATTAGTATAATTTGACTTAGATAAATATCTATACTAAGTTTCTAACCTTGAAATAATTATCACGGCCTGTTTATCATGTAGTCTTACTTTGATAAATAGTATGTAATCATATCACATAATTTACTAATTGCCCCGTTTACTCTACCCTCAAAAATAGTGTTGTTCTACTAAGATAATTAGCTAAACTAATTATCTATGGTTACGATAATTATCACTGGTTTGTTAAGATGTGATTACCTCTGATAATTATCTCAAAGGTTTTTAATTTAATTTACTATTTTACCCCATTAATTTTTCCTTAAAAATGGGGTTTTCTAGTGAGATAATTAGTTAAACTAATTATTTGAGGTTAAAATAATTATCACGGCTTTCATAAGCTATTTTTTTCCTCGGATAATTATCTCAAAGCATTTTGGATCAATTTGCTATTTTCCCCCTTTTAATTTTTCTTAAAAACAGTGTAATTATGTTGAGATAATTAGTTAAACTAATTATCTGAGGTTAAGGGTTTCATAAGATGTTATTTACCTCTGATAATTATCTCAAAGCATTCTGAATCAATTTGGTATTTTCTCCCTTTTAATTTCCCTAAAAATGGTATAATTATACTGAGATAATTAGTTAAACTAATTATTTGAGAATGAGATAATTATCACAGTTTCCATAAGATGTGATTTACCTTTGATAATTATCTCAAAGCATTTTGGATCAATTTTTTATTTTCCCCCTTTTAATTCTTCCTAAAAACAGTGTAATTATGCTGAGATAATTAGTTAAACTAGTTATCTAAGATTAAGATAATTATCACGGGCTTCATAAAATGTGGTTTACCTTTGATAATTATCTCAAAGAATTTTGGATCAATTTTGTACTTTCCCCCTTTCAATTTTTCCTAAAAATAGTGTAATTTTGCTAAGATAATTAGGTAAACTAATTATCTGAAGTTAAGATAATTATCATGGGTTCCCTAAGATGTGATTTACCTTGATAAATATCTCAAAGCATTTTGGATTAGTTTGATCATTTTCCCCTTTACTTTTATCTTAAACACAGCGTAATTCTGCTTAATTAATTAGAAAAATTACTCAAAAAACTACAAGATAATTTTCCTAGTATAATGACAGTCTAACATAGCTCTGATAATTATCTCATCTTAATCTAAACTTAATTAGTATAATTATCATTAATTTAAGGTTAAAATGAGTGATTTCAGTCCTAATATGATATAATAATTAGTTAGCTTAGTTTCCCTAAGCTTAATCACAATAATCATCAGAGAATTTTATATTAGGAGAGAATTTTAGAGTATACATAGCTTTAATCTTCCATTAATTAAGAAATTTGTAAATAGATTAACCTAGCTTTATTAATAAAGAAAGGTTAGTGCTAATTACCGTTGATTAACCAACTAGAGCTTTGCTCTCTAGTGATTTCTGCGTAGAGGTCCCTCTAGATGAGAGAGAATGTACCAAGGCTCCGAGTCTGTCTGAAATTGTGAAGCAAGGGGTCATATTTATAAGTTTCTAGGCACTCACAGGCTGGAAATGGCAGTAACTTGCATCCCAAGCAACCCTACAGCTCCAAAAACGCCCCCTGCTACTAAATCTAGTATGGGAAAGCTCATCATTACCACACACAATCCCCCAGATACACAGAATTGATTTTCTGCTAGTTTGTTGAATTTTAATGATTAATTTTGGAAATATCTGCAATTTCTAGAACCTTAGGATAAAAAGTCTTTTAGCAGTAATAATTACTGAAACCATTCAATTTTACTTAACTAAATAAATTCATAGTGTAACCTTTCAGAGCCCGTAACTTTTTCTTGTTTTATCGGAATTCGATTCTGAAAAATTCTAACCATAGTAAAGCTTTGGTTACGGTTCCAAAAATACCAATATTTACCATAGTTGGATCATTCTACAGTGTTTTCTTAACAACCAAGTTAATTTGATCAGGCTTTGTACAATTTCTAAGGTTTCAGAAACTGGAAACCTTACACACAACACATGCCAAAGGAGGGTAAGTAGAGTCTTTTTCAACTTTGTTTGCTGCCTAAGAATGATATGCCACAGAAGGTAAGTATTTGAAAGGTAGTATGCTTACTTAGTTTTGCTTTATGCTGGTAAGCAATGATTGAATTTCAATGAAGATTTTGGAAAAGTAACGTATGATGTGGTGGCACTTGTAAACCTCATGAAGAGCTGTTCTTCTATTACTTTGTGCGTAGATGCAGGTTTTGAAGCATTTTTCAGAGCCAGCTATTCTTGTATAATTGGTAGGTGGACATTTGAGGTAAGCTATTAGGTAAAGATAACATCTGTCCTAGAATTTGCATTGAGGGATAGAACGACTGTGTTTTTGTTACAGAGGTTTCAATATCTTGAAGTGTGATAGGTGGTTCTTTGCTTGTTTCTTTGTGCGCAATGAGGGTGAAGAGGGGAAACTATGCTCAAGTTAATCCTCTCAATTGTCAAGCGAGTAGGCTGTAAATTTGCCAAGATCATGATTCACATTGTTCGAATCAATTTGCCAAGATCATGATTCACAATTTGCCAAGATCATGATTCACATTGTTCGAATCAAGCCAAATCTGATTTCGAAGCTCAATCATTGGAAGATCATGTTAGCTTTCCTTATAATCTTCTATGGACAAGTCTATTTAGCAGGTGGTTCTGTTGCACCACTGCCTATATTTATCCGCATGCAAGTACCTTCAATGCGTCTGTTGACTATTGCTACCTACTAGAGCAAATATTAGGTCAAAGGGTAAATATTTCTTGGTATGTAACTTCAACTTAATTGGTTGGTTGTCAAAAGTGTCAGAGATCTTTTCATTGTGGGTTGGTTTTGTTATGTTCATAATCTTGACATGCTCTGACACAATTATCTTTAGTTGCTTGCTTGAGTTCATCCTTCTGTGAAAAATTCCATTAGGTAGCACATATTTCTTAGCCAAGGTACTTGGTAGAGATATAAAGTAATGATTGCATCTCCAAGATGGTCCCATCATCACATTGTTTCCAAGTAAATGGCTTGGTGATCCCTGTATCCGCGGGTTTTAGGAGCAGATAAGTATTAAATCAGCTTTGAATAGTGTTTGTCATGTATGCTCAACATTCCGGGCTGCTTCTTTTGAACCAAGGCATCTTGGGATAGAATTCCGTGCTGTTTGGATTCTTGCCAGAGTCTTTGTAACCCTGCCAAGGCATTACAAGTGCCCACATAACTGCGATGTGAACAATGAATACCCTAATGTCATAGTGTAGCATATTGATCCTAAATCACGACCTTGCCCGTAGTGGTGTGCTTCCAAATGCCTAGTACAACATGTTGATCCTAATGCCAATTCCTGTTGTTTACAGGATAAATATCACATCAAGCAGCAGGTACGGGGGCTCAAAGATGCTAAATTCCAAAGATGAGTGCATATAATGTTCTCTGGAAAGTGGTCAACTATGGCCTGGTAATTTTTTAATATTCTGAATGGGATATGTTCTCGCTAATTTCATCATTGTTGATGACTTTGTTATCATTTGAATGTTGACATGGAATCTTTGGCCGTAAGTGTTTTGTTCATAATTTCAATATGAACTGGTGTGTATGCTAATTCTATTGTTATTTCAACATTGGCATCGCTTCACTTATGGTTTTGTTATTACTTGAGCTAGTTATATTTCCCTATACACCTTGTTATTCCATAGCTATGTTATTTCCAGCTGAAGGTTTTGCTATTATGCCAACTGCTGATTGATTTGATGGTTTCTGGTTTTTTCCTGATACATTTGATGATTTCATGTTATCATTCTTATTCAAGATATTGATCATATCATCCTTTCGAAGAACATTGTCATTATATTCCAGTTGATGGTTTTGTTATTATGCCAATTGATGGTTGACTTGATGGTTTATGATTTTTCCATAGGCATATGATGGTTTCATTATTCATCTTGTTGTCATTATTATTCTAGCTGATGATGCCAATTGAGGGTGTTGTTGTTATTCAATCAATGATGTTGTTGCTATCATTATAAATGATAATCTTTCATTTGACACTTTTGTCCCATCTGATGAGCTCATTATTATTGATGTGTCATTGTTATGCCAGCTAATGGTGTTGTTGTTATCATTATAACTGATGATTGTATTGTCCTTCTAGCTCATGTTGTTCTTATTCAAGATGTTGATCATATCACCTTTTCAGCTAAGGTTTTCACTATATTCCAGCTGATGGTTTTGTTATTATGCCATCTGATGGTTGACATGATGGTTTTTCCATATGCATCTATATGTGGACACCAACATTATCTATGTGTGGACCCCAATGTCATCTATGTGTTGACTTTGTGTGCATATGTATGTCATATGCATTGTGTTTCTCATGTATCATTAAATGTAGCTTCAAAGAAAAATATTTTGTAAACTTATGAATTATTAATATATCAGTGCATCTATCCAGTGTTGTGGATTTTTTCCTTTGGGGGTGCACTATGTAATATGTTAATGTACCACGTGAGCTCAGCATGAGGGATATTAGAATGTAAAAATTTTAAGCAACTTAAAAGAGAGACATTAAAATAAGGGGTTTTATATTCTATTTTGAAGTAAATTCTTTATAGCAACCATTTTATTCATTCAAATGTGTTAAAAAAGTTTTTTTTAATTATGTTGCGAATATATGTTTTATAAGGGGCTACTAATTAGTGAACCCCTTGAATTTTTCCCTTGTTCCCCCAAGAGGATTTTTCAACCACAATAAGGGACCTCTATTTGAGGGAGGTGGTGTTGGCAATATATATGGAGCCGTGCCCATGCTATATAGACATTGGTCTCTGCTATATGTGTGTACTCAATATGCACTATCTACACACTTTTGTGGTTCAACATGTAGCATCTCATCTCTCTCTCCTCTCTCCTTCTTTGTTGCCTTAAGTCCAGTTCAACACACTAATGGGAGACTCTTAATATTTTCCTATTGAAGGATATGTCTAGCATTAGATAGCTAAGGGGATTTTTCCAATTGAAGCAATAGGGGGACATCCTTTGGAGACACAATAACTTTGTTGAATGTGCTCCATATGTGCAGGTCTATTGGGCAAATGCCGAATGACTTAAGCCTATTAAATATCCATTACATCCATAATTGATATGAGAGAGAGAGAGAGAGAGAGAGAGAGAGAGAGAGAGAGAGAGAGAGAGAGAATGTGAGTTTGCTCATATGCAAGCAATAGTGCAAGAGGTGGAGTGGGAGATTTGAGTGTGTGCGTATGTGTCAAGGGGTGCATTTTGTAATCATGTTAATGTATCACATGGGTTTAGCAAGTGGTTTTTTTTAATAATGTAAACATTGTAAGAAAATTAACAAAGATACGTTAGCAAAAATGGGATTTATATTCAATTTTAAAAAAAACTTAAAAAATAAGAGGTCATTTTAATCATTCAAACGTATCAAAACATGGGTTCTTTAAATACCACTTGAACACACATTATACAAGGGGGCTCTCAATAGTGCACCCCTCGAGGCATGTGTCCATCTCAATAATCTCCTCCTCCTCCTCCTCCTCTCTCTCTCTCTCTCTCTTGAAAATCTCTTTCTAGCTTACATTCTTGTAATTTTATACATCTTTATGTTTTGGTCTTTCTTACAAGGCATCAATGTATTGTTGCATCTTCCTTTGTAAAGACTTTGGTAGTGATAAGAAATCTTCCATTAGTTTTTGTTTCAACATGCCCCAAGGTAAGTAAAAGACCTCAGCGTGATTATAAAAAAGTGTAGCATTCGTAGCTTGCCAAATAAAAGATCATCCATATTTTGATATACAATAAGCATAGATCAAGACCCATATCCTATGAATGCACAAAGATCAAAGAGAATTTTAAACTTAGTTATTTTAATCTGCTAGCATAACATATAGTAGTCATAGAGAGTTTTCCACCATACATTAACTTGATGAAAGTCAAGGAACAGGTGTTTCATGGTTTCCAACTTTTTACATCTGATAAAATATCCATTCATTACATTTTTCCTGGCTAACAATTCATCAATGGGTAGTGCTCCAATCATAATTCTCCACAAAAAAATAAAAATAAAAAATTGCTTAAATGCACAATGCACACTCCAAGTAAGCCTCATTCTCTGCATCCACCATTGGCAACTATTTGTTAAACCCCAGATCTTGTTACATCTATTATGTATTGAGCTGTCAGGTAGAAGCATCTGGTAGACGACTTGATTAGCTGAAAAGGTGGGTCCCAATCTCTGAATCTTTGAGTGGTATTTTAATTGTAGGGGAATCTGAATGGTGAACACGTATGTTGCCAGCAAACCCCATGATACTCTAAGTCTATTGCCCAATTTGTAAACCCTCCTAGAAACCAAAAAACCAACCAACTGGTTGTTAGAGTCCACAACTTCTTCTATTGGACTAACCCCTCTTTTGAAGAGGGCAAGGGATTTCTTCCCTAATAACAAGACATGAGGTTTTTTTTAAGACAAAGCTCCAGAAACACGACTTAACTCCTAAAGAATCACTAGTGTATTTGGCCCTACCAACCCACACAAGTTTAGCACATATATATTTCCATGACTTCACCATCATATTTTTAGTTTTCCCATAGAGCTTAAGAGGAGCAGCAGTAAACAACTTATCCCAAGATCGCATGTCCCAACTACCATGAAAGTAAATTATTGCCTTATCAATCAAAAACCACAACAAACGAGACCAGCATTTGTCTGAATTGAAAATGTGTTTCAAGATATTGGCTCTTCTAGTAATCATGTGGATTTTCAGGCTTAGTATGCCCAATCCTCCTAAGTCAACAAGCATTGCAATAGACTCCCATGCCAACCAAGCTTGATGAGATGAACCACACATAAATTTTAAGTACATAGATCTGCTCCTAAGCAAAGCATTATCAAACCAGTCTAGGAGAGGGAAAAAGTACAACAAATAAGGAACCATAATAGCTTGTAGTATCCTCACTCTCACAAAGGGCCATTCATCACAATGCCACTTAGAAATCTTAGTACATATCCTTTCTTCTACCCATGCAATCAACTGTTTAACTGATACATCCACCCCAATGGGATATCCGAGGTTTCTAAAGATGGTTCTCTTGAAATTCCTTTGGCCCCTCGAAATGAGAGAGTTAAAATTCTCAGCTGACACATCAATCAAGCTAGATTTCCCCAAGTTGATTTTAAGACCTACAGCAAGTGAATACACATTTAGGTAATTCATGCATCAAGTTTTCAATATTTACATTTATAGCTTGTAGGAAGGTGATAACGTCATTATCAGAGGGGGGGGGGAGGGGGTCACTTAATAATTATGTGACTATCACATGAGTGTAGCAGAAGGGGTTACTAAACACATTTTCACATATAAAAGGCTACTGTAAAATGAAATCAGGAAAATAGTTTACAAATTGAATAGGAAAAGGGTGTATTTTATTTGTAAAAAATTCACAGATAAGGAGTTTTAGAAACGATCCTTGAACGCACATGATATACACAATTTATACACAGTGACCCCTCGAGCATCAGCAAAACCCAAGGCCACCACCTTCTCCTGACATACTTGCAGTTCCATCAAATTCCCAACATTGGCTTGAGTAGATAAGAAACAAAGTAGAGGGTGAGAAGCAACTGCAAATAAAAGAGGCTGAGAGGACATCCCTTCCTTGTTGTGTCTTTGAAAGAGAGAGAGAGAGAGAGAGAGAGAGAGAGAGAGAGAGAGAGAGAGAGAGAGAGAGAGAGAGAGAGAGAGAGAGAGAGAGAAAACACATGCATAAACAAAAAACACATACACATACATGCATAAACAAAGAATGCATACACACACACACATTGAGAGAGGAAAAGAGAGAGAGAGAGAGAGAGAGAGAGAGAGAGAGAGAGAGAGAGAGAGAGAGAGAGAGAGAGAGAGATAAAGTAAAGAGAGAGAATGAGAGAGAGAAAGATATTAAAAGAGAGAGAGAGAGAGAGGAGAAAACAAAGAGAAAGAGAAAGAGGGAGATAATAAAAAACCAAAGAGAGAGAGAGGGGGAGAAGACAAAAGAGAGGGGTAAGGGGAAAAAACAAAGATAGAGAGATTAGGTTAGAATTTAAATTAGATTAAGTTAGATTACATTTAGATTTATGTTTATGTTGAGTTTAAAATTAGGTTAGATTTAGATTTACGTTAGATTAAGATTACGTTAGATTTAAAATTAGGGTAGTATTAAAGATTAGCTAGCTATGTTAGATTTAAGCTAGATTACATTTAGGTTTAGAATTTAAGATTGGATTATATTTAGATTTATGTTGAGTTTAATATTAGATTAGATTTAGATTTAAGATTAAGACAAGATTAAAGATTAACTAGATTAAATGGATCCAAAGAACATGGAAAATTGGTTTTTACAAGACTGATCTATTCCTTGGAGGAAAGAACTCAGGTGGTTGTGCCATCCTCATCAGCACTCAAATCGTTAGGTACTTCTTCTTGCATAATGTATGGCAGACAAGGAACCACCATGTGTTTGAAGGAGGCCTTGAGGTGGCAAGCTTCGCAAAAATTATACAAGAAAGCAAAGTGCTAATTTGGACGCTCGGGCACTAGCAACACTCGGACGATTGGTCTAGGACTACTTGTGCCTTGATGTCAGCAGAGGGGTATGCCTAGGATGGGGAAAATCTTGGTTATTGGTAATTAAAAGATCTCAGAAGAACATGATAATGGACCTTTTGTATCAAGGATAAGGGGGCGAGTTGGTTGGGATCGCTGTCGATGTAATTATGGTCCCTGGATGATGACATGGCTCAACACGAGCATGACAAGACATTGTAATTTTTTGGGTTGATTAATATAATTCACTCACAATTGTGAGTTTTGGAAAAAAAAAAAGATTAACTAGATTAAATTTAGATTTAAGTTAGACTACATTTAGGTTTAGGTTAGATTTAAGGTTAGATTAAATTTAGGTTTATTTTGATTTTAAGATTAGATTAGATCTAGATTTATCTTCGATTTAAGATTATATTAGATCTAGGTTAGATTTTAGTGCATTTCAATGAAGGCGCGCTTTGCCCAAAGAGAAAACACTAGTTACACAACAATATGTATATTCCCATCAGAATCTGACACCTAATAACTCCCATACTAACCATATTCAATTAGCCGTGAATCGCCACATGTTCAATTAGGTTAGATTTAAGATTACATTTTGGATTCAGTTTTCATTATAAGTAGTGACAAGGATGTGGGGCCGTCCAACCGAAACACCTATCTCTCAACAAGGATCTTATGTCCTTGTAATCAATGCAAGCATGATGTGCAATGGACAACATATGTTTCTTTGCAGCACGTTTGTGAATTTGGCGAGTTTGATCCATCTATTATAGATCGAGCTATTGCCAATTATAACTCGTCGGACTCTGACGCTAGCCAACATGCAGCAATCTTGCAACCCAATAGACATGTTCGCAGGCGCTTTGGTCAAGCAGCATACGTGAGGCCACAAGATGTAGCCTCTAACAGCTCAGAGGATGATCATGTAGACCACATTCCCAACGAGGCAATGTTTGAGCCCCAGATTGATGAAATGATCGAGACGATCATGGATTCAGAAAGGCTTATCTATGATGATATGAAAAGTGAAGCCGATACACCATTGTATGATGGAGCACGTTTATCTAGATTGAAGGTGCTCCTAGTTCTTCTCAACATGCAAGCAAAGTTTGGATGGAGTGACACTAGCATTAGAGCGCTTTTCAGGTGATCTATTACAATATGTCTACTTTAATAAAAAACTCTAGATGTATAATGATCTAATAGATTACTTACACAAGTGTACCACATTTTTTTCGCTATGTAGATTGCTCAAAGAGCACATACTGCCAGTTGATAATGTGATGCCAGATTCCAGAGAGGAAGCAAGAAAGATCTTGCAAAACTTGGGGATGGATTACAATTCGATTCACGCTTGTCCTAACGACTTCATTCTTTTCAAAGGGGAATACATAGACATGGAGAAGTGTTCGAAATGTGATTCCGAGAGATATCGAGTAGATCTCCACGGAACAAAAATTCCACAAAAGGTTTTGCAACATTTTCCTCTACTTCCTTGTATCAAGCATTTCTTTGAATGTAAGTCCATGGCCGCCCTAGCATCATGGCATGAGGAGAATAAATCTTCAGATGGTGTGCTACGGATTCCTGCAGATTGCGCAGCCTGGAAACATATAAACGAAAAATGGCCAGATTTTGCCAGGAAAGCTCAAAATTTGCACCTAGGCCTGGCTATGGATGGCGTAAATCCATTTGGTCAAAGATCAACATCTTACAGTGTATGGCCTGTTGTCATCGTCAACTACAACATTCCCCCGTGGTTGACTACCAAGAAGGGGTACCTGTGGCTAAGCTTGATTGTGTCGGGGTGGTATAAAGTGAAGAATATGGATGTGTATCTTCATTCACTATTGGAAGACCTACAGCAATTGTGGATTGGCATAGAAGTGGTGGATATGAGTAGAAACATAGGTGAACGGAATGCTTTGATCAGAGGCATTCTAATGTGGACCATGTTGTTAAGTATGGAGCCTGATTTCCCCTTGTAATTTTTGTGGTAAAAACACACATTTGTAAGGCCCCCATTATGAGGAGAAGCCATCGTGCGTGAAGGAAAATCACTCACCGGAATATTCCTTTTCGCCGGAATATTATGGCCGGACGGCAGCCGAAAAGTGGTTGGAAAATGATCGGTCGGTTGGCCGGTGGCCGGTAGTCAATGGTCGGTGGCCCGTGGTCGGAAGTCAATGGCCGGTGGCTGAATTCAAAACCAGATTCGTCTACACAAGGCCGGCCACACATGGGCGGATTGGAGGGTCCGATTTGGACTTATTCACACAAGGACGGCTACGCATGGCTACCTCTCATGAGAGAGGGCCGCCCTTTTGGCCTATAAAAGGAGGCCATTTCTACACACATTTCATAGTGTGAAGCTGATGCAACAAGGTGGGTTTGAGGTTTTGAGAGTGAAGCAAGACGGGATCTCTATTAAGGGTATAATCCCTTTGTAAATTACTTCTTGTTTTGAAGTACTAAAGCCATTGAGTGGATGCTTGTTTTGAAGTACTAAAGCCATTGAGTGGCTGCTTTTCCGTGGACGTAGCCCACATTTGGTGAACCACGTATTTCGTGTGTACTCTCTCTCTCTCTCTCTCTATCTCTCTACTCTACTCTATAATCTCGTGTATGTAAACTTGTCTCTCTCCATTAAGTAATCTACTCAATTATCTATTTAGCTACGTCTTATTTCCTAACACATGCATGACTATCCCGGACTAACAGAATGCTCAAGTGATTTACACTCAAACTCAACACTATAACTCTTGGTTTTTCTCAAGCTTATCTATTGTCATGTGTATACATGCATGGCTTCAAACAAGAGAAACATAGCATGTGTCACATGTGGACCTTGACTGAATGCACATCGGGCGCCCTCATTGCAGAAGGAAATCTACGAAGGTCATCAAGCGTATCTTCCAGAGAATCATGTGTTACGCGACGACTTTTTGGGAAGAGAGCCACCGAGGATATCTAAGCATGGTTAGAGCAGATGGATATATGTGATGACGGTTTGCCCCCAAGGATGAAGAGAATATCTCTATGGTACTGACGGGAGCAAAGCGAACCCCGAACCCCGAACCCCGACGGCCTCTAAAACACCGGGGACCGAATGGCGCGCTTCGAGCCTGTCATGGTAAAGCAAACAGGGGGCACCACCTAGCTTCAACGGCTAGGACGCAAACAACACACCACCATAACAAAGTTTTCATCCAAGAGAGATGGATGCTTGGGAGTAATGATGAAGAGGAAAGGGAATGAGATCAAGTGAGAGAAAGAGAGAGAGAGAGAGAGAGAGAGAGAGAGAGAGAGAGAGAGTGAGGGAGGGGGTATAGCGGCTTAGTACTTAGGCACCACAAAAGGATGGCGAATCCGCACACCCTTCACACATACACAAGCTCACTCCAAAACACAAGACTAGGTGGCGATTCCGCACACCTCACATGGGCAAAACATTGCAAGAAAACATACTCACAAAACCTCAAGCTTTATTTAGAGAATTAGGTGATGAAATGGGGAGCATAGGGTAGGGGAATGAGAAGGGAGAGAGTGGTAGAGCACATGGCGGATAGGTGGGAGCTGATGGCGAAGACTCGCACGAGGATTATGGCCATCATCCTTCATTTAGTTGCCCTTCATCTTCCATAGCCAAGGGTGTAGAGGTCATGCTCAAGACAAGCATGGTGATTGCGGTGATGGTGATGGTGTGGGTGTGTGTGTGTGTGCACTAGGCACACATAGTGCATAGTGTGTTCTTTGGTGATGTTGTGTGTGTGTGTTTAGTGTGATGGTGACCCCTCTTTATATAGGGGAGGAAGGGGGAGGAATTCTAGAATTTAGAAATGAAGAAATCATTATCTACATAGGCCATGTGACTGTGGGCCCCACTTGTCTGGCTGTGTGTATATGTGCCAGAACAGCAGTCTCATGAGAGAGAGACTAAGAGAGAGAGATGGGTTGATGAAAAAAAGTGAGAGGTGACATGGAGAATAAAGTAATTACAAGAGGGGAGAGAGGGGAGTGTGTTCAGAGGTGAATCTGTGTGCAAATGTGTGTGAACACAAGAAGAATCAGGTAACCACCGGGTGGGGATGGGTCTGTGGGCACCTTTTTCAGTGAAACTGAGTGTGTGTGAGTGTGGGGGAGGTTATTTAGCTACAAGACAAGAGACATGGCGCCCTTTAGAGAGAGAGGGGGGTATTTGGGTCATGGGATATGATAGGAGAGAGAAAGAGGGGGTGGGGTATACTATTTTGGAAGATAGGGTAAGTTGCATGTGAGTTAGGGTGCATTATTGGTGAGTTATAATGCATTATTGGTGAGAGGTGGGGTAGCTTGAGGGGAGAGAGAAAGGAGAAAGGACAAGGGGAAGAGAGAGGGGGTTGATCTTTGGAGTGGAGGAGAGGAAAAAGGACACCCGGCGGGGCAACAGTGAAGAAAAAGGAGGCAAGGTGGGGATGGGCTACCCTGCAGGCATGAGGTGGCCTATTCTACCTTTCTTATATATTTACATAATCATACTTTATTTTTTTCTTACTTTTTTCAATGCTTTTTATCATTCCCTCCCTAAGAGGGGTTTTCATGGGGTGGGGACGAGAGAAGAGGGGTATGGGAGCTTGGCTTGTGAAAAGCCCCCATCATTAGCCCTCCCCTTTTGGCTAGAGGCATTCATGTCTCTAGCTCATCTGTTTGATCATTATCGTCGGAGGTGGCGGCTGATGGTGTGTCCTCATCTGGAATGTCAATAGGTGGAGCCTGGTCAAGTCGAAGAAAATAAGGTTTAAGTCGCCAACCATTTACCCTGGTTTTATGAAGTTTTCCATCAGCCTCCATAAGCTGGTAGCTTCCATTGGCATACTTTTTCCTGACGATGAAAGGACCTTCCCATCGGAGTAGGAGTTTCTTATCCTTGCGCGTGTCGAAGCGATTGTCGTAGTGGAGCACCAACATTCCTTTCTTCAATTCTTTTTTCCGGAGATGCTCGTTAAAGCTAAGCCGTCTATGCTCTGCTTGTGCTGCATAATAATTTATTGCTTCTTCTCTGTCCAATTGCAGTCTTTCCAAGTTGATGATGTGATCTCTCAAATGCATGTTGGGCTGTTGAAGCTGGCTTGCCATTACTCTGAGACTTTGTAGTTGCACTTCAATGGGCAAGATTGCTTCCTTACCAAATACTAGATGATACGGTGTGAATCCCAAGGATTTACGAAATGAAGTTCTGTAGGCCCATAAAGCTGGTAGTAGATACTTATCCCAGTCTCCAGGATGATTGTTTACCTGCTTGGTAATAATTTTAGAAACCATTCCATTTACCTTTTCAACTAGGCCATTACATTGAGGGTAATATGGTGAAGAGTGCCTCCTTGTAATGCCCAGTTTCTGCATTAATTCTCCTACCAAGTCTACTCTGAAACCTGGCCCTCTATCAGAGATGATCTCTAAAGGTGTGCCAAACCTACAGTATATGTGCTCGTAGATAAATTTAGCTACCTCTACCACTGTGATTCTAGTGGTGGCTGTAGCCTCTGCCCATCTAGTCATGTAGTCGACCCCCATGATAATGTAGAATTTTCCTGAGTTGGCCCTAGGTAATGGCCCAATGGCATCGATACCCCATTTTTCAAATGGGCCATATGAGAGAATAGGTGTCTGTGGTTCAGGCATAAGTGACCTAGTGCCGGCCTTTTGACACAACTTACACGTTTTCCACCAATGGTGTACATCACGGTTGAGGCTAGGCCATATGAAGCCTGCCTGCAAGATTTTCCTACTTGTTATGTTTAGGGCAAAGTGACCACCACAAACCCCGTCGTGACAGCTAGCAATTACTCCCGTGATTTCCTGAGAGAGAGGGACCTTCCTGAGTATTTGGTCCTTACCCTTACAGTACAAACCGTCATTGATGAGTTGATACCTTGTGGCCTTCCGCGTCAACCATTGCTTCTGTCCTTTTGTTAAATCTGATGGGAATTCCCCTGTTTCCAAAAAATGCATGATGTCAGGCAAGGCATCACTTCCTTGAAATAGAGGGAGTTTTAGTTTTATTGCTCCAACCACCACTTCCTGTAGTCTTTCACTTGCTAGGGCATCTGCTTCTTGGTTTTGAGCCCTTGGGATATGGTGTATTTGAACTTCTTCAAACTTACCCAACAAGGTTTTTACACCACTTAAGTGAGTCCTTAAACTAGGATTCTTGCATGTCCATGCTCCATTTACTTGCCTTACCAGAAGTAGAGCATCCCCAAATACATTAAGGCGTTGTACACCTTGCGAGACGCACCATTGTAGACCCTTGGTTAGTGCTGCATACTCAGCTTCATTGTTAGAATGTGAATCTAACAATTGGCCCAACGAAAATACCTTTGTCCCTTTGTCATCAAAGACCACTATGCCTGCAGCTGCTTTGTCGGACGCTCGCTTGTAGGCTCCATCAAAGTAGAGAGAGTATGCTCCTTCCACCATCGGTCGTACTGGAGGTAATCGGATTTCTCCTTCCTTAGATTGCTTCTCCTTCCTTTCAAAGACTTGGTAGGTCATGAGTCCCCCCAAACTTGCCCTTGTCGTGCTTTCTACCTGTACCGTGTAGTCAAACTCTTGCAGACGAACTAGCCATTTAGTAATTCTAGCAGACACATCCATGTGTTGTACAACATAGGGAAATATTTCATCCGTGGTTAGAATCACAAATTGCTTAGGCAGCAAATATGACCTAAACTTTGTAGTTGCAAATCTAAGAGCTAGGACTAAGTGTTCCACATGGGTGAAACCTTTCTCTCCTGCTGTCATCATTCGACTAGAGAAGTAGATTGGCCTCATGAAAGATGTCGTCGTATCCTTTTGGAGTAGCACAACCCCCAATGAGTCATCACCAACACTTGAGGTGACATAGAATTTTTCATCCCACTTAGGTGGTGAGATAGTTGGCAGAGTGGCTAAGACCTCCTTTACCTTGTTGTAGTGATGTTCGCTTTCCTCGTCCCAAGTGAAAGTTGATCTTTGAGTGAGTTGTTGCAGTGGTAGAACAAGTTGTGATAGTAGATGTATGAATCTACTTAAGTAACTCACCTTCTGTAGAAAAGAGACCAGTTGATGTGCGGTCGTTGGTGAAGGTAGGGCTATGAGTGCGGACACCTTACCTGGGTCGGCGTTAATACCTTTTGCTGAAATTTCATGGCCTAGTAGAATGACTTTACTCTCCCCAATGTGGAATTTATCCACATTTAATTGCCCACCTAGGCTCTGCAACCTGGACAAACCTTCAGTTACCTTTTCTAAATGTGAAATACGGGAGCTATATATACAAAAATCATCAATGAACACTCTTATGGATGTTCCAAAGAACGATTGAAAAACATATGTGACATATCTTTGGAATGTGGCAGGTGCATTTGTGAGACCAAATGGTATAACCCTGTATGAAAAACAACCCCATGGCGTGATAAAAGTGGTTTTTAGCTGATCTTCCAAGGCTATGCGTATTTGAAAGTATCCAGAATAACCATCACAGACGGTATAGCATTCAAAACCCGCTACTTCATTCAGAATTTCATCCAAGAAAGGGAGAGGAAAGTGGTATCTCTTTGTAGCTGCATTTAGTGGTTTGTAGTCAACACAGACCCTCCACTTACCATTCTTTTTAGGCGTCACCACTACGGGTGACACCCATTCTGAGTTTTCTACAGGATAGATGAATCCCGCCTCCAGCAGTTTCCTTACCTTGGCCAAGAGTGCCTTTTCTTGTATGACCCCCAGTCGTCGTAGTTTTTGCACAACTGGTTTTACCCCTTCCTTTAGCTTAATATGATGTTCCACCACTGTAATGCCTGTGATTCTTTCATAGTTGTCAATGAACAGGTTAGGAAATCCCATCAACATTTGCAAAAAACTATCTTCTCCTCAAGTGTTAATTCCGTAGACAACATACCCTTCAACCTACTTCCTCCTAGGCCAGGTGATTTTCTCTCCTCTTCATTGGGTTGCCCTTTTGGTGATGGATCACCAGTTGTGCTTACCCTTTGTGGATCCTTCATAATGATACCCATCACATCAATGGAACTGTTACTTTCGTCGGTGGATGTGGTCTCCTCCTCAGAACTGGAAGATTCGCTAGTGGTTTCATCTGCCGATGTTTCCAGATTCATTTGCCTCTGCTTGCCAATCCTCATGTCGTAGTAGATTGTCTCCCCTTTCTTACCCATCATGCGTAGAAGGCCAGTACCCCAGTCCTGTTTTGCCTTCATGGCCATCAACCATGGCCTTCCCAAAAGTAGTGGATAGCCCTCCCCCTTAGTAGGCATTACAAAAACATCTACCTCTACCTCAGTGTTGAAAGCTTTGATTTTCACGGCACTTACCACACCCACACACTTTACTTTTACGTTGTTTGCCATCTTTGCCTTGCATGGAGAAGGCCTGTCAACCTCAAGCCCTAATCGAAGCATCATAGCTTTGCTCATTACACAGATTTGTGCACCTCCATCAATGTAGGTGTTTCCAACCCTCTTTCCTTTTATGTTTACGTTGACAATTGGAAGGATGTCATCCATGTTGCATCCCGAAATTGCTCCGGCTACCTTTGTTTTGGAGCGTCTTGTACTTACCATTTTAGACCATTGTCGCCTTACTTTTGGTGCAAGATGTAGCAGCTGTGGCCATGTAATCTTAGGTCCTTGCTCTGCCACATTCAATGTTAGATCATAGGGCTTAGAACTTTCCCCTAGCTGGAAGTCGGTGATGCCCAATTTCCGTCGTGGCCTGGATGGCCTCTTGCTAGTTTCTCCTCTCATGCTTCTCTCATCATCTGATTGTGTAGCTTTCTCCCTCCTAGCTCTTTTCACAGTCATGGCTTCAAGTGGTTCTAAAAAGGTTACCTTCTCCTTACCCTTGTCCCTCTCCTTTGCTCTGGGTGGATCCACTACTACGGCTTTTCCTTTCTCTTCTAGCCTTATGATGTTTACAGGGCGATCAAGTGGTGGGGCTGGTGGAAGAGGTGGAATGGATGCTTGTAGTGGTGTCTGGGGTGGACGTAGAATTTGTGTTGGTGGGGTTGGTGCTCGGGGTGGGGGTGTTCTTTCTCTAGGGGGTGACAATTGGTTCCTCCTACCTCCTCTATTATAGTTTTGTTGTGGTTTGGGACAGTAGTACATACCGTGACCATCTTCTCCGTAGTTGTAGCAATGATACTCCCTGTTTTGTCGTCGTGCTCTTCCAGGGTCTTGATCTCTTTCTTGACTCCTCCCTTGTTGTATTAAGTGGACAGACAAATTCTGCAGTTGGTCAGTAATATGGGCCAACATATCTTGTTGGTCATCTCTTACCCCAAGAGCCGGTGGTGGTGGTGGAATGGTGGTTGTCGTAGTTGCTGGTCGACGTGATGTTGTTGTTTCTGCTGACTCGGTTTCTTTGGCTTTCATTCGCAGCTTCTTGTCCTTAAGGCGAGCAATCTCAACGGCTAACTCGTACTTAGCCGGGAATCTACCTTTCACCTTCTCCTTGAGAAGCGGCCATAAGCCATGCGTGAACCGATCTTTTTTTAGGAAATCGGGTGCAGCTTCCCCCCTTGCCAGTGACTCAACCCACCGTTCCCACAAATCCACGAATTTGGACTCATAGGTGGCATATTCTAAAAGACCCTCCTGCTTCAAGTCCCTCAACTTGTCCCACAACTTTTCTGAAGTGGTACCTCCCCCAAAGCGCCTCTTAAAAGCGGTTTTAAAGGGTTCCCAGTCATCCTTGGTTTCTTGTGGAAGTGCATTGTACCATGATCTAGCTTCTAGCTTCATGAGATGCTTAAAGATTCTAACCCGGGATTCATCCGTATCTTTGTTGCTCACTACACATGCTACTTCAAAGTCATCTAGGAAGTCTGTTACCAAATCCTCCCCCTTCTTTCCTTTAAATGTTGGAAATGCTACACTTGCCATGATTATTGAGAGAGAGCTAGAAAGACACACTGCTTAACTTGCAAAAGTTTTTTTCTTCTTTACAAGGAGGCGTGTATACCCTCTTATACTAGGACATAGATTAAAACTTCAAACGGTACATTGCCTTGTACCAAAGGTAGGAAAAATGGTTGATCTGATGCTAGAACCTCAAAAAATCGCTCCCCACCCAGCATGGTGTCAATGATGTGCTGGTAGTGAGCCTTCAAATCCAGTATTACCTTGATTGAGCGTACACGTGTTGGTATGTGTGATCTGTCTTGAGGTAGGTTGTACTGATTCATGTGAAGCTTAGAGGTGCTTAGTCACTGTCCAAGCTTGTGGGAGAGGGTGGTGTTCTTTCCTGAAACAAACTCAGTAGATCCCTAGTTTCTCTAGTGAGAGTGTGAGCCAATGATTCCGTTATCTGTGCTGCAGCATCAGGTGCGACTTGAAAACTGACTGTGATAATTACCTCGGTGACTTGAGTTACCCGATTCTCAAAGTAGAATAGTGTTGATCCTCTATTGTGTAGAGCTCCTTCCATTTTGTTGTTGTGGGTTGGTTGTAGGTTGCGGACATGGTTTCGACCTTCTCCTTCTTCTTCTTGGCACTTGGCCTATGTATATCCACTGGGTTTGGCGTGTTGGTTGACTCTCCCACTGCAAATCGATTACCGTTACGCCTGGCACTCGAGCTTCGATGGAGATGCGGAGTTCGTCTAGTTGTGCTTGGAGCTCTTCTTCTTCTGTCGTCCAATTAGCAAATCCTGCTAGCCATTCATCCATTCACAATAGTTTAGGGGTTTCAGTCTTGTAAACTAAAGGGTTTCATGAAAAGATCCTCAGTGGGGGCACCAAATGACGGGAGCAAAGCGAACCCCGAACCCCGACGGCTTCTAAAACACCGGGGACCGAATGGCGCGCTTCGAGCCTGTCATGGTAAAGCAAACAGGGGGCACCACCTAGCTTCAGCGGCTAGGACGCAAACAACACACCACCATAACAAAGTTTTCATCCAAGAGAGATGGATGCTTGGGAGTAATGATGAAGAGGAAAGAGAATGAGATCGAGAGAGAGAGAGAGAGAGAGAGAGAGAGAGAGAGAGAGAGAGAGAGAGAGAGAGAGTGAGGGAGGGGGTATAGCGGCTTAGTACTTAGGCACCACAAAAGGATGGCGAATCCGCACACCCTTCACACATACACAAGCTCACTCCAAAACACAAGACTAGGTGGCGATTCCGCACACCTCACATGGGCAAAACATTGCAAGAAAACATACTCACAAAACCTCAAGCTTTATTTAGAGAGAATTAGGTGATGAAATGGGGAGCATAGGGTAGGGGAATGAGAAGGGAGAGAGTGGTAGAGCACATGGCGGATAGGTGGGAGTTGATGGCGAAGACTCGCACGAGGATTATGGCCATCATCCTTCATTTAGTCGCCCTTCATCTTCCATAGCCAAGGGTGTAGAGGTCATGCTCAAGACAAGCATGGTGATTGCAGTGATCGTGATGGTGTGGGTGTGTGTGTGTGTGCACTAGGCACACATAGTGCATAGTGTGTTCTTTGGTGATGTTGTGTGTGTGTGTTTAGTGTGATGGTGACCCCTCTTTATATAGGGGAGGAAGGGGGAGGAATTCTAGAATTTAGAAATGAAGAAATCATTATCTACATAGGCCATGTGACTGTGGGCCCCACTTGTCTGGCTGTGTGTATATGTGCCAGAACAGCAGTCTCATGAGAGAGAGACTAAGAGAGAGAGATGGGTTGATGAAAAAAAGTGAGAGGTGACATGGAGAATAAAGTAATTACAAGAGGGGAGAGAGGGGAGTGTGTTCAGAGGTGAATCTGTGTGCAAATGTGTGTGAACACAAGAAGAATCAGGTAACCACAGGGTGGGGATGGGTCTGTGGGCACCTTTTTCAGTGAAACTGAGTGTGTGTGAGTGTGGGGGAGGTTATTTAGCTACAAGACAAGAGACATGGCGCCCTTTAGAGAGAGAGGGGGGTATTTGGGTCATGGGATATGATAGGAGAGAGAAAGAGGGGGTGGGGTATACTATTTTGGAAGATAGGGTAAGTTGCATGTGAGTTAGGGTGCATTATTGGTGAGTTATAATGCATTATTGGTGAGAGGTGGGGTAGCTTGAGGGGAGAGAGAAAGGAGAAAGGACAAGGGGAAGAGAGAGGGGGTTGACCTTTTGAGTGGAGGAGAGGAAAAGGGACACCCAGCGGGGCAACAGTGAAGAAAAAGGAGGCAAGGTGGGGATGGGCTACCCTGCAGGCATGAGGTGGCCTATTCTACCTTTCTTATATATTTACATAATCATACCTTATTTTTTTCTTACTTTTTCCAATGCTTTTTATCACTCCCTCCCTAAGAGGGGTTTTCATGGGGTGGGGACGAGAGAAGAGGGGTATGGGAGCTTGGCTTGTGAAAAGCCCCCATCAGTACGAGTTACCATATTGGCCCCGACTTATGATCAATCACTTGCTGGATCCAATTTGCACATATTAAAGAATGTGGGTAATCTGCTATGGGACCATCTGATCGGTAAGAAAGATAGTTTGGGAGCCAGGGTTGACCTTAGAAATGTGGATCGTATGGAGCAATATTGGCTGCAGAGAGCATCCGATGGATCAATCAAACTCCCTAAAGCGCCATGGGTTTTCATAGGAGCCCAAGAATGCAAACTAAAAGAGATCGTTTGATCTATGCGGACCCCCACTGGTGTAATGCACTCGCTCCGAATATGTTTCACTAAAGAAGGAAAGATTACAAATTTGAAGTCACACGACTGGCATAAAATGTGTTAGGTATGTCTGAAGTGGAATATATCATAGTGGTAATTGTGTAATAAATTTGTGTGTGGACTTTAATATCATTGCTAGACGTGTTTTGCAGTTTATTTTACAAGTGGCCATTGAGGGAAGTTTGTCTCCTGGCATCCGTAACACAATCTACAAACTTGCGAAGTTGGTGCAATGGATCTTAGAATAGGAGATCAATGTAGACTCCATACCACTCACCAAAATAAATGTTGTAGAGGTTGTGTGCATGTTTGAGAAACACTTTCCTACTACCATGCTAACCTTTTAGGTGGATCTTCTTGTTCACATAGTTGATGAGGTGGAAATAGCTGGCACAATACATTCCAGATGGATATTCTTTTTAGAACGTTTCATGAGAACACTTAAGGGATATGTGCGTTAGAAGGAACGTTCGGAGGGTAGCATGTCAGAAGGTTGGCTGGTATCAGAGTCTCTAGTTTACATTGGAGAGTGACTAGACGGATTTGATAAAGCTCGGGACACGCTATGGAGAACCATAGATGATGAGCGCATATCTGGGAGTTTCATGTGCAATCTCGGTGTTGAGAAGAAGATGACATAAGATCTAGAGGCTAAAATCAATCGATTTTGCATGCTTCACAATTCAGTGATGCAAAAGTGGATTTCACAATACAAGGATGCAAAGCAAGAGCAACAAAGGGCACAAATTGTTTGGAGAAGGGAAGACGACCACCGATGCATTGTCCGGCGGGTCTGGAGAGCCTACCAACATTCATGAGCTTAAGATGGTTGCACAACCAGTTGAAAAGTGCACAACAGTGCGGTGAAGAAGTGACTAAGGAGGAGTGGGAGTACTCTCGGGGTTGCGCGACCAAGGTAAGTTTGCAACGTATGACTAGTGACTTTCTAAATGTTTGAACGGACACTCATAATCTTTGCTGGTTGTAGTATAAGTCATACACAACAGCATGGTGTAAAGGTCAACATTTTAGGGTGGAACGAATCAACAAAAAGCGTTTTACTCAAGATTGTGGAATCACGGCAATATTTGAACAGTCTAGTCGACGACGGTCCTCTAATGCAGATCCTGTGGTGGTGGAACTCACTTACTTTAGCATGCTTCAAGAGATTTTGAGGATCGATTATAGAGGATTTTTTGTCGACTTGTTCAACGTGCAATGGTTCAAGATAAACATGGAGGGTCGCAACGCTACTGTGCGCAGAGGAGAGTCTGGTTTCCTTGAAGTGGATTCAACTAAAAAATGGACCAACCTAAGAGACACTTTCGTACTACCCGAGCATTGTGAACAAGTAAGTTATGTGCTTGGAAGCTCTCATGTAAGTTATGTGGCTTTGGCAGGTGATATTTCATCCTACAAAGTCTGCATCAAACTGGTGGTACGTCATAGAGGTAGCCCCTCATAGTGCACGGACCTATGAGGGATACCATGTGCCAATCATAGCGGCATCGATGGAGGAGATTGGAGAAGATGCTCAGTCAGAAGTTTCTGAGGCGGTGAAAGACAAACATCAAGCTGCTACTCTCTATGGGGTGCATGTAGAGGATCTACAAATTGAAACGGAGGACATCTGCCTAAACAGAGAGCTCTATATAGATAAAGGGAGCTATGTTGAGCTATGCGAGGATGAGAGAGAGACCTCTTAAAGCCATAAACATTGTATTTGAACAATTTTGCTCCGTTTTATAATATATATTATATTCACGTGGCTATACTTGAGAAATTTAAATTGTGTTTAATTGTCATTGCGTCCACTCCAGGTACGTATGCTCCAGGTATGTTCTCACAAGCAGGGACACTCCTCGCCCAGGAGCACTGCGCTCTAAGTGCGATGGAGACTGAGGCTCCAATCGCAAAGGAGGCGATCCTCCTCTGCTCATAGATGCTGCTCACCCCTCCACTAGGTCTAGTTGATCGGATGAAAGAGACGCTACGAAGCAGTAGTGATTCTTAGTGTCTCTTTCACCTGATCACTAGATCTAGTGGAGGGATGAGCAGCATCTATGAGCAGAGATGGATCACCTCCTTCACGATTGTGTAGCCTCAGTCTCCATCGCACCCTGAGCGCAGTGCTTTTACAAGATATGTAGAATGCACACGGGAGACAAATTCACAAGAACTTCAGAGGAATCTCTCTACACAAGAATCCCTCCCTCTTTATGAGTCCTCTCTCTCTCTCTCTCTCTCTCTCCTTATCCATGTTTTCTTCTCCATTCAATATTAAGATTAATTGTTCGTGTGTTTAATGCAAGTATGGATAATGATGAGTTGCTTTCTTCTTTGTCACCCCGATAGAGGCAGTGGTACAAGGATCATCATCGCTCTGGAGCACCATCACATCGTTCTACTCCTTCAGCGTCTCCCTCTGTTTCAGAGCATTCAGCATGCTCCGAAGCTTCGTTGTCGACAAGACAATCTTCACACTCGTCTAGGCACCGACGCTCTAGTGATGGCGGCGGCGGTTGTTGGGGGGATGCCGCCGCTAATGCCTCGACACCGCCTCATGTTCCACGAGGCTCTTTACCTTTCCCTTCTTTGCCCACCACCACACCAGCCACGACATCGCTATCTATGCCAGGTTTTGCGCGGCTGACGATCGTTCCTTGCTACACACCACTACCTACTCCTCCAGGAGTCACCTCAGTCGACACTTCTCGCTTCGAGGCCCAAACTCTAGTGGAGACACCTGACATCCGTACCCCCATCGACACACCGCTAGAGACCCCTACCGGGACACCCAAGTTCACACGTCATAGGCGAGAGGGCTTGCCTTACTCTGTCAACTTCAGCAGCGACATCATCTTAGATGATGAAGGCAAGAAGGTGATCTCGTGCATGCACGGTCTTTGCTCTCAGGTGTTTAGACACTACATACTAAACACCTGGAGTGAAGTATCAAGTGAATTAAAAGATAACATCATCAGCATGTTGCATGACGAGTTTTGAATGCGCAAATACTGCAAGCACAAGCATTCTAAAGTGAAAAAAGCAATAAAGCATGGGTGGAACAGACCAGATTGGCTGGCCAAAGAAGATTGGACGAATGCGATGCAAGCAGCACGCGAGAATCCTGACAAGTGGAACCAACAAAAGGAGGCAGCCAAAGCGCACCACTTGGGGAGCGGCGGGTGGACATCATTTGAGGCCGATTTTGTAAGTGTTTTCGCATTGTCTTTAGGTTTGGTAGTTACATCTATGTGTACTTTTTAATTCTAACATAATGGATACTTTGTATGTTTTGAACAGTGGTCGATATGACAGGACGTGACCCCACATTGTACGAGCACGAGTACGCAGGCAGGAAGGGCTTAAGCGTCTTGATGGACATTCTGAGTTCTTGCGGCGGCATAGTTAGTATTAGGGTTTACACTTTTCTATTTGTTGTATTGGTTTGTAAATTATATGTTTATACTTACAGAAAGCTGTCTTATTGTTTTTTTTTGCAGAATCCGACAGATATGCCGCTTGGACGCAATGAGACGTCTGATTAGACGACATCAGTCTATCTGTAGCTAGATAGCATTAGTTTCCTTTTGTCATAGCATGTGTATCATGAGATGACGTGTATACGTCTTTTTGCAACTATTGGAAAACCATGTATATTTTCTCAATAATGACAATGGTGTGGTAGCTATTACATTTGCAAAGCTTAACAATCAAGTGAATTTGCCTATGATGTGTACAATTTTCATTGATTTACTTTCATCAATTTACTTTTGTCAGTTTCGTATCTTTATTCTGCAAACAATACTATGGATGATGGAGTTAATGGTTATATTGTCTTTTGGGTGACTACTTTGGGTCTATACCTAAGCTTGTACTTTCTTTCAAAGGTGAATCTGGGCCCATCTTCAATTCAGTTAGGTTTACTCTATTATTGAAACATTCAATATGGTTGATAGGTGATGAGTGCCCTGCCACCAAAATTTTTTACTCTCGGGTGTCGCTATAAGTGTCGCTATATAAGGCTCTGTAACGTCGCTATAAGCATCGCTATAGGTAGCGTGTAAGCATCGCTATTAGCATCACTATATGCAACACTATAAAGCAACGGTGATAGCAACGCATATAGTGACGCTTATAGCAACGTTCCCATATCGACGCTAGTAGCGACGATCTTAGCGACGCCAGGGAGTATAAAACCCCAATGTATTTCCGTCGTTAAAAACGTCACAAGTGCACACAACCTCTTGTAGTGTTATTAACTAGTATTTTAGATGTTTCTCACATCCCCAACAACAAAATACTAGATGCAATTTTATTCCCAAAGCCCAATTTACTCATGACCTTAACAAAAAATACCCAAATACACCAACTTGCTTGAAAGTTTGAATATCAACATTATCTAAACACAATGTCAAAGGAAAATGATTAGCTAAAGACATTTGAACTTCCATATGCATTTGGGTTGAAGCAGTTAACCATTTAGAACCAATAAAGTATATTCTATCCAACCTAGACCATGAAGAGGAATGAAATTGTGAATAGAAGGTGAACCCAAGGTGGGTTAGATCATTCACTTGTCTTGCATCAATCCATGTACCATCTGTTAAACACATCCCAGACATGTGACTCCAATTCGGAAATAATAGTAGCAGGAGAAGTAGTATCTCAACTATTGCAGACCATATTGAAATCCCCTCCAACAATGGCTACATGAAGGTTTAGGGAAGACAACCATGCCCAAAGCTCTTTTCTAAGCTTATGATTATTGTGTGTGTAGACATAAAATTTCAAAAATAGTTTTTTGGCCCCATTCAATGTCTACTGAAAAAATTGAGCATCTTCCACTAAGGTGATCCAACAACCATTGAGGGTTTAAAAAGGTTTTAATACAAGTCAAAACACCAGAGTAACCAACATGTGTTCCACCATAGAAGCACTACATTCCCCTATAATGAAAAACTTTTCTAGGTCTATCATGCTTTTTATGTTCTTGAACAAAAAAAACATCAATGGAAGAGGATAGCAACCACTTGTTAAAGAATACAGACGAGTAAGGCCGTTCAATCCCCTTACATTAAAGGTGGAGAGCTTCATCGACGAGTATTATGAACTACCTGGGTTACCCCCATCATCACTATCATTATCTTGCATGTGCACCTCTAGTTGTATTCCATTAACAATACTCTCATCCAAATGATTTTTTTCCATTTTACTGGAATCATGATTTTCAACTATAGTCTCAATAGCTGCAAGAGTTTCAAGAGAGGGCATATCCTCCATAAGAAATTTGTAGAAGTTTTGAGATGATTAACTAGATCAAAAGCCTTTTTAGATTTAAAGGTTTTCCTAGAAGGGATAAACCCATTAGTATCTACAACCCTTTTCCCTTTATCTAGGTTTCTTTGAGCATGAGAAGATGAAGCCCCATTAATACCCCTTGTGGTAGGCTTGAAGAGAATTCTTGGATTGGAGGGAGCTCTTGCGCCTGGTGTCCTTGCATATGAAGGAGTAGGTGGCATCACTTCAGAAGGAGCCACATTACATGTTTTGATCCCCTTTGGTTAGGGTTTTACCATAGGTCTTCTCTTTAGGTACCAAAGTTTTTCTCCCTAGGTATGATGGGATTAGGTCAAGTGCCTTACTTATCATATGATATTTTTTTTAGAAACTCCCTAAAGTTCCACAATGAAAGCAAGCTCCGGCTAGTTTCTCCCATTTGAGGTAAGTGACGAGCCTTCCAATTGTCTCTAAATCAATCTCCAATGTCTCTGGGAATTTCTGATCGGTTTTCCACAGCACACAAGCTTTATTTCTATTTGGACAATGTATAGTTGGGGAGAATGTCAACACTTTCCCCAAGGATGCTGTTAGTTCCCCAATGCATAGCCATAGAAACATAGGAAGATCCATAAAGTCAACCCAATCCAGAAATTTAGTAAGCATCTCTTCCTTTATCAGCTTAATTAGCTGCCATGGAATAATATGCACCAGTTGGCCACACAAGATTACATTAAGAGCAATAAGCAAAGCCATTTTGTCTTCAGACTTGAAGAAAAGGATCTTGGATAGCCCCAACCTTGAGTTAAACATTTTGTATGCTACTACAGAACGTTTGAATCCAACATCTATCTCAATAGCTATAGTAGCTAGGTCAGGTAGCTTTCTAGCAAAAAAAGAACCACAACTTGCTCACGGAAGATCGAGAGCTGCGACCAGACTATAGAAAAGCTTAAGCAAACTTTTTTCTCACCCATAATCTCCGATTTAGGAGTGAGGGCATCCTTAAGGATGTTAGCCATGACTTGAGGGTTGAAATCCTTCGACCCCTTACCTAATACTGCATGACCCACCGCAATGTTGGGGTTGAGTTGAAAAGCGTGGGGAAGGGAAGCCATAGTTCAATGGAACAAGAAGGGACATGATGAGTTAGGACGTGGTGATGATGCCTTTACACTAGAGGAACTGGCTGGATGTCAAAGCCCATAGCTCACCATGCTTACACGCGACCTTAAAGAAAAACCCTAATCCCCTCAACATCTCCTCTCCTCTCTCTCTCTCTCTCTCTCTCTCTCTTCCTTCTTCTCTCTATTAACTAGCATTTGTCTCTCTTTTCAATTTCTCCTCACGCTTTTTCTCCCTCTTCTTGCCCTCCCCTTTTTCTTCCTTTTTTTAAATGCAATTGAAGACGGTAGGAGTCTCACTTGTGGGAATTAATATCTCAATAAGAACTCAACCCTACAAACAAGGGCCTTTATCCCAACTATGTAATCATGCTAGATGAGACATTCTTCTACAATGTATGTTCTCAGGCTACCTTATTCACTATTCTCAAGATACCTTAGACTTCTTGGATACAATGTCCTCTTTTCTTCATTCATAGTAACTTCTAAATTAATGGCCGAATGATCAATTATCTTGGGTGGCTTGAAGCTACTGACCACGGAGTCAATGGTAGCTAGTGTTTTAGGGGAGGGGATGTCATGTAATACATTGTATATTGTGGGAAAGACATAGGTTGTATGAGCATTCCTAGCATTAAATGCTAGTTTAGCGATCTGAAACCCATCATTGTCAATTGGTCATTTCCCTTTATCAATCCGTTTGAAAGGTTTCACTAATGAGGCTTGGTTTCCTATATGTAGCATGGTTTTAGACTCAGATTTTGTTGTTGGTTTGACTCTTGGATGTTGAGCATAAGAGATAGGTGTATGACCAGGAGAGGGTGTGTGGGGGTTGTGACCTCGAATTGTTGTGGAAACCGATTTACCAAAAATATGTTCCATGGGAACCATATGCTCACTTCCTAGGTACAAAGGATGAGGCCGGCATTGGTTACTATCAAGGTGGGACAATTATTTGAGAAGTACCAAACTCTCCCACAATGATGACAAATACCTGCAAGCTATCCCCATTTGAGACAAATGAGAATATAGACAACATCCTCAATCTCAAGGATGTCCAACATCCTCAATCTCAAGGATGTCCAACATGGCCTGATTCATTTGCCCAAAATGCATACTCTATTACAATTAGGGCACTTGTTGATCCACAGGTTTGTGAAGTAGCACCTCATCTAACCTTGAACCACTATAAAAGATCTTGTCGATTGCCTCGTGATGGAATCCCATATCCAAGAGGTCTACAATGTCTTGTTCCAAGGGTAGTTTTCCTATAAAGAAGCACTTCCTTGTGTGTGACCAAGAATGAGGTTTACTTATCAGCTCAAATAATTGATAAGATAGCCTTGCACAACCACCACCTTTTAAGTTCTTCATTGTCAAAATCTAGCTAGTCACCTTGCTTGGAGGGGAGAGTGCATTACATCTGGCTAGAATTTGCTGGAGTCTTCTACTGCTCCCTCTAGACATCCTTATAAGTGGCACCTTCAATTGTTTGCCTGTAGCTCAAGACTCATCAGATAGATATTTGAGGTCTCTTAAGTTTGATCCTATAACATTAAAACTTCTCTTTGTCTTCTTGTATCCAAGCACAGTTGCAAGCTTTGCCAGCCTGCAAACGATTGGGCCGCATAGGGAATAATCTCTTTATGTGAAGTGTATGTATGCATATTAATAAATATGCAACCTAGAAAATCAAATGTGACCTTGTGTTAATAAAAATTTGATGCAAAACATTTTGAAATCTAAAGGGAGATGAAAGACCTCAGGGAAACAAAAATAAAATTTGTCGTAAGCCATTTGCAGGTTATCTTTCTCTCATATATATATGTATATGGGGTATTGGAAACTCTTTGTTTCATTGCCCTTGGCCCTCAATTTTGATAACTCATTTAAACTTCAAGAACAAAGATAATGGAGTGCTTATTACAGTTGCATCTGCATGCAATGTGCGTTTCTGTAAATAGGAAACCATGAAGCAAGGTGATATAGCTGTGCATGTTATATGTAGCCTACTAGTCCACCTCCTCTAGACTTTGTGCATATCTACACACATTGTTTATGCGTCCATCAACCCTAATCAACCTATAAGCTAGTTGGTATCATGGCTATTTCCACAACCCCAAGAGGCACAACCTGCTTGATTTAGTTCTCTACATGCATATGATCAAAGGTTCCATATACTTATTGTCCGGTTACAATTATACCATGGTGTAGTCCATGAGAGTCTAAGCCATGGTAGATAATAACATGCAATCTAGCTGAGCCATCTCCCTATTGTCATCACCTGATCAACATGTAGTTGTGTAGCCCGGTTAAGGAGGAGGCTATATATGGACTAGATGTAGCCTTCTATTTTGAGAAGCTCAATCAGCAAGAAGTGGGATGTGTTATTTGGTTCTCCTAGACTTGATACATTGAGCAGCTTTCAAGAAGGTAGGAGTGAGGATAAATTAGGCTCACATGCACTTAGCATTATTTGGCACGTGAACTCTTGTTGCACCAAGTAGTCATAGTGATTGGAGAATGTGATTGTTGAAAGTTCAAGGATCCTGAGAGGGAGAGGGAGAGAGAGACAAAGAGAGAGAGGGGGGGGAGCAAAACAGATCAGTCAATCAGGATTTAAGGAGGTAGGGTGTAGTGAGAAGGGAGTAAGCGGTTAGGAGCCTGACATGAATGAGAGCTTATAGTTGAAGGATTCCAAAGGGGATGATTGGAGGTCGTCACTATGGACCTTGGAGGGTGGTGGGATGCCATCATTCCAGTGAGTTGCATGGTAGCTTAGAAAAAAATTTGTGATGTAAGGGTTGATGGTTTTAGGCGAGATGGTAAAGTAACCACAAGATCTCCTTACACCCACACCTTTGTGAGATGTGGTGCAACTCAAGCAACCCTGCACATGTTTAGGGTCTCTCCAAGGCAAAGGATACAATTAAAGAAGGGGGAAACCAATGCCCCACCACACCCACCATTCAAGGGAGAGATGGTGCAATTGACCATAAAAGGTAACCGAGGTGGTAGCCAACATGGAAAGGATGGAGAATAAACGAGGAGTGAGGTCATGGCCATAAGAATTTGCAGCACCCTGGAGCCTTACTCCCATCTTTTTCATATAGATAAAGATATATTGAAAGAAAAACCCTATTTTCTTTTCCCCGAGAGAGAGAGAGAGAGAGAGAGAGAGAGAGAGAGAGAGAGAGAGAGAGAGAGAGAGAGAGAGAGAGAGAGAGAGAGAGAGTTTAAACTATTATTATTATACATAACACATGAGACAAACTTCAAAGACCAAGGCCTACAGTTCATAGTACAATATCATGTATTTCTTTCGACATTAAATCCAAACAAATACATCTCAGTATCATGCCATAATAGAGGAAATAAGGTCCTGATTAGTGTGACAATATAAATGTACAGCATTCCATCTTCTCAAACAACAGCCAAGGAAAGGACACCCTTACCTGCATCCACAGTAAGAAAACAAACTAATCGTTAGTTTTCAAACCGCATAACAGGTAACTAGGGTGACCTAGTTGTCATCCATGTCACCTTGGTACTAACGTAAGAAGAAAACCATGATGTCTAAATTACATTGAAGTGTAATAGCCTTTTTAAAGACCTTGAATTTTAAAAACAAATCATCAAAGTGTTAGGTCCAATTATCTGAACTGTACAATCCACATCCTAATGCAAAGTATCATTCCTTTATTCCCATTTGACACAAATTATCAAATGAAAAATCTTATAATCCCTTAACCCCATCCATTATCTAAAATCTCATTTTAGAAAGCTAATTTAAGTCAATGTGTTTTCGAAGTCATAATACTCCTTAGACCAACATCTGATCTGCAAATATCAAATTTTTAGAGTTAGTAGCTACCATTTCCATCCAAGCAATAACCCCGGAAAGCCAATTGGGCCACATTCCTGTGATATCAATGTTTAGGATGAAAAGAGCTCGTAAAACCCGGATATAGAGAGAACAATATACATAAGGTTAGAAAATATCATATCGACAAGCAATATAAGAGATAACTTTTTGATCGTATTGTGAGCCAAATACCACCTATTCTGCCAAAAAAACCATCAGAACCAATCATTTGGCATTCCATACAGGCTATAACAGTGGAAGGCCCACAAGCTTACCAATGTTATACCATATCCATGTCGATCAACGGCCCATATAGACCATATAGAGGAGAAATGAATATGCATAAATGGTTTATAACAACCTAAAATGACTAGATATATGGCCAAACCAAATCATAAGTAGGGCTGAATACAGTACATTAGTCCCAGATGCAGCATCATCCATAAATGAAGCACCAGTTAAATACATTTACTGTTGGTATACCGAGCAGCAGGTAAGATTGACTGCAATAAACAACTCATTATATAATAAATCAAAAAGCAGTTTCCATTTCCTCACAGCCCAACATCTACTCCAAAAAACCCTCGATGATTAGGGTTAGCAGTTGGTGTCCCTAATTGGTACACATTTTTGGGATGCAAATCTATGCTAAATACATAATCCAGCTTGTTGAACTTATAACATGCCTAAAAAACTTATCCTAAACATCCAGTACGTAGAATTAATTCATGAGAAATCATAGTATCATGTCATTAATCCCAGCAAAAAAGGAAGAACAATATTAAGAGATAGGCTAGCCACCATCAGGTCTTCAAGATTAACATATAAAGAGTTATTGCAAATGACTACCAATAACTTATTATATTGTAGTAAATATAGGCCCAATAATTGATTCAGTCACATCCATGATACGGGTTAGTATTAGGCAACCCTTAAACCAACAAACACTTATTTTAAGGCCGGCTGACTCTTTCTTTCTATATACACAGAGATAAGCACAAATATACACTTTCATACGGCCGAAAAACCAGTCCTTTCTACCCAGTTATACCAAATTCTTGTATCTGAGTTCAACCCCTGCTCATTATGTGAGTTTTAGCAAATTTTCTTTTGGTTAAACCAGCAATCAAAGAGCATCAGTGTTAAGGCGGTTACGCCGCTAGCGGAAGCTAAATAGCGAGAACTCAACCAACAACAGAATTTGTCAGACGAGGACGAAGCTTGACCCGCAGGCGCATGGAAACAACTAGGTGTGTGTCAAATCACCTACTCGACCTTCTAATGACAATCACTACTAAGGAAATCAAATCTAAGTTCTAAAATACGCAAGTGACTGAAATCCGTACTACGAACGAATGCTATACGAAACAGGATCTAGAATCATTGAATCGATCTCAAACTCAAGGGGAAGTCTATGCACTAGGTAAGAACAACACCCTAAAGACTTGAACTGCAAAATCAACCTATAACCACTCCGTGCGGTAAACGCGTATGAAGACAGGCCGAAAAACACAGGTGACCGAAACTTGACCCCGATGGTACGAATGTGTAGCTCTACTCGTTGTGGTTCTATAGATATGCTGCACACTCTATTCCGACACACGAGTTGGAAGAAAATTCACACCGAAGCTCGTAGGAACTTACCACACATAGAAGCCGATAGCGCGCACTCTTGGTATTTGTGCGTAGCTCTCACCGTTGCTAACACAATGGTGGTGTCGCTTCTCCAATGGCGGCCCCGTAGCTCGCGTAGCAAGGAGATAAGACTCTCTCTCTCTCTCTCTCTCTCAGACACAGTCACGGCGCTCAAAACTCACTTTGATTAATTTGAATCTTTCTTTAGGTTACAAAACTTTGGCTTATATACCTCAGCCTTGGAGGTGAGAACATCTCTAATTATTTACATCAGCAGGTGAAATTACGTCGGGATTACAAGCTGGAAACTCAATTGAGTCCCGTTACTTAATGAATGGCTCAAATCAAAATTATTGTCGGAAAGACATTTATTACAATCAATGGTTACAAAATGATGGGTGTGAGCAAAAATGTGGGTGTGATCCTCTGCTGGCTCAACACTCCCCCCCTCCGCGTTCATGTCGTCCCTGACATGACTTTTAGGCTTGGTCAATAGAGTCCTGTCGTCTTGAGCATCTGCAAATGTGATTCGTAGCGTAGGTTGCCGATGGTCAAGGTTGGGCTGAATATTTTGCTTTCGTGAGTGAAAAAGCCGGTGTAGAAAGCTTCTTCGAATGTTTGCATGTGGAAGCTAGGCAAAAACATAATTCTTTGGTATAAGAGATGTAACACCTTTGGTGATGGCTGCAAAGAAAGATCATACATCATATCTGTCACTGTGTCAGCCGTCGATAGTAGACTCGAGGTCGTGGCTTTATCTGGCGCGAACACTTCAATGCATGCTAAGAGAGTCCTGCAGATTTTCTTTAGCATCTGACACGAAAGGTCAGGAGAGCCAGTAAAGAGTTTGATGGTGCCCGTTAGGGTTTTCACCATGTAGGCTTTACCTATTCTCTCTCCTTCCTTTGGTCCTGGCATCCTGGGATAATTAAGCCAATTTGGCTTCTTTTCTGCAATCCTGCCATGCTCTTTCCAGTTTCTGACTCTTGGCACCGGGCAGAAGGTTGCATCCTCCCGAATCTCCTTTGGAGCCTCTACCAAGTAGATGAGGTAGGCTGGGTATTTGTTCAGCCAACCTTTCCTCCATCTAGGTTGAGAATCTACAATCTTCTTTGATTGTTCATCCTTTGTGATGTCGCCTTCATAAAGAGCGACATACTGCTCCTCCTCTATTCTCTTTTTCGTCTTTATCACTTCAAATTTCATCAGAGGGAAAGGCAGGCTGGGTTGCATCCACTCTTCGTGGAGCACTTTTGTGTCTAAACCTTGAAGTCTAATGGAGATGAGGAGTCTCCTTTCCCATTCCATTTCCGCCTTGGCACTTTCCTCTGTTGACTTTTCTATTTGGTCCTGGAGCCTTTGTTCTTCTCCTTCAGAGATTCCTGAAGTCGAGGCCACTTCTTGAACTGGGGCTGGATCTTCGATTGTGGTTGCCTCTCCAGTTTCTGGTAGCTCTATGGCTGCTCCCCCTGCTTCTTCTTGTGGTGTCTCTGTTTCTCTTCTTTGTTGCTCTTGGAGGTCTTGGAGCTGTTTGCGGAGGGCCTCATTTTCTGTCCTTAGTGTTTGGTTTTCTGATGTGAGCCTCTTCTCTGCAGCCAATGATCCCTCCGCCATGTGCAATCTTTGTACTTGCTCTAACCTCAGCTCTCTTTGCAGACTTCTGACCTACTCTTCCAGAGCTGGTACGAGGGCTCCCTCTTGTTCTGTTCCTGCTCTGCTAGCTCTAGGGGTGGTCCTGAGTCTCATGATTGTCCTTTCTTGAAGTTCGACTCTTTCCCTTAGCTCAATGAGCTCATCCTTGGCTGCCTCCAGCTCATCTTCTATTCGCTCCTTTGCTTCCTGTGAGCTTGTTACCTCTCTTGAAGCTTCGGCTAGTTGGAGTATCAAGCCGTCCCTCTCGTTTTCTGCGTCGTAGAGTGATGCTTTATGACTTTCAGATTCAGTCATAGCATTCTCTAACTTCTTCTGCAACTCTGCTTCCTTTTGTTTTGCTGTCTCAAGTGCTACTTCCTTTGCTCTGGATCTTTCTTTAATCTTGCTGAGCAGTTCATGCACCATGTGCATGTCTTTTTCATCTTCATCTGTCAACTTGACAGCTCTTTCTCTTGAGGTTCAGTAGACTCATCTACTTTCTTCTTCCCCTTGTCGTCCTTTTGCAGCTCAGCTTTTAAAAGCTGTACTTCCTCTTCAGTATAAGGCTCGACAGGTTGCTGCTCCAGTATGGCCTCCGACTCCTCATAAGCTCTAATATATTGATCATATTGATCAACATGTGGCCTGGCTGAGCTGGTTCTGACTTTACTGGGGTCTGGCACCCACATTTCTTCGAAGTCCCCCTTTAGAGCTCTTTCCGCTCTAAACTGCTCCACCAGCCTTTCCATCCTTGCGGATTTTTGACTTTTGGTTTGCTTGGGATCGGCCTTCTTCTTCACTTTCTTCTTGAGCGGCTCGTCCACGGCCTCCTCAGGTTCTGAAACTATTTCTAGTTTTCGGCGTGCTCTTGTGGACGCCCTCTTGGATACTTCTTGCTGTTCTTCCTCCTCCTCGGCTTCTCTAAGCCACTCATTCTGGGAGGGAATCTGTGGCCCTTGATCCCTAGCTCCAATAGCTTCATAAGCTATTCTTGTTAGGATTTCTCCTCCTCCTATGTACTTTGGTTTCTGGTTGTGCATGGCGATTACTTGCTCGTGGATGTATTGAGCATAATTCACCTCCTTTGGCATGTTGCTCTTCAGTGCCCATGTGATGGTTGTCGCAATGGCATGGGGTGGTGTAGTATACTTCTGCGGTCTTTTACTGCACACATGGAAAAACTGGTTGTATAACCGGCAAAGGGTTGCCGCTCGTTGATCTGCCATATCTGCGTAGGTTGTATTTTGTTTCTTTGATCCATAGACCTCTATGGCCTCCCTTCTTTCTCTGACAGAACTCCCTTTGTTGTGCAGCTTCAATGCATCTGCAATGAGCTGTGGAGTGATCTGTACTTCAACTGTTTCTCCATCCATGGCTGTCAACGTGGCTTTCCCATCCTTCTGAATGGATGTTGCCAACTCATACACTCTTCTTGTGTCTACACCTGATGGTCTTGAGGTGAAGAACCTGTGTAAGTCAGCCTTTTCCAGGTATCTGCTTATGTTCTCTGATCTGCTATAATCCACTAATTCTCGTGGGATCATAGGTACATCGACCGATTGCCCTTGAGGATCTCTGAAAGTCCCCTGGTAGATCTTTATTCCCTCTTTTTCTAGTACTGCTTCCTCCACCCAAGTCTTGGTTGGCTTGAGGGTTTCTGTTGGAATATCAAAAGGTTCTGCTCTCTGCAAGAGCATCCTTGATGGTTGGTCTTTTTCTCTTAGTTGCCGATGACTTAGCGGAATCCATGGATCCTGTAACTCCAATTTCAGAAGTTAGCGTCTTTTTAGTACTGAAAGCCGAAATGAAGCTTTTAACTATTCAAATGACTTGAAAATTGAAACATGAGCTATTCAGGGCCTAAGGATGCAATGTAGGTGAAAAAATATGCAAACTGGGCTCAAAAACATGCTTGAGACATCATACGCGTATGATGTCTTTTGTGTCAGAATGACTTCATATTGGTTGTGCTTGTAGCTGATAGTGTATACATGAGTGTCATATGCTTGGATTTGAGTTTGGATCCCATTTGGTCAAGTTTTGGCCAGTTTAGTCCAGTTCAGGCTCTTGGCAAAATTTTGAAAGGGAAATGGATTTTATGATCCAAATTGGATAAAACTTGGTGGATTACTTTCAAATGGCATGTAGAACACTTCTGTTTGGTGGTTGAAGCCCTGAGGTGCCAAAATCACATAGTGAGACATCATACGCGTATGATGTCTTTTAGTGCATTTTTGGACCAATTTTCTCTATAAGCTTGGTTTTGGCTTTAGATAGGCTTATTCAGTGGATTTATCAAGTTTGGATAGAATTTGGACTAAAAATGGCTCTGGAGACATCATACGCGTATGATGTCTTTTTCATCAATTTTTCATGGGATTGGTTCTGTGGACTCTCCATGTGCTAGTGAAGGACTGTTTATACTCAAATCTTGGTTTGGACTTGAATATGTTGGATTTGGGACAAAAATAGGCTTTGTATGAAGGATTTTCTCTTAATTGGGCTAATGGGGTGATCCACTTGACCAAATGGTTCCAAACTTCATATGTAGCATGTATTAGATATATATAATGGATGTATGATGACAAATGAGCATTTTTGGCTCTGTAAGTGCAAATAGACATTATACGCGTATGATGTCTTTTGTGTCAAAATGGTGCTTTTTGGTTCCAGATAGCTTGTAGATGTGTTAATCAACAATCCTACAAAGTTTCAATGAGTTTGGAGTTATTTTGACAAAATTAGGACCAAAAATCAATTTTATGGCCTACTTTGCGTCTTTTTGGTTTTCCTTGGGTTTTCTAACTCCAATTCTCATGATACTTGGTTCATAGGATGTGATTAACATGTGGAATGAGGCTATGCACTCAAATGTTGAAATGGATGTGAAAATCATGCTGTGAGACATCATACGCGTATGATGTCTTTTCTTGAAATGTTGGTCTTTTTGTGCAAAGAATGCTTTGTGCTAGTGCCCTAAGCCCTGCTAACTAGTTTTCAACTTAAAAAGTCATCAGTTTAGCTAAAAAGCCCCCTTATAGGCATTTCAGTCTCCGAAGTCGTCTTTTTGCCTTGGAGTTGAATTTCTTCAACTTTTCTTCTTGAGAGTTGCATTTCCAGCTCATTGGATATGTTGTGAAGCCACCTATTGGTTGAACTTGACTTTGGCTCCCCGTTCTCCATCTTTCTCCATTTGGTTGCCCGAAAGCGTCTTTTTCACCATCGGTAAGTGAATCAGCTTTCTTTTGGGTTTTGCTTGCAAACATAAGTCATCCATGTATAGTTGAAGCTGCTTGTGAAGTTTCATGTCATTTGGTCGTCAATTTTAGCCGTTATGCCAAAATGACGCTTTGTGTGTCCGCATAGCCGAATCGGTTGTTCCGACCTACTTTTGGTGATCCAAACCTGGAGATACTCCATGTTGCATTGCCCTCGATGTTGTTAAGCTTCCTGAGAAGTTTTGTGTCGTTCCGACAACTTTTTTCTGTTTGCCTCTTGCAGGCTCTGTTGACCTAGGGTTTTTCCAGTCGTTCTTTCTCGAGCTTTGAGTGCTAGAAACTCATCTTCTATGTTAGGGTAACCCACCTCTAAGTTCTTGCAAAGTTTGGTTAGGCGGTTGTGCCCCTACCTAGCGTTCTTCCCCATTCCCCGTCTGCTCTTGTTTCTTGGTTTTGGTGAGTTTTCGCGACAAAAGTTAACGATAAGCATCAAAAGCTTATGGCAACGAGTCTACCTCTCATGTCTGGTGTCCTCTGAGCTCTCGTAGCAGTCGTAGAAGGCGGTAGAAGGTCGGATGCTCCTGTGTGCTCTTTGCTCTCTCCAAGAAGGTAATAGTGGAAATGAGCTTGAAAGTGAAGTGAAAAATACTTAACTTCGGGCTTCCCGGATCACTTGTTACCAAATTTGACATGTGCTCCTATCTCGTCGTGAAATGCACTTTAGGATTTGAAATTTCTCAATTTGGACTCCGTTTGACCTGTTTCTGAGAAATCTGTCCACTTTGCCAAAATTCTGTCATTTCGGGCTTTCCGCAACTTTTTCAGAATTGTACCCAATTTTTACCATGTTGCCCTTGTCATTAGGATCATCACCGTCTATTCTTTTCTTTTTTCCGATCTCATTTCACCTGCTTTTTTATTTTTCTTTTACTTTTATTAAGAAAATCATAAAAAATAAAGGAAAATAGCAAATTGAAGCCAAAAAATTCCAAACATACACGATAAATAGCTGGTAACCCTGTGTATATGAATATACACTTCTTTGTGATTTCTGGACTTGGATTACCACTTTTTTCCACTTTTTAGCTCCAAAAACACTCTTATTTAGTGATATTTATACATCTAGAGACCCAAATTCATCATTTGATCTCTTCTTGTTGCAAAACAAGGTATATAAGGGCATAAATATTATCAATATCCGCAATCAAACATAAAAAATTGCAAAATCATGTAAGACACTGCCCTTGTAATATAATTTTTGTTTTTCTTTGTTTTTTCCCGCTTGTAGCTGCTTTGTAGCTCCTGTATACCTCCCCCCCTCCTAGTCTGAGTCCTCCCGGACGACTATGAAGTGTCTGTGGGTGAAGCATTGTAGTTGTTTTGGTCATAAGTTCCCAATGCAATTGTAGAGCGATGATACAACATTCTTTCCAATAAAGCTGCTCTTTGTTTGATTGAAGGATTGGTGGTCGGGTTTTGGGTTGGTTTTGGCACTTCGGTAGTAGAATCAGTAGATGGATTCTTCGTTACCTTGTTGTCTTTTTTCACAATCCAAATCTGCTTCCGCTTTGCTTGTGCTTGCCACAAACTCTTTGCGACCCAAACCTGCTTTGTTCTGTGTGTTGATTTCCTCGCCTTGAAATACCTAGGAGTTTCCGTTGATTGTATTGAAGGGAGTTCCTGTTTACAAATCTTTGGGATCCAAATTTGCTTGCTATAGCTTTGTGCCGTCATGAACTTCTTTGGAATCCAGATCTGTTTCACTGTCCTTGATTGTCGGGGATCACTCTGTTGTCTGGTATTGAAGACTCTGTTTGTTTGTTTTCTGGCACAACCTTTTTTGGTCTCCATACCAACTTTGACTCCGTTTTTTTCCAAGGTTGAGCTGTTATATTATTGCTTGTCTTCCTTATCCACTGTTGAGAGTTCCTCGTCGAAGAGTAATCCAGTTGTATAGAAACTTTTGGTTGCCATTGCTTCTTCTTTTCCTCTGTTTGTTGTTTGCCCTTGTCCGTGGATTCTTCCTTTGGAGTTGGCTCTGCTCCTTTGGTGAACTTAACTGATTGACTTTCACCTTCGTATTTGATAAGCACTGATTTAGAACTCCAGTCAATCATTGCATTGTATTGCTTCTGCCATGGTTGTCCTAGCAATAATGGATGTTGTGTAGCTTGGTCTTCAACCACGTAAAACATATGAGGATACACATATTGGTTAATCTGTATATGTAAAACTGTGCATCCGACAGTTTTGATTGAATTCTCAGAGTAACTCTTTAACTCTTGCTTGGCAGTTTGTAATTTAGTGTCATTTGTCAATTGTCTATACAAACTGAGTGAAAGTAGGTTAGCTTGAGCTCCTGAATCCAATAGTGCTCTGGCTTTGATTTGGTTGGTTCCTACTTTGCATTCAATGATGGGTTCTTCTTTGTCATTCCCCATTTCTGTTATACTAACTGCGTTTATTCGTATTGCTCCTTCATTGCGCTGTTTCTCTGACGCAGTAGTCTTCTTTTCTCCATTCTTTCCTTCGCCTCGGCTTGCGCTTCCTCCTCAATCTTTTTTTTTTTTTGGACACGCAGCTTTTCTTGATGTATTTTGAGAAGCATGTCTTGTGTTAGCGGCAACAGATACTTTTTCACTCTGCATCCACTAATCCAATTGGGCATTTCTTCTCCGTCTAATGTAGCAAGCTTGACGGCTCCACTTGGTGATAGATCTTTAATCACCAGAGGTCCCATCCCTCGCTTTTTAAGCTTCTTAGCATGCTGTTTCAGAGTGTAAACTAGGACATAGTCCCCAACTTTAAACTCTTTAGTCCGCACATGCTTATCAAAAAATTCCTTTTGTCGCTTTTTTGAGCGTAGATGGAAGCTACTGCTTTTAGGCGAAGCTCATCTAGCTTTTCCAGGTCATCTATTCTATCAGAAGCTCGTGCCCTGTCCACTCTAGATCCTTAGCCACCCTTAAGGTTGAAATCAAGAATTCTATTGGTAAGATAGCATTTAGCCCAAAAACCATGTTATATGGGGTCGTTCCTATTGATGTTTTATATGCTACCCTATATGCCCATAATGTTGAATGCAACTTCTGGTCCCAGTCAGTTCTCGACTCAGATACAATCTTCGTAAGGACCGTGCATATGGTTTTGTTTGTTGCTTCAGCTTGTCCGTTTGCTTGTGGATGATACGGGGCTGATTTCCTATGGATTACCATGAATTCATCTAGAAGGATCTCTATCACTTCATTTATGAAATGTGTGCCTCGATCACTCACAATTTCTATTGGCAATCCATATCGTACAAAGACGTATTCATATAGAAATTGTGCCGTGGTCCTGGCATCTGCTTTTTGAGTTGCCTTTGCTTCGACCCACTTTGTTAGATAGTCTGTAGCCACAATGATGTATTGTGCATGAGTCTTATATGCAGGAGGTGAAATGGGTCCGACATAATCAATCCCCCATTTTGCAAAAGCTCTTGCCCCCATCATTGGTCTAAGCGGCATATCATCTCTTTTAAGTGGTACTTTGGTCCGCTGACAGTCATCACACCGTTTAACGTATTCCTCAGCGTCCATATGTAATGTTGGCCACCATATTCCTGCGGCTAAGACAAGTTTTGCTGTCTTATCACCTGAGAAATGGCCTCCACCTACTCCTCCATGAGCTTGCTCCAGGATTATCACATACTCAGACTCTGATGCGCAAATCCTAAGCTGGTTGTCTTTACCTCTCTTATAGAGTTGATCTCCTATTAAAGCGTAATCTCTAGCTTCTGTCTCTACAGATTTCTGACGAGCTTTTGACGTTCCTTCTGGGAAAGTTCTATTTGTGAGATATTCAACAATATACTGACTCCATTCTGGAGCGATCATTATCTGATATAATGTTGAATACTCGGCTGGCGGTTTTGATGAACATACAATACATACAGTGACATATTCATGTACGCTTTCTTTCATTCCTGGCCAATAGACTCCCAATTGTAACAAATTCCTATATGTGTTCCTTCTTGAACAATGAAATGCACATTCCTGAACATGTGCTTCGCGCAGATATATATTATATTCCTCAGGATTGATGCATAGTCGTAAAACATGATCATTTCCCAATTGATACAACCTTCCTGCAATCAATTGAAGATTCTTGGATTGCTGAATAGCAATATGTTTCAGGTTGTATTCTCTTCTATCAACTCTCCTCCATAGGTTAATAGGTTAACGACATTTTGAGACCACTTCGGTATCATTTCTATGTTGAACAAGTACGCGTCTGGCATGTCGTCATCTACTCCTATAGGGTCTTCTCCATTCGTCAATCGCGAAAGATGATCAGCTCTAAGATGTGTTTTTCCTTTCTTTACTACTACCGTGAAGTCGAATTCCAGTAAGATAATGAACCATCTCACTATTCTCCCGGTATTGCATGGTTTATTCACTAGGTAGAGCAAGGCTTGGTGATCCGTAAAAAACACAAACTTGTTGGCTAGAAGATAATGCCGAAATTTCTTCACAGCATATATCATTCCTAATCCCTCTCGCTCTGTTGTGGTGTAATTCTTCTCTGCATGGTTGAGCTGTCGACTGGCGTAACAGATAGGAAAATCCATGTTTCCTTCTTCTGGCTGAGCCAGAATGCATCCTATTGCATATGCCGAAGCATCTATGTGCACATGGAATATCTTCTCCCAATCTGGTGATTTCAAGACTGGAGCAGTAATGAGTGCCTCTTTCAATTTCTTGAATGATTCCTCACACTCCTCTGTCCATTCAAAGTTCACTATTAGCCTGTAAAGTGGTTGGCCTATTATAGCGTACATGTAAATGAATCGTCTATAATATCCACAATGTCCCATAAAGCTCTGTACTTGTTTCGCATTGGTTGGTCTAGGCATATCCACTATAACTTTTATCTTCTCTAAATCCGTGGATATTCCGTTTTGTGAGACAATATGTCCCAGAATTCTGCCCTGTCGGACCATAAACACACATTTCTCAGGATTGAGACAAATGCGATATGTCCTACATTTCTCAAATACTTTTCTTAGGTGTTCTAGATGCTCATCTCTCAGTAGAGAATGTACACATAAGTCATCCATGTATATTTCTAGAAACAGCCTTAAGTATTCTTTGAAAGCATGCGTCATCAGCCTCTGGAAGGTTGCGGGAGCATTGGTTAGACCAAAAGGCATAACCCGATAAGCATAAATTCCCCACTCCGTTGCAAAAGCTGTTTTATGTTGATCTTCCAGTGCTATGGCTAGCTGGTTATATCCTGAAAAACCATCAAGAAAGGAGTATGCTGTTTTCCCTGATACACGCTCTAGAACATGATCAGTTATCGGCAGGGGATAATTGTCCCTGATTGTTGCAGCATTCACTTTCTTTAGTTGACACACACTCGAGTTTTCCGTTCTTCTTAGGTACTACCACAATCGGAGATACCCAATCGGTGTGTTCAATCTCGTATATGAATTCAGCTTCCATTAGCTTATCTATCTCTTCCTTGATTCGCTTAGCAAAAGTATCATTATATGTGTATGGTCTCCTCTGTCTGCTAGGCTTTGCGTCTTGTTTCAGTGGGATTGTGTGTTGGCATATCGATGGGTCAACTCCCTTTAAGTCCTTATAAGACCATGCAAACACATCCCTATACTCTCTGAGAAGACTCAAAAGTCTCTCTTCCTCGCCTGGAGACAAATCTGTGGCTATGTACACCGGTCTAGGTGGCTCACCTGGAGCTGCTAAATCAACTTTTTTTGCATCCTCCGGTCCGTCATAAGATTCGTTCTCCTTCCTCTCTCGAATAGGTGGGGTTAATATCACCTTCCTATCCTCTATTGTGAATTTCCTATAGTGAGAGGGAACATCCATGTTTTCCTTGATTTTGGCGTTTTCGTCCTCTCCACTCTCAATTTCTGTCGTCCAAACTTCTTTCAGAGTTTTCTTGAGCTCTCTGTACTTGTTTCTACGTTCTAACTTGGACTCCGTGTATTCTCTGTTGCGCTTGTTCTTTTCTGATTTTTCTGTTTCAGTTTTCGTTCCATTCTTTTGAACTTGATTTCTTGAGCCTCTTTTGTCTTTTCGTAAGCTCTTTTGATCACTGCCTCTCATTCTTCCAGAAATCTTATCCTTAACACAATCTTCAGCCTTTACTAGCATTAGGAATTGATTTTTTCCTCTTATTCTAGGCATCGGATTGGTTCTAACCCCTTTTGTTTTTTTCTTTGCTCTATAGTGTTTCTGGCGTTGTTTAGTTTGGTTCGGAAAATCATAAAATCGGACATCCGTTATAGTTTCTTCGTTTCCGCTTGAATTGTCCGTTGACTCGTTGTCTGCTTCATTTCCCCACTCTGGATGATTGGGAATGTCGTGAAACACCTCTTCTTCATCTTCCTTTTCCAGTGTATCGTTCTTTTCAGTTTCTTTTTGAGTACAGTTCTCAACATGAAATACGGAACCACGTCGTACCCGTCCTTGTCGCAAAATTTCGTTGTGGGACCATCCGGAATTGCACAAACATCTAGGGTTGCTAGAATGTGTGTCCATTCTAATGGTTCAACGTGTCCTCTGGAAAGGGTTCTCCTACATAAGTTTCGTCTTCGATAGCCCTTTCTAAAACACATTCTTCTCGTTTCAGACTTCCACATTTCGAAGCTCCACACATCCATAACTCCTTGGGTTTACCTAACCAAGCTGGAAATTCGGATCCCGCCAAAGTAGCTGAATCAAACTCCTCTACCGGTGTTCGGTTCACATCTTTGTAGCTATGGTCTTTCAGGTTCACACGTGTAGTGGTTTCCATATTTCTCAAGTATATGTGATCGTAGCCCCAATCTTGGACCATTTTCAACTGTCTCATGAATGGTCTTCCCAGTATGATATCATAGTTATTCTCCTTGCCAAAATCGACAATAGCAAAAGTATGTTCGTATTCAATGCCGCAAGAAGTCACTACAACTTTCTCTAATAACCCCATAGGTTTCTCCATGTGTCCATCTGCTAATTGGAGTTTCAACCTAGTCTTCCTTATTGCTGGTTTCCCCATTTTTTCCAGATTTCTTTTGTAGCAATGGCTACCCCAGCTCCGCTGTCTAGTATTGCCATTGTGTTCACTCCTTGGAATTCAACTGGTAAGGTTGTATTCCCCTCTTCACCTTCGCAATACTCTCCGACCTTGTTTAAGGGTACAGGCTTAGCGTTCTTTGTGTGGCTGCTCAGCTCCTCTATGCTCTCTTGCAATCTCGATGTTGGATTTTTATCCCGAATTTCTCCAAGCATTTTCCTACAGTGGTCCACATATGTGGTCTTAGCCTCAAAAGCTCAGCTAGAGTGATAGTGCATGTCACTGGTGTTGACAAAATCTCTATCAATCCTTGCGAGTCCATGACTTTTTCTGATGAGATTTTCGTGAGGGAAGTGCTCTAATCTCGGATTTTGCTTCATACTCTCCTAAGTATGAAGGTAAGGTTTTCAGTGAATGAGGTTTGCTCTCCATTGTTCTAACAGAGCCCCCATCTCCCCAGTAAGATTGCAGATCCAAGTCCACTTGAGATCCTGCCTCAAATTCCACTATGGGAGGATTCCTGATGTCCTTTTCCCAATTTGTCTGATTAGCTTGGCAACTTAGCTCGTTTGCAAAGTTTGCCTCTCTCACTTGTTTCCAAAATTCATTGTAATCCTCATCTCTTCCGTAAGACCTCTGTATGACTGGATGAAAACTCTCTATCTCCTGATCGGTTGTGTTCAATACTATGCGGTCATCCTTTTGTGTATTTTCAGGCTTTTGTGCACTGGGAGTCTTTTCAGCTACCCGTGAAACGATAGTCTCTTGCTGAATTGGGTTTTCCTTTCCACAATTCATTGTTTCTTTTGGTGGTTCTAATAAGGCTTGTGCAGTCTCGATCATTCTCTGGCACATTTCAAGTCTCTGCTTTTCCAATTCCGCGTTTGGGTATGTCATCCACCTCTGTTCTTGTGTTTGGTTGTTCTTTAACCTAGCTTCGTAAGCTCTCATCAGTGCGTCCAATGGTTCGTGTACTTTGTCGACTAGCACTGATCCCCCTGAGCTTAAGCTCGTTGTTTCTTTGATACTCTTTTGTTTCGTTCTTTTCCGGGCTCATCTCTCTCTTTCCCGTTTTGACTCTCAAGTTTTTCTAATCTATCTTTCGTGCTTTAGTTCCTCAGCTAGAATAGCGTCTTCACGTTCTTTTCTCAACTTCATGCGTGCTTTTCTAGCTTTCCATGTGTTTTTCTGACTCCGCGTCCTTGACTAACTACTTCAGTCGCTAACTTTCCATTCTCAGGTTCTCTAGTGGTTTTCTTAGCTTGAGCTCTAGTAACAACTTGCGTTGGTATCAGAGTTTCATTTTCAGACCCACTGCTGGTAGGAATAGTTTCTAGCATATTCAATGTCGTCTTTTGCACTTTGTTTGGATTCTTTGAACAATTCATAATGACACTCCCAACAGTAACCCACACAGTGTTCAATAAGCGTTAATTCTAATGATTTCCGTATGTGGCAAACATTCAGATGGTCACCTCCACACTTGTAACAGCGGTGTCTAGTGCTGGTCTTGGTCCATCTTGATTCGTCCTTTGTGGATAGGATGGTCTTTGTCCTGTTAACCCTCCATGAGCTATGACATCAATGTTCTTGCGTCCAAATTGTATCTCTCTTCATCAGAAGCACTTGTAACTGTTGGTGTTCCAACATTCCCCATCATGCCCCATGGTTCTGGTTGTTTTGGTTCTTCTGGTGGGTAATACACTGTCGGAGACATGTGTGCACCGATTCTTCATAATAGGCTTGAACAGGCACTAAGGCTTGTTCTTCCTGATTCTCTAAGGTTGGTGCATATCTAATGCCCACTGGTCTTGCTCCTGGTAAAGGTGGTTGTTGTCCCAATACCGGTTGCGGTCTTTCTATCCCCATAGGTCCTGGTACATTTCCCGTTGGGTATCGAGGTACTGGATGTACTTGAGGTGGTGCTAATTGAGCAGGAGGTGCATACTGGCGCTCCCTTACATACCCTTTGTTGTAATAGCACTCCTCTGTTGGATGATTTGTCCATTTTTGTTCAATAGCACACCATTTCAGTGTTTTTGGCAATGGTTTTTGGTATGGTGCCATCCTTTTTAGAGCATCTTCTATCATTTGCTCTACATTTGGCATGGTTGTTGTTTGAACATTCTTTTTAGTGGTAGTCTCGCTCGCTACGGAGGAGGAGCTACTGGATGCAAAATCTGTATCCGCTGACACCTCTCCATAAACCGTACAGTTATCCACTAAGTACAATGCCTCTCTCGTTACTTGCTCGAAACTTGTACAAGCTTTCAAGTGCAAGTCCTTCTTGAGAGTGTCGTTCCTCAGTCCCTCAATAAAGAGAACAGATAGTCTGTCATCTTGTGGTCGTTCACGTACTGGACATCTCTCAATGTATTGTTTGAAGCGAAGTGACTTCCTTCACTTTTTCGTGTTCTCTCTGTTTAAAAGCATATATTTGTGAGACCGTATTGTGCTTAATCCCTCGTTTTGAGAATTCCTCAGCAAACTCTCTTAGCAAATGGTCAATGTCATGGAATCCCCCAATGTTCATTGGTTGAAACCATGCCAAACGCAGTACCTTCTAGAGTAAGACCAAATCCCTCGTATTGTGTATGGAAATCTGTTATCTGCTCAGCTCTTAAGACTTGCTTAAAGAGTGACACATGTGCATACGGATCTCCTGAACCACCATACTCTTTGGCATACACTTGGCTACTTGAGATGGTCTCATACGTCTATGATCTGCTACCAATCTCATTGCTCCTGTGTCCCGGCTAAAGCTTTCTCTAGCATCATGGACTTCATGGGTTACCCTTGTCGGTTCCCTGCCCTGAATCTACTACTGGGAGGTAAATGTGATGGTTCCGCTTCAAACCTTGGACCTGGAGTGGTATAGGTGGGGATTGGAACTGCACTACCTCGATTCGTCTCCATTGACTCTCTGGAATGTAATGATCCCATTGGTCCGAGCTTCGAGTCCCAAGGTTGACTGAAAGAGTCAGCAACCTGAGTTCTTTGTCCTCCTGTTGTCATTGAGTTTTGCACTCCATTTGTTGGTGCTGGTCTATGTGAGCTAGAAGTAACATAATACTGATGTAGTGGTCCCCCAAAGTATGTATATCCTTCTAATTCTTTCTTGCCCATTGTTGAGTATTGCCTGCCATACTTATCGTAAGCGGCAATTTTCACTTCCGATCCCTCTGTGTAGGTAAAGACATAAAGTCTTTTTTGGTCTGTCAACTCTCCGGTGTAGGGTTCTTCACATCTATAATAGAGATCTTGCTCCCCATTATTATATTTGTATAGCCCCACATAGATGTTATCAGTGTTGATCCTTGTAGTTTCATTCTCTCTTCTTAACCTCGCATTAGGGAAGTTCATTATTGGTGCTTTCTCCTCGAGTTCTTCATCTATTTTGGCTTTGGTGCCCATCAATCCCCACTTGTCCACAATGTTAGGGTTTAGGACTACCAAGTACATGGTACCCTCGTCATCTAGATATCTATCTCCGCTATAGCTCACAGGCACTAAGTCCTTGAACTCACTAGGTCTATCTTCTATCTTTACACAATAGCGGTCCATTCCATCTTTGTAGATCTTGGCACCTTGCTCATTGTCGTACTGGTTTTATGAACAATAGCTTCATGGTGGCGGAAGGGTTTGATGATCCTGCTGCCATATTTTCTCTGTTGTTCAGGTTCAAGTGTTCCAAGTTTTCGGTGAAAATCTCGTAAGATCTCTCCGAAGAAGTATCAGAAACACTTCCTTCAAAGATCGGCTCTAATGGTTGCACCCAACTTTGGTTTACACTTCCCTCGGTTGATATGACACTTGCTGGTTCCCCTTGTTTTGGTTGATTATTTCGGAGATTCCTGCCCGATCTCAAATTCATCAATTCCCCTAAAGGACTGTAACTTTTCCGTCTCGGCAATTTGTTTTCCCCAAGTTTTTGTGGTCAGAATTGATCCAAACTGATTGATACTTGGTCAATTGTTTAATCTTGTCAGTTGGACAACTTCTGTTTCATCAAGTGAGAATTTTGTTACTGTTATGCTGAAAAAGACATTATACGCGTATGATGTCTTTTTTCACAGATTTTGACTATTTTGGTTATGCTCACTCAGTCAGTGGCCCCTTTATGCTCTGTTCACTCACAAAATTCAGTTTGAACTCTGTTTGAGCAAGTTATGGCTAATTTAGGCTTTTCTTGGCAATTTTCCGCTTTTGACTTGTTTTTTGGGTCAATTGTGATCCAAATGGGATGAAACTTGAAATATAACCTCTAGACAGCTATTACAATGGATCTGTGTTAGCAAAGTATCAAAATATGTCCAAAATTAGGTCAAAGACATCATACGCGTATGATGTCTTTTTCATCAATTTGGGTCCAAACTTGATATTTATGCTTTCTACAGTGTTTGTAACAATCTTGTCAGGTCAGATTTCAAAAATAAGCAGTGGAAGTGCCAAAAGACATTATACGCGTATGATGTCTTTTGTCCCAGATTTTGACTATTTTTGGTTTTAAGCCTTCTCCAATGTTTATAATTGAGTTTCAAGTGTTTTTGTCAGGTTTGAATGTAAAAACAAGATCTGAATCCAAAATTTCCTATTCTTTGCGTTTCTTGGACTCCGACTTGTCTTTTTGGGTTTCTTTGAGTGTAAATGCTCTTGTTTAAAGTTGATCTTAGGGTAAAACCCCCCTTCTAAACACTCTGGCAATGTCAAATTTTCAATTTTAGTCTCTGTTTAGGTCCTAAGACATCATACGCGTATGATGTCTAAAGTTGCAGATTTCCAGTTTTTCAGCACAGAACTCTTCCAATAGCTCTTTTAAGTGCTCAGCAACAATCAGATACACAGAAAATTTCTCCGACTTTTGTTTATTGCAAGTTTCACTACTAACTCGACGGTTTAGTGATCTAACATGCAATCAACCATATCAAGCAAATACTCCAATGATTATTAGCTCTAGATCAGGATCAAATGAAGTCCTACCTAAACTATTCCTAATCATAAAATGGGTTTGGTAATTGTGATTTTAAAGAGATTCACTGCCACTCACGGACTAGCAAATCTTCTTCTATCAACAACTACTCAACACCAACAAACAACAAACAAATCTAAGCTAAACTAAAAATACTGTCAACACGGAAGACCCAGGAATACCCCACTTCCTAGTATCTCTCGAGATCTTCGGAGTCCACCACTCCTAGATCTTTTCTAACTAAAGTATACAAAGTAGTTTATACGACTCACTTCGTAGGATTAGTCTAAGGTCACCTACTTAGGGCTCTCGTCCCCGGCAGCGGCGCCAAATGTTAAGGCGGTTACGCCGCTAGCGGAAGCTAAATAGCGAGAACTCAACCAACAACAGAATTTGTCAGACGAGGACGAAGCTTGACCCGCAGGCGCATGGAAACAACTAGGTGTGTGTCAAATCACCTACTCGACCTTCTAATGACAATCACTACTAAGGAAATCAAATCTAAGTTCTAAAATATGCAAGTGACTGAAATCCGTACTACGAACGAATGCTATACGAAACAGGATCTAGAATCATTGAATCGATCTCAAACTCAAGGGGAAGTCTATGCACTAGGTAAGAACAACACCCTAAAGACTTGAACTGCAAAATCAACCTATAACCACTCCGTGCGGTAAACGCGTATGAAGACAGGCCAGCCGAAAATACAGGTGACCGAAACTTGACCCCGATGGTACGAATGTGTAGCTCTACTCGTTGTGGTTCTATAGATATGCTACACACTCTATTCCGACACACGAGTTGGAAGAAAATTCACACCGAAGCTTGTAGGAACTTACCACACATAGAAGCCGATAGCGCGCACTCTTGGTATCTGTGCGTAGCTCTCACCGTTGCTAACACAATGGTGGTGTCGCTTCTCCAATGGCGGCCCCGTAGCTCGCGTAGCAAGGAGATAAGACTCTCTCTCTCTCTCTCTCTCTCTCAGACACAGTCACGGCGCTCAAAACTCACTTTGATTAATTTGAATCTTTCTTTAGGTTACAAAACTTTGGCTTATATACCTCAGCCTTGGAGGTGAGAACATCTCTAATTATTTACATCAGCAGGTGAAATTACGTCGGGATTACAAGCTGGAAACTCAATTGAGTCCCGTTACTTAATGAATGGCTCAAATCAAAATTAATGTCGGAAAGACATTTATTACAATCAATGGTTACAAAATGATGGGTGTGAGCAAAAATGTGGGTGTGATCCTCTGCTGGCTCAACAATCAGTAAGAGATTAATCGGCCTCAAGCCCCAACCTTATGTGTTCATGCAATTCTTTACCAATACCAACAGCTCTTATTGTCCTAATATTTCCAAAATATCTCCCATTGGGAGAACCAAACCATACCATGCCTTATAACAGAGAAAGACTAAATTTTACAATGTTTTGAAGTAACATATTCAAACTTACCTCAGTAGTATCCACAACGTTTTTCTTGCTAGGGGCCATACTTTGAAGACAATCAAGTGGTGCTTTGTACACGAAGAATAACAATGTAGAGTATGCACCAAATGAGAAAAGACACACAACCTTGCAGAATGAAAACCAAGTGAGCATACAGCTCACCTTATAAAGCATTTCCACCTCCACTTATCATGCTCATAGCTGGCTGTAGAGCCTATATCTGGAAAGACAGCTCACGGCAGAAGAGGTTTAATGAATATCTACCATTTCCACCTAGTACAAAGCGGCACTCCAGCTTCATCAAGCCCCAAATATAGCATGTTAAGGGGGGGATGTATTCATCCCAGTCCCAGGTCATTCAAAGAATCCTAGTCGAACTGGGTAATTCTAACCTGGTTATTAAAATCACTTATGACAGAGTTTCTAAAACCGCCCTCATATAAGTGGCAGCTCATGCATCATTCCCACGTGGTGGGGTATAGAGTGGGCCTTTTTTAAGTGAGTGGTAGCATTCTTTGATTACAAGAGAGCATGGTATATTTCCTTCAAGTGGTAGATTTTATGAGATAAGTCAATGTTTTACAAGGGTTGAAGCAAACCCAAGGGTTACACTATGGTAGATACGATATAGAGTCCGATTTAATAGAGAGAGAGAGAGAGAGAGAGAGAGAGAGAGAGAGAGAGAGAGAGAGAGAGAGAGAGAGAGAGAGAGAGAAGAGAGAGAGAGAGAGAGAGAGAGAGAGAGAGAGAGAGAGAGAGAGAGAGAACACAATATATGTTGGAATTCAAGCCCAATTGGGTGCATGTAATTGTCTGCCACACAAAACCCAAAGGACACATGCCCTTTTGAATCACACCCTTCCAACTTCTATTTAAATGTAATCACAATAACGATAAATCATCAGCAAGTAATCATATGCAGTTATCATCTCTCTTATTAGCAACGTCTCTTATCTCTCTCTCTCTCTCCCCCCCCCCCTTTCAACATTGTCTTCTCTCTCTCCTTCTCTCTTTATGCAGTCGTATGTGTGTGTGTGTGTGTGTGTGTGTGTGTGTGTGTGGTCAGCATGGCCCACTCCCTAAAACTTCAACATGGCAAGCTAGAACGGCCCTACCACCGTGCTCATGAATAGATGTTGTACCTCTCACTGGCCATCCCCATGCTCCAACTCAAACAAGAAGATGCCACTAGACTTGAGTTTTTCAAGAGATTAGCTATCTCTTGTGGCCTTCATGCACCAGTTGGGTCAGCTATGTCCCACCGATTGACATTTTATGTCTGTGGTTCTCTCTTTACTAGCATCAATATGGTGAGGCTTGGCAACCGGGCAACATTTTGGCGTCATTGCTAGGGACGAGGCAACCTAGACAAAGAAAAACCCAAAGCACTTGAGAGTAAAGATACTTTGTAAGGACCTCGGGAGCATTACTTTAGTAGGACAGATTAGGTGAAGTGTGAATAAATTAAGAAAAGTAAAGTCAATTATGGCTAAACATTAAAACCAGGGCATGGATAAGCCTTAAAACTTGTGAGAAAATCAATCTGTGAAGCAAAAATTACAAAAGGTCAATTTCTGGTAGAAATTTATCTTTAGCACACGAAAGATAGATTTTGGTAAAATTATCAATTAAAAATGCATTATTGGAACATTATACAACTCTTGAGCAAGTTTGAACAAGTCTGTAGTTGTGCAAGGGCAAGAAACATGAAAAAAAGTTGAAAACCTTTACAACAGAATAAAAAAGAGTGAGTGTCATTGGTCAAAATATCTTGAAATATAAAAAATTTATCTTCGACATGCCTTTCACCAGAACGGTAATTTTGTTGGTTTGACACCAAGGTTGTCTTTGCAAGGCTATGAGGACCCCATCCAAGTTATCAAAGTAAGATTCTCTCTCACATGAAGTTGTAGCCATCTTTGGTGTGCCAAAGATAGCCTGCATAGAATTACAAAGTTTGGGGCACATTGAGTGTAACAAGTGATTGGTTGCAGGAATTGCTATATAATTTATGATTTCATATTAACAATTGTGGAATCACATTGAGGCACATTGAGTGTAACAAGTGATTGGTTGCAGTAAGTGCTAGATGATTTACGATTTCAGATTAACAATTGTGGAATCACATACGGTTTGAAGTGGTGATGTGTAGGAAATTGTGTCTTGGCAAAAAAAAGGACTAGATACAAAATGAAAGGCATTTTGCTAGGTTTGAAGAATCTATTCAATTAAGTTGTTTGAGTTCATATATGAACTTAAGATTCGGTAGATTGCTAGGAAATATGGGAGAAAATGGAAGAAGGTAGAAGTAGGACTTCCACAAAAGAGAACATAAACCAAGGGAGACCTATAGAGACTATAGCAGAAGAGGTTCTAGACACTTACTCTGACTCAAGCTCCGAGATGTCTTCTTTTTTTACTCAATCAGGAACTGGGACCTAACTCAAGTTCAAGCATATTCTGACCTTCTTTAAGACTAACAAGTATGATGCCCTAATTTATTTGGATTCTAATGAGGAATTTGTCGTGAAGGTAGATGACCATACTGTCAATTTTGAAGAGGAGGTTAGGGTGAATAAACAAGACACCTTCTACATGAACCAAAATAGGGTGCAATACCTCAAGATACAAGATCCTAATTTGGTAGACAGATGGGGATTGGAAGTTGACACTCTAATTCCAAACAAGGCTGCAAAGAACGGATCGCCTATGCTAGAGTTAGAGGGATATGATTTGATAGACACTAAACCTCTAAAGCACATACCCACTGACAACCCTAGGCTTGGAGTCTATTGTTGGGAAGCCAACGATGTCACGCAGTTGATCGGGACTGCTCATGCCAAAGTAGGGCAATTGACACCCTTGAAAAGCATGTATATTTTCAAGATAAAAGAGAAGGATCTAGCAAAACTTTCAACTCACATCTTTAGGAATTGTTATAATAACAATTTTGTTATGATGACTCCAAAGGAGATTGAACAGACCAGATACTAGGGACATTCAATCCGAAAAACTATTATGGAAACAATACCTGAAATTGAATAGAACATGGGCCAAATGAAGGAGCCTATGATAGCATGGTCCCAACAGCTTTTCAAAAGTTGGTCAAAAAATATAGCGGGTCAGGGGATTCATATGACCACTTAGCAAGCTTCAAACAAGTTCTGAGAGATGAATGCATAACAGACTTTCACACACAATTTGAGGGGTTTGGGATGACATTAGAGGAAAAAGCTTTGACTTGGTTCTAGACCATACCTAGATCAATAACTGATATACTCACTTTGGCAAATGAGATTTGTTGCCACTTGCTCAAAAATGGGAATCAAGCATAGTACTGTATTAAAAATCTACAGCTTTAAACTGAAACATGAGAAACAGTAAGATATTGTGTGACTCAAATGAGGAAATATATCGACAAATGTCTGGAGTTGGAAATCCCAATCGAGGAGAGGCTTGTCTCACTATTTTTAGAGGGATTAATAAACAAGGACTTGCATGCTATTTTGTATAGTAAAAAACCAACCACTTCGGAAGCATGAAGTCTAGATGCAATTGACTTGGGAGACAATTGTGCAATGGGGCTTTTAAAGGGACAATACACCACCGTTACTCCCTTGATTGGAAATTGAGGCTTCATGTACAAAAGTTACACTAACAAAGAGGAATTTTTTTTAATCTCCCCTCTCCAACTATTTATATACGTACCCAGTTAACATCTTGATGATCTGCCCATTGGCACTTTCTACCAAACCATTGCATTGGGGATGATAGGGCGAACAAAATTGATGTTGGATGCCAAGCTTTTCTACCAATGCACACATTTGCTTGCTTTTGAACCCTGGCCCCTATTAGAAACAAGCACCCATGGTACCCCAAAACGACAACAAATATGATCAAAGACAAACTTGGCCACAACTCTGGAATTTACCTCCCTAAAAACTTTGTCTTCAACCCACCAGGTTAGGTAGTTGATGGCTACCACAATATACTTCTTCCCACTTGTCGACTTAGGGAGGGGACTAGTGGCATCTATTCCCCATTTTTCAAAAGCAATCTGGGCTATAATAGCTCCTTGTGACTCTGGTATTAGCCTCTTCTCCCTATGGTTTGACATTCATGGTAGGTTTTGCACCAATAGTGTACATCACATACAATTGAAGGCCACCAAAATCTTGCTCTTAATGCCCTAAACAACACTTGATCCTTACCTTGATGTCCACTTTCTGCGTGGCACTGATCGAGCACCATGCCTATCTCTTCCTTATAAAGCACTTTCCGTAGAACTCCATCTCTGCCACCGGTCATCAAGTCTTGACACACTAAAGTAAATGTGTGAGCCTTTTGCATGACCCTTCTCTTATGTAGCCTAGAGAGGCCTTCTAGACATTGCCCTGTATTTAAAAAATCATCCACCTCCTTTAGAGTTTCTCTCCTTGCATAAGCGGTTGGTGTCACATACAAACCTGCAATGTGTACTTGCACCCTGCCACTAGCCAAGTGGTCTGCTTCTTGACTTTGTTATCTCTTGACGTGTTTAAACTAGATCCCTTCAAAGAATCTCAACAGCTTCTTAATGGAAGAAAACTAATGCTTCAAAGAATCTCGTTTTACCTGCCACTGGTCTAAAAGTTGTTTGACAACCAGCAATGCATCACCTTTGAGTATCATCATGGATATACCAAACTCCATACACTGCTTTAGACCCAAGTGAATCTGAGTAAGGTACTTAGATTCATTATTGGTATGGACATCCTCAAGATCATAAGCTTTTTAAAAAGATGACCCAACCTTATGGATCCCTTATCACTACACTGCCTCCCACCTTTTGTACCACTCTTTGATATGCCCCATCAAACCACATAGTAAAGGCATTTTCTAGATCTGTTGCCTCCTTAGTTTCATCTCAAACCACTCTTGAATAGACTGGTAGATCAACCCACATACTGTCCAAGATATCTGCCAAATGGGACTGGCTAGTATGGTCAATTTTAAATTCAAACTCAAATTCTTGAAGCCTCAACACCCACTTCATGATGCATTTTCCTCGCCTCAAATGTAGCATCACTTCTGGCAGAAACTTGTTAGAAGTCAACACAAAAGTTCCACACAATCAAATGCACCTTGAACTTCCTACAAGCAAAGACCAGTACCATGACCCACTGCTTTGCCTTGGTATAAGCCATCTCCCCATGACTTATTACCCTACTTTCCAAGTAGATAGGCTTATAGCCCCTTCCCACCTTTTGCAATAGTATTGTACCAACAACCAGAATACCCACTATCATAGCAACATAGAAAACATCCTCTTGGTTTGGAGGACACATCGTCTACAGCTGACACAAGATTTCTTTCACCCTGTCAAAAGCGTCATGTGCTTCTCCACCACACTCAAATCCGCGCACTTGTTTGGGCTCTCTTTTGGAGACGATACACATACTATGACAACATCCATAAAAATCGTGATAAATACTTCAAAGTATGTACAATGAAGGCAAACTTTGAGCATTTGATGGCGGCTCAATCAATACCAGTGCCTACCTACTTTCCCAATCCTTCTTGGTCCCTATCTCCAACAACATATACTTTTAATGCGTTATAATCATGCATATCTACTAGCCCATCATCATCACCCAATCTTGATTCTTGCCTGCACTAATCCTCGCTGACATCACCAAGAAGATGGTTTGGAGAGTAGTTGGGAGCACCTTGCTTGATCTATAAAAAAAGTGTTTATGGTCTATCAGATGCCATGTGATACACAATGATGTAGGAAAGAGAAAGTTACCGCAAATCATCCCCTTGCAATGAGTTTGGAGTACTTATATAAAGAACAAATTTCTTGTTTTTAGGCTCATTTAGTTTATGTGGGCTTAGAATTTCTCTTAGCCCTTGTTGGAAATTAATTTGTGAAGAGGCCATAGTATGATGTATGACCGTAGAGATGGTCATAGGCCTTTGAGAATTAATATATTCAATCATGTCTTCAGATAGCCCAGCAATACTCTTTTAGATGAAAAAATCCCACAACTTTGGGACTAATTTCAATGCCTATGGATTCCTATTTTCCATTTGATTTGGAAAATTTTCAATTATTTTGGGAATACTAAAGATAATTTTTTTGTTGAGGACTTGTGTTACGTTGGACAAAGAGATAGATTCTCAACAAAATGGTGGTGTTGAGAAACACCTTTTTTGTCCCATCCAAAATAAATTTTTTGTGTTGATGCTAATTAATACTTTATAAAATCATACATAGACACGGATAACAAAAAAACAATATATGAAAATGAAATGCTATTCAGTTTCTCCTATTAAGCTAGCTTGTGATTTCTCCACAACATTGAATGGGATTTTAATTGCTTCTGCAAGTTTTCCACCCCTTGGAGTCTATGACCACACAGCTGCATCAACACACTCCCAACGCTTTGGGTCAGCAAGATTGCAGCACCATTTCTTTTTTCAACAATCCTCATATTATTCTTGGATTGTGGGAATTTTTTTTGGATGTTTTGGTGCCCAATATTGAATAAAAACTTTCTTGTAGTTAGGAAATGAGCTGTCTACATCAACATCTGACTCTGCAACTCCTAGCCATATCAGATATGCAGGATCTGCGGATCTCACAAGAACAAAATCCCCTCTCCTTACATCAATTTGAGGCCTAAAAGCTTCATGTGTCCTTGCACTTTGAGGACCAACATAGTGATCATTCAATTCTTCATATCCTTGAAACTCATCTATGTCTTCCTCTATCTGTTGCATTCGATGACTTCCTGTAGTTTTTGGCCAAAATGATGTATATTCTCCATTTTGTTTATTGGTTGGTTGTCCAAGCTCACTAATTATGTTTTGCCAATAAATAATAACTGGCTCCATGTATTTTGTAGAATCGTGGTCCTTTCCCTTTAGTAGACTCCATCTTTTCCAAAATTTAAGATATGTCTTAATCCCTTGAATAACAAGCAGACTATCCCTCACATAGTCCGCCATAGGAACCACATCTAGATAGCCTACTGGAAATTTTGGTTTCCCTTGATCATATTTTTTCCACAACTCAACTCCTGACTCCCTCGGCATCCAATCAAGTGATTTAGGGTGAATTTTGTACTGCATTGATGGGATTTTACCTTGCGTAAAGAAACAAAATTGAAGTGGCTTAGAGTTTCCAACAAGAGCATCTTGTCCATCACACATGTACCCTTTAACAAAGGATTTGAAGTTAGGAACTTGCATCATCAGAAATGGTGTTGGAGTTGAGCTTTCACATTTTTTAAAATGTTCCATCAAATGTGGAAAAGTGAATTTCATTCCTGTTCTCAATCTCTCTAAGAATATGCTAAACATTGCATCTATGTCTCATGTGTATGACCCACCATTCATAATCCCAAATGCATGGTTTTGAAAACACCTTTTGCTACTAGCAAGGATAAGTATGCAAATAAATATCGATTCTTATTCTCTCCTGCACAATTAGCTAACTGTAGCAAAATATTCTCATGCAATTTTTGAAACATGGGAGTGGACATGCTATCCACAACACATTGAGAGGAGGATGATTGCAAGTTAGCAATCTCTTCATTACATACTTCAATGGCCAACGGTGGTGTTATTGTTGACGCACCCCTCTCACGCTCTTGCCTCATCCTGTTTTCGTGGTCTAGATCCGTCCTTGAGTTTAATGCATTGAATAATGTTACATTGCTATGTGGCATACCGTCATGGCATAAATCTCCTAGTCCATAATTATATGTTCTTTCCAAACTCTGTAAGCATAATGCAAAGGAACCAATTGTAGCATTGGGATCTGAAGGCCATAGACCATTAAGCGAGAAATGACCATACACCCCATGACCATGTGCATGTGTTATTATACCTGTTAATGATACATGTAGTTGATATGCATTCACATAGTCTTTTGAGTTCACATGCAATCTAGGTATTGTTGTCTTTTTTTGGTACATTTTATCATGTATAATGCATAATTACTTATCCTTTTGCAATTGCGAGAACTTATGCCATGTGTAGTACACATTCCTACAACTTTGTTGCTGCATCATGTGAATTCTACATTCATCCTTCAAACGTGCAATGAGCTTATCCCTTGGGACCATAGGGTTCTAGCAATAGGTGTTGTGTGGCGGGTATATCTACATGGGGCCATAGGGTGCTAGCTACAGGTGTTTTGTGGCGGGTATATGCACATCCTATGGCCTTGGGACCATAGGGTGCTAGCAATAGCTGTTGTGTGGCGGGTATATGTACATTGGGCCATAGGGTGCTAGCTACAGGTGTTTTGTGGAGGGTATATGCACATTCTATGGCCTTGGGACCATAGGGTGCTAGCAATAGGTATTGTGTGGTGGGTATATATACATGGGGCCATATGGTGCTAGCTAGAGGTAATTTGTGGTGGATATATGCACATCCTATGGCCTTGGGACCATAGGGTGATAGCAATAGGTGTTATTACTGTCTAATTATATTTTGATCACATCTTAATTCACTTCTAATTAATCTCTAATTAGATTCAAGTCATCCTCACTCTAATTACATTTTGATTGCATCTCGATTTACTTCTAATTAAGCTCTAATTAGATTCAAGTCATCCTCACTCTACACATTCAAATTTGAAGCAAAACCCAAAAGATTTATTTTTAAAGAAAATTTCAGGTCTCCCCAAAACTTTGCTATAATGGATTTCAAGCCCCATGATCAGTATTAGACAAAAAGAAGCACACATTTTTCGAGGTAAAATTTGTCAATTTTGGCTATTTTAGTGCTTTTTGTATTATGCAAATTTTGGATCCGGGGTCGAAATCTGCTTCATGAGTGGGGATCCATTTGCAGTGTCAAGATATGGTTGTTGTTGAGATTTGGGCGTTGTCAAGATATGGACTTTTTCTTTTAGTATGTGAGTTTTGGTCCCAAGATACAAAAATAAACTGTGGGTATCATTTAATTCATAGTGTTAAAAAATAAATACCTTCAAAAAAAATTCTAGATGCATTCTAGAACCCCCTAAACACAATGGCACACAAAAAGGAAGCAGTTTGTGATGCACGTTTTCTCTCAAATTTTGCTACCGGGTCAGGGGGCAGTAGCCCCTTGTCGCCTCCTGTCCTGAGAAAATACTTGTATTTAGGGGAACCTAAAGTGTGTGAACAACCCTTACATTGAGAATTCAAATTTTGAATCTTAACCTAAACTTTTCTCTCTCTCTTTCTCTCACTCTCTGAAACGTGCATTTTGACACACAGAACCGCCATCACCTTCTTCTCCCTCTTCTCGCACACACAGAGCCGCCAATGCAAACTTTGCACAGATTTTCAAAATTGTGTCCTCACAATGCCAACACCTCCAACACACATCTCCATCATCGCCGCAACCTCCCCTTCTTCTTCTTACTCACCTTTTGCTACAGCAATCAGCCGCCCTTGCACCCCTTCATCGGCTGCACACGATCGCCATCCTTGTGTACATCGTTTGCTGCAGAAATCTCTCAACTACCCTAGATTTTCCCCTAATTTTTTGTGGTTCACCGAGCTTCACCGAGCTCGGGCATTCAGGAACCCAATTTAGGGTTGCTCACAGGTAACATTTGTAGCCTGTTTTTCTCTAATTACTCTCTTATTATGTTGTACTTACTTTCTAATTATGCTCTACTTACATTCTAAGTAGTTTAACATCTCTCTAAAGCCCAAAAAAGAAAACCCTAATTATGCTCTAATTCATTCTAAACATTATAACCTCTCTCTAAAGCTCACAACAAAAAAACAAACAACTCTAATCATGTTCTAATTAGGTCATAATCAATTCCAGTTCTCTCTAAACCTCAAAACAAAAAAACAAAAACTCTAAAACAAAAACAAAAAAGAGATAAAAAAAAGGTTTGTGTTTATGGAATACCTGTAATGGATAGAGGGCGATGACATAGGAGTACGACTAGAGGATGATGTTGTAGGATGTTGGGTAGAGGGAGATGTTGTAAGAGGATGAGTATGGGGTGAGATAATAGTGTGGGAAAGGGAGGACAAGTTCGTGGTGAGATGATAGAGTGTTGAAAGGAGAATAAAAGAGTGGGAAAGGGGGAGAAGTAATACCTTACTTAATATATATATATATAATATATATATTTTTTAATTTCATAGCTATCATGAACACATCCTATGACCCTTAGGCCATAGGGTATCAAGTAAGAGACTCTAGCAAGGTTCCTTAAGAAAAGGTCCATAAGGGCACTAAAGGGAGAATGTATAGGTAGCATGGCCATAGAGCGCCAATGAAAAAGGCACCATGGTAGTCCTATGGCTCTTGAGCCAAGGATCTCATTACAACATAAGACAATCTATGGTCCTTGAGCTTGTACATTGGCACCCTATGGCCCGAGGGCCAAAGGAGCTTTCATTACAATAGAGGGAATACTATGGCACTTGAACTTGTACATTGGCACCCTATTTCCCTGGGGCATAGAGTCTCATTATAGAAGGGAACCTTTGGTCCTTGAGCTTGTACATTGGCACCCTATGGCCCAAGGGCCAAAGGATATTTCATTACAATAGAGGGAACTTTAATATGGCCATAGGGCCATAGGATCTCATTACAATAGAGGAAATCCCATGGACCTTGAGCTTGTACATTGGCAGCCTAGGGACATAGAATCTCATTATAATAGAGGAAAATCCCATGGACTTTGAGCTTGTACATTGGCAGCCTAGGGACATAGAATCTCATTATAATAGAGGAAAATCTATGGCCCTTGAGCTTGTAAATTGGAACCCTATGGACCTAGGGCCATAGAAGCTCATACAATATAAGCCAATATATGTCCCTTGAGCTTGTACAGTGGCAACCCACGGCCCAAGGGCCAACTAATTTCATTACAATAGAGGGCAATCGCCGATGGCCTTAGGGCAATATGATATCTCATTAGAATAGAGGGAAACATATGGCCCTAGGACCATAGTATCTCTATTTGGAATAGAGGACAACCCATGGCCCTTGAGATTCTATATTGGCACCCTATGGCCCTTGAGATTCTACAATGGCACCCTATGGCCCTAAGTCCATAGGATCTCTCATTAGAGTAGAGGGTAACCTGTGGCCCTAGGACCATAGGGTGACCTAGGTGTCAATGTAAATGCTACCAAACACCATGTAGGCTATTCAAGGGAACCTACATATACATGATGGAATCCCTATGGCCCTTCTCCCGCAATCTTTAATTGGATTCATAAATACAAGATTTGATTCACATGGGACTATAGGTGACAACGAACTCCATAACTTCTTCAAAGCTAAAAACCTGTATCAGGACAAATGATGTTGAGTGTCACACAAGGAATCCTGGCATCTAGTACTGGCCTCCCCAACACACCCATTGCCCTAGGATTTTCCCTCTTGATGGCTAATAGCGTTGTTGCACCTTGTTGACAAGCTTCATTTCCTATCGCTGTTGTTCTGATTGTACAATGGATCTAGCGCTAATTATCTTGCCTCAAGTAAGTGAAAGCTCATGAAAAAAAGAGGTGCACCCACCATGTCTAACCCAACCATAGGCAATAGAGAAGGAGAGAGGAGAGAGAGATGAGATGATGCATGTCGAACCTCAAAAGTGTGCAGATAGTGCACACCAAGTACACTTATATAGCGAGGACCAATGTGTATATATGGCATGGCTCCATATATATCACTAACAACATAGTGTGTTCCTCTCTCTCTCTCTCTCTCTCATATTTACAAAGATAATACTACATCAGTGTTACATCTTACTGAGGATAAGATAACACTTATCATATAATTCCTTGTTTGGTAGAGTGGACACATCCTCCATCATTTTGGCTTTGAGAAATAATGTGGAAACACTTGCTTTGAAGAGGCGTTGACCTTCAAAGATCCCCACATTTTTGACGTACCAAAGAAACCATCCCGTAAATGAAGACAAGCAAAAGAGCATAGCGTCATCCGTAGTAGAGAACGACCCAAATGTGAGAATGTATTTGGTGCGCTTAATACCCCATTGAGAATGTATTTGATGCACTTAATACCCCATTAACAATTCCACTAATATCAGCAGTCTATCTTTATATCCCCAAAACAGGTTTCTCACTATCTACCATCAGCCACAACAAAAGCATTTTGTGGTACCATATCCTTTTCAATTGTGCATATTGGATGTAGGCAATGAACCCGTATAAGGAGTCTCCACATATGTAATTTGAACTTGAATGGTTTCTAAGATGCCCACAGTTTAGAGAAGACATTATTCCACCAATCTAATGTGTAATGAGTAGACCATTATTTGTTACATCTAGCAAACATATTATGATCCTGAAGCAAAAGCATGTAACACTTGGATGTTGAGGAAATCCCCCAATTGGCTTTCGTGTTTGAGAGTGTCCAGTCTCGGTACTTATCCAAATGATTAGTAGTTGATGGTATCTGTGGATTGTTGACACATGCACAAAGAATATACAAAGAATTTTTGGAGCCAAATCTTAGCCAAAACTGACGTTGTGCAGTCAAAAAAGGTTTGAAGGAGACCTGAGAAGCCTAAACCTGATTAATTGTTGTGAAACCCTTTCTATGCATTGAAAGGGGCTTCTTATTAATAATCATGATAGGTGCTCATTGGAAAATACAGGTCCAAAATACATTCTCCACGCCTAGAGAGTACCTAGTGTATCTAGCCCTTCCCTTCCATATCAACTGCCTAGATACACATTTCCAAGAGAAGACCAACATCTTGTAATGCTGACATATTTAGACTTCAAAAAAAGGATGTTATCATTAGCAAATCCCTACCCAATAAGTTTTGTAAATCCCACATGAAACCTCCTGTAGATTCTTGGCTAGATAATGATAGCCATTTTTCGTCTTTCCATAATTGCCATAGTAAGCTACCTCACCCTACCAAATTCACCCAAACACTATGGCTATCCCTACCATTTCACTGTAAATAGGCGTGTGTGAGTTAGGGGGCTTTTCCCATATCTTCTTAAAATCCTTATCTAGCTAGTCACTGGGCTAGTTGAGTCAAAAAAATAAATAAAATAAAAAAATAAAATATATTATGGCCCATTTTTGTGTAAATATTGCATTATATATATGGCCTAAATATAGAGATTTTTATAATTATTCTGGTATTTTATTTAAATATTTATACTTAGGTGTGTGTTTTATTAAACCTGTGTATGCCTTCTTTCATCCTCTTACACCATAAGTATATTTTTTGCCAATATGTACATACTCTAACCTTATATTTTTCCTTTATAAAAATCACTCCCACATTTTCACCCTCACCCTCGTGAAAACAAGAAATTGATTTCTACTCATTGGTCACGTTTATTATATTATTTACTTGCATACCTTTTCCTCTTTCACCCAAAATAATTCAAAGAGGGACCATATCATATGATTCCAATATCTTTCCATATCCATAACTCCTCCATATTTTTATTATTATTTTTACTCATTATTCTAACACCATGTGCTCATTGAGCTAAAGTCCATGAATAGTCCATACACTAGTCCCACCATCTATATATTTCTTTATTCACCAATAATCCTCCTCCATGCATGTGTCAAGGGAAACTTGGATGATTTGTATTATGATATGACAAAGGAGGGGCTCACTCTTGGATACATTGTACAAATTCAACAAAGGAGGGGGCCACTGAAGACTTTTTGTGAAGAAAAAACAGGTCTTTTGGTGGGATTTTTAATATCCATTTTCACTTCGAATTTGGAGCGGTGGTCAAAAGAGAAAATGTAGCCTACAATTTGAATAATCACCTCAAATTTTTTCATGATTTTTGGAGCTGCTAGCGGTGAGATATGATTTTTTGAGTGGACCCCAGTCTGCCCATTTTTCTCACAAGTAGCCCATAGTCTTCTCTCACCTCTTTCCACACTTCCACACACACACACACATTTCTCTCAATCCCTCACTCAAACCTGCACCTTCAATGGTTTCTCTCGCCTTCTTCACCATTAACCTCCCCACTTACTCCCATAGCTCTCATATGAGCTCTCCATGTACATACACCATCTCTATGCCTCTCTCTATTATCTCCAAAGTACAATTCCATCTTACTCCTTATATATATACATAAATTCAGCATGTGTACCATGCTTAACCTCTGCAAATCAAAAGATCTCATCAACGGAATTGCCATTTTCATCACGATGATCAACCTTGGCGGCGGTGGCGCAAAGAAGAGAAGACGAAGAAGAAGATCGATAGTCATTTTGAGAACCTACACAAGTAAGTCCAAAACTTCTTCAAGCTTCACCATCACAAGGATTTGCTCACTTCATTCAACCATCTTACTCCAACCATCCACCCCATTCTACCCATTGTAAATATATCATTAACTTTTTAGTGATTACTAACACTAACCACTAACATACTAACACAAAATAGCATTGACCTAACCATAAAAGACACCTCACCTCAAGACATGTACAAAGTAACTCTCTCACTCTCTCTCTCTCTCTCTCTTTCTCTCTCTCCTTACTTACTTTCACCTTATCTACCATCAATAATTCTCTCTTTTGAGCCCACACCCATGACTCAAGCAGACAAAGAAGGCCCACAATGTTTTGATATTCAAAAAAATCATAATCCTGATTTGTTAGCCTGTAAATTAGGATTTCCAATAATCTTAATGAGGGGTCTCCAACCTATAAATAGGCCCCTCTCCTTCTTGTAAAACAATCTCCAACATCTCACATAGCACCCCAACACTCTATGCGTGAGGAGAGACTTAGGTGTAGCAACCACTTGTGAGCTTCACTCTTGGTGTGAGAGAAGCCTTCAAGCTACACATTTCAAGTGAGAGAGCGTGAGTTCCATAAATCTCAAAACCACTATTGTACATGCTCCTCCATCATCAATAAATTGAGGTTTGGTGCATCAAAGGTGTGATTCGACGTTCAAATCTTCGTCCTTCCATTTGTGCAATACGGTTTGGTGAATTCAAGGTGACTTGTGTATTTTGATTTTTTATCGGTTGATCTTGATTTTAGAAAGTGTTTTAGTGTGTTTTTCATTGCCAGTTTTGTGTCCATTGTAAGAGGGTATTGTGGTGAGAGGTCTCCCACACCCTAAGACAGTGTGTGTGTGTGTTTTGGCAATGATTAGCAATCACTAAGCATTGAGTGAGTTTTGTACAAGTTCTACGATAGCATCATAACGAACCATCTCCATTTGCAAGTCACAAATAAGGTATGACGCAAGATCCTTTCCTCTCTCTCTTCCCTTTGAGCCTAAGTGCAGAGCTTCAACAAAAATCTTGTTCATTATCCCCATCATTGTGCTGTATTCCATTCAATCATTTTATTAGGAAAGAGCACTTTTAAAGAAACTTGATGACACCATGTTTGAGACATGGAAATAAACATTGAGATGTCCATGATGCAATGATGACAGATACTACCACTGCCTTGAGTTAAGGCCAAAATTGCAGCAACAATAGCTCCTTTGATTGACCACAAAGTCTTGGATTTCGTCATTAGGCAATTTATTGAGAACAGAATGGAGTTTATCCTTTGTAAAATTGATACATGGAGTAATCACGGCCAACAAAGAGTCAAAAGCATTCTATGTATGTGAGGACATCACATCCTTATGCCAAACAATACCAACATAGTACTGATGCATAGAAGCTGAAATTTCTACGTGCATGGGCAATACAATCCCATATTTAGTATGCAGTTCTCTCAATGATTCACGAGAGTGTTTAGAGTTTAGATTCTTAAAGAGTCCTTAGATACATCATTAGTATCTTCAAGCACATGATTCCTGTATAAGAATCTTGCTTTCTTTGCTCTTCTATCTCCACATTTTTTTAATCACATCCCTAACGTTTTTGTACTTCTGAACATCCGTGGATGTTAATCCTATAAAATGTATCTTATGGACAACTTGCTTTATGATAGTCACTACCCCCTCTACCTTACATCTCTTCTCAAGAGCCAAATTTTTTTCAACTGGTCGAATTCATTCTTGGAATCTAGACGTTGTCATGAAGTGCGCAGTGCGGCTAGGAAAGCGTCGGTCCTCTGATTGTGAGGATTCATAGAAAAATCAAAGCAAGGTGTAGATGATTTGAAGCTAAAAATACACTAAGAGAGAACAAAACTCCATCCATGAAAGCTCCACTTTGAAAAAGAACCAAGGTTAACTCAAAACTCTTGTGTGTGTGAAGATTAGGTGTAGCCTCACTCCCAATTGCACAGATGCAGTGCTCTTTTGACCTGTTAAAAACCCTAAAATGACACTTTGATTCCTCTCTGTGACCATTTCAAGGAAGCTTCAATACTTCATTGGAGAAGCCCAAGTAGTTATTTGGGGAGGGGAAACCCTAATTGGAGGTCTCACAGCCTCAAACATGTAGTGGAAGCAGCATGGGACTATACTAGCACCCTAGATTGTAATGGTTGTATCTCCTTGCCCATATGCCCAAACGAGCTCATTCTTGGATCTAAACCTTCCTCCTTAGATTGAACAATGGCAGAAACATCATTGATGTGGCATTTTGAGCCATTTTTGGCTATTTTTGACCACTTTATGGCTATTTTTTTTTGTTGAAAATGCACTTTTTTGTCCGTAAAATGCCCAACTGAGTTGGGAAAAATCCCTAAATTTGTGTAAAATCCCATTGGGCTCAAATTTCATGTTGAACCTCATTTTCCACTTGGTAAGAACATGTCTTTTATGCTTGCACACAAAACCTACTATTTTTGGTCAAGATCATCGACATTGAACTTTCTAGGCAAAAGGAGCGTGCCACTTCAAAACACTTGACATTTGTACATTCCTAAAGCAAATTAAGCATGCTTTTAATGTGTTAAAACATGCAACGATGCCACGTATCTGGCCTTGCCAGTCCGAGAAGGTATGTACACGCCTGCAACCATGGCATCCGTTTTCGCATAAATCACACTATGTATATTGTAGCATTTGGTGCCACACATCAAAAACATTAAGAGTGAGGTAGATATTTTTATTTTCACATTATGCATGTGCCACGGCACGACATCCACCCCCTCTAAACCTGCACATCCTCCGGCATGTGCCACACATATCTTTTTGCAACAGTTTCAATCTTCATTTAAGTCCACATACATGTCGATTTCATCATCACTTGTAGCAAAATCTATTGCACCATCCTCTCGTTCTTCATCCACATCCATAACATTTGGATAAGTCTAAATTTGGAAACCTGCACTCAAAACTTGCTATTTTTGGCCAAGGTCACCCGCATTGAACTTTCTAGGCAAAACGACACTACAAGAGGTTATTCATATTAGCGACGCTCACACAGCGACGCTCAAAAAAAATAATCCCGGCGTTGCTATGAGCGTCGCAAATTTACTTGTAAATTTGCGATGCTCACAGCGACGCTCATAGCGACGTCGGCTGGGCTAAAAAAATAACAGAGAGCGCCCAAAAACTCAGATCTCAGATCTGAGTTTTTCGGCGCCCTCAAGCAAGGAGCAGGTAACGCTCTCCCTCTCTCTCTCTCTCTCTCTCTCTCTTTCTTCTCCACACACACACACACACACACACACACACACACACACACACACACACGAACACGAGGAGAGGAAGGAGAGCTAGGTATGCTCCTTCCCTCTCCTCACTCTCATGTTCCCTTCCCCTCTTTCTCTCTCCCTCTCTCTCTCTCTCTCACACACACACACACACACACAGTGTTTTTGTGTGTGTGTGTGTGTGTGTGTGTGTGTGTGTGAGAGAGAGAGAGAGTACAAACATAAACAAAAACGCACACACACATACATAAACAAAGAATGCACACACACATTGAGAGAGGAAAAGAGAGAGAGAGCATGCATAAACAAAAAACGCACACATTGAGAGAGGAAAAGAGAGAGAGAACATGCATAAACAAAAAACGCACACATTGAGAGAGGAAAAGAGAGAGAAAACATGCATAAACAAAAAAACGCACACACATTGAGAGAGAAAGAGAGAGAAACTAATTTAACGTTGTAGGAAACTAATTAAAATTAAAAGACCTAAAGATCTAGCCGACGAGGAGTTGAACTCAAGACCTATTATTCAAGAGGGAAATGGCATAACCAATCTATCATACTTGGCATGGGTGATAGAAAGGTTATACCATTTATCTCTTTTTATTGGCACACACATCCACACACGTGCACACACACAAGAAGAAGAGAGTTATAACGTCGTAAGAAACTATCCTAAAAGACGTTAAAGATTAAGTTAGATGTAGACTTACGTTAAATTAGATTAGATTTAGGTTTATTTTTAGTTAGATTTACGTTTATTTACGCTAGATTTAGATTTACGTTATATTAGATTAGATTTAGGTCTCCATAGACTGCGATGCCTGCATGAAGCGGGTGAAGAAAGCCCTCAATGGAATATAGGGTATTGCTGCCTTCACTTATGGTGGGCTCCGTCGATCCAAAAGTACTGGTGAAATGTCTTCAGAAGATAGGGAAGAAGGTGGATCTTCAGGGCGGCAAGAGTCACTACATCCCCGACAATGACCATCTAGACAACCTCTAGTCATTCAACAACAACTTCAAAGTTAGTAACAAGAGCAAGAACGGTCCAAAGGGCCAATTGCTGTCGTCAGATGTGGATGGAGATGAGGCAACGTCACCGCCGGAAGTTAACTCTCACATCTTTAGTGATGAGAATGCCAACTCTTGCCGAGTTATGTGAAAAATTATGTATTAAATCAGTTTTAAGGTTCTTATAATCCCTGTTAGTTTAGTTCTTTGTTTTTAATATAACATAATTTACGTTAGATTTAGATTTATGTTATATTAGATTAGACTTAGGTTTATTTAGGTTTACCCACACACACACACACACACACACACACACACACACACACACACACACACACACACACACACACACACACACACACACACACACAAGAAGAAGAGAGTTTTAACGTCGTAGGAAACTATCCCAAAAGACGTTAAAGATTAGGTTAGATGTAGACTTACGTTAAATTAGATTTAGGTTTATTTTTAGTTAGATTTACGTTTATTTAGATTTATGCTTATTTACGTTAGATCGAGTCCACGCAAGAATTACTTACGGTTTAGGGTTTAGAGTTAGACGAACAGTGAAAAGATATACTGTGAAAAGATGTTAAGATGCTGTGAAGTGCTACAGCTAGAGAAGAGGCAAAGGGGTTTTGTCCACTACATGCAGTATCATGTAGACGTGGGTCTATAGATTCTTGTACCCACAAATATAGGTATTGACCAATAAAGACGAGATTATAACCCGGTGGTTCTGATCTCCGTGCACCTCTAGACCGAGGTGTGCGGGGATTGGACATGACTAGAGAATGTGAGGTAGAGAGAGAGAGAGAGAGAGAGAGAGAGAGAGAGAGAGAGAGAGAGAGAGAGAGAGAGAGAGAGAGAGAGAGAGAGAGAGAGAGAGAGAGAGATAAGACGAAGTATGCCAATAGAATATTAAATTTGTTGTCCAGGTTATAAGATTTTTATCCTCATTATGAGTAGTGACGAGGATGTGGGACCGTCCAACCGAAACACCTATCTCTCAACGAGGGTCTTATGTCCTTGTAATCAATGCAAGCATGCTGTGCGACGGACAAGACATGTTTCTTTGCAGCACGTTCGCGAATTTGGGGAGTTCAATCTATCTATTATAGATCGAGTTGTTGCCAATTATAACTCGTCGGACTCTGACGCTGGCCAACAAGGAGCAATCTTGCAACCCAATAGACGTGTTCGCAGGCGCTTTGGTCAAGCAGCATATGTGAGGCCACAAGATGTAGCCCCTGACATCTCGGGGGATGATCATGCAGAGCACATTCCCAACGAGGCAATGTTTGAGCCCGAGATTGATGAAATGATCGAGACGATCATGGATTCAGAAAGGCTTATCTATGATGATATGAAAAGTGAAGCCGATACGCCATTGTATAATGGAGCACGTATGTCTAGATTGAAAGCACTCCTGGTTCTTCTCAACATGCAGGCAAAGTTTGGATGGAGTGACACTAGCGTCACAACGCTTTTCAGGTGATCTATTACAATTAGTTTACTTTAATAAAACTCTAAATGTATAATGATCTGATAGATTTTTACACGACTGTATCGTATTTTTATGTTGTGTAGATTGCTTAAAGAGCACATACTACCAGCTGACAATGTGATGCCAGATTCCCGAGATGAAGCAAGAAAGATTTTGCAAAACTTGGGGATGGATTACAATTCTATCCACGCTTGTCCTAATGACTGCATTCTTTTCAGAGGGGAATACATAGACATGGAGAAGTGTCCGAAATGTGATTCCGAAAGATATCGAGTAGATCTCCACGGGACAAAAATTCCACAAAAGGTTTTGCGACATTTTCCTCTGCTTCCTCGCATCAAGCATTTCTTTGAATGTAAGTCCATGGCCGCCCTAGCATCATGGCATGAGGAGAATAAATCTTCGGATGGTGTGCTACGAATTCCTGCAGATTGCGCAGCCTGGAAACATATAGATGGAACATGGTCGGATTTTGCCAGGGAAGCTCGAAATTTGCGCTTAGACCTGGCTATGGATGGCGTAAATCCATTTGGTCAAAGATCAACATCTTACAGTGTATGGCCCGTTGTCATCGTCAACTACAAAATTCCCCCGTGGTTGACTACAAAGAAGGGGCACCTATGGCTAAGCTTGATTGTGCCAGGGCGATATAAAGTGGAGAATATGGATGTGTATCTTCGTGCACTATTGGAAGAGCTACAACAATTGTGGATTGGCATAGAGGTGGTGGATATGAGCCGACACACAAGACGACGGAATGCTTTGATCAGAGGCATTCTAATGTGGACCATGCATGACTATCCCGGGCTAACAGAATGCTCAAGTGATCTACAGACACTGTAAATCTTTTTTTTTCCCATAGTTGATCTATTATCATGTGTATACATGCAGGGCTTCAAACAAGCGGATACAGAGCATGTGTCACATGTGGACCTAGACTGAATGCACGTAGGGCGCCCTCACTGAAGAAGCAAATCTACAAAGGTCATCAAGCGTATCTTCCAGAGAATCATGTGTTACGCGACAGTTTTTTGGGAAGAGAGACACCAAGGATGTCTGCACAAGCATGGTTAGAGCAGAAGGAGATGTGCGATGACGGATTGCCTCCAGGGATGAAGAGACTATCTCTATGGTACGAGTTACCATACTGGCCCCGACTCATGATCAATCACTTGCTCGATCCAATGCACATATTCAAGAATGTGGGTAATCTACTATGGGAACATCTGACCGGCAAGAAAGATACTTTGGGAGCCAGAGTTGACCTTAGAAATGTGGATCGTATGGAGAAATATTGGCCGCAAACAGCGTCTGATGGATCGATAAAACTCCCTAAAGCACCATGGATTTTCACAGGAGCCCAAGAACGCAAAGTAAAGGAGACCATTCGATCTTTGCGGACCCCCACTGGCGTAATGCACTCGCTCCGAACGTGTTTTACTAAAGAAGGAAAGCTTACCGGTTTGAAGTCACACGATTGGCATAAAATGTGTCAGGTACGTTCATAGTGGACTTTAATATCATTGCATAAAATGTGGACTTTAACATACTTTACAGTTTATTTTACCGGTTGCCATTGAGGGATGTTTGTCTCTCGACATCCGTAACACAATCTACAAACTTGCAAAGCTGGTGCAATGGATCTCACAAAAGGAGATCAACGTAGACTCCATACCATTCGCCAAACTAAATGCTGCGGAGCTTGTGTGCATGTTTGAGAAACATTTTCCTACTACCATGCTAACCATTCAGGTGCATCTTCTTGTTCACATAGTTGATGAGGTGGAAATAGCTGGCACAGTTCATTCCAGATGGATGTTCTTCTTAGAACGTTTCATGTAAACGCTTAAGGGATATGTGCGTCAAAAGGCACGTCCAGAGGGTAGCATGGCAGAAGGTTGGTTGGTATCAGAGTCCCTAGTGTACATTGGAGAGTGGCTAGACGGATTTGATAAAGCCCGGGACACGCTATGGCGAACCATAGATGATGAGCGCATATCTGGGATTGTCATGTGCAATCCCGGTGTTGAGAAGAAGATGACGGAAGATCTAGAGGCTAAAATCAACCAATTTTGCATGCTTCACAATCCAGTGATGCAAAAGTGGATTTCACAATATGAGGATGCAAAGCAAGAGCGACAAAGGGCACGAATCGAGTGGAGACGGGGAAGACGACCACCGATGCACTATCCAACGGTTCTAGAGAGCCTACCAACATTCATGAGCTTAAGATGGTTGCACAACCAATTGAAAAGCGCACAACAATGCGGTGACGAAGTGACTCAGGAAGAGTGGGAGTACTCTCGGGGTTGCGCGACCAAGGTAAGTTTGCAATGTACGACTAGCTAGTGACTTTATTTCTAAACGTTTGAACGGCCACTCATAATCTTTGTTCGTTGTAGTATAAGTCATACACAGCAGCATGGTGTAAAGGTCGACATTTTAGGGTGGAACGGATCGACAAAAAGCATTTTACTCAAGATTGTGGAATCATGGCAAAATTTGAACAGTCTAGTCGACGACGTTCCTTTGATGCAGATCTTGTGGTGGCGGAACTCACTTACTTCGGAACGCTACAAGAGATTTTGAGGATCGATTACAGAGGATTTTTTGTCGACTTGTTCGACGTGCAATGGTTCAAGATAATCATGGAGGGTCGCAACGCTACTGTGCGTAGAGGAGAGTCTGGTTTTCTTGAGGTGGATTCTACTAAGAAATGGACTGACCTAAGAGACACTTTTGTACTACCCGAGCATTGTGAACAAGTAAGTATGTAAATAGTTAACATCCCCCTTTTACAAGTTATGTGCTTGAAAGCTCTCATATAAGTTATGTGGCTCTGGCAGGTAATATTTCATCCTACAAAGTCTACATCAAACTGGTGGTACGTCATAGAGGTAGCCCCTCGTAGTGCAAGGACGTATGAAGGCTACCATGTGCCAATCACAACGATATCAATGGAGGAGATCAGAGAAGATGCTCTATCAGAAGCCGCTGCGGTGGTGCCAGACGAGCATCAAGATGCTACTACTCTATATGGGGTGCATGCAGAGGAGCTACAAAATGAAACAGAGGATATGTGTTTAAACGGAGAGCTCTATATAGATATAGGAAGTTATGCTGAGTTATGCGAGGATGAGAGAGAGATCTCTTAAAGCCACAAATATTGTATTTGAACAATTTTGCTCCGTGTTGTAAAAGCTCTGGCTCTCTAAGTACCTTCCAAGGTGTATAACACTCTTTTCTACTCGCGCTCACATCTTTTGATTGAAAATTCTGAGTTTTCGACTTGTCTCTTCTTTCACTCAATTCATTGAGTCATTGTATTTATATGCGTCATTACGTCATTGTATTTAATGGTCTTTGCGTCATTGTCTACTCTATTCATTCAATATTAAGTTTAAATATTCGTGTGTTTAATGCAGGTATGGATGATGAGGAGTTTCTTTCTTCTTTGTCACCGCAGGAGAGACAGTGGTACGTGGAGCGTCATCGCTCTGGCGCATCATCGCACGTTCCTACTCCATCCGCATCTCCCTCTCTTTCGGAGCATTCGACGCGCTCCGAAGCTTCGGCGTCGACGAGACGATCTTCACACTCATCTAGACACCGGCGCTCTACTGGTGGCGGTGGCGGTTGTTGTGGGGATTCCGCCGCCGATGCCTCCACACCGCCTCGTGTTCGACGAGGCTCTTTACCCTCCCCTTCTTTGCCCGCCCCCACACCAGCCACAGCATCGCCATCTACGCCAGGTTTTGCGTGGCTGACTGTTCCTAGCAGCTACACACCTCTACCTACTCCGCCAGGAGCCACCCCACTCGACACTCCTCGCTTCGGGGCCCAGACGCCGGTGGAGACACGTGACGTCCGTACCCCCATCGACACGCCGCTAGAGACCCCTGTCGGGACACCCAGGTTCACGCGTCACCGGCCAGAGGGCTTGCCTTACTCCGTTGACTTCAGCGGCGGCATCATCATGGATGATGACGGCAAGAAGGTGATCTCGCGCATGCGTGGTCTTTGCTCTCAGCTGTTTAGACACTACATACTAAACAAATGGAGTGAAGTACCAAGTGATTTAAAAAACAGAGTCATCAGCATACTTCATGATGAGTTTCTCGTTCCAACACGGGATCAGCGCTTCAATGAAGACCTGATGAAGATTCGAATGCGCGAATACTGCAAACACAAGCGTTCCGAAGTGCAAAAAGCAATCAAGCATGGGTGGAACAGGCCAGATTGGCTGGCCAAAGAAGATTGGAAGAATGCGAAGAAAGCAGCGCGCGAGAATCCTGACAAGTGGAAGCAACAAAAGGATGTAGCCAGAGCGCGAGTAGAGGCAGGGAGCTCGCACCACTTGGGGAGCGGTGGATGGGCATCATTTGAGGCCGATTTTGTAAGTGTTTTTGCATTGCTCTTTATGTTCGATAGTTTAGGGTTTTTGAGTTTTTTAATTCTAACATAATGAAATCTTTGTATGTTTTGACAGTGGTCGATGACAGGACGTGATCCCACACGTACGAGCGCGAGTACGCAGGCAGGAAGGGCTTAAACGCCCTGATGGACATTCTCAGTTCTCGCGGCGGCATGGTTAGTATTAGGGTTTACTCTTTTCTATTTTTTGTATTGTTTTATAAATGTCGTTATATGTTTATACTTACTGAAAGCTGTCTTATTGTCGTTTTTTGCAGAATCCGACAGATACGCCGCTTGGACGCGATGAGACGTCTGACTAGACGACGTCAGTTTAGCCGTAGCTAGATAGCATTAGTTTAGGGTTTCTCATAGCTTATGTATCATGAGACGGATTTTATACGTCTTTTTGAACCATGTATATTATTACATTTGTCACCGCAGTTCATTTTGCCAATCAATTCTTTATGCCTATGATGTTGTACAATTGACATTATTAAATTTTCCAATCAATTCATTTTGCCTATGATGTGTACAATTGTCAATTTTACGCTTGTCAATTTTGCAAACAATGCGTCTTGTGGGTGACTATTTTGGGTCTATTATCTACCCTTGCACTTTTTTTAAAAAGTGAATCAAGTACAATATGCTTGATGGGTGGCAGGGCATTCAATGCCCTGTCACCAAAAAAAATTTCTCTCGAGCGTCGCTATAATCGTCGCTATTTATGGCTCTGTAGCGTCGCTATGAGCGTCACTATGAGCGTCGCTATAGACTTCTGTGTAAACGTCGCTATGAGCGTCGCTATGAGTGTCTCTATATAGCGACGCATCTAGCGACGCATATAGCGACGCTCTCGTAGCGACGCTATTAGCGACGGTTTTAGCGACGCCGGGGGTTATAAAAACCAGTGTATTTCCGTCGCTAACAGCGTCACAAGAGCACACAACCTCTTGTAGTGCGAGTGTGCCACTTCAAAACACTTGACATTTGTGCATTTCTAAAGAAAATTAGGCATGCTTTAATGTGGTAAAACATGAAATAGTTCCACATCCCTGGCCTCGCCTGCTCGACAAGGTATGTACACGCCTGCAACTATGGTATCCATTTTTGCATATATCACACTATGTACATTGTAGCATTTGGTCCCACACGTCAAAAACATTAAGAGTGAGGTAGATATTTTTATTTTCACATTATGCACGTGGCACGGCATGACATCCACCCCCTCTAAGCCTGCACATCCTCCGGCATGTGCCACACATATCTTTTTGCAGCAGGTTCAGTCTTCATTTAAGTCCACATACATGTCGATCTCATCATCGCTTGCAACAAAATCTAACGCGTCATTGTCTCGTATCATCCACATCCATAACATTTTCATCAGAGCGTTCATACTGACTTTCCTGTGAATCAAAGGGATGTGTATCACCTCTTCTTTTGAATAACTTGATTCTTTTCCCTACGATGGGAATCTTCATTTTTGTCCCGTCTAACTCATGCAAGGTATAAGTTGCATTCCCATGTACATGCTGAACCACATAAGGACCAAACCATCTCTTTGAAAGATTTCTTATTGTTGAATGTTGTTTTTTAAGACTAATGTCATACACCAACACCCAATCACCTTACTCAATAGCTTTAGGTCTAAGCCTGTGCCTCTTATCAAATCTGTCCTTATTCTTTAACCTTGCATCTTTCAATTGTGCTACTGCAATCTCAATATCTTGGGGCCTTCTTTCTAACTGTTGTATGTGCAAAGCAAGAAGGCCTTACCTACTCATTCCATCTTCCCAAGGTAATACATTCCATGTGGGTATTACGTCCTCAATTGGCATTATAGGTTTCTGACCATACATCAACTCAAAAGGCACCAATAATTGAGTTATGAGTTGTACGATCAGCCCATAAAGCATAAGGCAATAACCTAGGCCACTCTCCCATTTTACCTTTGCAGGCCTTAGCCAAAGATTTAATGATAGGAGGATGCCCACGCTTTGGAGCTTTGAGTCACCCGCTTTGGGACCATCGTATAGAGGTAGAGAAAAGGAAAAGAGAGAAAGAGATCTCAAGAATTCGAAGGGAAACATGGCGATGGTAGAGATGGAGATTGGTGAGGGTGAGAGGTTGAGGGAGAGAGGGTAACTCCAGCATTATGGCAAGAGAGCTTCCGCTTCTAAGAACTTTTGTGTGTGTGTCTTGAAAGTGAGAAAAGAGGGGTCTTTATATAGGCTCTCAAGAGCCAAAAGCATAAGCTAAGAATATCAAAAAGTAAAAAGATAAGTTAGCGTATGTTCGCAACTCTTTTAAAAAAAAAATTGAGGACACAAATCCCTATGCGTGATTTTGAGCCTCTTATTTTAGAAAAAGCTTGTCTTCCAAGAAAAGAGGCTTTCACTTCTCTAAACATACTTCCTCTTTCCTAAAAATACTCCTCTTTTTAAAATACTCCTTCTATCTTAAGGGTCAACTCTTATCTTTAGAAACAGACTTGAGGCTTAAGTTTCCCATATGAACCTATACTTTCTAGGTGAATAAAGGCCATAATTAATAGTTCTAGAGTCTGATTTCTGATCCGATCATTTCGTTTGAACGCTTTATGACTTAATAAAATAAGAACCTTAAATATTTGCAAAGTAAATAAAATACTTTTATTGAAAAATATTGGGTACATTACAATCTTCCTAACTTAGGGATTTAAGATATCCTCATTTCAAGAAAAAGTGAGGATACTCCTACTCTAATTACTATCTCAACCATCATTATATTCAAAAGGGTGGTATCCTTAGTTTGCTTCACTTGCTACTGCTGCTCCATTAGTCAGTCGTGGACAAGTGTTCCAATAATGTCCCAACTCTCCACATCAAAGCATTGAACATTCAAGCATAGATCATCTTGCACATTAGTAGTAAGCTCTTTGTGGTTGTGTATCTCTGAAGCTTTGATTCTGTTCAATTCTTCTTGTAATCCCTTGTTCCTTCATCAAAGTTTTAGCTCGTAGTAAATCATCTTGTATAGTGGTAGGTTTTAAAGCTTCTAATCGTAAATTGATTGGTTCTCTTAAACCTTAACAAAAGCGAGCTACCTGCTTCTCTATGGTCATTGACGGTGCGTAACGTCTAAGCCTTACAAACTTTGAGTAGTACTCTTCCAATGATACGCTGTATTGTTTCAAACTAAAGAACTCATTCACCTTCATTGCTTCATGGGTAGGGGGTAAGTATCTTTCCTTCACTGCTTGTTTGATTTCCCACCAGCTCTGAGAGTTCTCCAACACTTCCATGTCACGACAATGTTGTTTCCACCATAATCTTGCTTCCCATGAAAGACAAAACATCACTAGCATTGCTTGATTTTCAAGTGTGTTCCTTGCAGTAGAGAAGTAATCATCCATAGCTTCAATCCATACTTTTGCATCTTTCTCAATATCAACACCATCTTCTTTAAAAGAAGGTGGTTGCATTTGTTTGAGCAACAATTTCTTTTCTTGAATTTTTGTGTAAATAGCATCGTTCTGAGGGTTTTCCAGCGTGGAAGTGATTTGAGGATTCCCCTGAATGTACATCAATGTTTATAATAACTCAAATCAAAATTTAGACTTATCCAGTCCACTAAAACCTCAATCTTATGAGTTAACCAATCATTACTTATCCGATTCATTAAAACTCAATCACATGACTTACCCAATCTTGAATTATCCAGTCCATCAAAACTCAGTCACATGACTTAACCAGTCATGACTTATCCAATTTATCAAAACTCAATTACATGACTTAAACAATCATGATTATCTCAATCACATGACTTAACCAGTCATAGCTTATCCAATCCACCAAAATCATTTACATGACTCAATCATACAAATTTTTTGAAGAAAAAAAAATCAATCTTTTATTCATAAAGTCATCAAAATGTCATATAGGGTCTACAAAAGATATCTTCATGAGAAAACATAATAGAGGTTTCTACCATAACCATGATATACATCAATTGACATAATGTAATATCTCCATGAGTTAGATAATGGGAAAAGAACACCATACACACTCGAGGTAACTAATAAAGACTTTTAACCTAAAGCTCTGATACCAATTGTGAGGTCCCCAAGCCTGAGAAGATTGGGGCGACTTGATAGATGGCCTTCCTTTATTCTCAAGTTCCGTTGACGATATCCTACTCCGTTTCCACAAGGTAGAGATACGAGCAACAAAAGAGAGGAAGTCCTCTATCCATCGTGATCGTGCTTATCAGGTCATACTCCACACATGTCACGTTGATAAATTAAGGGATTTTAATGAAAGCTAATTTCTATATCACAAAGATAAAATCTCATTGACATACTTAAGATCTATAAACAACGCCTTTTTTTCCACGTTTAAGAGCCATGGTTGCCATTCATAAATTATAGGTGTGATATGAGACTTATACTTAACTAACTAATAATCTTGTGAAAAGTACCCAACTAATCGGGTCCATAGATTTCAAGGGCACATATATTTGGGACTTCTCGACTCTTGGCACTATAATGGTTGGGTCTTGGTTGGAAATTTTTTTTGGATGTATAATGGAGATGAACATAAGTGAATGGGCTGAAAAGAATGATAAACGTGCGCTTGGCCAAGCAGGTTTTTGAAAGCATCATAGCACTATTGATCACCTTGTCACTCTTCGAGTTCTTATGGAAGCGTCTCGATTGAAAGGAAAAAAGTTGTATTGTTGCTTTGTGGATTTCAAGAAATCTCTTGACATGGTATTGCGAGTAAATCTTTGGAGACGTATGCAAAGCCTTCAAGTGCCGAGAGAATTTATACACGCAGTCTTTCACATCTACCAAAAAGTGATATGCCGACTACGTATGGGAGATGGAATTTTTTTTGCAAGTACCATTGGTGTCAAACAAGGATGTCCACTTCCCCAACCCTCTTTGGGCTACTTTGATGAATTGGAATGCACGGTTCTTGATTTTATGCAGCAAGAAGGCATAGAAGAGGTTAAGATCGGAAATGCGGTGATCATGCTTTTGCTTTATGCCGATGATGTAGTTCTCTTGGTACATACTTTAGGAGATGAACAAAAGCGTCTTGGAACGCTTTTGCCTACATAGCAAGCGGATCGTGAATGGATCCAAAACCAAGGTTATGCTTGTAAAGACCCTCAATGACAAAAATCCATGCATTGTATACAACAATGAGCAACTTAAAGTGGCAGATAGCTTCAAGTACTTTGGCATTGAGTCTCCATCCAATCATAAATGGAAGGATTGCGCAATGTGTTGGTTGGAAGCCAGAAAGAGGGCTTATTATGCATTTGAGAACATGTGCAATGCTGGAGAGATCAAGTGTTGGGCTCTCAAAAAGTACCTCTTTGACATGTTGGGGACACCAGTGCTTCTTTATGGAGTGGAGGTGTGGGTTGGTAGCATCAAAAAGTATACTTGGAAAGAGTTTGACAATTTTCTCACCAACTTTCTCCAAGGCAAGACACAAACACTCTACATGCTCTCACTTCTTGAGTCTGGACTGCTTCCCATTGAGGGCTTGGGCATGCAAAGGGTTGTGGAGTACATGCTTAAGACACAATGTAGCCCTTTGTATCGACTTCCTAGATTCACATATGAAGCAAGCCAAAAGGTCCAAAAGACATGCAAGAGTAAGATACTAAGTTTGGGGTGGATTCTTGACATCAAGAAATGGTTTGGAAGATGGGATGCATGTCACTTGGTCAAGGATGCGTCGATTGACTCCCAAGTTAATGAGGCCTTCTTACAATTCCAATGTATCACGGCTTGGGATAAATCAAGAGGTTCTTGTTTCAACCTTTACACCACACATGGTGCCCCAAACTACAAATCTCTATTATTCTCCGAGCAAGGTAACGAAACCCATACCTACATCCTTGAGTCCATCCCCTTGAGTGAAATATGCAACATTCCCTCCATTTGTCTGAGCTCCCATTCTCTACGATGCAAGACTGGATGTTGGGGCACTGGCGAGGAGTCTCATTTACTTTGCACCATATGACCTCATCAAGTGCGAGAGAGTAAGCACCGCACACTACTTGAGAGCTCAGCTTTTGACAACATTAGCTCCTCTTTTCCCCATTTATTCAACCATGATCTCTCCCTACATACCTTCCTTTCCCAACCACAATGTGGAATCTCTATTGCGACACTCATTTCAACCATTTGAGCATCGAGAGTCACTTATGACCTCCACTCACACCATGTGACATGTTCATTTGGTCCCATAGGTCATATTTGACCTTCAAGGACGATAATAGAACTCTCTCTCTCTCTCTCTCTCTCTCTCTCTCTCTCTCTCTCTCTCTACATGATACAATGGGATCTAGCCACAATTAACTCCATTACACACAAACATAATACTAACCATGCAATCATCACTTTCAAGACCAAGGCGGACCGAATCAAACTCCTTGAGCACTTGAGGATTCTTAAAGACACTAAAATTTGGTTTGAAGAAGACCTTACTCCCACCCAACTCAAGCAGAAGAAGGCCAAATTACAAAAGATGCAAGAGGCGCACACGACAAGAAAATGGGCAGTTTATTGTGGAGGCAAAACCATTATCCATGATTTTCAAACTCCCAAACCGGCTCTCCCTTCATCTACCCCTCCTTAGGCATTGTTCATTTTATCTTCTCTTTTGTTCACCCCTCGCTTGAATCTCAGTCCTTAACTGAGATGTATCTGGCAGCCCCTTTGTATTGTTTTGTGTTCTGTCCCATAGCTCATATCTGACCTCTGTGGATGATATTTCAATCTCTCTCTCTCTCTCTCATTCATGGGGAAAAGGAAATAGGGCTTTTCTTTCGCTATATCTATATCTATATTAAAAAGATGGGAGTAAGGCTCTAGGTTGCTGCAAATCCTTATGGACATGACCTCACTCCTCCTTTATTCTCCATCCTTTCCATGTTGGCTACCACCTCGGCTACCTTTTTTGGTCAATTTCACCATCCCTCCCTTGAATGGTGGGTGCGGTGGGCCACTCATTTCCCCTTTCTTTAATTGTATCCTTGGCCTTGGAGGGGCGCTCAAATGTATTTGAATATTGACATTGAATCATCATGTGCAAGGTTGCTTGAGTTGCACCACATCTCGCAAAGGTGTGGGAATAAGGAGATCTTGTGGTTACTTTACCATCTTGCCTAAAACCATCAACCCTTCCATCAAAAATTGTTGTCTAATCTACCATGCATCTCACTAGAATGATGGCATCCCGCCACCCTCCAAGATCAGTAGTGACGATCTCCCATCATCCCCTTTTCAATCCTTCAACTATAAGCTCTCGTTCATGGTAGGATCCTAGCCGCTTACTCCCTTCTCACTGTACCCTAGCTCCTTAAACCCTGATTGACTGATCCGTTTTGCCCCCCCCCCCCCCCCCCCCCCCCCTCTCTCTCTCTCTCTCTCTTTGTCTCTCTCTCCCTCTCCGGCTCCTTAGACTTGCAACCATCACATTTGCCTTTCATTATGACTACTTGGTGCAACAAGAGTTCCCGTGCCGAATAATGCTAAGTGGATGTGAGCTTAATTTATCCTCACTCCTACCTTCTTGCAAACTGCTCAATGTGTCAGGTCTAGGAGAACCAAATAACACGTCCCACTTCTTGATGATTGAGCTTCTCAAAATAGAAGGCTACATCTAGTTCATATATAGCCTCCTCCTTAACCCTGCTATGCAACTACATGTTGAGGTGATGACAATAGGGAGTTGGCTCAGCTAGATTGCATGTTATTAACTACCATGGCTTAGACTCTCATGGACTACAACAAGATATAATTGTAGTTGGGCGATAGGTAGATGGGACCTCTGATCATATGCATGTAGAGAACTACATCAGCCATGATACCAACTAGCTTATAGGTTGATTAGGGTTGAAGGCATAAACTAACGTGTGTAGACATGCACAAAGTCTAGAGGAGGTGGACTAGTAGGCTACATATAACATGCACAACTATATCACCTTGCTTCATGGTTTCTTGTTCACAGAAAGGCACATTGCATGCATATGCAACTGTAATAAGCACTCCAATTATCTTTGTTCTTGAAGTTGAGTCATCAAAATTGAGGGCCAAGGGCAATGAAACAAAGAGTTTCCAATGCCCCATATACATATATATGAGAGAAAGATAACCTGCAAGACAAGTTTTTTTTCTGTTTCCTTGAGGTCTTTCATCTCCCTTTAGATTTCAAGATGTTTTACATCAAATTTTTATTAACAAAAGGTCCCATTTGATTTTCTAGGTTGCATATTTATTAATATGCATACATATACTTCACATAAAGAGATTATTCCCTATGCGGCCCAACCGTTTGTAGCTTGGCAAAGCGTGCAACTGTGTTTGGATACAAGAATACAAAGAGAAGTTTTAATGTTATAAGATCAAATTTAAGAGACCTCAAAGATCTATCCAACGAGTCTTGAGCTAGAGACAAACAATTGAAGGTGCCAATTATAAGGATTTCTAGAGGGGTCAATAGAAGACTCCAATGTATCAAGTCTAGGAGAACCAAATAACACATCCCACTTCTTGCGGATTGAGCTTCTCAAAATAGAAGGCTACATCTAGTCCATATATAGCCTCCTCCTTAACCGGGCTACACAACTACATGTTGATCAGGTGATGACAATAGGGAGATGGCTCAGCTAGATTGCATGTTATTATCTACCATGGCTTAGACTCTCATGGACTACACCATGGTATAATTGTAACCGGACAATAAGTATATGGAACCTTTGATCATATGCATGTAGAGAACTAAATCAAGCAGGTTGTGCCTCTTGGGGTTGTGGAAATAGCCATGATACCAACTAGCTTATAGGTTGATTAGGGTTGATGGACGCATAAACAATGTGTGTAGATATGCACAAAGTCTAGAGGAGGTGGACTAGTAGGCTACATATAACATGCACAGCTATATCACCTTGCTTCATGGTTTCCTATTTACAGAAACGCACATTGCATGCAGATGCAACTGTAATAAGCACTCCATTATCTTTGTTCTTGAAGTTTAAATGAGTTATCAAAATTGAGGGCCAAGGGAAATGAAACAAAGAGTTTCCAATACCCCATATACATATATATATGAGAGAAAGATAACCTGCAAATGGCTTACGACAAATTTTATTTTTGTTTCCCTGAGGTCTTTCATCTCCCTTTAGATTTCAAAATGTTTTGCATCAAATTTTTATTAACACAAGGTCACATTTGATTTTCTAGGTTGCATATTTATTAATATGCATACATACACTTCACATAAAGAGATTATTCCCTATGCGGCCCAATCGTTTGCAGGCTGGCAAAGCTTGCAACTGTGCTTGGATACAAGAAGACAAAGAGAAGTTTTAATGTTATAGGATCAAACTTAAGAGACCTCAAATATCTATCTGATGAGTCTTGAGCTAGAGGCAAACAATTGAAGGTGCCACTTATAAGGATGTCTAGAGGGAGCAGTAGAAGACTCCAGCAAATTCTAGCCAGATGTAATGCACTCTCCCCTCCAAGCAAGGTGACTAGCTAGATTTTGACAATGAAGAACTTATAGGGTGGTGGTCGTGCAAGGCTATCTTATCAGTTCGTTGAGCTGATAAGTAAGCCTCATTCTTGGTCACACACAAGGAAGTGCTTCCTAATAGAAAAACTACCCTTGGTACAGGACATTGTAGACCTCTTGGATATGGGATTCCATCACAAGGTAGTCAACAAGATCTTTTATAATGGCTCAAGGTTAGATGTGGGATGGGCGTCTAACCTCACTATCCTATCTTATTGCAGTATTAGCAAGAACCATGATTAAATTGTCAATCCATGGGATGAAGCTGACTCGACTAGTGCATAGAGGCACTTCTAGGACAAGTTTAAAAGACCTAAGCACACATGCTTATGGTCTCAACCCCCACTTTAGGTCAAATGCCAAAATTGTGATTATTAACAACATTGGATTTTTGACCTAGTCGTTTTCGACCCAGAATGCACCTAAATGCTTAGCAATGATGTCCCAATACCCCGCCTATGCTTAATTTTTGGTTTTGAAGTGTAAACTCCTACTTATGATGAAATTAGGCCGCGGGTCGGCGACGCTAAAAGCTACGAAATATTGTGATGTGTTTATGTCAATGCGTAGAGCTCTTACCTGCGGTTGCAATGCAACAAACGCGGCTGCAATGTGACAATCGGGGAGGGAGTAGGAAGCATGAGAAGGAGAGAAGTGAGCACCGTTAGCTCATGCTGTGTATTTCACTATCCAAAACTTAATAATAACTCACAAAAATTGGCTTTTATAATTTAGCCAAGGTTTTTGGTGGTCAAAACTAATAATCTGGGATTTCTACCAAAGATGGTAATACAGGTTGATACAATCTGGAAGCTTGTAGCCCCGGCTCATCAATTACAAGGTTTATCCAAAAATTAGAAGTTCCAATATTCCCAATTTATCAAAATAATAAGTGTTTTTACAATGAGAACAAAAAATGGTATCCGTGGCATTTGTGTTAGCTTGCTGCTAACATGCCCCCATCCTCGCCTGTGTCATCCCCTTGACACAACTTTATGGGCTGAAGTAGTCTTCAGGTTGACGGTGGGCGAGCCGGTCTTTAAGCGCATTCAGTGCCTTTTGGTATCTGATCTTCCTCTCTCTATTTGACACTTACATGAACTACATAGTGACTCTGTTTTTTAGTTCCACTGCTGAGTAGTCTAAAAACCGTGATGTTAGGTTGCTGATCATCACTCCCAAATATTTTTGTTCGCCAAGTGAAGAAACCTGTGTAAAACGCTTCCTCGAATGCCACCATATTGTGAGAAGGTAGAAACATACACCTGGCGTAGAAGCCATAGAGGACTTCTTCGGAAGGTTGGCCATTGAGATCATAGCACAACCCTTTGTTACCCTTAAGGAATGACATCCAAGGGGTGCCTGCTTACTCTGACTCATTGAACACTTCGATGCAGGTCAGTAGCACTCAATCGGTTTTGTATAGCATAGCACATGACAAATATGGTAGACTTTTAAAGAATGACATGGCACCCTTTATGGTTTTCACCATGTGTTCTTCAGTCGGCTGTCCCTTTGGAGCAGGCAATCTGGGGTAGTTTGTCCAAGTTGGTTGCTTCTTCAGTAGTGCCTTATGTGCTATCTGGTCCTTACTCTTGGTACAAGACATGAGGTAGGATCCTTTTGCAGGGCTACAGGTGCTCTTGTGAACAAAATAAAGTATCTTGGATTCTTGTTCAACTAGCTTAACCTCCAATTCGGGTGGTCTTGATCTGTGCCCTCGACTTTCATGTCGGTGTAAAGCCTTTCTTTCACTTGTAGCAGCTCTTCTTTAATCAGAGGGTAGGGCAAGGATTGCTGGTGCCATTGCGCATTTATTTGATTGAGTGTGAGTTGTGTGACATTGACGAAATGAAGTACTCTCAGCTCCCAATCCATTGCTGCCTTCCATTGCACATCTACCTCTTGTGTAATTTTTTATTTCAATGCATCTTCTTCAGCTTTTGAGAGTTGGACCACGGGCACTGTGTTTGCTTTGGTAATGGGTATTTGAAACTTCTCCTCGCCACTCACCTCTATTGTTGACTGTGTCTCCATCTCAACAAATGAAATTGAGGGGATTTCTATATGAGGTTTCTCGGAAGTGCCTGCCTCTTCTTGCCTTTCCCGGCGTCCCTCTCTCAGTAGAGGTGGTTGACTCTTTTGAGTTCAGCCATCTCCTTCAGCAACTTGTCTTCTCTTTGGACTCGCATCAAGGCCAGGTCTCTGCGCTGAGATTGCTCCAATTTCAGCTCTAGCTTGAGGTCTTTATTTTTCTTTTCTAATGCCTTGTAGACCTCATCTGTTCCTTTGATCGAGGCAATGACTGGAATCTCTCGTATTTTCCACAAGAATATTACCTAATCATTGTTTCGATATTTTGAGTACTATAGGGAAGCATTGGCTACATCTAACTGTACCTATATTTTTTGAGCTAATCGGGTTGAAGTTAAAAGTTCATTTGTAGCTTCCATCAGTTGATCATCCTTTGCTTTGCATGCATCTGACAGTTTTGTGAGAAACTCACCCAGTTCCTCCATGTCTTTCTGTTGCTTATCTCTTGCGAGCTGATGTTGTTCAGCTTCCACTCTCAACTCCTGCACTTGCCTTTGTTTGTAGATCAGTGATGAGATTGAGTGTGTCGTCCAGATCCCCTTGGAGTGTGTCAATCACCATCTCTAACTCTTTGGCCCTTGTGCTACGACCAAGTGCTGCTGAGTGAAGTCGTTCTGTCATCTCTTGCATTAGCTTAGCATATTCATTAACTTGTAGGATGACTTCGTCATTTGACTGCCAGCCTTCATTTTGTGCTAACTATCTTGAAGTTTCTACAGATTCTTGGGTGTCCTTTGGCTGCATCATGATGGCTGGTTGTTGTTGTTTCCCTTGTGGATGCTAATCTTTTTCCGTTGAGGTAGAGGGTGGTGCCTCGGCCTCCTCTTGCTGTGTTGAGGTAGAGGGTGTTTCCTCGGCCTCTTGTTCTCTTGTGTGCTCAAACTTTGCAGTGTCCTCTTCTAGTTAGGACTGGCTGCCTTTTCTATCTCTGGCTCTTTCTTTATTTGCTGCTCTTGAGTAGATACAACTGCTTGTTGTGCTGATTCCGCTGCTTCTTGCTGTTCAGGTTCTTATGTAGATTCAGCTGCTTTCTCCTGTTCAGGTTTTGCTTCTTTTGTTGGCTCAGTTGTTGTGGTTCTAACTGTTGGTGATGGTGGTGGGCTCGGCATTGGGTGATCTTGGTGTTCAGAGACAGAATAAGAGGTGCAGGGAGACACATCACCTTGAGCATGTTTTTCTTCTCCTTGTGCAGTGGCTTCCTCTACTTGCTTTTGCTATTCTACCACCTCTTTAGCTTTACTTGTTGCTTCTTGTGCTTCTTTTAGCTTTAAAGATTTTGCTTCTTGATACATCCGTTCCAGGGATTCCGTGGGGTCTTCAGCCTGCTTCCTAGTGTGATGCTTGGTTCTTGGTCCCTTAAGCCCAATAGGCACCCACTTTCTGGGTCCTTTCCTTGTGCTTATGCTTTTCTTGTAAGAGTGTTTTTCTTGTTCAAACCGGGCTTGCTTTTTGTACGGGTTCCTCCTAGTGTGCCGCCATGGCTTTTCTCTTCATTTCCTCCCGTCGTGCTCTTTTTTCTTCATTATCTGAGCTATCACTACTGTGCCGTTCTGGGGAGCTCTCGGCCGACTCTTCATCAGACTTGTAGGATCTCTTGGCAGATTGTTAGCCTTGCATATTGTTTTAGTAAAGTGTTATTGAACCTTAGTAGTTTACTTTTTAGTTTGTAATTAGGGAAGAGCTTTGTGCCTCTTCATTCTTCCTAGTAGTTAGCCTCGCACCTGATGGTAGTGCATTGTATGAGAGAAGGATGATGAAAGCAAGGCTATGGCTATGAAGATTCTATGCTTCTCTGTGTATTCTGCCTTCAATTTCCATTCAGTACCCTAATTCTTTTTTGAGCCTTTTTAAGTATTGAAACTGTTCTGATTCTATGAGGTGATGATGTAATGTTTTAATGGTTGATTTAGTCGTAATTTCCACTCCCTGTATGCCTCAATAACACTTGGCGATCCTACTGATTGTGGAGAAAACTTTGATCAAAGCCTTAATGGGCGATGTGTTCTAGTTGGGGCATATGGGGTTGTGAACCTTAAGATTTCCTGCAAGCATTCTCTAATTGGAAGTCAGAGGAGGAGGAAAAGGAAGATTACAACCTGATTTTCCTTCAGGAGTATTTTCCCAAATTGCCTGGTGATTTAAAGCTTCAGGTTGTTTCCAAGGTTTGTCAGTTTTACAAAGCACAGTTTTTGCTTTTTGGATTAGTGAATAGTCTAATCAGTTTGGTTAACTGCACTAGTAGACGACTCAGAATTTTCCTCAAGATCATAAGTAGAAGGAGACATGTATGAGTGATTCACGGGATGAACCACCAAAAATATCCTATGGCACCAGGTTTCAGAGAAGGAGATATGAATCATGGCTAGAATCTCAACTTCACAGATCAGGGGGTCATGCAGGGGAAGAAATTCCTGAAGTAGGAGCAATTACAGGTTTGCCACCAATTCCTGACGGAAAAGGACCTGGAGAGACCAGCAACACAAGTAGAGACCAACAACAGGAGGAAGGAAAAACATCTTCACCTCGGCCAACAGTGCAGGGAAGCAACCCAACTCCTAAAAGAGTCATCCATCAGTTAGTTGGCATTCAGGAAGTCCAGCAGTTTTTGAGGGCAAGGAGGAAATTGCAGTTTCCTAAACCACCACTTTTACCATTTTTCAACTTCAACCCTTTGGGGGCCCCACAAATTCAACAAATACCCATTATGGCACAACCACCACTCAACCCCAAAGTAGGGACAACCAAATTCAGTGGGAAAGACTCCTAGGATGCTGACAGTCATGTGGGACAGTTTGAGACAAGATGGTCTGCTAGTGGCTATGATGTACTTTATAATGATGCTATCAAGAAGGAGCATTTTGCAGCAACATTACAGGGAAAAGCCATGTCTTGGTTCATGCAGTATGGTACTGCTGCATTACCTAATTATGATAACTTAAAGATTAGATTTTTGGCCAGGTTCAGAGTAGAGAAAACCCCTAAAGGTGTTTTAAGGGAAATCAGAAATATAAAGAAAAAGGATCTGTTGGTGGAAGACTATGCCCAACAATTTAGGAACTTGATGAACAGGTTGCAAGCCAATCAAAGAACCTCTTGGGAACAATTAGGTGACTATTTCTATAGAGGTTTGAGGAAAAAATTGAAGAGTGTCATTGCAGGTCATGCTCCTCTTACCCAACCTCAAGATTTTGGGAACATTGTGGATGCAGTCATGAGAGCTGAAAGAAGATATGGCACCAGTGAACAAAAGAAGAGTAAGAAGAAGAAGTCTTAATAGGACTCCGATTCAAAAAATGAGGATTCAGATTCAAATTTAGATGGTGATGAGGAAATAGATTCAAATTCTGATCAGGATACAGTTTCTGAGGATGAGGAAAAGAACACATGGAGTGCCAAGAAGAAGAAGTCCAAGAAGAAAGGATCAAAGTCAAAGAAACACAAAAGCAAAGGCAAAGCCAAGAATGGTAAGTTTGAATCTAAGGAATCAAATGATATCAGTAAACAAATTTTGGATAAATTGAAGGAGATGCAGCTACCGTCATTTCCTAGTCCTACCAGATCACCATTTTGTCAGGTATGCCAAAGATCTGGACATGAGTATGATAATTGCTATTATGAACCCAATTTTAGAGGAAGAAGACCAGCACACATTTTAGCAAAGATGGAATCAAGTGCTAATGTGGCTGCATCACAACCCTTCAGGGGTAGATTTCAGAATCCAAATCAACAAAGGCCATTCTAGCAAGGGAGTTGGCAAAATGGGCCAAGGTTTCAGAAAACCAACAATCCAATACAACCATGTAACTATTGTGGTGCAATGGGACACAGGAAAGGACTTGCATGTGAGCTGTGGTGTAAGCATAGGAATGAGAGAGCTATTCCAATTGAGAAAACCAACAATCCAATACAACCATGTAACTATTGTGGTGCAATGGGACACAGGCAAGGACTTGCATGTGAGCTGTGGTGTAAGCATAGGAATAAGAGAGCTATTCCAATTGTGAATTTCAATTCCCCAAATGCAGGTGCTCGTTCTTCCAATGATGGTAGAATGAAATCACTAGCTCAAGTAAATGCAACATTTTTGGAAGAGATTGACACTTTAGATGAAAAATAGGGCAGTCAACCATCAAAACCTGACAATAGACTATTTACTGAGGAAACAGGAGAAAAGTTACCAAAACCATACACTGATTCTGTACACACTTCTCAGTGTGATTGCTCTCACTGTATTCAAATTGAGGAAGTGTTTGACAAACCACAAGAAGTGCAAACTTTAGCCATCACAAGATCCAAGGGAAAGTTACCACCACAGGAAAAGGAGCAAGGAAAATATGTTGAGGACCCTATTGATTGGAAAGCTCAGGATAAGATCAGGAGAGGAGTCTTACAAGAGATCCAATCTAGTCAAAAACCTGACAAAGTAGCAAATTTTTGGCCCACATATCTAGTTCAAAAAATCTAGGAGAAGATTAGCAGTAAGCAATCAGATTCTGCATCATTGCTGCATTCCTTGAAGCCAGATAATTCAGTGCAATCTTCTACCAAGGAGTTATCTGATGACCTTTTTGAAGCCCTTATGGATGGCCCAGTTTCAATCAAAGTGGGATAGCTCTTGAAACTGGTCCCTGACTGTAGTCAGGTGTTCCTCAGGAAACTGATAATGAAGGTAAAGGAAAGAAATTTCCATAGGAAGAAATGAGACATATCCATCTAGCACATATTGATTTTGGAGATGTAGCACCAGTGGATGTAGACTACAAAGTTCCAGTGATCAACATTTCCATTGGGAAGGTGTACTTGTCAGATGTGTTAGTGGATGGAGGTTCAGGAGTTAACATTCTTCCTGAATCAGTGTGTAAGAAACTGAAATTAACCAATTGGGCACCTACACCATTTCAACTGAAAATCGCAGATCAGAGGAGAGTGCAACCTTTGGGGATTCTTAGGAACCAAACCATAACTATTGCAGGATTAATTTTCATTGTGAACTTTGTGATTCTCAGACTCAAAGAAACAACCTGTTCCCACCCAATGATCTTGGAAAGACCATGGTTAAGGGCAGCTAAAGTCAAGCAGCTTTGGGGTGCAGACACCATTGTGATCAAACAGGGCAAGAAGAAGGTTAGGATGCAGATGATACCCAGGTAAACAATCCCACCAGGTTTTAGACCTTTGTATGCAGAGGGCATTGATATGTCGGAAGCAATTGAATAAGATGAGGAAGAAGAGTTTCTTCAAAGGAATGAGACAATTATTCCTATTGTTGAGGTTGATGTTCAAAAAATTGCAGACACAGTTCAGAATCAAGACCAGTCACCTGATCCAAAACTTACAAACAATAGAAATGTTGCAAGTATTTCAGCTTCCACCAAAAAGTCACAAGAGGAGCAGGAAGCATTAGAAGCAATTAAACATGCAAAGCAGATCTTTGATGAGCAAATGGTAAAGAGATCAAGAGTTAGGGAAGATGATTTGGAAGACATGAATCTGGGAGAGGACAGAGACCCCACGATAGTTAAAGTGTATGAATTGGACCTGAACTTCAAAGAGTCATTGAAAACCTTGTTAAAGGAGTTTAAAGATGTTTTTGCTTGGTCTTACACTGATATGAAGGGAGAAAACCCAATAGTGTGTCAGCATAGGATCAATTTGAAAACTGATGCAGTCCCAGTCAAGCAACAGAGGTATAGGATGAGCCCCAATTATGAAAAATAGGTGAAGGAGGAGATTGATAAACTTCTAGAAGTAGGTTTCATTATCCAGTGGATAAAGTAGCCTGGTTGTTATCCATTGTGGTGGTGCCAAAGAAGAATGGCAAGATCAAAATTTGTGTTGATTACAGGATACTGAATGCTGCCACCATTACCGATCCATTCCCATTACCTTAGTGTGACACAATGCTAGATGCAGTTGCAGGGAAGGAGATGTACAGCTTCTTGGATGGATGTAGTGGATACAATCAGGTCGGTATGGCTTTGGAAGACAGGGATAAAACAACATTGATAACAGAATGGGGAGTCTATGCTTCCACAGTTATGAACTTTGGCCTTAAAAATGCACCACCAACATTTCAGAAATGGGTGATGGAGGTTTTTGCTCCTTACCTGACAACATTTATAAAGGTTTTTCTGGATGATTTTAGTGTGTCAGGAAGTAAAATTGAACATTTGCATCATTTGAGATTATGCTTTCAAAAATGCAAGGAGGCCAGGATGTCACTCAACCTTGCAAAGTGTGCATCTGCAGTGAAAAGGGGTATTTTGTTGGGACACATCATCAGTAAAGAGGGCATTGCCATTGATCCCAAGAAATTGAAAGCTACTTTGAAAGCACATGCTCCTAAAATTGTTAAGCAACTGATGAGGTTCATTGGACAGGTTAAATGGCACACCAGGTTTCTCAGATACCTGGCTCATGTGTGTTTACCCTTGACATACTTAACAAAAAACAATGTGGAGTTTGCATGGAAAGAAGATCAGGAAAGGGCTTTTATATTGTTGAAGAAAATGCTAGTAATTGCACCTATCTTGATTCCTCCTAACTAGAAAAAACCATTCCGCTTGTTTGTGGATGCCTCTCATTCAGCTATTGGTGCAGTCTTGATGCAGAAAGCTGAGAAGGGTTGGTTTAAACCAATCTATGATGCAAGCAGGGTGTTATCTTCTGCAGAGAGGAACTATTTAGTAAGTGAAAGGGAATGCCTTGGGATGATTTTTGGACTTTAGAAGTTCAAGCATTATTTGCTAGCTAATCACGTGACAATTCATGTAGATTATCAAGCTTTGGTCTACTTGGTAAATAAACCTGATTTGTCAGGGAGACTTGCTAGATGGGTATTGTTGATGCAAGAGTTTGACTATTCGGTCATTCATAAACCAGGCCAAGAACAGGTTATTGCAGATATCCTGAGCAGATTGGCTACAGGTGAAGTTCCCAATCAAGAAATTGATGAATTACCTGATGCAAACTTGTTTTTAGTTCAGGTCATTCAAGACAAAGATTCATGGTATGCAGATATGTTATACTTTCTTCTTGATGGTGTTTTACCCAGACAGATGGTGGTTACCCAGAGGAAGAAACTTGCATGGCAAAGCAGGTCATTCACAATGATTATGGGAGTTTTGTAAAAAAAGGGAATCGATCAGATACTCAAGAGATGTGTGGAGCAGTTTGAACAACATGCAGAGTTAAATGAAGCCCATTCAAGTGATGCAGGTGGTCACTTTTCTGGAGATATTACTGCAAAGAAAATATTACAAGTAGGTTTGTGGTGGCCATTAGTTTTTAAGGATTCCCATGAGTTTGTGAAGTCCTGTTTAACTTTCCAGAGGGATGATAGGCCTCTCAATGTTGATAGGATGCCTTTACAACCTATTCTACCACTTGAACCTTTTCAGAAGTGGAGATTAGACTTTGTGGACCCTGCGAAGCCAACAAAAAAATTTACAGGTAATAAGTATATTCTTCTGGCAACAGATTACTGTACCAAGTGGGTAGAAGCACAGGCAATGAAGGATAACAAGGCAAAAAGTGTGGCCAAGTTCCTTTACAAAAACATAATGACCAGGTTTGGATGTCCAGTTGAATTAGTTTCAGATCAAGGTAGACATTTCATCAATAAAGTGATCAAGAAGCTTACTGAATATCACCTAATTATCCACAAGAAGTCCATAGTTTACTATCCACAAGCTAATGGTCAGGTAGAGTCTACCAACAAAACTCTAGTGAGGATCCTGAGGAGAATTGTTTCAGAAAACAAGAAGGATTGGGATACCAAACTAGATTCAGCATTGTGGGCATTCGGGACAGCATTTAAAGTTAGCACAGGGATGACACCATTTAAGATGGTGTATGGTAAGCCATTGTTCCTATGGAATTTGTTGTCTAAGTTTGAGGATTGCACTTCAGTATAAATTGTCAGGAGATGAGTCTTCAGTTTGCAGGCATGAACAATTACTAAAATTAGAAGAAAGCAGAATTCAGGCAGCATATATCACTGAAGCAATTCAGAGAAGAAGACAAGCTTGGGTGGAAAGGAACATTAAGTACAAATTCTTTGCAGAAGTGATTGGGTACTTATGTACAACAACAGACTTGGCAAAAGACCTGGTAAGCTCAAGTTAAGGTACTTGGGGCCTTTTCAAATAACAGAAGAGATAGGAGATTCAACATTTTTGCTGGCTGATGAGCAGGGCAGAATTTTCCCAAAGGTAATTAATGGCTTTAGGCTAAAACCCTTTGTGGGTGTGAATCATCTCCTAGAGAGTAAAAATAATCATGGTTTAGCACATGGAACATTTTCCGTAGAGAGTTGTGCAGTGGATGTTGGAATGTCACGTTAGGTGAGTTCCAAATTTACTTTTAAACGTTACCTCGACGTTTATCCTTGTCAGCACACCAAAGCTTTCTCCTATGCGGGTTTTCTGTACCTCTTCTGTTGCATTTTCTTAAGCTTCCTAGCCATGTCGAAGAAGCCACTCACTGTTGACATCTCCTCTGCGATCCCTACTCAAGACTCTGAAGAGCACACTGGTCCAGGCACACGGCGTTCAGCAAGGAAAGCTTTGCACAGAGCTTAGGCTATTGCGGATAAGGATGTTGTGATTGATGAAGAACTCTCAACACCATTGGAAGCATCTCCATTGGCAATGGACACTGGTCCAGTTAACTACACCTTCTTAGAGATGAGACAAGAGCTTGACTTGTCTGTGATGGCACATCAAGAGTGGTTGCAGAAGATTAACCTTCTTCAGTTTGCCAGACTTCCATGGAAACACTAGAAGAACAATGATTCTCTTATGACCTTGCTCAGTCATGTACAGGACACAAAGGGGAATATCTTTGGTAATTACAGGCTAAGCCTTGAACTGATCTCTACTATTTTTTATCTTCACTTGGAGGAAGACAATTCAGTTGGCAGAGCTTCTGAGGCACTAACGAACAAAGAATTTGGTCCGGCTCAAGGTGAGAGAGGATATTATCCCATCAACAAACTTCAGAATCCTTTTAGATTTCAACAACTGAAATGGTTTTTAGAGAAGGTATGTGTTCTTGTAAAGTTGGAGTATATCTCAAAGGAGAATTTTGCACTCTTGCATGCTGCAGAGTGTGGAAGGACAATTGGTTGGGCAAATTTACTTTTTCAAAGGCTTAGCTTAGAAAATTTTCAGAAGAAAAAGAGGAAGGATATGTCTACCAAGATTGAAGCATTCTTGATTGCTTTACAAATCCATGCAATGAGTATGACAACCCTAGGTGCATTATCTCCAAAAGATTCTGTATCTGGCGGTCATCTTGAGGGAAACAAGGACAATGAAGCAGACAGTTCTCAGGAAGATAACAGAAAGAAGAAGGTAGCAGATCCTCAAGATCAAGACAAGAAGTTTATCCCAACAAAACAGGAGGAGGAAGACCTATGGAGAAATTTGGGTGATCAGTTTGAAATTGATCTGGATTCGTCATTGAAACTCCTAAACCTGCATTGAAAGCTGATGCTGCTACAATGTTTTCCCCTAAGTCTTCTTTGAAACTCAAAAGAAAGAAGCTTCGTAGCCCAGTAGCAGAGGTCAAACCAGACTTGCAAGAGGGAGTACAATTTGGTAAATTTGGTGAACAAATTGGAATTTTTGATGTTTATAAAGCTCTTGATCTGGTGAGAAACTTTGCATCCTAGTGCAGCTCAACAAGTCAGTACTGTAGAGGGAAAAATTTCAGTTGCAAACTCAGGTAGTTCAGTTACAAAGTGTTTCAAAGAGGAGTGAAGAAGATAGCAGGTTGATTGAGGAGCAAGAGGGAATAATTCAAGAACTCAAAGATGATTTAGATGATGCTAAAAACTCTGTTGACTTCTATAGATCATAGCTGGAGAGAAAAGAGAAATTGTCAAAACACATTCAGATTTGGAAAGAGCAGTGGATGCCCAGTTTGAATACTCATTTGGAAGTCTTAGCTCAGGACTATTCAAAACTGCAATCAGAGAATAGTGTACTCTTGAGTAGAGTCCAAGCTTGTCAAGAGCTAGAAGCAAAGATCAAGGATATGTTTGAGGAGGACCTAGAATTGAATGGCTGGTACCTCTTACCACATGATGTAGAAATTTTGAAGAATGAAGTCAAAAAGTAGGGTCACCAGCTATGGTTAGAATTGAGAAGAAAAATGTTTTCCCTGGTGAATATTCTCTATCAAAGTTATGCAAAGGAGGAGCAGAATGAAGATTATGTTCTTTTGGAAAAACAATTTGATGACTTGAAGAAAGATTTTGAGCAGATGAAGATGCAGCAAAGTTTAGAATTTACTCAGGGATGTAAAATTGAACAAGGCAGTAGTGAAAAGATGGTCACAGGTTAGGCAGTTGATTTTGAATCCAATACTGATTTTCATATCTTGATTAGTGCTATGGAAATTCATGAGGCAATGGATGTAGGAGATCTTGTACCCGTAAGTGAAAATGACTCATTTCAGAATTTGCAATCTGAACAAACTGAGACAGGTGCAGTGAAAGAAATTGTGGAGGAGATCATGAACACCAAGGAATTCAATGAGGAACCTTAAGGTTTCCAGAAAGAGGAGGCAATGCTTGATGATGATAAAAAAGTGGAAAAGGCATTGAAGATACAACAATTGTTGCAGATTTCAATTAGGAGACAGTAAACCTGGAGGAGCCCAGTGGGGAGTTGCCAGGGGAAACTGATGTCTAAATGTTCAATAGTGTTTTTCAACACTAAGTGGGAAAGGGTAGTGTTTCATTGGGTATAGTAATACATTTGTGTACCTTGGATTTGGTTCCAGGCATTGCACTTTGTTTTAGTTTATCTTGTGAGCACTAGATTTTGATTAACAAGGGATTTATGGGAAACAAGTCAAAAGTTTTTTTGGTTTTCAAAAACTTTTTGCCACCCAGCTGTGCCAGGTGTTAGCCTTGCATATTCTTTTAGTAAAGTGTTATTGAACCTTAACTTTTTAGTTTATAATTAGGGAAGAGCTTTGTGCCTCTTCATTCTTACTAGTAGTTAGTCTCTCACCTGATGGTAGTGCATTGTATGAGAGAAGGATGATGAATGCAAGGTTATGGCTATGAAGATTCTATGCTTCTCTGTGTATTCTACCTTCAGTTTCCATTCAGTACCTTGATTTTGTTCTGCTCCTATTCAAGTAGTGAAACTGTTCTGATTCTGCGAGGTGATGATGTAAAGCTTTAATGGTTGATTTAGTCTTAATTCCCACTCCCTGTATGCCTCAATAACACAAATCTTGTAGCTCGAGGAGAAGGTTGAGATGACACTATCCAAGTGTTCTAATATGGGGCAAGTGGCAGGTTGTCAGCCATGCAGATGGCATGGTATACAATCCTTGTCAAAACCTCTGGTGTACCCAGGTACATGATTTTTCCTTCTTTATTTGTCCCTTTTAATGTGGACAAGACATATTATGCGTGATCAATTGGCTGTCTAGTTGTTGACTTGAGGACTTGCGTAAAGGTGGTGGCAACCACATGATTGGACGTTGTATACCTTGGCAGCCTCTTAGCAAGGAAATGGAAGTGTTGGTGGTATAACCTTGCGGGCTCTTCCACCTGTTTGTGAATGAGGTCTACAAATGTGGCTGCGGTGGCTTCTTTGGTGAAAGTTCCAGCCATCTTTTTGTCTCTTGCCCTCATTGTCATTCCTTCTGTTGGTAGTCTGAGTGCTTCTGCCACTATCTCCTTGGTAATCACAACTTCAACATTATTCCCTTGAGGGTCAAAGATCTGAGTGGTGCCATCTTCTTTGATTGTGGACAAAAGCTCGTAAGCTTTTTGGAAGTCCACTCCGCAAATCTCTCGTTCATAGAAATCTCTGAGCCCTAGCCTTCGGTTGGTTTCTTTGGTCTCGGGCTCTGTAGTGACATCATATACTTATTCTGGTAGAAGCTGTAGCTCTACCTAATGTCCCTCTTATCTCTTGAATCTTCCAGTGCATACTGTGGTGTTGTGCTCTTCAAGATGTTCCTTTGAGAGATAGGTCGCTTTTGCATTCTTGACTGAATCGGGGTCTAGTTGATATGCTGGTAGCTCTTGCAACTTTTCTTTTTGGTTGAGCTTCTTGTTGGCCCTCTCTGCTGCTTGCATGGCTCCTGTTCAATGAATCAAGTATCAAAGTTAGCAGATTTGACACATTTTTTTCTGAAGTGTCCTTCAATATGAAATGTTGACAATTTTGGTCCAATTTGCTTCAAATCAAGTTTTGAACAAGCAAAGATGCATAAAAACATGTAAGGAACAAAATCGTAAAGTCAAAACAAAAAATTGCAACAAAAGTAACCAATCGTGATTATTTACAGCTGAGTTTTTTTCAACTTTTTGTAAATTTGGCATTGCAGGCTTGAAGTATATACCAAATACATACTCTGAGTGAAATATGGGCTCATTTGGATGCATAGGGTGAAAATGGTACCAGATTTTGGCTTTAGGTCTCTTAAACAGTAGATATGCAAAAAATTTGGGATTCTAAGCTCCAAATTGGTTCAAACTTGGCTAGTGGGCTTAACACATCGTGTACTTTGGATGTATGACGGAAAAATAGCGAAATTCCCCCATTTTGGCATGAAAGTGAATAATCGCGATTATCACCTTTTCTACCAAAATCAACATTTTTTTTGTACAACTTGGTTCTAAGCATTGTATACACTTTGTATATGGGATATGAGGTGATTTGGATCAAGAAATGTGGTCCATAACTCAGAAATTGGCTTGCACAGACTTCCTTGCGTTTTTTTGGCAATTTTCCAAGTTATATGTGATCATTTTGGCTCATACTTGATTTTTGGCATATAATAGGTGTGTACAAATGATAGGTGAGGTGATGATACAATTTCCAAGAAAAAATAGTGCAAAAGTAAATAATCGTGATTATTTACAGGAGTCACATTTTTCTTGCAAAACTTAAAAATTTTGACCTAAACACATTCTATACACCTAAAACAAGTCCTAAATTGAATTTGGTAAAGTTTGGTCTTGCCGGCATCACTTTGTGCTTTGTCGACTCTGAAATCTCTGATTTCTGTGATTACACTATCTGTTGAGTTGGTTTGTCACTTGTGAGGCTTTGGACTTGTCCGCAACGTAGTCGTGAAGCAACTCATCCACTTTTGGCTCATTTGAAGTCAATTTGACCTCGTATGTCGAATATGATGCTTTGTAGCCTTCGAGCCATTGTTTGCTTTTCGAGGGCTTTGCTTGATTGATTTCACAAAACCAAGCATATACATTGTATATAAACCTCGTAGGCCAGTTGTGTATGGAGTCAGAACCAAATTCTGGCATCTACCAAAAACCTAGCTTTTCTATTGGGGACCCCCTCGACCCCTGTTTGAATGGTCGACTGATGATATAGAAAGGTGCTATTATGTTAGGGCATGCTACAGTTCAAATCCTATCTGATTTGGTTGAGTTGACAGGCCGCTATGGTCAGTTTTTGGTCGTAGGTCTTCATGCACTGCTCGGATTCTAGGGTTTCTTCTATGGGTTTAGACTAGCTTTCGGCCGTACAAAATGAATCATTGATGAGTAAAGAACTTATCCCTCATGTCTCATGTGAGACGGCGCTGAAAACAGGCAATTGTAGACTCCGGAAAGTACGCGCGAAAGAGGTCGAAAAGCTCTCTCTGCAAAGGTAACAAGTGGAAATGAGATTGTTTTAGCCTACCTGGGATATCTATACCTGGACTCCCCGAACCATTTTTCTCGAGATTCCCTCGTAAGTCCTACTAGGTCGTGAAATCTATGTTAGACTCAAAAATTTTCCCGATTGGATTCCTGTAGCTCATTCTGCAAGATTTTGCCAAAAGTAGGCCTGGCCGCCTAATTTAGGCTTCCCGCTTCCATCTTCCAATTCCATTGAAAATTTTTGTGCTTGTCTGCCTTGTCTTTCTGATCACCAACATGTCTTTCGTTTTTCCATCTAAGCTCCTTTGCTATTTATTGTTAATTTTTGACATGTTTACTGAGAAAAATCAAAGAAAATAACAAAATGCACTAAAAAGCAAAGTGAAAATCCAATAATTGAGAAAATCCATTGAAAAACATAGTTTAAGTGTTTTTTATTGGATTTCTCCATTTTTAAGTCTCAGTATCAAGAAAAATGATGAAAAATAATAAAAAAGGACTATTTTTTGAAGATTTTTTGATAGTATATACGCTATTTACACTCATTGAGAAGATATTATCAGTGAATTTTCCCTCGATGATGAATTATAAGGGCATTATTAGGTAGTTGTATAAAAAATCACACGTTAATATCGAACTTTTTCCTCCCTCTTCATTAAACATTGCCCTTACTTACTTAGTGCCCTTCCACCCCTCCTAGATGGCATACTCCGAGACGATTGTGAGTTGATAAATCATGTCTTATGCATAGCCATGGTTGGCTCTACCATGCTTTGAAGATCAATGTAGTTCAAACCAATTATGATGTGCAAGAGCTGGGTCTTGAGTAATTAACTCAAGGATTTCTAATGTCGAGGCTTTCTGATGTTGTTTTCCAAAGAGCAAATCCTGTAGCTTGTGTGCTCTCTGTTTGATTGTACCATCAGGATGCTTCAGCACGCTGATTGCCTGAGCTGTTAGTAGCACTTTGGAGTGTTGTCGAGCTTTTTCTCGCCATTGGTAGGTTGGTGTGCTTGGTGTGGAATGGCATGGTGGAGTCTTTTGAGACTTAACTCTCCATTGCTTGATTGGTTTTATGGTTTGTGGAGAAGATAAGTGCTCCTTTTTTTGCCAAACCCATTTCAAGCTAGGTTCCTTACTCGGAGAAGCTGGTTTCTGTGTTTTGACCCTTGGAACCTTCTTCGGTTTTGTCGATGATCTTTTGAGCACCCAGATTTGAATCGGCTTGTCCTTAAGCTGTGCTTTTGGTACCCAAATTTTCCTGACTCCTTGCATGCTACTTGTAGCATTTGCTTGTCGAGAGGATGAACAAGATCGATTGCTTCGTGGTTTGCTCTGCTGATTATTCCCTTTCCATTCCTCCTTGCTTGGTGCAATTGGAACAATGAGTTGCCCACCTTTAGGTAATAGCTTGAGCTGATTTGTATCCCAATTTGGTATTGCCTTGTATGTCCGCATCCAAGGAATTCCAAGAATCGTCGTCTCATTCATTTGTTCATCTAGTAAGCGTACAAACTAATGAGACAAGAACATCCATGTACTATCACGTTCAAGTTGACTACTCCCAATGTTGGTGTTGGGTTCTTGTTGCATCCTTTTATTGTCGCTATTCCGACTGTCAATGTTTGAGTTGTTTCTTTCTTGTACATGGAATAGCCGACTGCATTTACTCTAGCTCCTGTGTCAATCGAAGCATTTGTGCTATGATTGTTGAGGTGTACTTTGATGCGCAAGTCCATTCCGTCTAACCATTCATCATCTGTTGGCACTGAATCTTTAGGAAATTCCTATTGTTGGTCATCTATTTCCAGAGTGTTGATGGGAATTGGTGTCTGTTGATTCTTGAGAGCACCTTTCCATTTGAGTACCCGAAGCCGGGCTTCCTCTTGGGCTTCATCAATAATCTGCTGTCGTTTAATCCTCCTATGCTTGGCTGCATGCATTCTTTTTAGCAATTCATTGGTTAGTGGCAAATTGTATTTCTTTAAACGACATCCACTAATCCAATTAGCCATTGGTTCACCATCTAGGGTGGACAACTTTACTTCTCCACTTGGAGATACATCTTTAATGATAAGCGATCTGTACCCCTTTTTCTTAAACTTGGGAATGTGTTGCTTAAGGGAATAGACTAAAACTAAGTCCCCTTTCTTGAAGATTTTTGTTATTAGATGGGAATCAAAAAACTGTTTTAGTTTCCGCTTTTGTGCATAGATGTGAGTTACGGCAGCTAGCCTTTGCTCATCTAGCTTTTCTAAATCTTCAAGTCTTTCTGACAATTCATGTCCAGTTTACTCAAGATTTTCATCTACCCTTAATGTCAGCAATAGAAATTCTATTGGCAGTATGGCATCAAGACCATAAACAAGGTTAAAGGGTGTAGCATTTAAGGCTATTTTGAATGAAACTCAATAAGCCCATAGAGCTGCATGGAGATTCATTTCCCAGTCTGTCCTTCCTGAACTAACCACTTTAGTCAATACCAAGCTAAGAATGTTGTTCGTATGCTCAGCTTGTCCGTTTGCTTGTGGGTGATAGGGAGCTCATTTATTATGGATGACCATTAACTCATAAATACTTGATTACGTCATTGAGAAAATGAGTTCCCCGATCACTGACAATTTCTATTGGTAGTCTATATCTTGTGAATACATACTCATATAAGAATGCGGCAGTGGTTTTGGCATCATTCTTTTGAGTTGCTTCAGCCTCGGCCCACTTGGTCAAATAGTCCGTAGCTACAATGATATATTGAGCTTGGGTTCTATAAGCAGGTGGCTGTATTGGCCCAACAAAATCTATACCCCACTTTGCGAAAGCTCTAGCCCCCATCATTGGTCTCAAGGGCATGCTATCTACACGTGTTGGCATTTTTGCTCGTTGACAAACATCACACCTTCGAACATATTCTTTGGCATCTGCAAAAAGTGTTGGCCACCATATGCCTGCCATCAAGATTGCTCTTGTGGTGGTTTCACTAGAAAAGTGACCTCCAGCTAATCCAGCATGTGCTTGTTCTATAATCGAAATATATTCGTCTTCATTTGCACAAAGGTGCAAATGTTGATATTTACCTCTCCGATACAATTGGATTCCAATAAGAGCATAGTCTCTTGCTTCAGTTTCAATTGCTCATTGATGATGTTTAGTCATATCCTCAGGAAATGTTCGGCTTGATAAGTAAGTAATCAAATATTTACTCCACTTAGGAACAGGCAAAATTTGAAACAATGTTACATGAGGTATGGGTGTTTGTTTTTGACATTTAGGACAATCCTTTACAAAATATCAAACATCACTCCTCATAGTTGGCCAAAATACTCCAAATCTCAAGATTCTTTGCATAGTTTGATCTTCCGCAAAGTGAAGTCCTACTATGGTAATATGTGCTTGACTTAGGTACTGGTTTTTCTCTGCAAGATTAATGCATAAGAGCAATATTCCATCTCGATTTCTTTTGTATAGACTACCAGCTAGTAATTGATTCATATCCGATTGCTCAATTAATCCAATTGTAATAGGAAGTGGTATTTGTGAATCAACTTGAGCTATTGTCATCAATGACACCATGTTTTCCGACCATCAAGGTATCATTTCTAAGGAGAACAAATAGGCATCTGGTAGATCATCGTCTACCCCTTTAGGTGATTCTCCTAAAACAATCCTTGACAAATGATCTGCTCTTTGATGTGTAGTACCCTTTTCTACAACCACAATGAAATCAAATTCCATAAGAATGATGAACCATCTCACTATTCTTCCTGGGCTACATGGCTTGTTGACCAAATACAAAGCTTGGTGGTCTACAAAGAACACAAACTTGTTGGCTAATAGGTAATGTCTATACTTTTTTACAGCATAGATCATCCCTAGTCCTTCCCTTTCTGTAGTAGTGTAATTCTTTTTTGCCATATTCAACTATCGGCTAGCATAATAAATAGGAATATCAATTTTCCCGTTTCCTGGTTGAGATAGTATACAACCGATAGAAAAATTGGAAGCATCTACATGTATGTGGAATATCTTATTCGAATCTGATGCTTTCAATATTGGAGCTGAGGTGAGAGCTTGCTTAAGCTTCATGAAGGATTCTTCACATGCCTTGGTCCATTCAAAGTATGTAATCAAGCTATACATGGGTTTTGCAATTATAGCGTACATATAAATGAACCGTCTGTAATATCCACAATGCCCCATGAAGGATTGAACCCCCTTTACTGTTTTTGGTTTAGGCAAATCAGCAATAACATGAATTTTATCCAAGTTAGTAGCTATGACATTTTTAGACACTATATGTCCAAGAATATTTCCTTGTCTACACACGAATGTGCACTTTTCAGGATTTAGGCAGATCCTATAAAGTCTACATTTTTCGAATACCTTTTCGAGGTGTTCAAAATGATCAGCTCGAATTGATGAATGTATGCATAGATCATCTATATACACTTGCAAGGATTTCCTTAGATATTCTTTAAAAGCATCATGGCTCATCAATCTTTGAAAGGTGGTAGGAGCATTAGTTAACCCCAAAAGGCATAACCCAATAGGCAAAAATACTCCATTCCGTTCCAAAAGCAGTTTTATGCTGACCTTTTCGGTCAACCACAAGTTGATTGTATCCCAAAAAGCCATCTAAAAAGCTGTAAGCTTCTTTTTCTGCAAATCGTTCTAACACATGTTCAATAATTGGAAGAGGAAAGTTGTCTCTAATGGTAGCCACATTCACTTTCTAAAGGTCGACACACACTCGTAATTTTCCATTCTTCTTGGGTACTACCACAATTGGAGATACCCAATCTGTGTGTTCAATTTCGTAAATGAATTCGAATTCCTTTAGCTTCTCAATCTCTCCTTTGATTTTCCTGGCAAATGTTGTGTTATATGTGTATGGCCTTTGTCTACTTGGTTTCGCATCATCTCTCATGGGTATGGTATGTTGACAAATTTATGGATCAACATCCTTGAGATCTTTGTAAGACCAAGAAAATATATCACGATATTCTTTTAGTAAGCTTAATAAAATATCTTCTTCATCTTCTATTAGGTCATATGCAATGTAGGCAGGCCTAGGTTCTTCCTCTGGTTCAGCCAAGTCTATCTTTTTCGCGTCTCGCCGCCCTTCGTAGGACTCACCCTGTTTTTGTAATTCCCTAACAGGTTGTTCGACTATGATTTTTAGATCTTGGAGAGTATACTTTTTGTAATGGGATGGAACACTCATAACATCCTTACCATCCTCTTCTGTGGTTTCCATTTCGGTCTATATATCTCCTTCATAGCTTTTTTCAACTCTTGATATTTCTTTTTCCGTCCAAGTCGTGTCATTGTTGGCTCCTTGTCCTGTTTGTTTGGCTTTGCTTGAGTATCCTTCCTTTTCTCGATGTTTTTGACATTTTTGGATTTTTGTTTGAAGGATATCTGCCAGTGATTTTGTCCTTGATACAATCATGTGCATCTATCTGCATTGAGAATTGTGTTCTACTGGAGACTGATGGCATAGGTCTTGTTTTTATGTTTCTGGTGTCTCTTTTTTGTCTATACCATTTTTGTCTTCTCAATTTCTGGTTAGGAAAGTCAAAAAACTTTTCCTCCCCTCCTTTCAAGAGTATCTTAGCTCTCACATGTTCTTTTTTTGACCCCGAATCCTTTGAGGTAGTTGAGCGTTCATCTAGCTCATCTGTTGATTCCTAGTGGAGGTCTAAAAAGACTTGTTGAGCTTTCATCAAGTCCTTAGGTTCCTCACTTCCATCTTCAATGTTTAGGGTTGAAATCATTTGGATGGGAATTATGTCGTAGCCATTCTCATTGCAAAATTGAGTAGACATAGACATATTCACACATACATCCATTGTCGCTAAAATTTGAGTCTACTCAAATGGCTCAAACAATTTCTCTAGAAAGGGTTCAGGTACATAGGCTTCGACTATGCAATCCCTTTCTAAAATACATTCTTCTCGTTTTAAACTCCCGTTTTTTGAAGCTCCACACATCCAAATAGGAGTGTCTTTGTTTAACCAAGATGGAAGCTTAGTTTCAACCAAAGAGACTGAATCAAACTCTTGTATGTGAAGTACACGAGCGAGAGCGTGTGTGTGAGTGTGTGTAGCAATGGAGAAGAGAGGAGAAGAGGAGACCTTGTGTTTGCAGGGGCTGAAACTCACTCTCTACATGTGAGCCCCCTTATTCTATTATGTACATAATGAATAAGTATAGTGGGCGGGCACCTGGCCTAACCGGCCACATGGGGATTCACCCCAACAACCTCCCATGTAAAGGCCAATGTGGCTATGAGAGAGAAAAGAAAACCGTACAAAACCTGTACAAGTCCATCACAAGTGTGACCTTAGCCAACATCCACTGGCTCACTAAATTTGTGTGCATCCAGCTCTAATTGTAGAGGAAGTATAGAGCAATCGACACAATACTCCTCACCAAAGCCGCACACATCTTGGAGGTATCTCACCATACGTTGCAAAGTACCCCTATGCTCAAGGCCAACGTCAGTCACTGCACGACTAACTGCTCCCACTGCAAATGCACCTACTACAAATGAAATCTCGGGTCTCGAGATGAGTATCTTGTACATGAGACTCTCGAATGCTGATGCAATCCTAGCAATATCTGCCAATCTGACCATCTCAGTCAAATCTGGCTTAGAACTCCACTCATAGAAATCACCCTGACAATCGAACTCCGAACCCTAGAATCCATCCTCGTGTCCATCGCATGTCACATGCACACCAAGAGCATCTGTCTGTCCTGAACCCTGTGTGGTAAGAGCAACGCCTAGCTCTAACTCACATACATCAGCCTCTGGCCTAAGCATATCCATGAATGACTGAATCACGGCTGAATCCTCAGCACTCAAGCCATCCATATCCATCATCGTATCCATGAATGACATGCCCTGCTACACAAATATCTGCACAACTGGCTCAACATGCTCACAAACTGGAGCATCATGCAACCTATCCACAAAGGAGACCCGCCTCATCTCTCTGCACGGCTGTGTACTCACAAAAATTGTGCCGTCTCGCACATGACGTACTTGCATCGCATGAATCATGCCACCAATAGCACCTCTAGCTACGACTAGCTGTCCACGATGCAATTTGAAACTGTGCTCATCCAACACTACCTAGCATCCATTGTCTCGTAAGTGACTCACAGAGATCAAGCTCTGTGTCAAACCTGGCACATGGCGTACATCTCGCAACACATATGATGCACCACTCGGCAATGATAGTCTGACATCTCCTGCACCAACTATGTCATGAACTGAACCATCAGCTAGACACACACGTCCAAGCATACCACTAGCATATGTGCTAAACCACTCACGACTCGGCGTGACGTGAAATCTAGCATTCACATCTAGTATCCAATGCGAAGGTAATGTGTCGTCAAAAACCGACATAAGAAAGTCAAGAGTAAACATGTCGACATCTCCGTCATGCGTAGCCACATACACTACATTTGCTCCCACATCATCCAAAGTGATATCATCCTTCTGTACTGTCTCCTACGCTGTCTCATCCGTCGAAAACAACACCTACGTACATGCCCTGTATGACCACAATGCCAACACACAACATCTCTATGTCTGCAAGATCGTCCTTTGACTGTCGCCATCTCTAGACTCATTTGTGCCAAAATCATTGCACAATCTTTGCCATAACTCTCTAGTTGTACATGCATCCAACCCAATGCGATAGACAGACTCACCAAGGTGTAACATGATCGTCGAACGTGCAAGCTCATCCAAGTCCTCCCACTCATTGTCAGTCATAGACTCTGGCCTAGCATCCATGCCCTGTAGTGGCAACACTTGGCCCAACTGAGTCAATGCATCATGCATACCTGCTTTCCAATGCTCAAAGTTTGAACCATCAAACTTTGTATGGAAAAGCACAAACCTTGACAATGATGTACATGCCAAATCCATGGCGATAACCTGTGACAAGACCAAGCACAAGTCGATCAACTGACAATAGCCAAAGCCTGGCTAACTCATACACCAAGTACTATCAAAATACAACATAAGCTGGCATAAGCTGCTAAGAGAAGTATCAGCAAATATGGCGATCAATGTAATGAAACAAGTGAGAAAACAAGTTAGCTATTCTTCTATAATGATAGTATAGATTTTGCTAGCTATTGTGATTGGTCTATGTGTATCACTTCAAATCGAGCTAATTAAGTCAACCGTTGCAATTTTTAAACTCGACTTTGGAAAAAATAGGATTAATCTGTAACTGGAAACTGAGTGAACATGTATCAATTTGGATCCGATTGAACCCAAAATTGCCCGATGGCTTTGTATTATGTTGGTTAGGTTACTTTTTACACATTTTTCCCTCTATTTTAGCCTGGAATTTCTCCTTTTCCCCTTGCGCTCAGTACGAATTTTGGAAATTGAAAATGGTAGGAAATTAAGCTGACACACATTTTTTTCGAACACTTGAGGGTACCTCTCTCTCTCTCTCTCTCTCTCTCTCTCTCTCTATTGACAAAAGCACACAACAATAACACATCAATATATCTTTAAATTTTCCCTTGTATTTAATTATTACTCAATAAAAATGTACCTGTGTTGGCAATGCTAAATGCAGAGCGCAAAGAGATTGTTAGGCAGCGCAATGAGACTCTCTGGAAGCCGAACGACAGCGACGAGCTGGATGCGAGTTGTGTTGGCAGCTCGACGGTAGCAGGGGAAAGAGACAGGCTGGAAGCTGGGAGCTACCGCAACCAGCACACACCAGCGCGTGCTACATGCAGTAGCAGAGAAGAAACGAGCCCTTGTGCCCTTTGTCCTGCGCCCTCTGTCATACTCTCTCTGTCGCGCGGTGGGGGTTAAAGCTCGCTTCAAGCAATTCTTGCCAAAACTTTTTTGTTTAAAAACTTGGCAAACCTACATATGAGAAGCACTTGAGTTAAATGGACTAAAATTTGAAGCTTTTTACACGAAATTACACTTAATTTTTAGAATTTTGTAGGTATTCTCACCTTCACAAAAAAATTAAGAGGTAAATCTATAAATTTGAAGGTGAGATTACACTAGACATAGTTTTTTTCAAGCTCTGCGAGTCGCCCATGACTATTCTCTGCTGCAATTTTGATTTATATAAAATTCCCAAAAAAACCTCTCAAATATTCAAATTTCTTTAAAGACCTCCAATATTTTGTCACAAATGCCGTAAATACTGCTTGAATCTTCAAAAATTTCCCAAATATCATGGTGATTGTCTATCATAAGAAGAGTGTCTGTCTATCATAAAAAATATCTGAGTTAATTTGAAGTAAAAAACGGCCAACTTGAACATAACGTGGAAAAATGGAATTTTACATGATTGATAGGAGACGTTCTTGAATGCTCGATGGCTGCAATGTCTCCACCATCACACAGAATCAATTAACTTTGGTCTTTTCCAATTTCCCCACTTTGGTTAATGTTTGTACTACCCAGGATTGTAACTCAATTATCCCACATTTCTTGAGCAGTAATCTTATTGCTCCAGATTTCATTAAAATAGTTTTATGTAATGGCTAGGCATATCACTATCTATGGACCACAAGGTGGCCAAAATCTTGTTCTTATGTTTGAAGGTAGCACATATGCCCTGCATGTAGCCTCTATGAGACAACATTTTGAATTAACTACTGCCTTTAATTTGCATCCCTTAACTTTAAGTGGCGACCAAGTAAAAATGGAAGTAATTGAAACTTCTCATGGTGATGAGGTTTTCCTTCTAAATCACGACCAGTGTCAGTTTTTCAAGGTTCACATTGCTTCAAATCAGACAAATGCACATGGTAGTAGAATCAAGTCTGCACCAGCAATAGTCGATTTGGAATCTGATGAGTTTGAGAAGCTTGGTTCTTCTAGCGTGCTTGAAATCATACGTTCAATGCCTTTGCAGAGAAATCTTTATCCTGCACTAAAACAAGCAAAGAATATCATTCAAGTTCAAGAGCTGCCTGTGCATTATGATGGCTATGTTGCGTTTGAGTTTCCACCTTCTGGTGCCGCCAGTGGAATGACAGGGATGGAGAAAAGAAATGATAGTCACATGTGGACAGAATATGTCACATGCAGTAGTGACACTTTTCCAGGCATTGTTCGGTTCAGTCGATGCTCAGGTCACTTGTGCTGTCATAACATTGACTGTCCATATTATCTAAGGACTAGATTATATAATGAGGCTCATTGGCATGGTTGCCTTTCAAAGTCTTCCCCACAAGGCATGCTTACACCTGACTATGGCACCTTGATATGCAGTCATTGCTCTCAAATGCCTGAATGTGTGGCCATCTGTCCTACTGTTATTTATTATTGTATGCCAAGAGATAAGCAAAGTTGGACCCGATGCGTGTTACATTTAGGTGAGCATCACCATCCATGTGGAGAAGGAAGGTCCAGATCAAATGAAGAAAAAGTTGCATCAGTGCTACAAACTTGTGCTTTTGCAGATCCATTTACCACTGCAAAGCAGTTGGAGCGTACGATTGCTCAAGATTTTATAATGGAAAAGCTTGTCATGGAGAATGTTGAGAACACCAAATGTATTGAAGACGGTGAGTTTGCTGAATTTCTTGACACGATCACACCTTTGTCAAACAAGCGAATGATTGAGAGAATCTTGGAATGTGCCAAACAATCAAAAACATAAGCGCAAAAGGTTTAGAAGCTGTGCTTGATTTAAAGAGCAAGAGTAGGTATCCATACATTCATGATGTTCTTTTTCCTGGCCAACTTGGAGATGGACAACAGCCACATGTATTTAAGATGACAACCATTGGTCCGGGAAGTGGGGTTGATCTAGTTAATCGAATGTGCCCCGGTGGAAACTTGGAGCACATGTGGGTGCACTTTGATCATGTGCATCGTGTGCATGGATGGCCAACAATGTCTGCACATGTTTATGATCCGTTTGTTCGTGAACTTCTGACAATTGCAACATGTGAATTTACTGTGGAGAATAATTTTGCACAAATAGAGTTTTGGAGGATTCTCAATAAGGTGGTTGAAGTCCAAGGGTATGATAAGCCCGAGTTTAGAGGTTTCATGGATGATGAAGCAAATGCAAATTGGATAGCAGTCAGAACCGTTTATTTTGGAGGTCCCAATATGGCTATGCCTGCCAAGGAGCGATCATGTGTGTTCCATTGGGAGCAATCCATGATCCTCATACTGTGAAGTGCATTAAGCCTTCCTCCCAAGAAGAACACAAGATTAAATGCCGCAATTGGCGCATTGCATCGTCAGAGAATCAAGCAAAAATCTGCAAGGGAGAACTTTGTCGCTATTGGAGAGTTGGACATTCTATTGATGGAGAGGTTTCATGTCTAGAGACTTGGTTGGCTTGGTGGGATGTCAGAGTTTCACATTGGGGAGGACGATTTGTTATGCAAGATGAGTTTGGTATTTTTATCCCTAACACTAACTTGTCTGAGAGCAAACATGTTAGCATGTGGGCATGCTTTGGTTTTAAAGAAAAATTAGTTTGTATGAAGCTGCAGGGGTAGACATGGCAATGGCAGTGCTACAAAGTGTAAATTATAATGCTTACCTTAAAGGTGCAAAGACATGCAGTGGTCCGGGTATACGAGACCTTGCCCAAAGATTCTTTAATCGATCGTCCACAACTTTGGGTGCTACAAAATTGCTCACTCTTACTCACTATTTGATGAAAGAAATGGGTTTGCAAAGTCTAGAGATGAATAGGTCATATAGAAGGGAGAAGAGTGTGAAGAAAAAGAGGTCAATCTTTGTGGATGGTGGTGTTGTGCTAGAGGAGGATAGCCACATACCTGATTTTGTTACAGTTACTGAACACATTAGTGGAAAAAAGACATGCAAATGTACAAGGGGATACAAAATATTGGCCAAAGGTGAAAGTTGCAAAGACGGTATAGGTGATTAGGAGAACTGAACCCGGACGTAAGATGACATGCTTTGGGATTTTGTAGGATCAAACAGAGAGATGTGAAAGATTCATTAATGAAAGCTCTAATGACATAAGAGAGGGGTTGCAGCACCTTGTTTTTGGGGTCGGAGAAAATATCCCTCATCTGGGTCAAATCCTGGGGGGATAGTAGAGGGCTATGTTTGGTTTTGCAATGATAGTAATTTGCACACATGGAAAACTCATGACATGGTGATGGGACCACCCGGACCTGCACCAAGCGTTTGGAGTGTTGTTGAGGGCACTAATCTTGTGCGATATGAGGCAGAACAACTACAAGCTAATAGATTTGTGCTTCATGGAGCAAGAGGTGTAGTTTTGAATGGGGGGATTCGAGATGCAAATAGAGTTCCGGGTGCCTTTCGCCCAAGATATAGGGATGGCAAGGTTGTCAAGTGGCGATCCAAACTCACAAAGGAATTTCAAACAAGAATTGATTTGGGGACATGCTTGATGGCAGAATTGATTAAAGAAGTTATTATTGTGTGCAATGAAACACATGTTTTAAGAACCTAATTCTTAAATCAAAACAAAAATATAGACGTCCAAACTAAGGTCGTACCTAATGAGAGGCAAAATAAAAGGATTTACTGATGCGTTTATCTCTACCAACCTAAGAGGACCTAAAATTCTACGAATTACTCACTGAAATTGCAACTTAGTACTAACAATTATGTGTACCTTTTGCCTTACAATGGAAATGAAGGGATCATACAAATTCTCATGATTCATGCAAGCTACTTGATTATGCTAAAGGTTGAGCCTTCACAAAACATACACAAGCCTGTCCTCAGTGGGGGCACCAAAATTGAGGCGGTTCGGGGCGGGCAACAAGAAGAGCAACCTCTAGACACCCTTCAAGGCTCCCGTGCTGCTCAATGGGGCTGGGACACAACACAACACAAACCAAAACAACAAACCCACAGCCAAATCCCAACTACACAAGGGGCACCACCTAGTTTAAGAGCGAACTAGGATGCAAAAGAGGAGAATCGTTAGAGCAACCCACAAACAAGCAAGGAATTTACACTAACCCTAACACCAAGGGAACACTCTCACACACTAAAACACGAAAGAGAGAGAGAGAGAGAGAGAGAGAGAGAGAGAGAGAGAGAGAGAGAGAGAGAGAGAGAGAGAGAGAGAGAGAGAGAGAGAGAGAGAGAGATAGTGCTCGGGTTGCTTTGAAACGTATCGGCAATGATCAAGCAAACACAACTATATATTTAAGAAAGAGAGAGAAAGGGGGAGGGGGTGCTTGTTGCATTAATACCTTCTTACAAATTTGTCATGACAAATCAAAGTGAGATTAGTATTTGTTCAACATAGCTTGCGTAAATTTCACCACAACACATCACAAGAAAAGCCACCCCAATCACTGTCGTAAAGCCAGGGGAGTCCTCTCCACCCTGTCGCCCTCTTACAGTATGTGGGATTTATGGCTAGATTGACGACAACACCAGAGACAAGCTATCAAGAACTTAACAAAAAACACCAAGACACTTACGCGTCATTGTTGTCCATTACTTCACGTTGGAAGGGAGACAAAATATCCAAGCTTAGTCCAAATCCACCCTCCTTGATTCAACAAATGTTGGGCTTACACTAGTAGGAGAAATGATAGATTTCCTACTCTCAATTGAATTATCACTCTCTCTCTTACAATGGCATAGAGTTCCCTTGCTAATCCCCTATTACAACACATGCACATGCATAAGACAATGAGCTTCCACTCAAGAGCTCCTTCTAGAGAGGTTGAGCTTGGCTTCTCAAGCTATAGCATAGTGCTCTTGCTTATGGCTCCCCCCTTTTTATGCTAGCTACACCCTCCTTTTATAGCAATTTTGAAGGCTAGGGTTACTCCTCTAACCATGGTTGGGTTAGATTTTCAGCAATTTATCTAATTTCTTTTGCTTGGAATTATCAAGAAGTTGGTGGGGAAAGAGAGAGGAGAGAAATGGAGGTGATAGGACTTTTCATAGTGGGTTAGTGTTAGTAGAGTTAGTATTAATTTACAAATGGAATTGGATATTTACAATGGGAGTATCCATGTAGGATACAAATAAGGAAGAAAAACTCTTAAGAGGTAAGAAAAGGTGGATTTCTTACAAGGTTGATGCCCCAAGTGTCTTGAGTAGGGCCAATTTTGACGCTTGTTGACGGTCCACTAGCTTTGACGGTACATTTTTTCTCCACTCTTGACCTTCCTTGAGAGACAAGGTAATTGAAGCTGAGTAATCAACCACCATGATGCTGTCTTTTAAGAGAAGAGGCTGAATTTTGTGGTTTTTTTGATAGATATGGGTAATTTGGAGGAGGAAAAATGAGACTAGGTGGTCAATTTTGGAATGGAATTGTGTGTGGGAGGTATGAGTTCACCATGGTTTCTCTTATTCTTCAAGGTTGAGGAGAAGGTGAGTAGAGTGCAGAGAGGAGTGGTGAGAGAGGTGGGGATGATGAGTGGAGAAGTGTGTGTGAAAGAGGAAAATGATAAAGTGGAAGAGAGAGTGTGGCTGCATAACATGGGAAAACTGGGGTCCACTAATAAAATCATAGCTCACAGCTTGTAGCTCAAAAAAATATGAAAAAATTTGAGGCAAAAGTTCAGCCCACGAGCTACAACTTTTGTTTGTATCAGCTTTTCAAATTTGGAGAGCAAGTGAACTTTAAAAATTCAGCAAAACAGACCGTTGTTTTCTACTGCACAAGGTCCTTGTGGGGTCCTTCTTTGGATGATTCTTTTGAATACCTCCAAGAGTGAGCCCTCCATAGTGCATGTATGCATGCCACCTACCCTTGACCTTATTTGGTAGGTCTATAATTGAAGATATTGTTGAGATCATGATATAAGTGAATAGTACAACTAAGAAAATCAAATATTGAGGGGTCTAAAAAATATGTACATGTCAAATATAAATAATATAAGTGGAGAAAATATAAAGGGGTCAAAAGAAATCTCTCTCATTATGAGGCTACCATAAAAAGATAAATATTTTTGGTGTTCTAATTTTTTAGAGAAAAAACAAAATAGATGTAGGAAGGGAAAAATCACAATAGTGAAAAAATATACACATAAATAAAACTAGTTTTTTTTGGATTTTTGTTGGGGTGGAGTTACCAAATGAAAATATTTCTATATGGAATAAAGAGTATGAAAAATGGTAAGAAAAATTGTGGTAATGGTGAGGCAATGTACAAAGCATAAATAACACACACTTAGGTAGAAATATTTAAATAAATACCAAAATAATGATGAAAAAATCTTTTATTTAGGCCCTATATACAAAGAAATATTTACATATGCATGGGCCATAATATACTTATATTTTTTATACTTTTTATTTTTTTGGCTCAACTAGCCCAATGCCTAGCTAATTGAGGGTTTTTTATTTCAGTAAGGAGATATGGGAAAAGTCCCCTAACTCACACGCACCTATATACAGTGAAAGGGTGAGGGTAACCACAGTGTTTGAGTGATTTGATAGGGGGGGATAACTCACTATGGAAATCACAGAGAGCCGAAAAACGGCTATCATTAGCCCTCCCCCAGGATGATGGTATATTCATGTACCATCATAAAGAATCTTTTGCAAAGAGAGTACTTCAGAGTCCTTGACAAGATCTTAATTTTTTGGCCCCTTGGAATTTTTGTTTGTGTTACACTCATGCTTCATGGAACAATACTTACATGGGATAGTTGCCTTTTGCTCTGGTAGATCCTTTGGTAGAAGGAGACTCAAGTAAGGCTTCAAGCGATAGCCGTTTACCTTCCTGGAGTGCTCTTTTCCATTCAAGTCCATAAGTTGATAGTAACTTGAATTGAAAGCCTTCTTGACTATGTATGGCCCCTGCCATCTTGTTTCAAACTTGGCATCAAAACGATTATCGAGTCGATTGTCATACCTTAGCACAAGATCTCCTTCATTGATGCCTTTGTCCTTCAGTTTCTTGTCAAGCTTCTCCTTTGTCTGTGTGGCTTTCCTCTTATAGCACTCGTATGCTGCTTCTCTTTTCCACTCAAGCTCAGCTAAGGTAAGAAGTCAATCCATCCATGCTTCTTGATCATCTCGTGCTGATTTGCCATGAAGTCGCATTGTTGGAATGTTTAGTTCATTTGGCTGTAAAGCCTCTTGACCATAGACCAAGTGAAATGTTGTGAACTCCGTGGCTTCCCTATATGTGGTTCGATACGCCCACAAGGCACCATCCAAGAAGTCATCCCACAACTTTGTCTTGTTTTTCACCATCTTTCTAATGATGCCTGCAATGACACCATTAGCCTTCTCCACCAAACCATTTGACTGTGGGTAGTATGGTGTGCTATGACGATCTAGAATGTGAAGCTCTTCACAAACTTCTGTGAGCAAGCCCTTCCTAAACCCTGGACCATTATCAGAAACAATCTCCAAAGGTGTGCCAAATAATCTGCAACAAATGTGATTGTACACAAACTTGCTAACTGTCCTCTCATTCACTCTTGCCACACTTTGAGCTTCCACCCACCTAGTCATATAGTCTACAGCCACTAGAATGTAGAGTTTACCATTCTTTGTCCTAGGCAGAGGACCCATAGCATCAATGCCCCACTTTTCAAAGGGTCCATTTGCAAGCACGATTTGCCTTGGACCATAAATCAATCTTCTATTCCCATTTACCTGACAATTGTGACAACTTTTACACCAATGTTGGACATCCACATGTAGACTTGGCCAAACATACCCCGCAAGCAAAATCTTCTTCACAGTTAATTCTTGGGAAAAATGACCACCACATGCCTCTTCATGCAAACCTTTTAGAATGGCTGGAATCTCCGCGATAGTTGGTACTCTTCTGCACACTTTATCCTTCCCTCTTTGATAGAGGGAGCCTTCTAGGAAGAGATACATGCTTGCCTTCTTCATGAGTCTCCTCTTCTGAGCTTTTGTGAAGTCTGGTGGAAACTCACCCTCCAAAATGTAGCCAATAATGGGAGCTAATGACTCCAATCCCTGGTATCTTGGTTGCTTGACAGCTGCTGCCACCATGATGACCTGCACTTCTCTCTCAACACATGAAACTGCTTGTTGTGCAAGTAAATCGGCATCTTCATTTTGTTTCCTCGGAATATGATATAGTTGCACTTCTTCAAACTGATTAAACATCCTACGAATGGCATGAACGTTTTTCCTTAAGCTTCCATTCTTGCATGCCCAAATGCCTAAAATCTGTTTAACAATGAGAAGTGCATCTCCCTTTACCATGAGACGTATTCTGCTTCATTGTTGCTAGTTGAACCTGGTAGATTGACCTTCTCTTTCATGACCACCTCTCCACTTGGGTTGAGCAACACTAGCCCTCCCCCTGCTTTCCCTGTGGCTCGTCAAAAAGCTCCATCAAAGAACAAGGTAAAAGCATTGGGAATACTATTTGGTGGTGGCAATGGTAGGGTCTTTACTTGAGGCACCTTAATTTCCTTCTCATGTACCCTATAAGTGAGAATCCCTGCCAATTGTGCACGCACACTATCTTCTACCTTGAAAGAGTATTGGAACTCTTGCAACTCCATAATCCACTTTGAGATCCTAGTACTAAGATTCATTTGAGATGACACCCAAGGGAACAAATTCTCTGCGATGAGGATTACAAAAGGTTTTGGGAGCAAGTAGGATCTAAACTTTCTCACTGCAAACATGAGAGAAAGCATCATGAGTTTTGCTTCTGTGTAGTCTCTTTCCAAAGCATTCATGACCCTACTAGCAAAGTAGATGGGTCGCATCCTTGTATTGTGGGGATCTTGTTGTAGCAACACAACACCAATTGTTTCCCTTCCAACACTAGAGCTAACAAAGAATGTGTACTCCCAACAAGGAGGCATGAGTGTTGGTAGCTCTGACAAAATGACTTTAATGTTACAAAAATACTCTTCAAGCTCATCAGACCATGCAAATTCTACTTGTTGTGTCAACTTTTGCAAAGGATGAAGCAACTCCGAGGCTAAGTGAATGAAGCGTGACATATACTTCACCTTCTGAATGAAAGAGATGACCTCCTTAAGACTCTTCGGTGATGGGAGCTCAATAAGAGCCTTTGTCTTTGAAGGATCCACCTCAATGCCTTTATAGGAAACCTTGTGACCGAGCAAGATCACTTCATCCTCACCTATGTGGCACTTGTCGGGGTTGAGTTGACCTCCCATGTCGTAGAGCTTCTTTAAACCTTCTTCTACCCTTTGTAGATGCAATGATTTTGAGCTATAAATACAGAAATCATCAATGAACACCCTAATTGGCTTTCCAAAGAATGCTTGAAACACCATATTCATGAAACGTTGGAATGTTGCAGGAGAATTTTTCAGACCAAATGGCATGACTCTAAAAGCATAACAACCCCAAGGAGTGATAAAGGTTGTTTTCAATTGATCTTCCAATGTGATACCTATTTGAAAGTAGCCTGAGTAGCCATCACACACAGTGTACTTCTCATGACCAGCTACCTCATTTAGTATCTCATCCTGAAATGGGAGGGAAAAGTGATCTCTTTTTGTTGCCTCATTGAGTGGACGGTAATCCACACACACCCTCCACTTTCCGTTTTTCTTAGGAGTGACAACAACGGGAGAGACCCACTCTGAATTCTCCACTGGATAAATGAAACCTGCTGCTAGAAGCTTTCTTACCTCCTTGAGTAAAGCCTGCTCCTTGATGACTCCTAGCCTTCGTAGCTTCTGAGCCTTAGGTGTGGCCTCTGGCTTCAACTCAATTTTGTGTTGAACAGCATCTACTCCACGCACATCGGTGTAATCTTTAGCAAAAAGCCTAGGAAATTTCCTTAGCACACATTTGAACTCCTCTCTTTCATCCTTTGTAAGTGTTGTAGATAGCATACCTTCTAGCATTCTTTCATCTTCCACTTTTTGGTTCTCTTGGGAACCTACCTCCTCCAAACCTTGACAAGAGGTTTCTTGGTTGGTTGGCTTAAACCTTACCCCCATGACTTCGATGGAAGACTCCTCTTCAGTAATGCTGCCGCTACTTTCTTCTTCTGAAGTGCTATCGGTCCAACCTTCTTCCGTCTCACTTTGAGATGATTCTTCATGGAGCTCCTCTTGGCGTTGCTCCTTCATGTCAAAGACAACCTTCTTATGATTGTCATTCCTGCAAATTAATTTCCCACTCTCCCAATCCTGCAAAGCTCGCATTTTCATTAGCCATGGTCTTCCTAGGATAAATGGATAACCACTTTCCTTGGTCGACATAACATAAAAATCCACCGCTTTCTTAATGCCAAAGGCCTCTACAAAGACATTTTTACAAATGCCTACACACCTAGCCTTGCTATTGTTTGCCATCTTGACTTTGATTTCAGGTGTCTCATGGATGTGCATGCCTAGTCTTTGCATGAGTCCCTCTGTCATGATGCAAATTTGTGCACCCCCATCCACTAGACCTTTCCTAACCAATCTTCCTTTGATGTAACAGTCTAGCACCGGTGTAATGTCCTCATTCATTTCAGCTTGTGCAATTTTTACAACATGCACACTCTCTTTTACCTTTCTCCTAGTGCTAACTACCCTTGTTAAATCCCTCCTTACTTGTGGACATAATGCAAGAAATTGAGGCCATGAAATATCAGGACCCTTACCTCTCATGTCTTCCAACAAGTTATAGGGAGCCATACCATGTCCAAGAGGGAAGTCTTGGAGGTTGATACGACGTCGAGTCCTCTTGGTTTCCTTGGTCTCCTTTGCCTTTTTGCCTTGTCCATGGTCACTCTGTGATGTGACTCCTTCTTTCTCTTTACCTTTCCCTCGGCCACGCTTAATGCCATTGGCTTCCATGTCAACCTCATTTGAATTTGTCACCTCTACTACATGCACATTTGGATCTGGCAAAGGTGGAACTCCTTCTACCCCTTGTGGAGGTGGTCTTGGTCCATTTGGCCTTTGTAGAAGCCTTGGTTGTTGACCAGCTCCTTCTCCTGCATTCATCACTGGGTAATTCAAGCTAGGTCTCCCTGGCTCTCCACGGGGCCAAGGACAATTATACATCCCATGTCCAGACTCTCCGCAATTCCAACATTGCAAGACTCTCCTGGTTTGTGGCTCTCTCTCTTCTGACTTCTTTGCTTGTCCCTTTGGACCTACAGCTTGTGCAAGGTGAATTGACAGGCTGCTTAAAGATTCATTTAACTTCTCAATCACTTTAGCCGTTACCTCAGGAAGCTCCCTAGATGTTGATGCTTGTGACTTACCTTTGGGTCTAAGAACTTCTATTGGAACCTCTCCCCTTAAGCACTTGAGTTTCCTATACTTCTCAGCAGCCCTAGTTTCAGCTGCATCAAAGGTAGCAGGTGCACCCACCTCAACTTTTACCTTAAGGTCAGGAAAGAGTCTGGCTATGAACCTCTCCTTCTTTAGAAATTCTGCACCATCACCAGGGTTAGCAACATTTCGTATCCATAGAGCCCAAAGACGTAGGAACTCTTGCTTATACAAGTAGTAGTCATCTAAGTATTTTTGCTTATGAGAAACAATGTCTTGCCATAATTTCTGAGTGTTTTGGGGATCAAAGAAGTATTTCTTGAAACGATTCAAAACTTTCGTGTAATTCTCTTTATCTTCCTCAGGCAAAGAGTCAAACCAAGTGCTAGCATCTTTCCTAAGGACCACCTCAAACATTTCTACACGTTCTTGATCAGTTACTATCCTCTTGATACGGCAAGACATCTTGAAATTCGCTAGAAATAATTCTACATCCTCTCCAGGCTCTCCAAATAAAAGAGAATTGATTTCAAAGTGACTCGTTGTTTTTTCTTTCTTTAAAAGATTTACACAACAATATTTTCTAAATTGCAATCTATTCTACAACAAAATAAAAATATTCACATCAAATGACCTATGATAATCAATAAGGGGTAGAATGACAGGGTTTGGTGACGCGAGAATTTCTCCTACTCTTTGGGCACCAAACATGAATACCATACGTTGTTGAAAATGGATTTTTCTACTAATTGCAATGTTTACTCTAATGTGTGGGTGAAATGAAAGGGAAAAACCTGTATTCCTGGGCCATTATCCATGGTCTATGCATGACCTTATTCTTAAAACAAAACAAAAATATAGACGTCCAAACTAAGGTCGTACCTAATGAGAGGCAAAATAAAAGGATTTACTAATGCGTTTATCTCTACCAACCTAAGAGGACCTAAAATTCTACGAATTACTCACTGAAATTGCAACTTAGTACTAACAATTATGTGTACCTTTTGCCTTGCAATGGAAATGAAGGGATCATACAAATTCTCATGATTCATGGAAGCTACTTGATTATGCTAAAGGTTGAGCCTTCACAAAACATACACAAGCCTGTCCTCAGTGGGGGCACCAAAATTGAGGTGGTTCGGGGCGGGCAACAAGAAGAGCAACCTCTAGACACCCTTCAAGGCTCCCGTGTTGCTCAATGGGGCCGGGGCACAACACAACACAAACCAAAACAACAAACCCACAGCCAAATCCCAACTACACAAGGGGCACCACCTAGTTTAAGAGCGAACTAGGATGCAAAAGAGGAGAATCGTTAGAGCAACCCACAAACAAGCAAGGAATTTACACTAACCCTAACACCAAGGGAACACTCTCACACACTAAAACACGAAAGAGAGAGAGAGAGAGAGAGAGAGAGAGAGAGAGAGAGAGAGAGAGAGAGAGAGAGAGATAGTGCTCAGGCTGCTTTGAAACGTATCGGCAATGATCAAGCAAACACAACTATATATTTAAGAAAGAGAGAGAAAGGGGGAGGGGGTGCTTGTTGCATTAATACCTTCTTACAAATCTGTCATGACAAATCAAAGTGAGATTAGTATTTGTTCAACATAGCTTGCATAAATTTCACCACAACACATCACAAGAAAAGCCACCCCAATCACTGTCGTAAGGCCAGGGGAGTCCTCTCCACCCTGTCGCCCTCTTACAGTATGTGGGATTTATGGCTAGATTGACGACAACACCAGAGACAAGCTATCAAGAACTTAACAAAAAACACCAAGACACTTACGCATCATTGTTGTCCATTACTTCACGTTGGAAGGGAGACAAAATATCCAAGCTTAGTCCAAATCCACCCTCCTTGATTCAACAAATGTTGGGCTTACACTAGTAGGAGAAATGATAGATTTCCTACTCTCAATTGAATTATCACTCTCTCTCTTACAATGGCATAGAATTCCCTTGCTAATCCCCTATTACAACACATGCACATGCATAAGACAATGAGCTTCCACTCAAGAGCTCCTTCTAGAGAGGTTGAGCTTGGCTTCTCAAGCTATAGCATAGTGCTCTTGCTTATGGCTCCCCCCCTTTTTATGCTAGCTACACCCTCCTTTTATAGCAATTTTGAAGGCTAGGGTTACTCCTCTAACCATGGTTGGGTTAGATTTTCAGCAATTTATCTAATTTCTTTTGCTTGGAATTATCAAGAAGTTGGTGGGGAAAGAGAGAGGAGAGAAATGGAGGTGATAGGACTTTTCATAGTGGGTTAGTGTTAGTAGAGTTAGTATTAATTTACAAATGGAATTGGATATTTACAATGGGAGTATCCATGTAGGATACAAATAAGGAAGAAAAACTCTTAAGAGGTAAGAAAAGGTGGATTTCTTACAAGGTTGATGCCCCAAGTGTCTTGAGTAGGGCCAATTCTGACGCTTGTTGACGGTCCACTAGCTTTGACGGTACATTTTTTCTCCACTCTTGACCTTCCTTGAGAGACAAGGTAATTGAAGCTGAGTAATCAACCACCATGATGCTGTCTTTTAAGAGAAGAGGCTGAATTTTGTGGTTTTTTTGATAGATATGGGTAATTTGGAGGAGGAAAAATGAAACTAGGTGGTCAATTTTGGAATGGAATTGTGTGTGGGAGGTATGAGTTCACCATGGTTTCTCTTATTCTTCAAGGTTGAGGAGAAGGTGAGTAGAGTGCAGAGAGGAGTGGTGAGAGAGGTGGGGATGATGAGTGGAGAAGTGTGTGTGAAAGAGGAAAATGATAAAGTGGAAGAGAGAGTGTGGCTGCATAACATGGGAAAACTGGGGTCCACTAATAAAATCATAGCTCACAGCTCGTAGCTCAAAAAAATATGAAAAAATTTGAGGCAAAAGTTCAACCCACGAGCTACAACTTTTGTTTGTATCACCTTTTCAAATTCGGAGAGAAAGTGATGTTTAAAAATTCAGCAAAACCGACCATTTTTTTCCACTGCACAAGGTCCTTGTGGGGTCCTTCTTTGGATGATTCTTTTGAATACCTCCAAGAGTGAGCCCTCCATAGTACATGTATGCATGCCACCTACCCTTGATCTTATTTGGTAGGTCTATAATTGAAGATATTGTTGAGATCATGATATAAGTGAATAGTACAACTAAGAAAATCAAATATTGAGGGGTCTAAAAAATATGTACATGTCAAATATAAATAATATAAGTGGAAAAAATATAAAGGGGTCAAAAGAAATCTCTCTCATTATGAGGCTACCATAAAAAGATAAATATTTTTGGTGTTATTATTTTTAGAAAAAAAACAAAATAGATGTAGGAAGGGAAAAATCACAATAGGGAAAAAATATACACATAAATAAAACTAGTTTTTTTTTGGATTTTTGTTGGGGTGGAGTTACACCAAATGAAAATATTTCTATATGGAATAAAGAGTATGAAAAATGGTAAGAAAAGTTGTGGTAATGGTGAGGCAATGTACAGAGCATAAATAACACACACTTAGGTAGAAATATTTAAATAAATAACAAAATAATGATGAAAAAATCTTTTATTTACGCCCTTTATACAAAGAAATATTTACCTACGCATGGGCCATAATATACTCATATTTTTTATATTTTTTATTTTTTTGGCTCAACTAGCCCAATGCCTAGCTAATTGAGGGTTTTTTATTTCAGTAAGGAGATATGGGAAAAGTCCCCTAACTCACACGCACCTATATACAGTGAAAGGGTGAGGGTAACCACAGTGTTTGAGTGATTTGATAGGGGGGGATAACTCACTATGGCAATCACAGAGAGCCGAAAAATGGCTATCAATATGTGCCATGCAAGCATATATACTATGTGTTTCTTCATGTTCTAGGTTTGGACTTTCATGGCCATGAGTTCATGCACCAAGTGGCTTTGACAAATGTACAGCTCTTTCAAGCTCTCGGTGGAGTACGATCGAACACGCAGCAGTAGATCAAGTTTTGTGCTTTAAAGTTTTTGTATGTCATTGTGGGTTTTTTGTCAATCTATGATGGCCCCTATAGTCGTGCCTTTGGGTGTGAAGGTTTTTCACTTTATTTGTTTTGTGGTCCTATGATGAGCCTTGCTGTGCGAGAGAATATCTAAGGTTTTGAGCAGGTTTTTGAGTATGTACCAATGAATTAGATGTGGGTGTATGTTTCTTTTATTTGCAAAAAAATTAAGATATGACTGGTTCATTTTACTACTCTATGTTCAATATCTAAACTATTGCAATATTGATATGCTCTTTTCTATTGCAATATTGATATGCTCGGTTTCTTGTTCGCTCGGAAGTATTTGCTCGAGGTTAGGGATTCCTCGGGTTGTGGAAAGTGTCCACAAACGCTTGTTTTCTTGTTTTTTAAGGTTTCTTTAGCATTGATATTAAGACTTGTCTCGTCTATCAATCATTCTCAAAATCATACTTTAACCTACAATCCTACATTCCTAAAGGAACTCCACAAGTACGATTACTTTCAAGCTACCTCTACACAGTAAAATATGACAATCTTAGGCTATGCGGTTTCTAAAAGAAAATTTTTAACTCTAGGATATCTTAAAGGAAGTTAAAGGATAACTTCACAAAACGCTTGTGTTTTTTCCTAGTTTAGGTCTCTTTGATCTCGGCAGCGGCGCCAAATGTGGGACGGGCGTCTAACCTCACTATCCTATCTTATGCAGTATTAGCGAGAACCAACGATTACATTGTCAATCCATGGGATGAAGCTGAATCGACTAGTGTACAAGATGGTGTCAATCTCTTTGAAAACAACTAACAACTCGCATCTAACTCAAGATACACTCAAGTGACTGAAATCAGAAAAAGCTAATTGCTCATCAACGAATAATTTACATCCGTTACAGCATCAAATGACATCCAAACGTAAAACAAAACTTCTAGGAAAAGTTTATAAGACCTAAGCACACATGCTTATGGTCTCAAACCCCACTTTAGGTCAAGTGCCAAAATCGCGATTATTAACAGTAGTGGATTTTTGACCTAGTCATTTTCGACCCAGAATGCACTTAAATGCTTAGCAATGATGCCCCAATACCCCGCCTATGCTTAGCTTTTGGTTTTGAAGTGTAAATTCCTACTTATGATGAAATTAATGGCGACACCAAAAGCTACGAAATACTGTGATGTGTTTACGCCAATGCGTAGAGCTCTTATTTTTGGTTGCAATGTAACAAACGCGACTGCAATGTGACAATCGGAGAGGGAGTAGGAAGCGCGAGAAGGAGAGAAGTGAGCGCTGTTAGCTCACGATGTGTATTTCATTATCCAAAACTTAATAATAACTTACAAAAATTGGCTTTTATACCTTAGCCAAGGTTTTGGGTGGTCAAAACTAATAATCTGGGAGTTCTACCAAAGATGGGTAATGACAGGTTGATACAATCTGGAAGCTTGTAGCCCCGGCTCATCTATTACAAGGTTTATTCAAAAATTAGGAGTTACAATATTCCCGATTTATCAAAATAATAAGTGTTTTCACAATGAGAACTCTGAAAAATAGTATTCGTGGCATCTGTGTTACCTTGCTGCTAACATTGGATGAGGTTCTACTTCACAAACTTGTGGATCAACAAGTTCCCTAATTGTAATAGAGTATGCATTTTGAGCAAATGAATCAGCCCATGTTGGACATCCTTGCGATTGAGGGTGTTGTTGGTATTGTCATTTATCTCAAATGGGGATAGCTTGCAGGTATTTGTCATCATTGTGGGCAAGTTTGGTACTTCTCAAATCATTTTCCCACCTTCATAGTAACCAATGCTGACCTCACCCTTTGTACCTAGGAAGTGAACATATGGTTCCCATGGAACATATTTTTGGTAAATCGGTTTCAACGTCAGTTGGGGGTCACAACCCCCACACACCCTCTCCTGTTTAGACACCTATCTCTTATGCTCACCCTCCAGGAGTCAAACCAACAACAAAATCTGTGTCTAAAACTATGCTACATGTAGGAAACCATGCCTCATTAGTGAAACCTTCCAAACAGATTGATAAAGGGAAACAAACATTTGATCGCTAAACTAGCATTGAATTCTAGAAATGCTCATACAACCTATGTATTTCCCACAATATACAATGTATTACATGACATCCCCTCCCCTAAAACACTAGCTACCATTGACTCCGTGGTCAATAACTTCAAGCCACCCAAGATAATTGATCCTTTGGCCATTAATTTAGAAGTTACTATGAATGAAGAAAAGAGGACATTGTATCCAAGAAGTCTAAGGTATCTTGAGAATAGTACAAAAGGTAGCTTGAGAACATACATTGTAGAAGAATGTCTCAGCTAGCATGACTACATAGAGGCCCTTGTTTGTAAAGTTGATTTCTCATTGAGATATCATTTCCCACAAGTGAGACTCCGCATTCCGTCTTCAATTGTAGCAATGAAAGGAAGAAAAAGGGGAGGGCAAGGAGAGGGAGAAAAAGACAGAGAAGAAATGAAAAAGAGAGACAAATACTAGTTAATAGAGAGAAGAAGGAAGAGAGAGAGAGAGGAGAGGAGAGGAGGGAGGGAGGGAGAGAGAGAGAGAGAGAGAGAGAGAGAGAGAGAGAGAGAGGAGAAGAGATGTTGAGGGGATTAGGGTTTTTTCTCCAAGGTCACCTGTAAGTATGGTGAATTGCGGGCTTTGACATCCAGCCAATTCTTGTAGCGTAAAGGCATCATCACCACGTCCTAACACATCAGGTCTCTTCTTGTACTATTGAACTATGGCCTCCCTTCCCCATGCTTTTCAACTTGACCCCTACATTGTGGCGGGTCATGCAGTATTAGGTAAGGGGTCAGAGGATTTCAACCCTCAAGTCATGGCTAACATCCTTAAGGATGCCCTCACTCCTAAATTGGAGATTATGGGTGAGCAAAAAGTTTTATTAAGCTTTTCTATAGTCCAATCGCAGCTCTCATCTTTCGTGAACAAGCTGTGGTTCTTTTTTTGCTGGAAAGTTACATGACCTAGATGTTATAGCTACTGAGATAGATGTTGGATTCAAACGTCCTGTAGTAGAAAAAATCTTCTACTCAAGGTCGCGGATAAATGAGATCCTATTCTTCAAGTCCAAAGACAAAATTTCTTTGCTTACCGCTCCTAATGTAATCTTGTGTGGCCAACTGGTGCATATTTTTCCATGGGAACCAATTAAGCTGATAAAGGAAGAGATGCTTACTAAATGTCCGAATTGGGTTGAATTTGTGGATCTTCCTAAGTTTCTATGGCCATGCATTAGGTAACTAATAGCATCTTTGCGGAAAGTGTTGTTCTCCCCAACCATACATTGTCCGAACAAAAATAAAGCTTGTGTGTTGTGGAAAACCGATCAAAAGTTCCCTGAGACATTGGAGATTGATTTAGAGACAGTTGGAAGGCTCGTCACTTACCTCAAATGAGGGAAACTAGCTGGGGCTTTCTTTTATTGGGAAATTTAGGGAATTTCTCAAAAAACTATGATATGGCAAGTAAGGCGGTTGACCTGATCCCATCATACCCAGAGTAAAACTTTGGTACGTAAAGAGCAGATCTATGGTAAAATCCTAACCAAAGGGGATCAAGGAGCATGTAATGTGGCTCCTTCTAAAGTGATGCCACCTACTCCTTCATATGCAAGGACACTGGGGGCAAGAGTTCCCTCCAATCCAAGATCCCTTTTCAAGCCTACCACAAGGGGTAGTAGTGGGGCTTCATCTTCTCGTGCTCAAAGAAATCTAGATAAAGGGAAAAGGGTTGTAGATACTAATGGGTTTATCCCTTCTAGGAAAACCTTTAAATATAAAGGCTTTTCATCTGGTTGATCATCTCAAAACTTCTACAATTTTTTATGGAGGATATGCGCTCTCTTGAAACTCTTGCAGCTATTGACACTATAGTTGAAAATCATAATTCCAGTAAAAAGGAAAAAATTCAACTGGATGAGAGTACCATTAATGGAATACAACTAGAGGTGCACATGCAAGATAATGATAGTGATGATGAGGATAACCCAGGTAGTTCATAATACACGCCGATGAAGCTCTCCACCTTTAATGTAAGGGGTTTGAACGACCTTATTCGTCTGTATTCTTTTACCAAGTGGTTGTATCTTCTGCCATGGATGTTTCTTTTGTTCAAGAACTTAAAAATCATGATAGACTTGGCAAAGTTTTTCATTATAGGGGAATGTAGTGCTTCTATGGTGGGACACATGCCAGTTACTCTGGTGTTTTGACATGTATTAAAACCTCTTGAAACCCTCAATGGTTGTTGGATCACCTTAGTGGAAGATGCTCAATTTTTTTGTAGACATTGAATGCCTAGTGTATCTAGCCCTTCCCTTCCATATCAACTGCCTAGATACACATTACCAAGATAAGACCAACATCTAAGAGATTGGACACCCATTTTTAAGAGGGGTAGTGAAGAACACCTTATCCCAAAATGATAGATTCTAGATCCCACGAAAGTAGACCATTGAGGAGCCTTCCGGAAACCAGAACCATATATCCCAATCTGTGTCTTTATGCAAAGCATGTTTGAGCAAGGTGCATCTCTTGGCATTAGCATGAACTTTAAGATCTAACAACCCCAATCCTCCTTGACCATAGGGCTTACATATACTCTCCCAAGAAGCAGCAATGTGTGTTCCCGAAATGAATCTAGCTATCGCAAACTTGAAGGGTGCAAGAGCTTTATATGTCCATTGAAATAAGGGAAGGTATTATGGTGTATAGGGGAGCAGAATAGATTGATCAATTCAAACTCCAGGTCAAACTTGTCATAGCTACATTCACACTAATTGGTTATCCCAAGTGTTTGAATACATGACCTTTAAGCAAGTTCTTTCTATCCTAGACCAGCCCATCAAAATCAGGAGTAGATACATCTATCAATGTGGACTTAGCCAAATTAATATTCAAACATGTTGCATTTGCATAGGTCAATAAGAAGGATAGGCATCTTGTAATGTTGACATAGTTAGCCTTCAAAAAAAGGATGTTATCATTAGCAAATCCCTACCCAATAAGTTGTGTAGATCCCACATGCAAGCCCTATAGATTTTTGGCTAGATAAGTGAATTGAGATATGTGAGTAGTGGGTGGGTGACTACTGCAAAGAACATAGGGCTTGGCTATTATCCTTGCCTTACAAATTTATTGACTGGGATAGGCTAAGAGACCCTGCATTGATAAGAAGTCAAGACCATGGTCCCTACCCCAACAGGAAAGTACGTGTTGCAATACGCTTCACCCAACCCATTTTAAACAGAATGCATCGCACAAAACCCCACAACATTGAGTCAAAGGCTTTGGAAAAGCAAATTTGGAATAATATCATATCTTGGCCTAATCTCAAAGCCTATTAAATACATATTTTAATAAGAATGTTGTGATATATGGATTTGCCATCAAAAAATCTAGATTGTCTCTTGTGTACATGCTTTTTGAGGAAGGTGAGAGCCTAAGTGCAGAGCTTCAACAAAAATCTTGTTCATTATCCCCATCATTGTGTTGGGCTACATTCAATCGTTTTATTAGGAAAGAGAACTTTTTAAAGAAACTTGAAGACACCATGTTTGAGACATGGAAATAAACATTGAGATTTCCATGATGCGATGATAATAGATACTACCATTGCCTTGAGTTAAGGCCAAAATTGCAGCAACAATAGCTCCTTTGATTGACCACAAAGTCTTGGAGTTTGGTCTTCCCAATGAAAAGTGAAACGACAACATTTTGCAGAAGAGCCTAGCCAATCATCTTGAAACTAAAGAGTGGAGTCCAAGCTATCACTTGTTAAAGTCCCACATTAAATCCCCCAGCAAGACTTCTTACGTTCAATTGCAATGATTGTAGCCAATCCCATACTTGCATACGGTGCCTCAATTGCAATGATTGTATCCAGTCCCATAGTTGCATATGGTGCCTCATAGCATTAGGTGCATAGGCATTCACAATATGTAAAGGCCCTAAATATGCATCCATAGCTAGACAAGTCCCACATTAAAGCCCCCAGCAAGACTTCCTACATTCAATTGCAATGATTGTAGCTAGTCCCATAGTTGCATACGATGCCTCAATTGCAATGATTTTAGCCAGTTCCATAGTTGCATATGGTGCCTCATAATTAAGTGCATAGGCGTTCACAATATGTAAAGGCCCTAATTGGGTGGATGCATGAATAGGTGGTACACTAGCTACCCATTTTTGGGGGTGGTAGCAAGGGGGTGGGCTGGTTGGTAGCTAGGTGAGTAAACATTGAGAATATTTTATAAGGTTTTATTTGAAAATTGTTCATCAAAAGGCTTGAGCAGCGAGTTGGATTTAAAAACTTTAAAAATTATCTTTTCAGTTTCAACTGTGTGTGTGAAAGTAGTGCGGGGGGGGCACCTTACTCCACAATCATGACACCTCCTGCTCGTCGACGGTTGCAAAGGGGGGGCAACTCAGGTGGCCATGTAGCTCCTACAGCTGAAGCAAAATCAGCCACAATTATGGGGAGGCGGAAGAGGGCCCATCATTCATCTCCCTCGCCCGATCCACCCTCGCACTTCCCTACTGGAAAGAGGAAGAAGAAGGTCTTGACTCCTTCACCAAATCCCTGCACTCCTATAGCAAAGAAACATTAAAAAATGGCAGATGTTGTAAACCCCAACATTGAGATACTACTGCATCTTAGTGTTGCTGGTTTTCTCTGCACAATTTATTATTGTAACTTGTTTCCAAGGTCCATGTAAGCTCTCTTAAGCTTTCTTTGAAGCAAACCTAAGTTAGAGGCTAGATGTTTGTAGATGCATTCAAGCTTGCATTGAAAACCTGTGTAGAGGCATGCATGCATGCATGCATTCAAGCAGATATATTTGTGCACATTGCATTTTTTATTGAACTTCAATTGGCTGGCTGCACATGCATTCATGTCTTGTGCATAGTTGGGACCATACTCGTATGGATTGCAAATCATAGTGCTATGAAGAATCATGAATCAGTGATACTCTCTCAGTGTGGTAGCTACCACCTGCAACACTCATTTAATATAGGGAAAGTGCATCAGAGATCATCAAGATTGTAGCATTTAGCATTCTGCAAAAAACATAACAAGTTGGTAGCATTATGCTAGCCAGCTACCAATCAAAAAGTTCATTTAGCAAAGAAATACCAAGGTGGTAGTTACATGGTAGCTATCTATCTGGGACACAGGTAGTTGTACCGCCTATTCATGCACATGCCCAGCCTGCTTCTGCTCCTGCTCAATGCAACAATTGATGCTTAATGTGAAAACTTCTGTAAAATTGTGATATTATAAATGCTCACCATGCATAAGTTATCTAAGTTTTCAGTAAATTTATGGCCGTGTATGTTTCAAGCTTAAGTGTTGAACCATACTCCAATCATACTTCCATACCTATATGCATTTGCCGTATGGAAACAACTATGATCTTATGTTTTTCCCTGTATTTTACAGGGCAAAGGCCATTGGTGCACTCCATATGTGCCATTTGAAAGGAAGACAGGTTTTTGCATGACAAAGCCTCAAGTACATGAAGTATACGACCTCCCTAACTCTGGAGTGGATGCTCGACTGCTGATTGAGGTAGATTTCACCAACAAAGATTGGCTGAAATGCTTTAAGGAGGTGCCGAAGAGGGGCAGCAAAGAAAAATGTAGAGAAGTGAAGCCAGAGCTCTGGAACAAGTTTTATGTATTGTTCACATCCCTGTATCAAGAACCTCATGGAAATTATGGTATGGAGGTGACTAAAGGATTTGCTAGAGGCTTTCTATATGAGCAATTGAAGGGACAAGTTGACTGGGCCTTGTTTTCAAAAAGTATTGTCACAAATATGGATCCAGGAAAATTACATGCAAAGAAGCAGTGATGGACAGCTTTCCATTCCTCCTCTACCCCTAACACTTCGTGGCGAATGACAAGGACTCCAGATCATTTGGAGGCACCCCAGGAAACTGCGGATCGATACAATGGATGATGTGCAGAAAAAGAATTTATTTGGTCCACCATCTCTTACAGAGTTAGAGTACTGTTTACAACATAGTTGTAAGCAAGCATTCTTTTGCATTGTCAGAGTATAATGAAGCTTTTAAGAAGCTGGAATTGCTTCAGGCTGATGTGCACCAAAATGAAGGTGCCAACCTCCTAGTGGAAAATCTCAGAGGCCAGTTGAAAGATGCAGAGGCTGCATTACTAAAGGCAGAAGGTAGCGTCGATGATGTGGATGCAATGAAGGTGGAGCAGCTTCGGCAGGTTGTCGCTAACACTCCAAACATTGCAAGTGGTAGTTGAGAAGAAGGCACCACTTGATGCTATGGATAGTGCTCTAAAGGAGAGAGATTTTACACAAGAAGTGGAGGAGTGTGCACAGGCGCGAATGGATTTTTTGAAGACCATGTAGGTCAAAATAAGTACAGTTTTGTTGTCTGCACCTCCGCCAAAAGTTCCACCTCTGGATATGGGCACCTTGCCTTTGGACAAAGTTTGTAGTGCTTGTGGGTTGACGATGTACAACGACGATGCACTTGGCATGTTTTTGTTGCCCTGTAATCATGCCTTTCACATGTACTATTTTGGCCATCTTGTTGCAAGCAAAGAAACATGCATGGAGATGGGATGAATGCAACTGATTTTGCATACCATGCGGTCTTTGGTGATCCTCGGTAGTACGAATGCCAATTTCCAAGAAGTGCAATCAGACACCAAACCCTCATCAGTGCCCTTAAGCATGGACCATGGTATACACCCTGCTGCATTTGTAGCATTGAGCTTAAATTTATCTGTTTTTTTGTGTTTTTGTTATCAAGGGAACCCTGCTAATTGTAGCTACTAATACAAGACTGGTAGCTACTAGTACAATACTGGTAGCTACCACTCTCATAGTGGTAGCTGTCATGCTAATCCTCGTACAGCTAGCTACCAGTATGGATGTGGCTACCATTCTTCCATGAGCTACTATTCTCCCATGGAAGTCTTGCTGGTGGCAAGGTAGCTACCATTCTTCCATTAGCTATTGTTTTACCATGGAACTCCTGTTGGTGACAAGGAAGTTCTCACTGTCAACCCTGGTAGCTACTAGTATAATAGTGGTAGCTACCATTCTGCCAAGGAAGTCTTGCAATTGACAAGGTGGCTACCAGGATTGCATTGGTAGCTGCCATTCTACCAAGGAAGTCCTGCAAGTGACAAGGTGGCTACCAGGATTGCATTGGTAGCTGCCATTCTGCCATGAGCTGCCATTCTGCCAAGGAAGTCCTGCAAGTGACAAGGTAGATACCAAGATAACATTGGTAGCTACCATGATAGCATCTATAGCTACCATGATGGAAGGGGGAAATTTAGCTACTAGGATAGCATTTGGTAGTACTGGTAGCTTATTATTGTTTGCGTGGTAGCTTCTATTGTCATGCTGACCCTGCATGTAACTTGAAAACTTGTTCTTAATTTCTTATTGTGAAGAAAATAATTTAAGGTGTTGGTACATGCTGAGAAGGACGATGATTAGATAAAGGTTGTTGCCAGGCTTTTATTCTGTTAACCACCACTGTTAGATTGCTTACTACTAGAAGATGGAGCTGCCAAAAAGTCTACAGAGGATGCAGAAGGGCAAACAAAGACATCAAAGGACCAATTAGCCATAGAGACTGGAGAAAATAGTAACATGGAATCTGGAAGAAAAGGTGCTACAACAACCAGAGTCAGAAAAAGACTCCAAACATAGTCTTGATATTTTTTCTTTGTAGCCTATCCCCATTTTTGGCTCTTTTCCTAAATCCTGTCGCCGTTTTTGGCTTTGTAACAATTCTCCATTTCCTATGATTTAAGAAAGCCAAAATCAAATTTTTTTTGTCCTGTCCATCATTGTTTTTATGTTCAGATGCTGCCACTAGCAACATTGACAATCTTGATCACATAATAAGTATGATAGCCCAATCTACTATGAAAGACCCTCCTGATGTAGATGGTTCATTTAGAGTTGAGGGCCAAGTACCATGTGCTAGCAGCATTGATGACCAAGAGGATAAAAACACGGAGTTTTTTGTCCTCAATACAGGTGAGGACACGGAGATTATCATGAAAAAGTCTGAACCTTGAAGGGAAAATGGTGATGCATCTGTGGATGCAGGTGGTGATGCAAGTTGTGCAGTTGGTGCAATTGGTGTAGGGGGTGCAAGTGATGACACAGAGATTACAATTGATAAGTCTGAACCACCTTGGGAAGATGGTGACGCATCTGTGGATGCAGTTGGTGCAGTTGGTGCACGCAGTGCAGGTGAAGACACAGACATTATCATTGAAAAGTTTGAATCACCTTGGGAAGATGGTGATGCATCTGTGGATGCAGGTGGTGAAGCAAGTTGTGCAGGTGAGGACACGGAGATTACCAATGAAAATTATGAACCACCTCAGGAAGATGGTGAATCATATGTGGATGCAGGTGGTGATGCAGGTTGTGCAATTGGTGCAGTTGGTGCAGGTGGTATAGAATATGTAAGGCACGATGATGGGATGGTGTCTCGTCAAAGGGAGGATGGAGGAGGTGTAGGTGGTGTTGCAGATTATGTTAGGAACAATGATGGGACGGTGTCTCATCCATGGGAGGATCCTGGGAACATATTATTTGAGAGTAAGCCAACTCTAATCCTTGATATTAATGGTGTCCTGCTGACTTCATTAGACAAGAGGTACCGTTCACGTAAGCCTACCTACTGGAATGATCTAGAAATTGTAGACATAGTAGGGGTGCTGGGTATAAAAGGGATGCACCTACACTCTTGGACTGGTGCCTTGTGCACTTTGACGTATTTGTGTAGACCTGCTGCATGAAGACTAAAACAGAAAACATGTTGAGTGCCTGTTTTTTTGATCAGTTTCCCCAATTCAAGGAAATTCTTGCACAGCAGGATTGTGTAAGAGATACTAGATTCAAGATAACTGGTGGAAAGCCTGTATTTTACAAGAAGCTAAGTGAATTCTAGGAGAAAAGAGGTCAGTACACTGCTACGTCCACAATTCTAGTGGATGGCACACAGTACAAGCAGTTGTGGAATCCTCCAAGCACTTTCTGCATTGTGAAGAATATGAAAAATCAGAACCACTGAGATTCAAGGATATCTTACAACAACTGTAAGATCTTGGCTCATGGCTTGGCTTTGTGCGGAAGATCGCCTCAAGTATGCCGAGGATTGTGCGCTGTCGAGACCGATCAATAACCTGAGCATTAGGATCTTAAAGCAGTGACGTCTAGAGTATTATGGCTAGATATATTATCCTAACATGTAACCATGATAAGCAATGTAAAATGATAACCATTTACTGACTTATGGAGTATTTTTCTCATTTGTAATGCTGACACAATGTAGTAAAGCAGCTTCCAATTCTCAATGTAGTAAAGCAGCTTTTGTTAACTTGTACACTTGTTTACGTTTTTGCATTGTTCATCACTACACCTCCATAGTTGCACAATTACAAGTACTTAACACAGCTTCTAATACTAGGAAATGTTAAGGGCAGCTACCAGTCTGCATAGTATCTACCCTTGCAGCTACTTAGCTACACTTGTTTAATTTTTCTATGTCTATTGTGGAGATGATTTATTTCTTATGGCCTAATGTACACGCGAGAGTACTGGTGGGCACTTGGGTTGGTTCTAGTGATCATGATCATTCATGCATCAGATGTATTCAGCATTTACCAGAGTCACATGTCCATTGTCTCTTAGGACTCGCACATGCAGCCTCGAACGTTCAAAAAGTGCTGCCACGTTTGCATGCCCCTGCACTTATTCTGAAAAGCTCCTTATCTCCCCCAACGTGATGACCCCCCCCCCCCCCCCCCCCTCCCCCCCTCACGACCTCCAGCTATAACGGTGCTGATGGCGAAGGCGGGAGAGAAGCAAGAGCCTGCAAAAGACTGCTAACACCTGCTGCTACGGGACTGGAAAAGATGACCTTATCCTCTGTCAACACAACCATTGAGCAAACGCCTGCTGTGCATGTGCGAGATCCGTCATCGGTTGGTTGTCCGGTCAGGGGCATCGAACCCTTGAATGGCCGGCTGCATGTGAAAGTCTCATCTGGAGTTGCCCTCATCTCCTTTTTTAGGGAAAGGCTTTTGACAAAGTGTTCATGCTATTTTCCTTAGGATATCACATAGGCATTTTAGACACGATTCAAGCAATTGCAAAACAGGGTGATGCTCAACACAAAGATTACGGAGATTCCCCCAAAGAAAAAAAAAAGAGAGATGCTGAAGGGCCCTCAAAAGCAGCTTAGATTAGAACTAGGAATGTTATACATCAAAAGGAGTGCTATTGTAAATAGCCTCATATGTTTCTGAGGAAAGTAAGAATTTTCTTGTACGTCCCACTTTCTGCATTGGGAACTTAATAGCTCGTACAAGGTGAGATTGCAAGGTGGTTTCAGGATCATAATTTAATAGCTTGAACTCATAGGGATTTTCTTTTGCTTGTTCGTACCAAACTCCTTTGACAATAACTGAACCGGCATTGCAAACATTCCCCCATGCATCTCTTAGCAAAGCTTTAGTTTGAGTCTTTTTTTATGTACATTTCAAGACATATAAATCCACAAGCTCCTTATTGTCATGAGGAGCTATAACAGCAAAATTGTCACCAACATGAAGTGCATCACTCAAAGCATCATGGTGTCCTTCATATGCAAACTCTTCAATCTCATCATCATCTTCGACATCATCTGTAGGTTCAAGGGTAACATAATTCCATGCAGAAACGTGTGATTTGTTCGAACACCTCCTCCAGCTGCCTTGCAAACAAGAACTACAAAAGCATGAGAATTGCCGATACCTAAGAAGTTTTCCATTTGTTAAGGAGTAGCTGCTGACACAATGTAACCCACGTGCATTAGGCACAGATTTACAATCCCGCCGTTGGCTTCTATCCACATCACCTACTTTGACCTCCAGAACAATTGAGTAACTGGTTGTACCTACAAAAAATACATGGCTGTAGCACCATTGGACATGGTTTCTCTAAAAAATGGCACCACCTCTGCTGCACATTGTAATTTCACACAGTCTGGCTTTAACTGCTCCTGCGTGAGATGCCTCTTAATAACAACACCTGCACCATCATGTTTGCCCTTCCCATGACCTGAACCTAAAAAGTGATGTGTCATTTTCAAACTTGTCAGAGTTCCATATCGAGCAACAAAATAAAAAGTCCTCTTTGCTTTGAACTACGAGGCTACTCCATCTAACCAGACCCAATGTTCTTTGAGTAATATGCCTAGCTCTTTCAACCAACCATAATGGAGCATAAAGCAATGCTGGACAAGAAGAGTTTCATGGCTTTTATCATTAGATATATAGAAATGATAGGATTTTTAGACACTACCTGAAATCCTCACATATGTAATGTGAACGAAGATTGTCACCTGGCTAGAAAACCAATGCATCGATTAAATCTCGTTCTGTTCTTTGAAAGTGTAATTTTCAGCAAAATCCACCACTAACACTACCACATCTTCAGGGAAGATACGTAGACAATCTTTAAACTGCTCGGCCTGCCATCTGTAAAAAATATTGTGGTTTATAAACTTACTCAGATGATCCTTTGAACAGTATGAAAAGCTGCCCGCACTGCATCTCCTTGTGAGAAAGAACTTTTCTTTTCTTCTTTTTCCCTGAATCTATTTCGCCAACTTCAAGGTCTTCAAAAATCTTAACTATTACCATGCGTGCACCATTTAACTCTTCAATCGGGAAAATTGGTAGCTGCTTTGAAGGCCCACACGAAGAGCATTCACTAATCAAACACTTCAGTGCAAAAAAAATTGACACGCTAGCTTTCGAGCATAAAACTGACTCCCAAATATTTGTAAGGCTAGGGCACTGATTTGTTTGAGCACTACATTTCAAATTTGCACCACAAATATCACATTGACAACTACACTCTTTCCCATGCACACCATAAGAAATCTGCCTTATATGGTTTACAGCATCCCTCAAGAATGACATTTGAATATGAGTGATGCAACAGCAACTGTAGCAATCTTGAAGCTGCGTACAAAATAAGGTTTCAGCTTTTCAAATGTCCTCTGGTGAATTTGTACCTCTGGGTGACTCTGTTTGAAGGCAAGAAAGAATTCTACCTGCATTAAATAATGATATTCAATACACTTATTGGCAAAATCATAACTTAATTATTGACATGCAAAATTGAGATCAATCTGGTGGGAGCTAGTATAAAAATGGTAACTAATACTTTTGTGATCAGTGGAAGGAGAAAAGTTACAAGAGCCTGAGTCTAATAGTAGAAAGCACTCTCAGATCTAGTTGTTATCAGACTACCTAAGGGTAGCTACTAGGTTAACAGTGGTAGCTACCAGGTTGACAGTGACAGCTACTAGGTTGACAAAGATAGCTACCAATCCACCAGGATTTCCATGGCAAACTGGTAGCTTCCACCAAGATTGCCATGGCAGACTGTAGCTTCCCTAGGATTGCATGGCAGAGTGAAAGATATTTCTCTCAGAATGGTAACTAATATTTTGTGATGAGTGGAAGGAGAAAAGTTACAAGAGCCTGAGTCTAATAGTAGGAAGCACTCTAAGACTTGTGGCTACCTTTACCATGAGTAGCACTGTAAGGCTTGTTGTTATCAGACTACCTAAGGGTAGCTACCAGGTTGACATTGATAGCTACCATGTTGACAGTGATAGCTACCAATCCACCAGGATTACCATGGCAAACTGGTAGCTTCCACCAAGGTTGCCATGGCAGACTGATAGCTTGCACCAGGATTGCATGGCAGACTGGAAGCTATTACTCTCAGAGTGATAGCTCCAGCTAGTACTAGGATACTGATAGCTACCAAGTTCACAATATTAGCTACCAGTACACCAATACTACCATGGCAATCTAGTAGAAAGCACTATCATACTGGTGGCTACCTTATCATGACTATGAGACTGTAACCTAGCAGGTTGAACGTGGTAGCCAGCAAATTTACCAAGAACACCATGGAATATTGGTAGCAACCCCTATCAGACTAGTAGCTACCTTTACCGAGGACAACATGGACGCTACCAAATTCTGACAGTGGTAATTATAAGGATCACAGTGGTAGCTACCAGTCATGTATAGTAAGCTACCTATTTGGCAGTGGTAGTTACTAGGTCTAAAGCAATGTGCAACAATAAGAAAACTGTACAACAGTCAAATGAAGTAAAACCAAACCAGTGCCATAATTGTCAAATAAGCTTGTAGTTACTCAAGAAGTCAAAACAAACGTGGGGTTGCTCAACAAGATGCACTAGGTGTTTATCGAATACTTTGCGTGCAATACGCTTTCGACACACATCCTTTTTGTTGGGCGATACGCGAGTATTGTGAGTCTAGAAGCTCACCACTATGGCCTTCACTTCCTCTGTAATTACACTATTTGTGTATGGTTGTCGCCCACACAAATGCAATGGCAGTTCTGTATGATTATGTTTCAATTGAGATCTAGCTACATAGAAGTGCCTTCATGGATACCAAGAAGCCTCGATGCAGCTGCTATATTTAGTTTTATGCTTGTGGAATTCATAACCATCATGATACATGCCCGTTTAATAAACAACTCTGTTGAGATTTTTGGTCTCTTGATTACCTTGAGAGTGTTGTGCATTCCATTAATCAATACCCTCTGCTCATCATTGGAAACCTCACCTCTTGTAGATTGAATTTTCAGGTCTCTCAATGCTCTATGCTTGAGAATGCTCCTGATGATTTCCTCCTTTGCCTTGTTGTCAAGACCCTCTATGCACTGCTTGAAAAACTTGATCACCTGTGCAGTAATTTTGTGGTGCTGAAATTCAGTAATATTGACCTGTTTAATTCTAGCTTCCCTTTCTTTGATTCTCTCACGATATGCGCGCTTTTGTTTTGCTTCATAATCCTTGATTACACTCTGTTTTCATGAGTTGCACTTGACTGAGTCACAACAAAGGCATGTGCTACTTGTTAAACTCACAATATCCTCAACTAGAATGATTTCCACCATCTTGTGAGTCTTTGAGAGGTGGAAAGAGGATGCCAAAGTGGGTACCCTATCCAAAGATAAGCCCTAAACACCAGCTATGGATTCGCATGCAATGTGTGTGTGTGTGTGTGTGTGTGTGTGTGTGTGTGTGTGTGAGAGAGAGAGAGAGAGAGAGAGAGAGAGAGAGAGAGAGATAGAGAGAGAGAGAGAGAAATAATCGAGGAAGACAAGCTACTCTGAGAGAGTGTGCGTGCTCAGCTATGGAGATGGGAACTGTAGCGAGAGAGAGAGAGAGAGAGAGAGAGAGAGAGAGAGAGAGAGAGAGAGAGAGAGAGAGAGAGAGAGAGAGAGAGAGTAACGAAAAGGTGTAACAACCTTCGATCGTGGTCTCTGTCATGTTTTTTAAAATATCATTATTAAATTCACTCAAAAGTTTCCCTCCACCTTTAGATTTGGGAGGTAGCTACCAGCGTGCTAGTGTGTCCGGGACACAGGTAGTAAGTCCACCTATTCATGCATCCACCCAACGATGTATCCACAGCTAGAAAGATAGAACATCAGTTGAATTCATCATCCAAAAGCCATTGTGACTTGTATGAAACTTTATTACATGTTAAAACACATGAATACCCATCTCTACCACCCAAGTAAAATAATTGATATCTCTTGTAATGCATCATCCTACCTATCCTTTTGTGCAACTAATGCTCCTGGATACAAATGACATCCGCATTCATTGCTAACAACCACTGTGTGAAAGAGGTTTATTTATCAAGGAATTTCAAGCCCCTTACATTGCAAGTGCCGACCTTCATGGATTAAATGTGTAGGCTATGACTGTGGGTCGAGAGAACAAATTTTGTGTTTTCTTCTACTTCATTCATAATAACCTATAAGTTAATGGCCGAAGGATCAATTGTCTTGGGTGGCTTGAAGGTGCTGACTACGAAGTCACCCAGGGGAGTCCACTATGTAAAAATTGCATATAGCACGTCAAACAAGAGGTATTCAAATAATCCCTTACCTGTATATCTTCAAGTATTAGATGTTCCCCTTATGTATGCATTCTTGTAAAAAAAACTAGCCCTTATGTATGAAATTTTCACTTTCTCAATTAAAAAACTCGTTATGTAAGTGCATTTTTTTGTAAATGTATCTAGCTATAAATCCCTTATTTTGTTTTCACGTGCTATCTTACATATTTCCTAGTGAATTCCTTGGGCGGAGTCAATGGCAACCAATATTTCAGGGAAGGGGATGTCATGTAATACATTGTATATTGTGGGCAAGACATAGGTTGTATGAACATTCCTAGCCTTGAATTTTCATTTAACAACAAGTTGAAACCCATCACCATCAACCATAGTTTCCCTTCATCAATTGGTTTGGGGGGTATCAATGATGATGTCTGCTTTCCTGTATGTGATGGAGTTTCACAAGTTTTGTTGCTAGTTTGTGTCCTGGAGGGTAAGCATAAGAGACAAGTTTTTGAACATGAGAGGGTGTGAGGGGACTTTGATCCCCACAATTGATGTGGAAGCTGATTTTACCATAAGTTTGTTCCCTAGGAACACACATATACACAATTTGATAAACAATGAAAAAATAATGCTAATCAAACCCCAACAAATTCATGCACATGCACCTCTAATCTTATAAAAAATTACTATAAAAGCTTCAAATGGTGGAAATAAACATAGATGTGCACATAAGATGTGTTTCAAAAATGTCAAATGAAATCATGTGGTTATACATGTAGCCCTATGGTGATTAGGTGCCACAAGATTTCACCAAAGGTGCTTGGATATACATGCAGCCATCTGCTATTGGTTCTCACCGTGTTCAAAATCGTGAAAACTTGGACCATCATTGGAACGGAAAGTTTCTTGGATTTAATAATTGCAAGGACATGGGGACAATAGCCATTGTGAAACATGTTTTATCAATGTTAAGCATCCAATTGCAACAATGTACTTGATTCCTACCACATTGTGAATACTTTCTTTCAAAATACGGAGTTGGGTGTGAAGCCGCATTGAAAGTTTTTTCGGGCTTCATAGTTATGTAATTGCTTGATTTTGTAGTCATATTTTCATCTAGATTGGTGGCGGAGAAACACCTTTTGCACACCTTTGTCCAACCAAGGTGGTTCAATGTAGAATTTTCTTCTATTCAACTCCTAAATTTTTCATACTACTATGCAAGGTTGTGGGAAGCTTGAACCCATCAATATATCTTCTTTGTTAAGTATGGAGTGGCCACATTAAGATTGATGGTTAGTAGCATCTTTCAATCACATGATGGTATTAGATGTTCAAAACTCCTTGAAATATACTAAAGCCTCTAGATTTATGGGCTTGAGTTGGTGTTTCATGTTCACTGTTTTGTGCATATCTGTAAAGAGTTTGCATTTGTGGAGACATCCACAATGTTTGTTGCAAATATGTGCATTGTGAAGATTTGGGGATGCTTATAGAAGAGAGCTGGTATTTTGTGGAGGGCATGCACAATGGAGATAGGTACCATTGTAGGGTTGGAGCATCAAGTACTAGAATGTACTATTCAAAATACCACACTTTCTTGTACATACAATTTTATTATGATCATTGGATGTGCAAGTTTGGAGTGTGGATTCCCTTGCAAGTTTTGACATTATAATGAGGCTTTGGAAGGTGTCCAAGTCAACAAGCATTGGAATCTCGACAATGTGAAACAACATTTAGCCATTATAGGCTTTGAGGACCTTCAAAAAGATCATATTTGTCTCCAAACAAGGTAAGGATGTTTTCATCAAAGCTTTTAGTCTCGGGGGTGCACTATTGAGAACCAACCCCATATAATGTGTGTTCGTGGAAGGGTATTCAAAGAACCCCTATCTCTACATGTTTGAATGATTAAACGACCCCTTATTTTGGGAACTGTTTTCAACATTGAATATAAAAACCCATTTTCTTAATTTATCTCTGTTAACTTTCCTAAAATAATTGAATAGAAGACCCCTCGACTTGATCTCACATCATATACTAACCTGCTACATAATGCATCCCCCAATATTTTAGCCCCCATCAAAGGATTATGCTCATTGCTTTAATCTATGTTGAAACTTTGTAGATTGGAAAGAGAATGTGGGACAAAATGAAGTTCAAGGAGGAGATCCTAAAAAACAATGGTATTTTTGAGCTATGTTCAATTAAATTACCTTTTTTCTAAAAGGACCCTTCTATAAAGGGGGGGCCTACTAACTCATTCACTTTTCACTTTCACAAACCCTAAGCTCTTGCATTGTCCTTCAACACTCCACACCAAACATGGATGCATCCACAAATCTCTACAAGTGCCTCTGTATCCACACCCACCCCTTTTTCATTCTTCACCCTCTTCCTTGAGAACACCAACTTCACAAGAAATCTAGAACTTTACACAATTCTCACTGGTCTCCCCAACCTTGTTGTCACAATTTCCCTCCATATGGATGCATTTGTGGAGATTTTGGCATTCATGGAGTAGAACATCATCAAATATGCCGTAGCTATCCCCCCACATGTAGGGGTGCCTTGCAACCTCTTGCACTACATTCACAAAGAAGATCACCCATACTCAAAGTAGTGCATGAAAAAATTTCATGAAATTGCCATCAATGTAAGCCATTTCTTGGACGAGCACTCAAAACCAAACATGGATGCATCCACAAATCTCTACAAGTGCCTTTGTACCCACACCCACCCCTTTTTGATGCTTCACTCTCTTCCTTAAGGACAGCAACCTCAGGAGAAAGCTAGATCTTTACACGATTCTCACTCGTATCCCCAAACTTTTTGCCACAATTTCCCTCCATATGGATGGATTTGTGGAGATTTTGGCATTCATGGAGGAGCACATCATCAAATATGTCGTATTTCTTGGATGAGCAGCCTCCAAGGGTGCTAGCGCTAAAGAAGCAACAATTGGGGGTGGAGTATCTTTATCGCATTTCTGTGTTCATCTTTCTTTTCTATCAATGAGGAACCCAATTTGGAGGAGGCTCGATTGCCACATGTTAAAATTGGTGCCATCATCAAGGAGCCGCAAGGTGTCCCCATGAACCCTGCCACCAAAGGGCAGGCACTTCTGCTTGACTACCCCATGAGGCTCTATAAATTGGTGAAAAACCTATTGTTGTGTACTAGTACCACTCTAGAGGATGCTCCACCGATGGATGAGGCCATCCCAGAAGTAGAGATTAATTGCTTATCATCAGTGGTTGTGGATGGGAGGAGTTTATTTTTTTACATGACGTGGAAAAAGCATTTGGCCTACACATGGATGAGTGTCTAAGTGTGTTATGTACCAAGGATTAATTTTCCCTAGTCTCCACTCAAGATGCCCTTGAGACCAAGCTCCCACCCCTCATTGTGATTGTACCATTAACACTATTGCACTTGTGTGTAAATAGCTTATGGTAGTAGAGGAATTGCATGTGGCAGAGGAAGATTTTCAAGCCACACAAGACAAGGTTGTGGCTACAAAGACACCTAATTTAATGCATTCCCCCCTCCAATGAGCCCAAAATTTTGGATGCAGTGAAGTCATCCAGTGACTTGGATGCCAAGAGTAATAGAGAGGAGGAGGATAAGGAGCAAAAGGTAAAATCTATCCTACTTCTTTTTACTCTTTGTTCATAGCTTAATTTTGTTTTTCTTACCCTTTATTTGTTTGTGAAAGGATGTATTGGATCTTGATGAATTTGGAATGTGGATGAGCGGAAATTGGAAGGCATTCAAACCACAATCCTCCATTACATATTACATTGCAAAACTCGCCTTTCGCGATGTTGCCATTTCACACAATGAATTCACTCTCCAAGGTCATTTCATGAATGTGTTTATTGAAGGCCTTGATCAAAGAGTCTTTTTCTTGAGTACTCTGCCCAAATCTTTATTTGTATTTGAGAAGAGCATATGAATGAAGATATTGTGCTAGGAGTTCCTTGGATGTGCACCTACAAGGCCGTTCAAGATTGGCATGACAAGGTTCTCAAATTAGCTCTCAAGGGTGGAAAACTAAGAGTACCATTTTCTTATAGTTGAGAAGATTGGAAAGCCACTCTCAAATATTCGACTCCACCAAATAACCAGGGAAACATCACACCAGTTCCCACTATGCATTTTTGAATTCATTCACACAAGACATACATGCAAGGAACTAGGTAATTTTGGGTACCCAAGACCCAACTCGCTACCAGTCCTAAACACATCTTGGTGCCTAAAATACTATTGCATACTAAGAAAAAGCTTACTATGGCACCATCCTACCCACATCGACAACAAAAACCACAATTACAAATGACAAAATGGGTATGGAAACCTAAGTAGGAATCTAAAGCTAAGCCTAAGTCACCAGCTATTCACAAACGACAATTCAAGGCACAACCAAGGGAAGTTATATATGTTGATGGTGGGTGCTAAAGAATTCACCAGCACAAGAAATTCTAGACACTTTCAACACAATGGCTATGGCAAGTGCGTATGGCATTATCAAAGAATGAGTGCACGTGCTATGGGATTTTCTCTTCAAGATAGTCAATCAACAGGATTCTTTGCCATTGGCAACCCTTGAGTACACTGCTCAAGACCCACCTCTTGCATCGCATAGTGATTTCAAATGCATTGACATTAGTAGCATGATAGGGCCAATCTCTGTCATGCATAGACACAATCTTTTTGCCCATGCACTGCACAACCCGGTCTATACTCTGTTGTCTCAAAGGACTCAGGCAAGGAGGGGGGGAGGTACTCTCAATGCAAACACAGAAACTTAAAGCAGGTATGGATAAGGGCAGCATTTCAAAGTGTTTGAATGGTAAAGTGATAATTCTTATTACTTAAGAGTGAAATTTCCTTAAAAACATCGGAATAGGGATATGTAATATGATAATCCCTAGGTGTGCATGTAAATAGTGAAAATACTACCAAAAAATAAAAAATATTACAATTTTTCCTCTTTTTGCATGTTTTATGGCCAAAAATTTACTAAAAAGGGAGTAATCCACAAAAAAATGGCCAAGTGAGGAATGAAATTTTTCTAAGTAGCTTTGGATAATTCCTTCAATTATGCTAATAAAAGTAATAAATAAATAAATAAATAATCAAGAATGTCATAATTGAAATCCAAATTCAAATGCCAAATCTTGAAGCTCAATGAAACGACCAAATTTGTTTTGGGGCAACTCTAATCAAATTGTTCGACAGCCACTCCGACTCACTAACCACATAGGACGACTTTTGGCAAAAAGGTCCTCAGGTGTTAGTTTAAAAATAAAAATCATTTGCGAGTACATTGTGAGGGCTACTTGGCTCCATGGGTAGGTACAAGATGGAGGGTGTCAAAAAAGTCCAGGTATGTATAGTCCTTTACGCCATTTCTACTCTCATTTTGCATTCTAGCCCTTCGAGAGAGAGCTCTAGCTAGTGACTTTTGGTGCTCTTTTGCGAGCCTACGCATGATCTGTTGGTCCTTTCTCCAATCATGAGGGGTAGGTTCCTAGCTAAAATGAGAAGCATTTTGATTACCACTTTGTCCACCACCAAGGTCGTAGGGGGACACGACAACACAGGGCAATCTAGGAGTTTTTTGGAACAACAACATGTGCACCGGCCACATTGGGCATCTAAATAGCACCAAACTTGAACCATAGGTTCATCTCAAATAGGAGAACACAATAGTGGGCCCCAAAGTGCAAAAGCTGACCAAAAAACTGACCTAATATCTTTGGCATACCATAGATAAAAGGCTGGAGACGATTTTTGATCCACTTGCAAATTCCATCAAGAAAAATACCTATAGAGGTTTGGGGGTGTATCAAAGTCCATCTTATCAACTTAGGGAAAAATGATCATATCTCCACCGCAAAGTGACATTTTGCACTTCTGTGCAAAAGACTGATCCGTTGGACCTCAAAATAGAAAGGGGTACTCGACAAACTATACCTAACTTCTACTAACATCCAAGGGCCCACAACCACAACCTGGTGGCCTCAAATTAAACTCTACTCAGGAGGAGACAATCAACTTTGTCGGGATCAATACCAAGTGCAAGATACAGATCCAGGGCCACAACCTACCTTAACTAACCTAGGGGGCAAGTGGAGGGCATAAATGGCAATAATATGCAAAATTTATCTTTGGCATGCCAAAGATAAACTATCACATTTGAAGCACTTTTTGCACATCTTGTCACACAAGTATGATCCACTTAGCCTCAATAACTTACACAACCCTAGTACACTCACATCATTCATGCACTTCCCTATGTTGCAGTTACTGCCAAAATACGCTAAAGGGTGCGGTGCACATAAAAAACTTTTGGCCTACCACTTGAGCTCAAAATTTACCAAGAACTTAATTGGTACCCCATATAAGCACCTAAGAGAGAAAAAATCCCAAAAAGATGTAATTCTACACAAATGTATCTTTGGCGCGCCAAAGATAGATCTGAGACCAGTGGAACCTGTCTTATCAAAGTTTTCCACAGATATGTTCATATGGCTAAAGTGAATCTCCATGTCAAGTTTCATTAAGATTGACAAAGACCATCCCCTTCAAGCAAAACAATCTCTAGTAGCCGTAAAAACGAACACAAAATTGCCTATAACTCTCACCATAGGGGTTAGAAAGCCATCATACTTCATGCATATCACCTGTAGCACATGCACCCCCTGTACATCCACTATGGCATCAATTTTTCATTCACAAATGCACAGTAGCATCTTAGGAATGCTAAAGATAAATTATGCCAAAATTTATCTTTATTGCACCAAAGTTACTGTATTAGCATTTCTATTGTTAGTAAGTGGTGAAACAAGTGTGACAAGCATATTTTGGTAGTTTACTATCAGGATCTCTCTCATCTACCTCGGGAGCTTCGAAAAACAAAACAATGAAGGCTAAGATGGCAAAGCTTCCCTCGTACCAGCTAGAAGAAGATTCTCTCAAGGAAGCAAATGTTACTTGGTTGTCCAAAGAACATTTAGAGAGCCATCATGTCATAGTCTATCATGGGAAATTAAAAAATGAACAAGGATCAAGAGTTGAAGTGTAGTTGGTATGAAAATAATCTCAAGACCTAGCAAGGCAAGACGCAGTTAGGCCATTATGGGAGAAAATAGGCCTTACAGACTATATCCAGCTAGAACCATGTGGTTTCGACTACAAAATGGCTTATGATTTGTTGCACAACATTAATGAATATGGTCGAGCCACCATTTCACATTTTAATGACACTCCAATAGAGGTGAGCATCACAAATTATCAGATAGCAGATGCTCTAAGGTTGCCCAAAGGGGGAAAACCAATGAGAGACTGCCAGCTACCTACCACGGGTAGATTCACTAGAAAATCAACATCATTCATTGATCTCATACAAAAAGGAATAGAGCGGGCACTCAGACTTTACCACCATCATTTCCATTTTGCCACAAAGAGGCCACCTTGGTACACATGCCCTAATCACGCAGTGGCATCTACCTTCACACAAGCATCAAATAAGGAAAGAGCTACACAGTTCAACCATGCCCATTATATCCACACTACTCTAGCACATGTAAAGAAACTAGAGTGTAACTCCTTCTTGGGGCCTCCAAAAGTTCTCATCAAGATAGCATATCATGCTATCGGCCAAGGAGTACACCTACCACTAGCCCCAGAACAAAAGTTATGGCTAGCATACAAATTAGATGGAGAAGAAGAAGAAGTACAGACTAGAGCACCACCAATTTCCACAGGATTAAGAAGAAGAGTTGTCAACATCTCTGAAGTGGGAGGCAAGGAACAAGATGAGGAGGAGGAGACACCTCTAGAGAGAAAATCAAGAGAGAAAAAGGCAAAGCTAAAGTGGAAGAGGTAGTGCTCAAGGAATGACCACGCCCCACCGTGCTAGTTGAAGAGCCAACCCAAAGAGCGGCAAGGATAGAAAGAGAAGAAATTGTATTTGAGCAAGAGGGATAAAAGGGGATTTTGAAGAAAAGGGGATTTTTAAAATTTGCTCCAAAAATCCCATGGACTATCAAGATGATGATCCTTTGGCAGGATTGGAATACCTTTATGAAAAAGAAGAAAACTAGAGAGAGCAAGCCAAGACACAGGATGCCAAACCAACACCACCAACTAAAGACAATCTTGAACAATAGCCAAATTTATAGGAGGAAATTCCACACTACTCGTCCAATTGAGCAACCTCAAAAGGATACCAATGCTCACAATGTGGAGAGTTTTGAAGAACAAATAGAGCCTCCAAAGATGTCTTGACAAAAACTAGCTGAAAGGCCAAATGGATAGCTCTTGACAAAGGAAAAAAAATGTTGAAGCAAGAACTTACAAACAGGAAGAGAGCCTGAAAGATATAGATGCGTTTGCCAAGTATTCTTAGGCAGCAATGGAGAGGATGAAGGACAAGATCTATGCTCGACACCACTAGCTCCATCACTTACATCAACGTCTAGAGTTCACAAACAAAAGGCTTGAGGTGGTGAGATCCTTTAATGAGGCATATCAAGAGGCCATGGATAATAAAAACAGAAAACTAGAAGAGGTCACATCCAAATCCAAAGAAGAGTTGAAAACCTTGTACACAAGAAACCATAAGCAAGAGCAACATATTAAGGAGGTAACCACTACCCTACAAAAGTCCAACTTGATATTGCTGGTACAATCAAAGTCTCGTTGCTATGAAAAAACCAGTTACTTAATCAAATCATAATCAGTCCCACCGTGGCTACATTGCAAAGCACAGATGAGGCTTACAAATCTCTGGAGCAATGGATCAAGGAGCTTGAAGTGGAGGTCAAACTAGAGCTTGAAGTGGGGTCAAACTAGAGCAATGAGGATTTTGATCAAAATTGGAACTCTTTACATAATATACATTTTCATTATAAAGGATTTTTTCATCAAAGAAGCAAGAATGATATGTAATGCAACCTACTAATCATAACATCAAGGTACAAAACAATATTGAGAAAAATGAAAGGCCAAATAAAAAGTGATATTTGAGATGTTATACTAACATTTTGTTTACAGGATAACACAAGATATATCCCTATTCGCCCCCATCAACTCCTATACTTTTTTCAATGGCAACAATTTAAACAAACCTTCTTTCCAAGAAATGACATGCATTGCACCAATAGTGGCAAATGATGTGAAGCCAAGGGTATCCCAAAGTGTATGGAATAAATCCACAACGAGACCATCCCATCTTGATGATTTCCAGTTAGCCAATACATGCCCCATTTGATTATGCTCCAGTAAATGAATTTCTAAATTTTGAGCTTCAATTAGGGAAATGATAGAGATTATTTTTGCAAGAGATACATCACATATGAGAAGCATGTAAATCTTGATAAAATGGGAAGGATGTGTCAACCATCTATTACTTATTGATTATCCATGTATCATCATGTTCCATCATGCATTTTGACACATAAAATACCTTGAATGTTTCTAGAAGCATGGAGTCCCTTAAAGAAGGATGGAGACAAGCAACACTTCTTTTACAAGCCACTTTTAAACAAGATTAGATGTACCATTTATTTAGCGTGCTAGTTATAAGTGGTAGGACAAGATGTAGTCTCTATTAAGGATTCACATTATTTATATGCCCAAGATCTATGATGATTACAATGAGTCTAATTTTGCAGCATGTGTTTGTGGTGACCACCATTTCTCTAAGATACAAAATCCATTCATAAAACTTGTGTAATTTTCATACAACCAACAAAGGTGCACTACAAAAAATTAAGATCTTGTAACATAACTTTGTAAGAGAAAAGGGTGTGTAGCTGAGTAGACCATTGCAACAAGAGAATGATGCTCTAACATAAATTTGTAAGAGCAAGGGGTGCATATTTGAGCAGACCATTGCAACAAAAGAATGATGCTATAGATAATTAAACTTTACAAGAAGCAATAATTTATGATGGATTAGGATAAATAGAGCAAAGAGGCATTCATAAGGGCTAATGAAAGAGAAATTTTAAAATTGCATTATTCATGAGAGATTAAAAAGTATCTTTCTTTATATCCTTGAGCTAAGAATCTAGAGGGAAGTATAAGTGTGTAACACAACTCTAGTACAATTCTAAGCAAGTGAATGCAGAGTTCTTAGGAAGAGGGGTTGACCCATGACTCTAGGGGTTGAGTTTCCACGACACTAAGTAACACAGAACATTAAAGAGAGGGAAGGGGGGTGATGGGATCGACGGCCCGGAAGTGGACGCAGGAAGCCCGAGGCGGATTAAACCCGGATGCGTGGGAATTCGAGGCAAATCAATGAGAAAAAAGAGGTCGGCGTCGACTCGATTTGAACCTAGGGCCTCGTCGCCAGATTGAGACGCATGGGGTAACCATCCCACCCGTGCGCACATGTTGTTATCATGGCCCATTTTTTTGGGTTTCATTATTAAGACATAGGCACTGCCCGCGTTTAGTCTGTGGTGGCCGGGTTTAGTTTATAAGTGTCCATCTACTACTGCGATCTCCCCGATTTTTGTGCGCACACTTCTTTGCCCTCGATCCCCTTACCCCCCCCCCCCCCCCCCCCCCTTTTTAATGCTATGCGTTATTTAGTCCTGAGGGTTGAGTTGGCCTCATGTGGACTCATGTGTAAGCTCAATGTACATCATAAGAAGATTCATCATATCGTCTTATAAGGGGAGGTTCATAGGCTCAAGCCTCGCTAAACCCCACACTTACCAAATTTCGCCTTCAAGTTTATACTACTCTTACGTACCTAATGGATTATACTCATAAAGATAAATTCAAATGTCAAAATGTCTCAAACTCTTACGTACCTAATGGATTATACTCATGAGTGACTAAATGGAACAGAATGATTGGGTTCCATAGAGACTCATACTCATAAGGCATCCTTCAAACCAATGAACATAATTGGCACCAAGCACTATCCTACACTATCTTCAAATTATAATGAAAATATGGGAGTACATGATATGTGCTTTGAAAATGTCAAAGTCAAAATGATAAGAAGCAAAGTGATTTCTTCTTTAGTCTCTCATTTGCTACATTTTCTTGATATTTTTTCTGTTTCTGCTTCTTCTCGTTGTTATTGTTTCTATTTCTTGGTTGATCCTTGAAAAAACATCTAGCACAAGGATGTCATGTTTTTACACAATGAGTGAACTTGTTGTTCCTACAAAATTCATCAACTTGATGTCCAATATTTTTATATCTCCATAAATGACAATGGTATACATATCCATTGTTCAATTTTGTGTGTGTGTGTGTAGCCGGGCGCTCCTCACCCATCACTAGCTTATGTTCATTGACCTTTAATTGTATAGATATACAATTGATGAGCCACACACAAACTAATTGACTCCTATGTGCTACTAAGAAGAAGAGAGTTAGCTCTCCCTCGCCATGTATTTGTGTGTCCTATTCTCTCTCTCTCTCTCTCTCTCTCTCTCTCTCTCTCTCTCTCTCTCTCTCTCTCTCTCTCTCTCTCTCTCTCTCTCTCTCTCTCTCTGTGGCTTTCACGTATTCAACTCCACTCTTTTGATTTAGAGTATTCAATTGGAGTGTTATCTTTTGATTGCACACACATTGGAGTGCCTTGGGGTGTGCTTACAATAGTATTTGGAGAAAAAAATTTGTAGCCATGTATGGGATTGTGGATCTCAGATAATCATCTTGTGTTTAGCTAACTTAGGAGCTTATTTTTTTGAGATTTAGGACTATGTTGTTGTGGTATTTGACCCACATTATGGTAGATTAGAAGAACAAGTTTTTGCATGTGCATTTTTTACCCAATAAACAAATTTTGTGGCCATAACTCCCTCATACAGACTCAAATCTTTGCAACTCAAGAATGTTTTTGGGAGTTTTGAACACAATGATGGTGTGCATTTGACTTACTTTTAAACTTTTTTTTTGCAACAACGTGCACAACATCAACATCTTCACATAGACATAGTTTTTTTGCACACAGATTGAGACACAATACAGGTTTTTTGAGCATCGACTCAATGTATGCTTATGAGGGTTATACATGATCTATGTGAGAGTGATGTGGTCATCGAATATGACACAATAGGTTACAGGTACAGGTGCTACTTGCCCACTATAGTAGGTAGCTAGATACAGGTACAAGTTTTGGAGAGCATTTTTCTTGAGACGCTATGGTTAGCTCTATCATTGAGTGCAAATCGTAGGTGTTGACTAACTTTTGGTCTACTCTTGGATTGCATGTTTTATGGGAGTTGCAGTTCTTTCTTGCACTCTAATTGATGCTTGTTTGAGTGCATATCTTGGTTATTGCAAAGATTATCATTTGTACATTTTTTGTGTGGACAGTCTTTGTACGCATTTGTGGAGCCATCTTGGCTAGTACAAAAATCCCAGCTATTTCTAAGACTTGGTCCAAAAGATAGTCATTTTTGAGGCGTGACTATAGTCGTGTCATTGCTTAGCCTTTTTTGAGGGTTGTGCATGAGGTTTTTTGAAGCCAAATACTGGGGGCTAGGTTACCTAGTGCAAGGTGGATTAGGCTATTGGTGATCCCCACTACTATATCCTCATCATATGCCATGTATAGAGAGGACTAGATTATTTGACATCATGTTGGCAATCATTCGTCAATTTGACAATGGCAAATATACACTCATGTTTATAGCACATCAAAATTAGAAACCTAGAGGATATCCTCCTAGGACAGGACAATCAATGGGGGTACCACCGGCTGCCCAACCGGAAGGTCCATGCTATGAATGCAGATTTGACCATTGGGCACGAAGTTCTCCAAACAAGGGTCAATGAACATTTTTTTTTGGATTCTATGAGGGTTGTGGCACGGACCTTCCGACTGCCCAACCGGAAGGTCCGTGCTATGAATGTGGAGTTGACCATTGGGCACGAAGTTCTCCAAACAAGGGTCAACAAACAAACTTTTTTGGATTCTATGAGGATTGTGGAAGGGATCACCTATTACAGCATTTTGCTAAACATCGAGACAACAATGGAAAAGCAATTATGAATGTCATTGGATTTTACCTTGTTTGGATAGATCTAAGCTAGAGCCAACAGTTCTTATCAAAGTAGTAACTAGAGCTCAAGCTCAAGAAGCATTCAGAAATTAGCCAGTGGTGGCAAGCGAGTTGAAACTTCTAGAACAAACCAAGTTTGAAAGAGGGTCGGTGAGGAGAACCCAACAGAAATTATGGAAAGAAAAACAAGAAAGAATGAAAGCAAAGAGGCTGAAGAAAAAGACGACCTTAGAGACGGAACTAAAGCAAACGAAGGAACAACTCATACATGAGTAAGAGAGCAAGGAAAATAACAAGGAAACAGGGGATTCAAAGACTACATTAGGCGGATCAGTCTTGGTTGAAAAGGTGAACGAACATTAATATGCTATGTTACAAGCCTATGAGGCAAGATTGAACAGCAACCAAACATTGGAACAAAATTGTTGACCTATCCGCATCTTGAGATTGAAACCAAACAAACGAAAATGTGCAAAAGGCTCATAGAGACGGATCAAGCTCTAATGCACCCAAAAACATTGAAAATACCTAGGCAAGTAGTCCCTGTTCCAAAAAATGAAATGCAAGCGCACTTAAGGAAAACAACACAAACAAAACAACCATAGAGAGGAAAAAGAGCATCGGATGCGAGGGTTGTTGTGAACACGACAGACGAGGCAAACTCTCATCAGATGCCACCAATCCTGAAGTGGATGAGCCATGGTCACTGCCACTGTGGGAGATGATCAGAAACCAAAAGGATGGTAGTTCTACATTATAGTCAGCACTAATTCTAGAGATAAACATGGACCATGCCAAGATCATTCCTGGGGATATACAGCCATTGTATGGATACACATGGATGAAAGTATCCATGGAGAGTAAACCATAAGGAATTTATCTTGTAGGGGAGCACGAGACAAAATCCAAAGTGAGAATTGTGCCATCTCAATGGAATCCGAGTCCACAAGTGACGAACACAAAAATCTTGCATGATTTGATGTTGTCTTCTATAAGATGCACGATTACTCTCACCAAATTTCTGAAAATCAAACCACATATGTGGGGACAAATGACCAAAACTTGGAAAAAATGGGGCTAAAATCCATCCACAGGATAAACTTGTAGATAAAATCATGGAAACAAATCAAAGAAAGAGACCAAATGTGGATCATGTACCAATGAATAAGGTAAGTGAATATTGCAAAGGCAAAGAAGATAACATGACCTTACCACTAGAGTACAAAGTAGTAAAAACAATAGCAATACTTGATAGTGGGGCCGGAGTAGCCATTTTACAAAGAAGTCTAGGAGAAATGGGGAAGACCAGCTCTCAGAAAAATGTGCATGAAGTTGCAACTAACAGACAGATATGTGGAAAGATCCTAAGGATGCTAGAATAAGTTATTGTGTCCTCTTGTGGAATAGAGTACGAGTACATTTTTGTTGTAGTTGACTTCAAAAAAGGCAAAAACTTTGAGGTTATTTTGGGAAGACCATTCATGCATCAACTCAAAATGCTTTAAATTTGGGGCTATGACCATCTCTACTTATGGCATAAGGGTATCACAACTAGGGTCAACACAAATTACCATAGTTATAGAAATGTAAACCGAAACTCCACTAGAAGATTTTAGTGTAACTACGGATTACAAAACACAATTTCTTGCTTGGTTGATGAAGGACGCATATATTTGGATGTGCGGAGGGCCAGAGTATGGAAGCCTGGAGAAGGAAGAGTGCATCCTAGAGCGCTTGGTAGAAGATAGTCACTATGTGAAAGGGCCATTTCAAAGGAGTTATTTGAACCCTTTGGATGGGACAAAATACTCGCGACTCTAGATGTTTGTGGAAATGAGTTAAACCTCACTACATTTTGCGACAAAGATGGTTACGACATAATGTTCTTTGAGATGGTCAATGCTATTTTGGAACAAAAATAGGAAACTGAAACAATAGAAATCAATGAAACAACCGATTGCAAATGAACACTAGATGAAGTTTATATTTGAGATCTTAGTGACAATGACGAGGATGAATTTCATTATTCGCAGAGAGTTGACTTTGAGAATGAATTGAAAACGAGCTCTCCAGTTTCGCTAAGAAACCAAAAATGTGCCAAAACAAGATGAGCCAATCTTCTACGAGTTTCCTAACCAAAAAATGATGAGACAAAAGAGATATTAAATGAGACAATCAAGAAAACAACAAAACAAATTGGAGAAACCAATGCCAAGATTGATGACTAAAACAAAGTATGTCATGCTTGAGGGAGCAGATGATTGTGTCCAAGACAAAATCACCAAAAAACCATTGAAATTAACAAATTGTTTAGCAAATTGAAAGAAACACCGTAAAAATAAAACCAAGGACATAGCTGAATCATCAACAAAGAAGTTCAAAGCTGAACGAGATTTTGACACGAAAAAATTTGATGTACCCTCTCACTACAAAAGTACACCATTTAGGACCAATGTATTGTGATTGAGCAACCAATGAGGGAACTAAAGAGCCAAGAACATCGTACAATGGGCCTAAGAATGCAAAGAGAGTTGACCTTACCGAACCAGGGAAAGAACCAAGATCGACTTACATAGCCATGGATCTCACTGCAAAGGAAGAGCAGCTTTTGATAGCTACTCTCAGGCAATATGGAGATGTTTGGTCGTACAAAAATCTTAAGGGAGTGGATCCAAACACATGTCAACATGCGATACCCCTAAAAAGTGGCACTAAGCCGCACAGACAATGTCCATGTACAGACAATGAGACATTTGTGAAGAAAATCAAAGAAGAGATAGATAATCTTAAAGAGGTGGAATTTATCTATGAGATCGAACACATGGAATGGTGTTTCCAATCATGATAGTACCAAAAAGGAATGATAAATTATGAGTGTGTATGAATCTCAAGCAGGTAAACACTGCCACAATTAGAGACAACTATCCCTTATCCATCACAGATCATGTGATTGAGAGAGTTGTTGGCAAGAAAATCTTACAAATTTCTTGATGCCTTTTTGGGCTACAATCAACTCACAATAGAGCCAAAGGATCAACACAAAACAGCCTTTGCCACAAAATGGGGCATATTTTCTTGTTAGGTGCTTCCATTTGGTTTAACTAATTGCCACATTCCAGAGGTTAATGAGTCATACATTCAAGGAGTATCTAAGACAACTCTTAGAGATTTATGTAGATGACTTGTGTGTGCATTCTCTATGAAGAGATGAACATATTGAATACCTGAAGAAAATCTTTGAGAAGTGAAAACTCATCTATCTGTCTAAACTTTGAAAATGTGTCTACATGGTGAGACAAGGTAAAATTTTGCGGCAGATTGTGTCCAAAATTGGAATTTCTACAAATGGTGAGAAGATAAAAGTGATTGTTGCTCTTTTGAGGCCCACCAAAGCTAGAAAAATACAAGCCTTTATGGGCCATTGCGGCTATTATCAAAGATTTATTTACATGTATGAAATTGAAGCAAAGACTGATTTTTTCTACAATTTTGAAAGCTCTTGAATGGAACAAGATCTTCCACATCCAAGTAGTTGCATCAGCATACGCTATTGGATGCATCTTAGCACAACCTAGAGAGAAAAATATGGATTTTCCAATCCAATAGTGCGGAGCAAAATTACACGACCATAGAAAGAGAGGGCTTGGAAATGATCTATGCAGTAAAAAAATTTAGACATTTCCTTCTCACAAACAAGTTCATATTTTTTGTGGATCATCATGCACTATTGCACTTAGTGAACAAACCATGCAATACTGGCTGCATAGTTTGATGATTCACTATATTTCTAGAGTTTGATTTCACTGTAGTGCTCAAGAAAGGGACTACTCATCAGATGATAGACCATTTTTCACGATTGATACATGGAGAAGAACCTCTTAGAGTTGATGATGACTGTCCAGACTCGTACCTTTTCAAAATCTAGATGGTATCTAGGTGGAGCAAACATGTGATACCATTGCTCACCATTGGTTCTCTATAGACTGAAAGACAACCATCAATCATTGAGCAATCCTGCTCGCTTGTGCTTATAGCAGGACGGCTATATACTCGGGGGGTGGACCTTTAAGAAAATATTTATATAAGGTGCATTCAAAGGGTATTTAAAAAACCCCTTTTCTTACATGCTTAAGGTATTAAAATGACCCCTTTTTCTTCAAAAACTTATGGGTTTTCTCTAAAATCACTTTAAAAACCCTTTTTGTTGATATAATCCTGTTAGAATCTTATTATTTTGGCATTAAAAAAACCCCATGATGTAATGTTGATTGTCGACCATGAGTTGCCCAATGCTGCTTTGCCTATACCCATGGACAATTTGCCTTGAAAACCCATCGGATCATGCTTGTTGACAATAGGTTGATTATGGCCGTTTTTTACATCATCGAGTTCAAATACCTTGCCTAGGAGTCATACCCTAGAAAACCCAAAACTTTGATCTAGACAAAAAATGCATGTCGCTTTCTTTAATAATTGGTCAGCCTTGCCGAATATGTTTACCCTACAAGCCACAGGACTTGCCTGTACTTGTCAATTGTTCATGATGATGCTTGATCACTTTAGAGAAAGATCTTTTGCTTGAACTTTTGAGAGGCATCCTACAATATGAAAATATACATACAACTAAGAAACTCATGAAAAAAGGAAATCTCAAACTTGATGATTATATTGAGTAGAGGTAATGTGGCCAAAGTGTTGCAAGGAAAAAATCCTTGCTTTTTATGAAAGCCGGTGCAAACTCAAGCCTTGCTTGACCATTGTCTTTACACCAGTCTTTAGATTTTGCTAACTCTTAAATCGCACAATCATGGGCAAAAAATTGTTATGGTAGCACACACGTCCATTGTGCATGCTATAGCTATCAAGTCGATGCACATGCTTAATAAAAAATCAATGGCATACCTCATTAAGTACTCCTATTGATTGGCCTTGCCGTCGTAATAATCGAATGAATTTCAATCAAGAAGAAAACTCAGAAATTCTTTGTCACATATTGTTGCTTGGTTTGTATAATACATGTTTTGTTTTTCAATAGATGTCCTACTTCCTGCTACCAAGGGCCTTGCCATATTTCAATCAAGAAGAAAACCGAGAAATTCTTTGTCACATATTGTTGCTTGGTTTGTAAAATACATGTTTTGTTTTTCAATAGATGTCCTAGTTCCTGCTACCAAGGGCCTTGCCAGATTTGTAAGCCAAATCAAGGCTTGTGAAATAGCCATGTCGAGGACCTTGTTGTAAGAACAGAAAGTTGAAGCCTTGATTTTTCAGCCTTGAGATTGCCAGCTCTTTACATGTTGGAAATTGGTATTTGATGCAATCCTACCATGTGTTGTAATTTTTTGCCACACCATTGCAATGCCTCAAGAGTGAAAGGGGCCGTCCAAATTGCACACCACGTAGTTTATTTCCATCATTGTTGTAAAGTCACATTCGCTACTAAAACAATATTTCATTTGAAATAACACCATATTATTGATGGAGATACAATTGTGCAAATCAAACTTATGGAAAACATTATTGAAATTTTTCTTTATATGTAAGGGATTATTTATCATAGATTGTTAGAAAGTGAAAATAGCCCAAAGCTAAAAATTATCAACAAAATATATATACTCTAGAATCCATTCCCCAAAAAATCAAAGTCCCCTTTAATATCAATGATATACAAAAACCTATTTAGATAAAATTGTCTCCAACAAGTATTTAATAGAAAAAATTGACTATATGCTCATACTAACTCAAATAAATGAAATTATATAAGCCCTAACAATAGGTTCATGTCTGTAAGTATATGTATCTATGTATATATGTATGAACATAGAGCGTGTATGTTTATAAGTAATAGGTGTTTGCATATATGTATATTTATCTATTTGTGTAATGATATTTTAATTTTAGAATGATAACACTTTGTTACTATAAGTACAGATGGAAAGAAAAAATATAGAAGAAATTTGAAGTATTCTTAAAATTTTGAGAAAATATTGTCAACAAATAGCAATCTAGAGAAGAATTTTCAAAAGAACGCAACAATTTAACCTTGATGGATTTGAAATAAATCAAAGTAAATCACTCAATATAGCAAAAAAGTCAGGTATAAATAATAACTTAGCTACAAATTCCAACAACTACATTAAAACCATTGATAAAATTAAAACATTTTGTATATATACATGTGTATATTAATATGTTCTATTTTTAAAAAAATACGATTACTTTGAGGACAAAATATTTGGGACATCTTTATAGGCTTTTAAATTATTCACAAAAAACATGCCAAAAATTAGCAAAATAAAGAAACAACAAGTCGCAAAAGTAATTAGACAAAGGTGACAACTTCAAATAGAATTAATGAAAATCAAAAGATCATATATTATATCTTTATCAAATATAGAATATATTGGTATGTCATAGTTTAATAACAAATTGATAGCAATATCCATAATTAACTTGATCAATGAATGAAATTTTAAAGAATAGGTAGATTAAAAAAATTACATTATAAAATGGAACAGAAGGAGAAGATATAAATTCAAAATCTTCAAGGATAGGCACAAAACGGGAAAAAGAGAGTAGGAGATCAAAAGAAGAAATATGTCTCTCCATAGATCATATTATAGCAGATGCTATCAATTTTGATCATCATTCTAGTATAGCCTTTTCAATATTGTTAGTTTCTTGTGACAACTACATGCATTTTGTAGTTAGTAACCATATCTAGTCATAAGGATCAAATTTGGCTAGATACTGAATACTTTCTATGGGATTCTACAACTCATAATGTTGAACCCAATTTTTTCATGTTTGCTGTATTTAGCACTTCATCTTTGTCCCCAAGATTCCCCTTGGTAAGAGATGTATTATTCTTTTGACATTCTCCATGGCTCCTTATGAACCTAAAGGACAATACGGAACTAAGAAAACATGCATATATTATTTGTATTGAGTGTGGCTATAGAAACTTTGATGATAGGTCTGCAGAATGATAAAAATTCAACTTTTTTGTACCTATTTCTTTTGGCAAAACAAAAAATAGTGAGTGAGAAGCAATCATATGTTCTGATCACCAACCCATTGAATTTAACTAGGGAATTTATCTCAAGCCCTACAAAAATCCCTAATCTTATTTTTATGCAACAAAACGTAAGAAATGACTGTTTTGATGAAAATGTACTAGTCCATCAACTTTGGAGGCTTGGTGTGACCAAAAGATGACAAATTTTACAAGTTTCTTATTTTTTCCATGTGTAGTAGGCCTTGAACTATAACCTCATGAAAGGATTTTACAAAATGAGTGGATCTACTATGGTTTTGGAGGTTTTTTTCAAAACCCGGAAAGGACACTTTTATGTCCTGTTAGGTTACCAACCTAGTGTTAAGGAATAAACAATCAAATCTAAGAAGTGAAGTATACCAAGAATTCTCCAATATGTGATTACAATGTATAATTCAATCAAAATTAATAGACTCTAGGAAAAAGAATAATTTTACCATTGAGATTCCAAAGTGGGCCACGTTTTATGCATCAACTTTACCAAGATGCAATGGCAATTTTTAGATCTAGTGGTAAACCATATTTGCTTATAACATTCACATGTAATCCCAAATGGAAGGAAATTCAAGATGATTTGATTCCAAACTAAAAAGCTATTGATTGACCGGACTCAACTACAAGAGATTTTAACAAAAAGCACAATGAATTAATGACTTCTTTGAAATAAAAACAAAATTTTTTCACGGGTCGTGTCTTTGTTATCGAGTTTCAAAAGAGAGGTTACCCCATTCTCATATTCTTCTAATCTTGGCAAAGGAAAGCAAACTAAGAAATATTGAGCACATGAACATATTGGTTTATGCTGAGACGAATAAAGAAAAATTTATTGAACTTTATAATATTGTCTATCACTGCAATATCCACGTGGAGATTTTAATAAAAATGCATTTGCATGAAAAATGAAAAATGCATTTGTCACTATCCAAGAAAATTTATTGAAACCACTACATTGGATGTTGATGGATATCCAATATACATGAGATGTGACAACAAAAAATCAATACAAGCTAAAGAAGGAAAGCTGGATAATAGATGGATAGTTCCTTATACTCCATGAGATTCAATGCACATATAAATGTAGGGGTTTGTTCAAAAATATCAATAGTAAACTACCTCTCCAATATGTATACAAAGGTCATGAAAAAAGCAACAATGTATTTACAAGCAACCAATAATCGTCAACAAACAAAAATTGATGAAGTTGATGAAATAAAAAAATAATTGAATGCTAGATATATATCTATGTCAAAGGCATGTTGGAGAATCCTTCAATATAATCTTCATGAAGGAAATCCAGTTATAAAATGATTACAGGTTTCTCAATTTTGTAAACAAATCTTAACTAAGATAAATCTTATATCTTTAATATTATAATTTTAATACTTAGAGAATCGAAACCATGTATATTTTCAAGATAGTGATGATTTAAGGCAAATAATTGAAAGGGAAAGAAATCAAAAGAAAAATCTTACAGAATGGTTTGAATGTAATAAAAAAATCAAAGAAGCACAAAAACTATTATACCCGGATATTCCAAAAAAGTGAGTTTGGAATAAAACATTGTCTAAGTGGACAGAACAAGAAAAAGAACTATGAATTGATAGAATGTATTATATTTTTCCATCATCAGGTGAATAATATTTTTTGAAAATTCTATTAACAAAATGGAAAGGCTGCAAGTCTTGTGATGTTTCAAAATTCCTTTGAAAATCAATTCTATGGAACCTATAAGAAAGCATGTGTTGCAAGAGGTCTTTTGGAAAGCAATGAAGAATGAACAATTTCCATGGAAGAAGTTCTTCACATCAAACAGGATTATAACTACATGATCTGTATGCAGCAATACTTATATTTTGTGATCCAATTTCTCCACTTTCATTGTGGGAAAATTTTCAAAGGATCTATCTGAAGACATTAAATTTTCTATCAAAGACAATATCTCAAGCAAAGATATTTTCTCATCGTTAGCACAAAACAAAACTCTGATAGAAATTAATAATATATTTGGACTACATAGAAAAAAGTTAATTTTTTGGGTACATTTAATCACTACTATTTATAACATCAAAGATAAAATATTTTTATATGTTAATGAGGAGGTTAAGATATATGTAAAAACTTCCAAACTATTATAATCTTCACATGTTTAGCCATATACAAACACTAATCTAGATTCAAATAGCTTATTACAAGAAGAAATAATCTTTGAGAAATCAGAGGAAGAAGCAATGGCAAATGAAATGAAAATTAATCTAAATATTTGTCAACAAAATGCATACAGAAACATAAAGGAATCCATTTCACAAAAAGAATCAAAGATTTTCTTTCTAAATGGTCCTAGTGGGACTGGAAAAACATCTTTATACAACTGTATTTTGAAACGATTGCGAGGAAATGAAAAAATTGCATTGACTTGCGCTTCATCTAGAATCACAGCATTACTATTGTCAAAAGACAAGAACAACTCATTCGCATTTTAAAATTTCATTGGATTTAATTTGACTCCCACAAGTACTTGCCATATAATATTTGATAGTGCACTAGAAAACTTGATTCAAAAAACAAGTTAATTATCTGGTATGAAGCGCTTGATATGACTTTTAAAGATTTGATGTCAAATAGAAAACCTTATGGAGGAAAGAACATTATTTTAGGTGGAGATTTTTGACAAATACTTCCAGTTGTACCAAAAGAAAGTAGAACAAATATTGCAAATGCATCACTATGCAAATCTTCATTATGGGATAATGTAGAGATTCTAAAGTTAAGCAAAAATGTAAAGCTAAAGCAAGATAGCTGTTTGCAAAATAAAAGATATGTGGAATGGATTCTTGCTATTGGTAATGGGAAAATAGACGACATTGATCAAGCAACAATCATAATTGATGATAAAATGTTGATTGGAAAACATAAAGTGAGAAAGTTTTCTTGGCTATATGAAGGTACACATAATACTAGAATAGTTAAAAATATTACAATTAAAAAATAATGCTAATAAAAATCAACTAAATAACATTTATTTTTCCTTTCAAATAGGTGTAAATAATATAGAAAATTTTCAAGAGTTCTTCAAGGAGAGAGCTATTCTTACACCAAGAAATATTGAAGTTCATAAAGTAAATCTGACGTCTATGGATTTCATGGAAGGAGATGTAGTGAAATATTTTAGTACAGATTCAATATCAAAACAAGATGAGAATACAAATCTTATCACAACTAAGTATCCAAATAGCTTAAATCTTGGAGGAGGATATCCACCTCATATTTGCGGTTGAAAAAGAATGCACCTATAATATTATTGAGAAATAAAAATCCCCGAAGAGGTCTCTGCAATGGAACGTGGATGATTTGTAAAAATTTCTTCAAAAGAGTATTTGAAGTTGAAATCATTATAGGAACTCACATTGGAGACATATTCTTTTTATCAAGGATAACATTCATTTCAAATTCATGACTTTGTCATTTGAAATGAGATTGTAAGATTTTCAATAGGAAAATTGTGCTAATCCTATTCAAAGTTAATTCAAAAATATCAATGATAACTTACCCAATTTTAGCAAAGGTTGTTATTTTTGGAATCTTAAGCACGAAAATACTATAGTTAGGATTTTTAGAACTGAATTCGGCTAAAAACTGACCTCTTTCCTCTAGAAGTATTCACAGTTACTTTAATTTGCTAAATTAATTGAAAGGTTTTAGTACAACCTCCTAGTCTATATCTTTTCATATATTTACCAAAAAAACAAAAAATAGGCTTCAAAATTAGCAGTGTTGAAATTTAAAGTGGACAGGTGCTGAGAAAGGCCATAAGTGACCTACCAATGACTGGTTTAGCAGAAGTTGGCATCATCTAGAGCTGAAGCCATGCTTGAGCTGCAAGTAACTGTTAAAAACCGCCTCTATGTGCTAGGAAAAGCTATAAAAAGGCCCTTAACACTAGGTTGGTAACTTAACAGGACATGAAAGTGTCCTTTCAAGTTTTTGAAGAAAACCTCCAAAACCATAGTAGATCCACTCATTTTGTAAAATCCTTTCATGAGGTTATAGTTCAAGGCCTACTACACATGGAAAAAATAAGAAACTTGTAAAATTTCTCATCTTTTGGTCACACCAAGCCTCCAAAGTTGATGGACCAGTACATTTTTATCAAAATAGTCATTTCTTACGTTTTGTTGCATAAAAATAGGATTAGGGATTTTTGTAGGACTTGAGATAAATTCCCTAGTTAACTTCAATGGGTTGGTGATCAGAACATATGATTGCTTCTCACTCTATATTTTTTGTTTTGCCAAAAGAAATAGGTACAAAAAAGTTGAATTTTTACCATTCTGCAAACCTATCATTAAAGTTTCTATAGCCATGCTCAATACAAATAATATATTCATGTTTTTTTAGTTCCCTATTGTCCTTTAGGTTCATAAGGAGCCATGGAGCATGTCAAAAGAATAATACATCTCTTACCAAGGGGAATCTTGGGGACAAAGATGAAGTGCTAAATACAGCAAACATGAAAAAACTGGGTTCAACATTATGAGTTGTAGAATCCCATAGAAACTATCAATATCTAGCCAAATTTGATCCTTATGACTAGATATGGTTACTACCTACAAAATGCATGTAGTTGTCACAAGAAACTAACAATATTGAAAAAGCTATACTTGATATACTAGAATGTCTCGTTTTCTTCTATAATTGAAAAAATCAACCATCGTTGTCTACTATGAAAAATAGGGTATTAGGTACCCCAAAACTCAAGGAATATTAGATTTATGTTACAATATGCGACATAGAAAATCAAAACTACATTTGGATATCATGAAAGCCACCAAAAAAATCATAGAAGAGCTAAAATTGGCTAAAAAACAGGATTTGACAATTTTTGTAATTTGGTCATAACTTACAACTTTAACATTTATTTCTCCCTAGAAGCATCAGGACATGTTGAGGGCTACTAAAGATAGTTCTCTAGCATTATAGACCTCACAAACATGAATTCTAGAGTGGTATAGTTGCAAAAAGTTGAAAAAAGCCAAAAACATGACCCGTTTTTTCACACAATTTAGGTTGTGAAATGTTGTGCAAGGACAAGGTTAAAGATGGAATTGATATTCCAAAAAAATGTCGAGTTTTTTTCAACTCATGAGACAACTTTCGAGACAGATAGCACCTCAAAATCCATTTTGAAACTCTTGACATAATTCAAGGAAAATGGTCACTTAACAGGACATAAAAGTGTCCCAGGACATAAAAGTGTCCCATTACCAACCTAGTGTTAAGCTTCACAATTTCACTCAGACTCAGAGTCATTGCCAAAAATCTCTCGTTCTAGAGAGATAATTCCCAATAATCACTAGAGAGAAAAACTTTATTTGATTAATTAGGGTAATTAGTCTTAGCCCCAATTGATTAGTAGAAATATATTAATATAAGTCTAATTTTCTTAATTATCTAATTAAATAAAAAAGAAAACCTCTCTCTTTTATAATTTACACTTTTCTAGGTTAATACATTGTTGAATAGTCAATTTATGATTAGGATTATTAATCTAATTAATTCTTAATCCCTATTAGAGCTAAAATTGATTAATTTTGGTCTTAATTAAGAAAAAATATATTAAAAAAACTTAGTTAATTACAATATAATTATTAAAGCTTGTACATAGTGTAGAAAGCTAAGGGAATCATATCAAAAAATCTAAATCCATTTTAGTATTTATTAGATAGAAATTGACTGATTTTAGTCTTAAGACTGATGGGAAATTTAGTAAACTAGATTAATGAGACACAAGATATTTAACAAAGAAAGATCTAAGTGTACATAGCTCGTGAAAACTATTTTATAACTATTTAATTAATTTGAGTAATTATCTTGATCTAAAATCTCTATTCTTGATTGGAAATTAATGGAGATAACTAGCAAACATGTTTAGAAGCTAATGAGATATCTATCAAAGAAATACCTAAGTATAAATAAATTGTGATAATTATTTTATAATTGGTTAATTAGTTTTAGTGATTATCTTAGTCTAAAACCCTATTTTTGGCTAAAACTTAATGAGGATAATTAGCAAAAATATATAAAGCTTATTGAGATATTTATTAGAGAAATATATAAGTGTAATAACCCATTATAATTATAATATAACTAGCTAATTTTTTTTAGTTATTATCCTGGCCTAAAAATCATATTCTTGGCTAAAACTTAATGAGGATAATTAGCAAACATATTCAAAACTTAATGAGATATTTATCAAAGAAACATCTAAGTGTAAGTAGATTATTATAATTATCTTATTATTAGTTAATTAGTTTTAGTAATTATCTTGGCCTAAAAATCCTACTTTTGATTGAAAATTAATAGAGATAACTAGCAAATATGTTTAAAAATTAATGGGATATTTATTAGACAAAGAACTAAAAGTAAATAACTTTTGATAATTATCTTATAATTAATTAAATTGTTTTAGTAATTATCTTGGCCTAAAACTTCTATTTTAAGCTCAAACTTAATGGGGATAAATAGTAAATCCATTTGAAAGTCCTTAAAGTAACTATTGGAGGTATCATACATTGTAAGGAAGTTGAGACAAATATATCTTTATGAGATAATAAATATAATAAATATCAAGCCAAAAGAGTCTATTTTTGGGCTTAATTAAAAGGAGAATTTTTTTAAAAAAGACTCAAAAATTTAAAAGATTAACTAGTAGAGCCTAAAACCCATAAGGAAGCTAGGATAAAAATGTCTTACATATATAAACAATTAAGAAATTACTATGTTGAGAAGTTACTATTTCACACTACAATTTAAAGAAAAATCTAGCAAATTTGTTTCCAAAAATTTATCATGAAACTAATATGGCTAAAGTAGGGGATTTTAAATTTGCGAGCTTTTGTTTTCAAGCTTTTGCAATTGAAACTTTATTTTCGAGCTTTTTAACACCCGCATTACACTAGTGATATCTTAAAATATCATTGTGGCATGAGAAAAAGTGTTCACTAGATTGTGCATTTCTTCAATTACCAAGCAATCAAATGTGACATGCATGCATGTCTATGGTTGAGGGAATGTAAGCTTAAACACTCTCTTATTAGACTAAAATGTAACTTATTAAAAAACACCATTTGTAATTAGTTTTGTGTGAATATCAGATTGTGAATAATACCAAACAACACACATAGTGTTAAAGTAACCTACCAAGTCAACCCAAGTAGACTCATAACCAAACTAGATTCCAAGTGGTAGTGTGACATGCATATCATACTACATAGTAAACTTCCAATCAGATAATTTAGTCACAATTACCAAAGTTCTGTGTCCACATCATGTCGCCACCATGTACACAAAACACACAAATCAAAACTAAAAAATGAAATGTCTAGAGAGAGTTACCTATCAAATCAACTCAAGGAGCCTCAAAACCAAACTACATTCCAAGTGGTAGTGTAGCATGCATCTCATACTATCATAATAAACCTCTAATCACATTATATTGTCACATGTTCACCAAAATGCCATGTCCATGTCATATGGTCACCATGCACTTATTGAAGGGCCGCCTTGAGTAGTGGACCAATAGAATACAAGACCCATATAAAATTCACATGTGTTGAAGTACTTACTCTCTTGTAATTTTATCTCTTGCTTTGGAATTATGCCCACTGGATAGTCCAATCACCAAGGGCAAGAATTTACCTCATAGGTTATCACTTTTCTCTCAAGAAAATATGGAGAATACATGGTATTCTTATTGTGCATTAATCCACTCTATAGTGAATATTGGGGTTGCATCCAACTACGGCTTCTTTATGCATTACACAATCCATCTACACAAAGTTTTATGCACCATCCACTTTAGTAAGCACATGCAATTAGAATTAAATAGAATCACAAACGATTAACAAACGAAAGAGGACATATGAGTTTTTTAAATGTTTTCAGAGTCTCATTTATATGGAGACCACTTTTTCAAAACAAACTATCCACCCCCCCTTAGGCTTTATACGGAGACCGCTTTTTCAAAACAAACTATCCACCCCACCTTAGGCTTCCAAATGGAATTTATTTCAAATTTAGGACCCTGGTACTACACTCATAGAAATTTGCTTTGATGAATTACATCCTTAATCTCCTAGAGAAGGATGGGGTTCTTTGACATTGTGTCTTTAAAGATGAAAGGCTTACATTCTGACAATAGGACATGAAGCAAATTCACGAGGACACTATCCAAGCAAAATCACTTGTATGAAATTTTGTCAGACGGGACTATGATGGGATTCTTTGTCTAGAAATTGGCAAAGCAATGTGATGGTTGTCAAAGACTAGGTAAACCTACAACTAAGGCTCTTGTTAAGAGCTCCCTCTCTCTCTCTCTCTCTCTCTCTCTCTCTCTCTCTCTAAAGATGCTCCTGCTTGTTATTGATGTTAGACCAGAGAAAAAGCATCGTGTTAGACCAAATGAAGGTTTCATAAGATGCTCCTACTCGTTACTGATGTTAGACCAAAGAAAAAGCTCAAGAAATTAACCTGAGTAGATGAGTCCATTGAAGATGAAGTGAGTGATGTGCTAGCTTTAGGTGTGAGGTGGGAAGGGTCACCTTATGAGGAGCACCACCCTTCCTTTTGTTGGCTACTAACAGACTAACTCCCTCACAGAGAGAGTGCACAATTTTTGGGGGTAAGAGAAAGTGAATTAGTGAGAGGTTTTTTGGGCCGGAAGAGATAGTGGGATAACGAGAGGTTTTTGTGTATTAGGAGTGTCGTTATGGACGAGGCAACACCCAACTAGATATAGGATAACTTTATAATATTTTACTATAACCTTAAATACATGCACAATCCTTTTTTTGTGATCACGAGTACTAGAAAGCTACGCAAAATGGCCATGATCACGACATGTGAAACCATAGGATGGCTCAAGTATTCATCACCTTGATCCTTCTTGATTGGGTCTCTATGTTTTTCATGATTGTCAATGTCAGCATATCCATTGTATCTACCCTAGCAATCATCTTGCTCTATGTGAATCTGGACATCAATGATCATCATCCATGTGGCTATGATCCCTTCCATGTTCATCTTGAATATCATGGTCTCTTTGTCTTTCATACTTCTTCTCATGTTGGTCGTGTCTACCATGATCTCCATGATCATCTCTTTTATGACTTTTGCCATCATGTTCACTTCTAGTATCATGTCCTGCATCGACTACTTTTGTGTTGGTCCTCTTCTTTCAACTTAGCCTCATGCTTAAACTCCTTTTAGATATCTCTATTGATCCCTCTACCATCAAGTACATAAATTTGAGGCTTTTCCACTACATAAAGAACTTTTGATACACTCCGTAGCCAATCAAGAAAACAAGGATAGGGTTCTCGTCCTCACGTGGCTCTTGCCCCAAAAGAACTTTTGAAGCTATAGTTCCATATTATTAGGCCAACCAAGTAGAAATAAGATCTGATCAGTAGGCCAACTTGTTTGTGGGTGCATAGACGATAAGGGTTCTCCTTCCTTCGTTTTCTTGTGAACGTGTCACTACTGCGAGCTAGTGTCCACACCATCGATGAAACTCTTGTGAGTGACAGGAGACGAGGGTGTAGGAGAGGAAAGCATTTGGAGTAAGGAAATCCCTTTGCATCTGGTTAAAACAGTCATGTCAAACATAGCCCAAAGCTTCCTTGCCATAGCCATGTGAGTCTTGCAATCAACATGTTCCAAGTGACGATGTTCTAGATAGAAATCCCTGTAAGAACTTCTTGTGCTTTTTAACTCAATCACACTTTTCTTGCATGTGTCCTAAGCAAGACACTGCAAAAAGCCCATGCCACGCCGCTTGTGTGCACAATATAGGTCACAATAAATGCAAATATAGATAGAGTCTCTTCATTAATATATAAATTGAGAAATCAAAATCTCTTTACAATTTGTTTTAACTAGCTAACTTTAACAAATATTTTTGAAAAATTGATTTACATATTATCAAAAATATTTTTAGGTATGTAAACGATCAAAATATCCAAAAATTTGAAGAAAAACATAGGTGCAGGAGCTCCCTGATCATTCGTGTGCACGCGGATGATTGGGGGGCTTCTGTCCCCATTTTTCCCCAAAAATTTGAATTTATACCCTACCATACCTTAATATAGCTTGCACATTCTTTTTCTTTTTGCAAAATTTTGATTTGTATCTTCCAATGGGCCTCAATGGATCTTTTGCATTAGAAAAAGGGGGGAAAGCTAGAGCCTCCCCATCATTCGCTTGCACGCGGATGATGGGAAAGCTCTAGCTCACCCCCTTTTTATCTGTTAAAAAATTGCTATATCTCTAGGTCAAAGGTAATATTGGCCTTTTGAAGACGTTAATATATCGTTTCATTTCATTTCATTTCTTCTCTCTCTCTATCTCTCTCTCTCTCTCTCTCTCTCTCTCTCTCTCTCTCTCTCTCTCTCTCTCTCTCTCTCTCTCTCTCTACATCCAATATCTCTACAAGGTAGAAAACACTTATTGTCAATATGTCGCAACACTTAGGCCTGTGTCACATGGAATCCACATGGACGAGATTACTATTGAGGTGGGTGACACCCCATTTGGTGGACACAGAATTAGCGTTCGAGTGTGTAGCCAAGTCATGGCCACCCCCAAAGCCATCCTTCCCTCGTCCGTCTAGAGAAAAGCGCATGTGCTTGGTTGAGCACGCTGTATATGACTTGCTAGATACCTCCTTGTGTGACTGTGATGAGCGGAAACGGCTTGAGCTATGAAAAAGGTAGCCCTCCATAAGCAACCAGATCACACTTGTTAACTGGATGTGTAACAACGGTCTTATTTTTTGGTTAAAAAAATGGGAGGGCCAAGAGCCCCTCCATCGCGCGCGGACGATGGGGGGGCTCTTGGCCCTCCCATTTTTTTGGTGCTCAGAGATCAAGAGAGAGGGATAGAGTGGAAGACACCCTTGTTCTGCATCTGCCAAAAACAACCGCTAGTTTCTTGGTGCTGCCCAATTGGGCATATCCCATAGGCAACGATGGTTGAGAACGGCTACTGCGAGGAGGGTGATACCATTGCGTCCTATTGTTGTGCAGCAAGAAAATTTTCATCACCACTCTCTGCTCGCCAGGGCAGTCTGTTTGATGTAGTCGACGGCGGCTGAGGTTGCGCAAATGGAAATGCATGCAGTAGGTGTACAAATGCACAGCAAGAGAATTTTCATCACCACTCTCTGCTCGCCAGGGCGGTCCCTTTGATGGAGTCGACGGCTGAGGTTGCGAAAAGGGAAATGCATGCAGTAGGTGTACAAATTAAGAATTGCAGTGCAGGGGTTTGTGTTGAAGACACAATTAAGTTGTCTAACTGAACTGCATTTTCGAAGGCCTTTGAAACGTGAAGCATTGCTAGAAACTGCTGCATATTTGTGATGGAACAGAAATTCGACAATTAGTTTCCAATCAGCTTCCACAATCTTAGAAGGTATACTTAGAAGTTAGAATAGGTCACTTATTATAAGTCCCCTTTTGTGGTGGCTAGGATAGATGTTTGTTTTTGTTAGAGCGAGATTGCTAAGGAGATAAGGCAAATGGCTTTAGCGGTTCCAAGATCTTGAAGGACACAACCAAGAAGAAGACAATTGGCACCTACACCTCGATAGAGGTTGCAAGGCAGGTGGACGGCCTTATGGCTCTGCTCTAGAAAAGGAATGCATGTCAGACATGCTGAGGGATGCACTAGGTTTAAACATGTCCCTCTCAAGGCCATATAAAAATTCAGGGCACCTGCATTTTCTCAAAAACCTTCTGACAATAGATAGTGGGTCCACTAATGAACCGGTTGAACGCTCTTCCGCCAATAAATGGTATCATATCAACATGCGATTATCCGAGAATGTTGCTATTGTCTTGAGGGGGGAATATAGTTGCATTGAAGGTGTAGTAGGATTTCAATTATGTCGAGGTGAGGGACCTTGATCTGGAGAGAGAAGGCCTACTTGCTCAGATAGCAAGTAAGAGAAATATTATTGGCACTGATAATGGGTGGCGAATTCATATGCAAATTTTTGTTCTTCTAATTTGCAAACAGCTAGAGCAGGAGATGATGTCAAGATCTCTTGGATAAATGAGATTGGAGAGCAGGTAATTGGCGGTAAGGCAAGCGGAGGTGATTGTCCTTCATGCCAAACTCGTAGTGAACGTGAAGTTTTTGCCTAACAAGGAGGGTCTTATTGATGTATATGGTTCCTTAGCATGCCATCCTATTACTAAGTTCTAGATATTAGGATGGGTGTCGTGTTTACACTAGGACAAACATAGCAGACGATGGCCCTATAACTTCCTATCATCTTCATGATATTGCTTTACTTGGTCATAAAATCAAAAGTCACTTGAGCAAAAAGGACAACTAGAGATAGCATGGCATGGAGAATGAACTTCTAAAATTCACGTCCTATGAGAACATGACCAAAGTTTCTTTAGCATCCTAGCCTTTTTGGAACATGTCAAAGGAGAACCTAGTTGTGAAGGCAATGAGGTAGAGGAACTCCTTTTGGCCCTAGTCGTCGGCTCAAACTATGGGAGTATGCAAGTGGATCTCTAGGATAAGCCAAGTGTAGTAGCCACCAATCGTTAGATTGGTTCTCCAAAGCTCAAATGTTCCGTTTGATAGCAAGGTTATTGGTAGATTATGTATATCAATGATGCTCAGTGGTCGCTCTTGAAAAAGGAAAATAATATAATCATAGGATGGTAACTAGTACTCTATAGACAAAGTGGAACTCTCGCATGTGGCCACTTGAGTATTATCAGTTGTTTCTGCCTCTAGTTGCAATTGATAACATTATTCATTTTCATTGATTTCATTCCCTCCAAGAATAGAAATCATTTTAATTCATGCTCCGCATTAACAATACATGACCACTTCCACCCACCACAGACCCATGAAATATTGTTCCTGGAGAGCCTCACCCTTGGCAAGCCCTTGTGTGCTCCTGTTAAGCCCCTTACTTGTTGAGATTGGGAGTTGACCTCAGAAAAGAGGCATTTTGGTAGCCTTGAGAGGATGCAAGCTGGCTGCACTGAGAGCAAGCGAATGAGAGTCTTCATGAGCTTGGCCTACATCTTGCTCGGTTGCATCAAGGAAGGATTTGGTGGTGCCATCAACCATGTCTCATGGAAGGTTGGCAGTGCATGCACGGGACTGGGTAGGGTGGATTGCTTGGATCGAGGTGATAACTGGAGTAGCAAGGTTATGGTTGGTTGGGTGGGCACTGTCCGTAACTAGCCATGTTTGAGTTAGTTGGACCTCGGGAGAAGGGTGGTTGGACAGGAGGGCCTCATCACATGTAGTGACATCAAGGGTTTGAGTAGGGTTAAGAAGCTTTGATTCATCATGATGTGCTTGAAGGATGCAGACACCAAGTGGGTGTTCTCCGATGCCTGCAAGTTGGAATTGGACCCCAACAATAGTAGTGGCACTAGAAACATCAACGTCAAGGGGCTAGGTGGGAGCTTGCATGGGATCGCTTGGGTGGACAGCGCAAGATCTGTAATGGCTATTATAAGAAAAAAAAGTTTCCAATAATCATTAGCAATATGAATGCATGCCCTGTATTGCTGCATTTGCATAGTGACGTGTGTTGTAACTACTTAGATGCAATTTTGAATAAAGAAATTATACCCCATTTTGTTTGTAGAAATTACTTCTCTCCACCCTTTGAAGTCTTTTTTGAATACCTTCTCGGTATAGAGGTATACTTTGTGGTTCATATCTTGCCAAGTATTCAAGCTCAAAGTTAGACTTTTGGAAACTTATCCCTATTTTTTGGTGTGTATCGTATGAGTAATGTCTATTTTTTTGGTTAACCTTTTTGTGTTGTTAGAAAAAGATCCAATCTTATAGTCAAAAAGCTCACAAAAATGGTTTTCATTGCAAAAGATCGAAAAGAGAAGCTCGCAAAAAAAACACACTCGCTAAAGTAAAGTCTAAAGAGTTACGAGAACGATATTAAACCACAAGAATCTTTTATAATAACCAATCAAAATACCGAAGGATCTAGAAATTAGGTTAAGTCTTGGAAGTACGCTACAAAATGGTAAAAATCAGATTTACCTAATAATTAAACATCCTTTTTATAAGGATAGAAGTCATGGCTCCCAATAGTACCCTAGGAAATCAACCCACTGAAGAAGAGGATAGTATTACAAAGAGGGCCAGGGTCTCACAGGATCATGAGGACAAACGAATCAGTAAGATTACTGTTAACCCTCACGGCTCACGGACACCCCATCACCTACGACGGACGTGTATTATGTATTTGGTAGAGTCAGGTACCGGGCTTGTCGGACCAATAGGAAAAGGGTAAGAGTGATCGCCGATGAGAGGCGCACTCTAATTGGGACATTCAAGGGATTAGTTGGCTAAGCATGGGCGCCCAAGTGTGAATGGGGTGAGCTCATATAAAAGCCAACCAAACCTAAAATTCATTCATTCTCTCATTTGTGCAATAGAAGAGTGCTCTTGCTCCATCTCCATCTCCATCTTCTTCTTCTTCACCTCCTTGTGTGTGTGTGTATGTGAGAGAGAGAGAGAGAGAGGGAGAGTGTGTGTGCGATCGAGCATTACGAAGGCACGACGACGGCGAAGCGGTTGAGCGCGGCACAACTGCAGCTTCTTCTTCATCGCGGCGAGGAATCCACCACGAAGGCGAGCGTAGATCGGTGAGTGACACACCCTTTGCTCTCTTGAGCTTGCTAGTTTAGGCTTGTTGTGCGCTTGGAGCCATTTGTGGCTCGCACATGGTGTATCGGCAAGTCCCTTGCTTCGACAATGCGGCAAGGAGCGCACATTTTTGGCGCCGCTGCCGAGGAAATGCCCTATACTAAGCTCGGTTAAGCACTTTACGCTTTCTTGTGATGCAATTTCAATTGAAGGATTTGTGAAGAAGGAAGGTGTGTGGTTGTGTGGAGAAGATTTTTGTTACACTGTACTGTCTTTTTTGTTTTCTGTAAAGAAGGAGTTACAATTTTTTTGCAATGTATTGTTAGAATTAAGGTATTAGCTATGGAATGTTAGTTCTGTAAGGTTCAATGTTAGTTCTGTAAGGTTAGTTTTGTAGATCTGTTAGCTACTGTAGTACTGTGTAAACAGTGTTAGAGTGTGTGTGGCAGTATCTCTATTAGCTGTAAGTAGATAAGTTAGGTGTAGGTTAAGTGTGTGTGCGCGCGCGCGCGACGCGGCCGCGACGACTTTTTTTTTTTTTTTTAATTATTTTAAAAAGAAGGATCGGGCTGGGGATCATTCCCCAAGCTCAAGCCCAAACCTAGACCTCAGTCCTCAGTTTTAAAATATAGTTTATACACCTTTTATATTTAAAAACTATTTTTAGGATTTCGAGGACTATAAAGACTATTTTTAGGATTTCGAGGGCTTCACGTAGCCGAATAGGGAGCTGTAAAGTACGGCACATTCCTTTAGCCAAAATGCTCGTCTTGAGCTATTACACACCATATTTTATGGCTTGGTTATAAAAAATAACCAAGAATAACGAAAAACTTGGGTTATAAACACCTTAAAAAAAAAAAAACTAAGTGAGCTGCCTTCACGGGCACTCACCAACGCGTTTAGAGTGTGTAAGTCATATGAACCTACGCTCTGGATGAGTGTTAGAGCATGAGCATATTGGTAGTGCCTCCATTTACGCGGGCACCCATTATTCCTCCACCCTAGGTTCTGGACCTTCAGCCGGGATTGAAGGTAGCGCGACCCAAGATCCTCATATCGCGTCTAGTGATTCTTCCTCTGACTACGAAGTCATGGAGGGGTATCCTACACCAAACCCTGATAGTTCAAGTCAAGACATGCATGCCATGGGCCCACAGCCCGGGTCCAACGTGTTTAGTCGCTTAAAAGAGACCCTAAGTAGAGCTACTCGCTCCGAACATGCGGTTAATGAAATAAATGAAGGGAGTGGGAAAGTAAATTCGTCATTCATGCCTAAAATAGACTCTATGCTTCTTGAGAGTGTGCATTTGAATGTTCCATCCACTGCACCTCCTGATCCTTTAGGACTATCTCCCTCTGAGGTTTTACTACCCGATGGTAGGAGTCTTGCCGAAGTACAAGAGATCAAACGCTATATGCAAGCAACAAGGGAGAGGTAAATTGAGAACCTACGAGGGCTTGAACAAAGTCGAGCCCTGAAAGCAAAGGCTCCTATGACAACAATCATGCCGGCCGAGCAACCGAGTGCTCCCAACGTAGCAGTCACGGAGGGGCAAGCTATGGGGAGCAATAATGCTTCCACTTCAAGGGAAACCTCCAGCACGCCAGGCCTAGATGGGATATTCCTAAACGAAAATTGGGAGTATGACCTACAAGCAGAAGCTTTAACTGATCGGTACACAGGACACACCTATCACGTGGGTTGGTTAGATGTTCTACAATCCACATCGGGTGCTACTAGCATAGATGAGCAACAACAGAAAGTCTGTGATGTCCTCCATAGGATTGTCTGCCTTCAACAGGCCTAATGAGATTCTTGGATACGGGAAAGGCCAACCAACCAACCCTATCACAAATGGAGACTCCCTCAGTGAGCCCCATTGATCCTCCATATGTTGTTTCGCCAGGAGCCTCAGTACAATCTAAGCCCACAAGTGGCAGCTTTACCTTCCCAGATCTAGCTCATATTTCTCTTAATGACACTACGGCTACCATGCATATCCCAGCGGTGAGCATGACAAGAAGTACACCATGGAGTTCATTTGTTAACACTGCACCGATGCCTAGTAGCACAGTGCCCCCAACTATACCTACATGTATGTATCAATCGTGTGCACCTGTCGTACCTCAGCCTCATGTAGCTCCTACACCTCCGATTATTCCAAGAGCTTACAATCCACAATGGCATTATCCAAGCTCTTATACAAGTGGAGCCATGCCATTTAATAATAATATGCCATATCAGGCACCCCCTATGCCTAGGGCCATGCCTGTAAACTTTGGACCACCGTCTGGTACACCACCATACAAAATATGGGACCCAAGAGCCGCACGTATGCCAAGGCCAAGGCCAACTCCCATCTCACATGTGGTTCCAGGAGCACATACACCCATTATACCTGCTCAAATAGGAGATTTGGCAGCATTTTCTCAAACTATCGGTCGCTCTATTGCGGAAAACATGTGTAGTGCACCTGATAGAGAGCCTAAGAGCAAGGCAGTTCAAGTAGCTAAGCTCACACAGAAATTTAGTGGAGACGGAGATGCTAGAAAGCATATGTAAGTCTTTGAACATGTGTGGGATTCCTTGGAAGAGCACAATGAGCTACATAAGTGTAAGGCTTTGAGTTTGACCCTAAGCGGAAAGGCTGGAGATTGGTATAGAACCTTAAGAGTAGAAGAGAAAACGATCTACTCTACTCTTAGGAGACTGTTCTTAAAAGAATACATACGAGAGAGAGTACTTTGGGGTGTAGCCTCTCAGCTCCAAAAAGCCCAACGAGAAGAAGGTGAATCCGTGAGAGACTTCATTAGTCACCTAAAGAATTTGAATTCTCGATGCCATCCAAACGAGCGATTCAACAACAACCAATTGCTCGATAGATTCATTAGGGGACTACGACATGAAAGTATCTATAATGGCCTAGTCATTAGAGGTATCACTACTTGGGAAGCAGTCACCATGAATGCAATCCAATTGGAGGATAATTTAATGATTGCAGGAGAAAGAGTGTCCACCGAGCCGAAGTCTAGTAGCTCGCAAGCGTCAGGGCATGAGCCAATGAAGATAAAGCCAATCGTGAAAGAGCAAACGATATCTGAGATGACTTTGGCAGATCTCACCAAGGCCATCCAAGAAAGCCTTAGGGGTAATCGTGCTCCACAAAACACTCATATGTATCCAAGAAGGGAGCAACAATGGTGCTCAATTTGCTTGGGCCCACATACTACGAGTGAATGCCCTACTTTCAGAGTAAATTTGAACGGGACTTGTAACGCGTGTGGTAGGTATGGCCATCAAGCGAAGGATTGCCTAATGCTTAAACGCATCATGGAAAATAGACCGCCTATAGCTTGGGCAAACTCACCTCGAGTTCCTGCATTGATGCCTACCCCACCCATGGAGCAACAGTTGCCATTACAGCACATGGTCCCTAGAACCCAAAATGTGGTCCAAACCACACCGTTGCCACCTCCAGTGCTAGGACCGCAACCCCCTCATCCAAGAGTTACACCTATGAACCAAATAGGTTGCGAGTCATCTAGTACTTATGTAGATTGCGAAGAGGACATAGACTCTAGTATCACCTATGGAGTCGACATGCTTGAGGAGTGTCCCATGTACTATATGGAAGACCATTGGGGACAAATCAAACCGGTATATCAAGCTACTGCGCTAGCAGCAAGAGGCGAAAACATTAATAGTTTTGCCAGGAGACCACCTCTTCAGTGCTACGAATGTGGTGGACCACATCGAGTAGCTGAGTGCCCCATTAGAATGCAAAAGAATTCCACACTAATGCAAACAAGTCAAGGGAGTGCATTGGCAATGCCAATACTCACTTGTAATCGTTGTGGCATAGATCATTTGATCACACAATGTCCTAACAATCCAAACGCACCAAAAATCACACCATTGAACATAATAGAGATTGTTGATGGGACACCACCAACTATAAACATAGCACCAGTGAATGCACTCACACGGTCGATGCTCCAAAAGCAAAATTACATCCTCGAAGAGAGAGATGTTGCATCCATTGGCCGAGCGAGAAAGAAGAAAACACGAAGAAAGAAATCCCTTAATGCTGCTAGCTCAAAACCTAGTTCAAAGACTAACATAGGGACAAGAGAGGATCACGTGTATATGAATGACCCTGAGGATGACTCAGATTCGATAGAGACCACGGAGACCAAAACTGTTACTACAAAGGAAAAAGCCAGTGAGGAGGATCACGAGGGGGAATTACGACAAACACCAAAAGAGTATTCAAAGTTAAACCACCCAGTTGCGAACTCCCAAGATAAGCCACGAGAGACAAAAAATGAGGATTGCAAGAGAAAGATCGGAACCTATCCAAAGCCAACAGTGGAAATTGAACGAGTCCAACAACTGAGGGGTTTGGTGGAAGAAACTCAACGAACATTAGAACCTGAACCCAAACATATCCAGATGTCGGACACAGTGTTTCCCACACAAGTTCAACCTCACAAGAACTACAGGCCGTTAGCTATACCCAGTATCATTCGGGAAGAGAGTGAGGGTAGGACATCTGAAAGTGGACACACACCTTTCCTACTAGAGAGAATGTTTGGTGAGGGAATGCCCGACCCCCTTGAGGAAGTGGAGATTCCATCTTCACCATTCTCTTGTCAGGGTCCTACGTCCCACAAGATGCCATTAAATGTTGCCAAATTGATGGATTTCACGTCTTCAGAAGTTAGAACCACCATCATGTCCAAACTATATAAAGACCCCGAGCTAGTCTCAGCTCTTCGAGCCTTCCTCAATGGAGAATTACAGGCCGGATTACCACAGTTTGCACATATGAACAAACCTGACTCGGTAATGAATGATGAGGAACATTTAGCACCACCATCTGACCTAGCGGGACATGAATCTGTAATTGAAGTACCCGTTAACAAGTTGGGGCAATACTTTGAAGGTGATGAATCTAATGCTACTCTACCAATCACTACTAAAGGATTAACTGTAAAGGGGGTCCTTGACAATGGTGCGGGAGTCAGCATGGTGACAAAGAGTTGTTGGGAGTCTATGGGGCGACCTCACCTTGAAGCCAAAAGCGTAGTGGTAAAAATGGCTAATGGATCTATTGTTACGCCTATTGGAATGCTAAAGGATCTCAAGATCAAAGTCTTGGGACACAAGGTAAGGCAGACTTTCATTGTTATGGATTTTTCCAAGCATCCTATGTCATTTGAGATGATCTTAGGGCGTCCATTCATGAGGGAAGCAAAAATGGTGCATGACTGGTCCAAAAACCACGTCTACTTACAGTTCCAAGACTCTGTCATTCGAGTTGATCTTTTAAGTGGTCAAACGCATCCTCTAGGAAATAAATTCATCATTGATAATCGATCAGACACAAAAATTCACTCAGCTCCATTACAGTATTGTTACACATGTAACGAAGACACGGATATTGGGGAGAACTCTCCTTATATGGATATCCTACCTGGGATGACTGAGTCGAACAATGTGGATTGGGTCCACCTAGCAGCAACCATAGACACTTGGGGAAATAGGGGGACGACCTGGGTAACACCTGAGGGGGATGAAATTCATGTACCCTTAAATATGCTACAAGCAATTCATATAGCTTCTGACAAGACTCATCCTAATGTAACGAAGAAAACATACAAGTGGGTCCCTAAAGCTTCTTTAGTGACCATAGCTAGTGCTAAAAAACAGAAGCCTTGTAAGAAACGTACCACTCGCTCCAAGAAAAGTAAGAAAATGTTGCGATGGATCCCTAAACGACTATTGGAAGCCCAAGGCTACTATCAAGGAAATGATCAAATCTGGGTGCCAAAATGTAGATTGTGCTCTTACCTATCACCTGACCCATGTGAGCCCAATCTACATTGTTCGACTCAAATCAATGATCGTGGAAAGAAAAAAATCACAGAATGCTACACACCCGCTCCAGAGCTAGTTTGGGTACCAAAGAAAGAACGATTTGTTCCACCTAGCTCAGGAAGGGGGGAGTCCCATGAAGCTTCTAGCTCCTCATGTAATGCATCTGTAGAGATAAAAGCTTCTCCACAGCCTCCACCTACAATAGTGGACCTCCATAAAGCTACAAAGGAATCCACACCTCCCAGTGTTCAAGAATCACCTGATGAACTACTTCAAGTTCGATCTTGGGAGAGTACCTTACCACCAGTACGATAGGAGTGTTTCTGTTTTAGAGTTGAGTGATTAGCAAAGTTCTCTTTTCCCACTGATGTGCCTCCTAGAGGTATTGTTTGTGTTTCATAGTGTGTACAGGAACGTGTTGCTGTGGTTAGGATTTGGACCTTCATGGAATCTTTCTCTCATCCACTTCAAATCAAGCACGACCATCAACACAAACAGGTGTTTCTTGTCCATTAGCATTGCCCCTTATCTTTTTTGGATCCATGTTTGTCTGCTTTAATTGTGATTGGTAGCATAATATTCAATGCATTTGCTTAGTATCAAACATTTAATTCAATGTAATCTTTTTTCATAATCAGTTGTCTAGGTTTAAAACTCAAGCAGTCCGACTAAGCTAAATTGACCAAGTTAGGTGTTAGAGATCTCCTCTTAATACCATGGGGAATGCCTTCCTAATAATCAATGGTTACTTAGGTTCTTAATCCGATTTAGGTAGCATTGTGTGAAATGTACTAGGGCTTTTTAGTGGGCTTGACCCTATTGACCTTTCGCTTAAGTATTATAAAGGGATTTTACTTGTGTGATGAGCATCGGAGGTGTAACAGTGTTATATGACCCCCCAAAGTTACAAAATTAAAATGATGAAAATGAACAAACAAAAAATCAAAGTGCCACATTGTAAAATCTTAAGCCTATGGTACTAGAGCCCTAGAGGTTCCCAGTATGGGCGCTTTTTCTTGAAAAGCAAAAAACCCAAGGCATACAAAATAAGCACACACATCAAAATTGAATCACTGTGAAAAGAATTTAGGGGGTCAAAGAAAAAGTAATCAGTCAAGCGATGATTTCATGAGAAATTCCTTTTATGGTAGCTTAACTACAAGGTCTTCTAGATGTAGCCTCTAGTCAGCCCTCGAACATGAATACTTGGCTCTCGCGATTAAACAACTTAATTAACCACAGAAAATTAAGAAGCTTACCCATGGTATTAATATTCGATCTCTAGTGCCTTTCAACCGTCAAATTAGCGACCCCAGACTTGTTTAATTTTTTACCTTTACATCTGTTTATGCATTTGATTACATTGCAATTTAATGTTCATTGCTAACAAATTGTTTGAAATTCTTTTACCAATCAATTTGTCTACCTAAAACTGCATATGCTTTTTAATCACTTATGAGAATGCAATTACTGTGCCAATGTTGTTTGATTTTGCAGTGACTGAAGAAGGCTAAGGACATTCATCTCAAATGCTCTTCCACCTCGACGAACGAGCTTCAACTCAATAGCTTCCGAGGACGGAATCTACATCAGGAAGGAGGGCATGTTAACCCTCACGGCTCACGGACACCCCATCACCTACGACGGACATGTATTATGTATTTGGTAGAGTCAGGTACCGGGCTTGTCGGACCAATAGGAAAAGGGTAAGAGTGATTGTCGATGAGAGGCGCACTCTAACTGGGACATTCAAGGGATTAGTTGGCTAAGCATGGGCGCCCAAGTGTGAATGGGGTGAGCTCATATAAAAGCCAACTAAACCTAAAATTCATTCATTCTCTCATTTGTGCAATAGAAGAGTGCTCTTGCTCCATCTCCATCTCCATCTTCTTCTTCTTCACCTCCTTGTGTGTGTGTATGTGAGAGAGAGAGAGAGAGAGAGAGAGAGGGAGAGTGTGTGTGCGATCGAGCATTACGAAGGCACGACGGCGGCGAAGCGGTTGAGCGCGGCACAACTGCAGCTTCTTCTTCATCACGGCGAGGAATCCACCACGAAGGCGAGCGTAGAGCGGTGAGTGACACACCCTTTGCTCTTTTGAGCTTTCTAGTTTAGGCTTGTTTTGCGCTTGGAGCCATTTGTGGCTCGCACACGGTGTATTGGCAAGTCCCTTGCTTCGACAGTGCGGCAAGGAGCGCACACTTACAGCGGACAAGAGTGTTTGGATCTCAGAGCTGCAGCAGATAGCTGACCAATCACAAGTGGGTCTTCACTATAATTTAAGTTATAAGTAATACAAATTCTTTTAAGTGATAACACTGCATTTGTTAAAGAGTGGAAAGAAGGTGGTAGTAATTAAATAACAAAAAAGCATATGTGAGTGCAGGGTGGTAAGTGAGGATCGGCTAAGGTTGTTGATCATGGACGGGTGGACCTGATTAGTCAGGTACTATCCATTCCCACACACTAAACATTAGAAGACTTCTTCATTTGGAAGAGGAGTCCACCAACGACTGTGTCCTCAATCACGTAGAGGGAAAAAAATGTTGATTGAGGATACCTTAGCCCATTTGGAGAATTAATAGGGTCAAAAAAGTTTTTGAACTTTTAAGTTTTTGTCCCGTTTTTGATTATGAGACAGGTCTAGGTATTCTTCTAGGTCTATATTCCCAAGCCATTGCCAATGGTAAAGGTCTATTCCCTCAATTTTTCTTGCTTGGAGACTCTGACTCTTATTAGGCCTAGAGATCTGTCAACCGCCATCTTGACATTATTGCCGGGTTGGGATCTCTCAGAGACAAAGGAAATTTCCTATACAACTAGCTTTTGTAGTGACAAATAAATCTCAAGAAAGAAGTATATTCAAGTTGGAATATATTTATCAACACCAACATTTAGCCATGGACAAATATATGTTACATTATCAAGGGCAAATTCTTCAAAAGCTATAAGAATTTGTTTAGGAGATAACAAAGAATATACAAAAAAGCACAAAACCAATGTTGTCTATGAAAAAATATTGGAATTAACAAATAAAATAATTAAAAAATATATAAATTTTACTTTGATATCCTTTTTATAAAAAAAATATCTAGTATATTAAACAAAAAAATAAAAAAATAAACATTGAATATTATTAGCATAATTAGAAAGCTCATGAATTTCATGTTGATTTCAATCAATGTTAAAAGGAGATGAACAACAAATATTGTCATGCTCAAATTTCAAGGAATGCTCAACAGAGATGGGAAGCATAAAACAATCATTTGCCTCAAGAAACAATCACCTATACTTGTAAGTAGAAGGCGTGGCATTATGTAGAAGTTGAATATAAACAAGCAATTCATCATCTTGATACTTAAACTTGAGAGATGTTCAAAATTGATTTTGTTTTGTAGTGCTCTATGTAGGCCAAAGTTTGCTACTTTTGAAAGCCCACCAAAGCTATTTTCTTAACAAAAATTGCATACATTATCTTCTATTTATGTTTCTTCTTCCATCCCGTCTGGAAGACTGGTTTATACACTAGTGATTATTATATATCGTTGCAAACCATGCTAGCACCACAAAAATCCACGTGGAAATAAAATTGACATTTGTATAGTTTAATGAAAGCTTGGTTTCCCTTATTTTACTTTACACTATGAGTGTAAGGTAGGGTTTTGTAAACGTCGAGCATTGTTTCATTCCAAGATTTGGTCCTTGGTTAGGCAAATGTTTACAATGATTATTATTTATCATTTCGGGGAGAATGCTAGCACCACAAAAACACACGTGGAAAAAAAATCCTCTTGGTCATTGCCAAAAATTAAACCCCAAAAAGAGCTATGTCAAGCAAAAAGCCAACAAGAAGTGATATAGATTTGTTGTCAATCAAAAAGCAAGAGTGCAACAAAGCCACAAGCCTGCATCTATGCAAAGGTGGCAGATATACTGTGGTCATGTTTGTTGTCAAGGAAAGCCCTACAAATGCTAAAAATAGTGAGCTTGCATCATAAAGGCGTGTGGAGAAGGATGTGTCGTTGTGGTTTACTACATGTGTTCTAGAGCAAGATAGAAATAGAGGGGATTGGAAAGTTGGATGTATCCACTTGGTTCACCCTTCATGCATTGGGGAGGAATCCGAGTCTCTGAGCAAAGATTTTCGAGCGATGAAAAGTACGAGCAAGTTGAGACAAATGAAATGAAAATGAGATTTTTTATGAGAAAATGGCTGCTTCTTTACAAGGGAGTAGCATGGTTAATGGAAAAATCTTTTTTGTAAAATCACGAGGTAGACTTCTGGGGGCCGCCTTTAATGGTGGTGCCACCTACAGTGGAAAAATAATTTTTTGTTAAAGTTATTTATATAAGTCTTTCCAAATTTGAATCACCTTCTTAGCCCCTTTTTTTTCATTTGTCATGCTTTCTATTCTTTACTTGTCATGTTTGTGATATTTCTATATGTCTACTCCGCTAGTCGTCACGTGGGTTGCAAGAAGCCAACTCTTGGTATAGATAAACACAAGAAAATTTTTAGTGAGACTAACCCAAGGCCTTTTATGTGATGCCTCTCTTCCAAGAGTTATACCCAGAGAAGCTTGTGCACTAGTTGGTTAAGTTTGTTTCCTTAATTCTTCAGCTAAGAGATTCTTTTTGATGCATCTCTTTGACCTTTATTAATTAGGACTATCTTTGTTTTTCCAACAACGAATTTTGGTAGCTATGGTACCAATCCTCTTGTGTTCCATGTATTAATTTTATGAGTAAGATCTTTTTGACTGTATATTGTGTTAGCATATTGTCTCTACACAATCTACACAAAATTTTAGACTTCACACAAACTTAAAACCTTTATTTTCTTTTTTTCTGCAGAACTCACAATGGTGAGTTAATTATATTAGCATAACAAAAAATTACAAATTCTAGTCATGCTCGTTGTCGAGACATGACGTCTCCCAGCAACCATAGATACATCGACTGATAGGAGAGCCACCCTACGACACTGAAAAGGACACTAGAGATAAACTTGGTTGAACATGGAGCAAATTTCGACCCGAGCAAGGACCCACATAGTAACCAGTCCCAATGACAGCACCCACAAACTTAAAACTTACTAGTCTCTCTCTCTCTCTCTCTCTCTCTCTCTCTCTCTCTCTCTCTCTCTGTGCAACCGAGAGGCGCAGGGCACACAGCAGGTTCATGCTACTTCTGCCACGTGTCAGGGGGGGCGGAATCCCTCCCCCTTTTATTATAGTATAGATATGAAGTCACTTGACTATTGGAATCTATAGTTCCACTTGTTGGTATTTTAGCAAAGAGATTGAGTGGTACCGATCTATACATCATTGAGTTGTGCATAGGTCATGCAATCCACATTTCTATCATCTTCCTATGTATCCAATGCCCCTCTTCGCTTCCACCATCCATGCATGTCAAAAGGCTAGCTTTTCACAAGAACCATGATACTCTTAAGTTAGTCTTACAATTCAGAGATAAAAACTAATATTATTTATATGAAGGACCAATTCCCCCACCGAGATGAATGGTAAAAGGAGTTCTAATAGAGCACAAGGCAGCTTAAATTGTAGAGCAAGCATAATATTCTCAAATTGATCCCTAATTGTTTTACATCCAAAGCGACGTTGATAATGTGTGTGTATGTGGCATGTGTGTATTGTGAGAGAGAGAGAGAGAGAGAGAGAGAGAGAGAGAGAGAGCTACTAGATTTCTTTGAACAGATCCAAAAGGTGCTCCCCTACTATTACACATGCTCTTCATTTAACTTTATGTCAGCAAATCATGTTCCATTCTATGCTTTTTAGAACGATCACCCGGCAATTCTTCTAGGATTAATCATCCAATCAGCAAAGATCATTCTTAGTTGGGCTCTTGATGGGCTTTGCATAGAAACCGCAGGATACACTCGTTCATGTTTAGGCAAGTCTCTCCAAGCGATACTTTGGACCACACCATCGATTGAAAATGAGCACGTCCTTTCATTCAAGTTTAGGTGCACTCCAACTTTCACCTCATTCCTACTATGAAAATGGCTACAATACCTCGCACGAACTCTTTTAGAGTCATGGTACAAGTTTCCATTAGAGCTCAATGCCCAGCTCCATGCACAGTCACCTAACAAAAACCTGTCATACTCTTTAGGCAAAAGATTTCTCTTGAGACAAAAGCCAACCCGAAGATGGTCTGTTGGCTCCGAAATGAGCACCTCCCATGCGAACGTCATATGTCCGGGCAGCCCAATTGGCATGCTACACCTTGCAAAGCCTTCGAATCTATCTGTCTCGCAAGAAAGCACATCAAGTCCGCTGTCTACCAGTCTGTAGTTGTTGTAATGACCAAAATCATCCCAATGTAGATCCCCTGGATTCAATGCTTGAAGCCTGTATGCCGTCAACAACATCGAATCTGGTAAGAGGCCGAGCGGCTCAATGATACCGCTCATCACTGTAGGAGATAGTCTAAACAGGCCACCATCTAGTTTCTCCAAACAACTCAGCACTTGATCTCTTAAAGCTTGAATCAATTCCAACTTGCTCGTATCCATATGGTCATGATTATTAGCAGACTTTGCCGACAAAAAATCCTGTACATCAAATTCTCCATACCAGGGAAGAAAGTGTCCTATCGCACTGTCCATCGCATATGCAAAAGATGCTTCTTGTGCTTTACACCCATATACGTATTGAGAAGCACACCATAAAAGCAGAGTATAGAATTTCTGATACTCCAACCTATACACATCTGCACGATTTGAAGGGACATGCTGCCAAAGCTTGATATTCTGCAAATAGAATACCAAAGCATCTTGGTCAAGATGCTGAAGGGGTTCAAACTCAAATTCAAACCTTCTCAATTTCCAGTATCGTGATGCCCACCTAATGTGAGCAACCATTTGCTCCAACATTTTCTGCATCGGCCTGCTTGGATGTGACCTATAGAGGAATGCAGCTCTGTTGTATGCTTTCATCAGGCCCCTGTCGAAAGCAGGCTGTTGAACCTTCTGCTCATCATGGGTTATCAACTGATACTCAATATGGGTGATGGCAAGGTCTTCAAGCTTTGCGACAAGAAAATACTTGGCTGCAGCAATGACTTCAACGAATGATTGAAAATCAAGCCAGCTCTCCTCGCGGACAGTGTCGGTGTAGAAGAATTCAATGCAGATACGCATGGTGGAGGCATCGATATGGGGAAGCTCGATGTGGCAGGGCTGAGCATGGTTCTCGCTTCTGAGAAGCGTGGCCTGCAGTTGGGGGGAGCGCAGGGAGACGAGAAGGCGGTGAGCAGGGACCTGTTGGCGCTCCTTGCCGCAGAGGAAGATGACGTCGGTGGAGGGGGGATTGCCCAGCAAGCGACGAAGGTCCTGCAGCATGGAATGGTTCCTTCCCTCCTCATAAACTGAGGCTTGCCCAACGCCTGCTTCACGATCCCTCGTATTCTCCATGCCTGCTGCTTGATCGCTCCGGCCTTCCTACAATGTCTTTCCTCAATGACCTAGCTTTTAGTTCATTGAAAATCTAATTTTGCTTTTGTAGTATAAGAAATAATCAAATTCCTGCAGACTTGCGAATGGTTGGATGGGAGTCTCTCTCTCTCTCTCTGTCTCTCTCTCACACACACACACACACACACACACACAAAATAGCACAAGGCTGGATCAGCTCTCTCTCTCTCTCTCTCTCTCTCTCTCTCTCTTCGTAAGTACTGAAGGGCTGATCATGTGGCGGGGATAGATTGGGAGGAGACACATTGAGGTGCTGAGAATGTCGATCTTTGGATAGATGCTATTAAACACACTATTGGTGGAGAAGATGTTGGTTGTGGAGATACAAAAGGGAGCTCTTGGTAGAGCGCAATAACGGTTATTAATGAGGTCCTAGCTATATTACCGAGAGACACCAATGTTTAGGTATCAAGGCGTAGGTGTCGATGACCAAGAAAGGTCTAATGCTCTAATTGTATTGGCTCCCTAGTGCCCCAGATTCTCTGTCAATTGGGAACCTCGATTAGTTGAAAAGCTAGGGACATGCGATCGTGCCTCATAAAAGGCTACACATTACCAGACACCCATAGGATGGACACCATAGTAGGCATCATAACAGTTGGATATGTTGGCTAGCCTAATGCTAGGGAAGAGGAGGATGGGCATATTGATGAACCACTAGGAGAAGATAAAGAGCATTGTGTGGTAGAGGGGTAGGAGCAAGAGTGAGCAACTGGTGCCAAATTGTGAGAAATGCTATGAGCTTCATGGACACCATAGTAGGCATCATAACAGTTGGATATGTTGGCTAGCCTAATGCTAGGGAAGAGGAGGATGGGCATATTGATGAACCACTAGGAGAAGATAAAGAGCATTGTGTGGTAGAGGGGTAGGAGCAAGAGTGAGCAACTGGTGCCAAATTGTGAGAAATGCTATGAGCTTCATGGAGGTGAAATTGTAGAAGTTGAAAAGATAAATCATAATGGCATATATAGGGCCCTCAATTATGAAAAGTAGAGGTTCGATAGCGTAGGCTTGTGTAAAGTAGCTTGGGGAAGAGAGAGAGAGAGAGAGAGAGAGAGAGAGAGAGAGAGAGAGAAGAGTATATGGGCTATGTTTACATCAAGGTGACCTGTATGAGGAATGTAGAATGAATCAAGGTGGAGGTGCATAATGGCATGTCATGTGACCATAGTCCAAACTTGAAAGAACTGAAGATTTTGCCCATGTCTAAAGAAAGGAGAATCTACGCCTCTTCGCCACCCTGGAGGAGCGTGTTGAAGTATCCCGTTGGTTGCAAAGAGTATGTAGTAGCTCTATCAAAGTGGTGGATGTAGGAGAAGACTCTGAGCCCAGAATGTGAGCACGATGAGCCTCCTATATAGTCCAAAGAGTGATGCTATAGATTGTAGGAAAAACTCCATCCCGTTACTGGAGGTCAAATTGATGACCTATACCTAGGATCATCTTTAGAGTGCCCAATATATATCCCAATGAAGCAAGAGTGAAGACCAAATCTGTTGATTAGCCCTGAAAAAATGTGTGTGACCCCAAAAATTGCAAAGACCCCACATCACAAACCCATCATGAATGGCCACTTTGATAAACAAACAAAAAATTGTCCTCCACACTGGTTGAGCATATGGGCAAACCCAAAAATACTATCTCAAACACTCAGGATGCAAAGTACCTCTTGGGAAGTCGGATCATGAGTAGTTATCTCATCCCAAGTGCCAACAAGCAATCTCGCATGCACAATCATCCACATGAAATAGTATATCCTGCACATCTGATCCTAAGGATCCAAATGCATCACCAAAACTGTTGTTGAAAAGCGGGGGATAGACCTTTGGGCATCTCCATAGATCTCTTTTGTACACAATATACGACCACTTTTTCTACCCAAAAGAGAGAGAGAGAGAGAGAGAGAGAGATTTTATTATTGTCCTCAAAGGTCAAATATGACCTATGGGACCAAAGTTACATGTGATGTAGTATGTGTATGGATGATGAGTGACTCTTGATGCTCCAAAAACTGTGGTGATGAGAGTCTCAATGGAGAGCCCACACTTTGGCTAGGAGAGGAAAGTGTGTAGGTCTAAGTTATGGCTGAAAATGTAAGAAAAGCAAGCTCAAATGTGACCAAAAGCTGAGCACTCTAGTAGTGTGTGGTACTTAGACTCTCGAACTTGCAGTGAGCATAATGTTCACAATCTATTTGACTCTTCTCCATTGCCCCAACGCCCTATCTTGCATCGAAGGAAATGGGAGCTAAGGCGAATGGCTACGATAGTGTGTATCGCGGACAAGGGGATAGGCTCCAACATGTAAGTGTGAGTACGGTTTCCTCTATCAGCAAAGAACATGGTTTTGTAGTTGGGGTCAATATGGGTGGTGTAATGTATGAAGCGTGACCCACCGGATTTCTCTCAAGCCGTAATACATTGGCGTTGTAGAAAAGCTTCATTCACTTGGGAGTCAATTGAAGCATCATGTAGCAAGTGTAATGCATCCCATCTCCCAAACCACTTCTTTATGTCTTGCATCCATCCCGTGCTCAAGATCTTGCTTTTATGCGTCTTTTGAACTTTTTTGCTTGCTTCCTATGTAATTGTAGGAAGTCGATGTGAGGGATTTTGACGCATCTTTATCATGTACTTAACAACCCTTTCCATGTCCATAACCTCAATTGGAAGACATCCCGACTCAAGAAGTAGGAGCATATATGGTGTTTGTGTCTTCACTTGGAGAAAGTTTGTAAGAAAACACTTTTGGACATTCTCAAACTCTTTCCAAGTAGACTTTGAGATGCTCCCACCCCACACTTCAACTCCATAAAGAATAAATGGTGTCACCAATGCATCAAAAAGATACTTCTTGAGAACCCAACACTTAACACATGTTCTCAACTGCATAATATGCTCTCTTTCCCACTTCCAAACTACGCATAGCACATTCATGCCATCTGTGATTGGACGAAACCTCAAGGCCAAGGTACTTAAAGCTCTCAACAACTTCAAGTGTCTCATTGTTGTACACAATGAATGGCTTCTCCTTATGATTCGTTTTCACAAGCATAACCTTTGTTTTGGATTCATTCACAATCAGCCCACTATGCAAGCAAAATTTCTCAAGGACAACCATAAGCTTTTTTGCATCTTCTAAACTATGTGCTAGAAGCACTACATCATCCGCATACAACAAAAGCATGATTACCGCATTACAAATAGTGACCTCTTCAATGCCTTCTTCTTGCATAAATTCAAGTACCATTTATTCCAATTGATCGATGCATAGACCAAAGAAAGTTGGTGACAATAGACATCCTTGTTTAACCCCAATAGTGCTTACAATTTTTTTTGAAATTTCTCTTCCCATGCGCAATTGACAAATTACCTTCTCATAGATTCGAGAAACCGTAAGCATAAACTCACTTGGCACTTGGAGTTCTTCCATCCTTCTCCACAAACTGTTACGTGGAATCATATCAAAGGCTTTCTTAAAGTCCACAAAACAACAATACAATCGCTTGGCTTTCAACCGGCTTTCCTCCATGAGAACACGAAGAGTGACAAGATGATCAATGGTGCTATGGCATTGACAAAAACCCGCTTGTCCCTTTGCACGCTTGTCATTATCTTTAGCCCAATCACTCAATTTCATCTCCATTATGCACCCAAACAACTTTGCCATAAGAGACCCAATCATTGTAGTCCGGTAGTTGTTTACATTCTTTACATCTCCTCCTTTATGCAAAGGCTTAACCCAATTAGTACTCCAATCGTAAGGCATACCATGTTGAAGTGTAAGGTTGAACATATCACACATCAACTCATGGGTAAAGTCTCCCGTCCATTTGAACATCTCCGGCTTGATACCTTGAAGATCTCCCGCTTTGCGAGTGGCCAACTTTTCAAGCCCACCGCATACGTCCTCAATAGTAAAAAAAGAAGACATACATGGGAGTGAACCATAAAATGGCATTTTTTCAGCATTTGCTTTCTCATATAATTGCCTACAATGTGTGTACATATCCACAAGACTCAAGTTACCAAAATTCTCGACCCGCTTGCCCCTCAAGTTTCTCCAAATCTTCCACATGCATGTGCCTTTTCTTGGACTTGAAAAAGTTATTGCTTTACTTCCCATTTTCTTCTCTTCTTTTGAATCAATGCCTTGTATGTATGCAAATGACTTGATAGTTGTCTTTGTCCATATCTGCATTAAGCTTTATAAAGGACTTTTGAGCATCTTGACATTGTTTATCAAACCACCTTTTGCGTGATCTATTTTTGTTGATACCATGGAGATTCTTTATAGCAAAGCATTCTTTGGCTAAGAACAAATAACTTTCTTGAAAGCTTCCCATTTAGTTTCCAATGGTGTATCATATTGAAGCTTCTTCATCTATAATTTTTGCTCAATCATTTCAATGTACATTGGTGCCCATTTGAAATCCATACATAGTGATAATTTCTCTTTCCTTTGGCTAAGATTATCATGCTTAGTTGCTTCTCCACATGAAAGGTCAATACATAAGGTGCGATGGTCGGATTCTGGGGTCCATTGGCCAAACGTAAAACTCTTTATGCGATGCATGATGGCTTCGGAGAGTAGCATATAGTCAATCACACTGTCCCCATTATGTCTCCTACATGTAAATCCATTGGTTCCACTTCACAAAGATACACCATTGGCAATGAGCATACCCGTGCTATTACACATGTGCAAAAGTAACTTTCCATAGTGATTCGGCTCTTTCTCATCCATTGAAGAACGATCATACAAGTGAACTTCCTCCAAATTCCTTGAAATGTATAGCATATCAAATTGTTGAGTATCATGTTGCAATGTTTTTGTGCGAGCATTCATATCCCCAAATACAATAACATCACCTTCACCTTTGAAATAAGCAATGTCCTTTTCTAAATAAAAAAATGGCCGATATCTATGCAAGCATAAAAGGGGGAATCATGATGAGGAATGTAGCAACCGGCTACAAAAATGGGTGCTCTTTTTGGTGTCATAATTTTCAGCCATACATAACGTTTGTGCTTGTCATCTTTCACAATTGATACAAAATCTTCCAGTCCTTTCTTAACCATACATGCTACCCCTCCTTGTCCTCTTCGTTGCTTAAGATTCTTTGACCACATCAATGAATATACATTGTAATTCTCCAAGCCATTAATCCTTTGTGTATCATTCTCTCAAGTTTCAACAAGAAGTACAATATCGGCTTAACTTGTTAGTTCATCAATGCCGATCCCTGCATTCCATGGGTATCCATTACAATTCCAAAAGCATATTTTCAATTGTAACTTGGTCTCATAGGTCATGCATCCCTATTTGCTTGAGGGACTTGCCTCCTCCTTGGGCACATTTTCTTCATGAGAGATCTCCTTGTTTTTCTTATTCTTTTCCTCATATGCCTTGCGACGCATATTTTGTTGCTTAATAGTGCGATCTTCACAAACAAAACATTTTGTATCCCTCAAATAGATCCAGCTATTATCAAGGATAATCTTTCGCTTAGTCTCATCCTGCATGGTGCATACAATTGGCCGTTCTCCCGAGCGAGGAGCTCCTTGCTTCCCCACTCTATGTGCTCCATAGACCATAACTCTGGACATGCCAAAGTGGTTTTTGAAGAAATCTTCAATAACAATGGCGAGAGAAGGAGGTGTCTCTAGCTTCTCTTTGGGAATTCCACGAATAACAATGTCCTTGGAACGTCGCTCCCGTTCCTTCAACCCCTCCACATCCACATTCTTAACATTCTTTGTTTGAACCATATCTTGCATAAGTGAGTAATTAGAAACCACATTGCTACCACATACATCAGCCCAAGACTTGTTTGTGCATACATTTTTCATGTCGCATACATCCCGGCTCATGGTGTCAAATTTCTCCTCTTTCAATACATGGTCATGCTCTACTTTGCTCGTCCGCTCCTTCAAAGCATTCAAGTCCACAAGAGAGCGTTTACATTCCTTGACTTCCTCTTCAAGTTGCATCAAACATGTTGTTTGCATCTCAAGTGTCCTCTTGAGATCCTCATCCTCAACCACAAGTACCCTTAGTGTGCCATTCTCCATTGCAAGTGCTCGCAAGTCTTCCCCTTGTTTGTTTACAATCTCTTGCAATGATACCAAGTATGACATGATCATGGTTTTTGATGTCGTTGGTTGGGTGGTTGTGTTTCTATCTCCATACTTAGGAGATTTTGGATCATTTTCCACAATGGTTGTGAACCTTGTTGAAGAAGAAGAACCCTTGCGAGTACCGGAAGACATTGTATGTAAACTAAGAGATGAGAATCAATTTTTGTGAACCTGTTCACTTCAGAAATTCTATTACAAAAACACCTTCCATAACTCTGAAATTTTTTGTCTTTAGATCAATGGGTAGAGGGCTTCATGCTCTTCAATTGAGGGTATAGATCACCCAAATCGGAGTTCGGATGAAGAGGTTATAATCAAAAGAGTAAACCGTTGTCTACTAGGTCAAAAAACAGGAGCACTTTTGTGTGTGTGTGTGTGTGTGTGTGTGTGTGTGTGTGTGTGTGAGAGAGAGAGAGAGAGAGAGAGAGAGAGAGAGAGAGAGAGAGCATGTGCGCACAAGGTGTGTGTGTGTGTGTGTGTGTGTGTGTGTGTGTGTGTGTGTGTGTGTGTGAGAGAGAGAGAGAGAGAGAGAGAGAGAGAGAGAGAGAGTTCCGCGCTTGCGATTTGACCTCTTTGTGTTATAGGCTTTTGATGTTTTTGGGGAAAAAAATCTAGCAGTGGTTCTCTCTCTCTCTCTCTCTCTCACACACACACACACACACACACACACAATGTAGAAGCAAGACGATCTCTGTTCTCTCTCTGAGTCAGCTGAGAGCCTGACTTTCACTGGATCTCTCTCTCTCTCTCTCTC